>NW_026521729.1:6299390-7049085 GCF_021234435.1 Artibeus jamaicensis
GCTTCCTGCGCGCCGGCCCCGGGCCCGCGTGGCCAATCAAGGGGTGCGGGCCCGACTTGGCGGGGATTGCGAATCTCGGCGGCTGCGGGCGGGCGGAGGAAGGAAGAGGCGGTGAGGCCAGACGCCGGAGAGGCCGGCAGCTCCGAGGCCGCTCTTGCTGGGCCACGGACCTCGCCGCCTTTCCTCGGCCCCCACCTTGTCGCTCCGGGACGCCGGGGGCGGCGGGCGTTGCTTGCAAGCGGCCCGGCCGCCGGGTGCCCCCTGGCCGTGCCGCACACCCGGCTCGGGGCCCCCACACTTCCTGCCTCTTCCACCGCGGCCAACCTGGCCCGAAGCCTCCGCCAGGAGTTCATTGTCTGCGCTGAGCTGGCGGGACGCGAGCCCCCAGAGGAGCGCAGCGACCGCCGTGTGCGGCCCTCAGTGGAGGGCGCCTGGGACCTGTCCCCGCGGCATCCGTACTGCACCCTGGACACTCAGGCCAGCCTACAGTGTGGGTCCCTGGAGTTCGTGCGTTTGTGGGCACACACGCACACACATACACACCCTTAATCTCCTTGCTTGGCTTTCTATTTACACCGAGGGCCCCCAGCTGGAGGGGTCCCTGGAGAGCCGAGGCCCCAACGAGAGGCCATGGTCGACCGAGCCCCTCTGCTGCCCTTCTTTCCCCGCGGGCTGGCCTCACCAGGCCTGGCCTGCTGCTTTGTCCCCATTCTAGCCTCTCTGGTGGGTGCCCAGCGGCCCTGGGAGGTGATAGAGAACGGAGAGGGTGACAGCAGCCGAGTCTCTGGAGCCAAAAGTCCTGAGGCCCTTGTCTTCTCTCAACTCCCCTGATGACCTCTGGCCCGAGCCCCAGGTCTGCTCTGAAAAGTTCATTTCCTGGAGGCCGGAGAGCCCGCCCTGGGGCCCCGCTCCCTTCCTGCCAGCCTGGCTCCGGGCGGGAATGGCCGGGACTGGATTAGGCAGCTGTGTTTTGGGGACACCCAGCTTTGCTCTCCCAAAGTCCCAGGGGCAGAGCCCCTCGTTGTCATCTTAGAAGCACACGAACTCAGTCCAAACTCTCCGCCTGCTGCCTTTGCCCTGTTTTCTTGAGAGAAGTCACTTTCTGTCCCCTCTCTCTGGCAGGCCAGTCTGGGACAGCCTGTCCTGATGCACAGAACTGGGGGTCCAGAGGGTGCTCTGATGCAGGACAAGAAAGCCCAAAGAGAGGGACCCTAAGAAGGGGACAGGAAGACGGCAGACATTTGTCCTTTGGCTGCGTAGGAGGGCTGTGCGGTCTGCAACTGTATTTGACTTCTTGCCTCTTTCCCTGGCTCACTGCTTTTAGAGCGGCTAAAGGGGGCCCCCCAAGAAAATGCAGGACCAGAGTCTCTGATTGGGAGACCAGTTTTATTTAACTCAGGCTGTTTTTTGAGTTCGATCTGTGTTTAGGCACAGGTTTTTCATAAAGGAAGAGGCAGAGCTTACCTGGCTCTAACATCCATCCGGTCCTCCCAACCTCTTTATTTTAGAAGGTGAGACGCAGGGAGCAAAGGTAGAGCTATTTGCAGTGAACAGATGGGTGGGTGGTCCTCAGCTGCCGGGGCCTGATTCTGAAACTACTTTGTGTATCTGCGAGAGAGACGCAAGAATTGGTCTTCAGCCTTTCGTGAAAGGAACCTTGCCGTGACTTTAAATGAGTGACTCTAAATGTGCCCGTGTGGATGGGTAGCAGACAATTCAATCTAAGTGATGGGGGGGGGCGGGGCGTGAGGGGCAAGGGAAGACAGCAAAGCGGAAGCAAGACGGGTGTAGGCATTTTTGAGAAGTGTTGTGTAAATACCAACCACACAGCACCCTTGTGCCCTCAGAGTCCAACCTCCTCTCTTTCTCCCTGTGGTTCTTTGCATTTTCCCCAAGCACATACAACTCTCGACTCTCACCGTTTTGCTTTTTGTTCAGTTTACTGGGGTGAATAGGGTAGAGATGTGGCCACTTATCAAGGGAAGAATTAAGAGAGAAGATAATTTGAATAGATAAGAGTTGCAGCAGGTGATGGATTTATTGCTTTTTAAGAACTGCGCCCCTACCCCCTTCTCAAGCGGTTTTCAAAAGTGTGTGCTTGAGTGTGGACAGCCACCTACCAAGCATTTAAAACGACAGGTCTTCACCTTTAAAGATGCTTGAAGATGCTTCTTAAGGAACAGGGGTGCCTTTTAAATTTGGTTTTATTGTATGTTGCCTCCTTGGCTGTGTGTCGCCGCTAAGGCAGAGACATTGTGGATGTCCCCAGCCCTCACACGTTCTGCGGTGGTGAAAGTCACTCGACTCATTTGTAATTGATCTCGGAAACGCGCAAGCCCATAGCAGAGAGGAAAGACAGAAATGTAACGGTTTGGAATGGATGCTCAGAAAGTGTGGTTGGGAAGTGTAGGCACTGCCGCTTTGAAAGTGAAACAGGCCTCCACGGGGCCGGCTGGGTTCACTTCCCAGTCATGGGCACCACCTCCCTTCTGGAGTGGGGTCACCTGTCCCTGGGGGTGTTTGTCCTTTTTGGGAAAACCCAGCTCCCCGGGAGGACGCCCAGCGAATAGGGAAGAGAGCCCAGGCAGTAGGGTAGAGGGCAGAATAGCCTTATTGGTTTTCAGACCCTTGTGATTAAAAACAAACCAACCAACCAATCCCCTCAACCTTGCATGTTACAAAAGTCACATTTTCTGACCGATTTCCCCTCCCTGCACCGTCCTGGTTTCCAGGTGGTGTGGTGTGGCACGCGGCGACTTGTTCCCTTTGGTAGTTGCGGCCTCGTTCTGGGGGCTGTTCTGGGGCCGCCTCACTGATGTTATTTCGGCAGAGAGTAAACGTTGGAGGTCGGCTCACCTGTCCCCCTTCACCCACACGGCCGCCTCTTCATTCACACAGAAAATTAATACATCTTTTCCCAGCCTCAGCTTCAAACTTTGGAATAATTGGTAATACTGTCAATTTTCTCCATCAAGCAACAGCCTGTTAATTACAGTTCTTAATATTAATTAGCAGTGAGGCTGTGTCCACCCCCCCCCAGCCCCAACATCCAAAACTACCCCCGGTGCCTTCTCTGGGCTCCCCTCCCCCTCCCAGTCCCCTCCCCTGCCGGCCAGCAGCCCCTTAAAAGTCTGTCTTACAAATTTGGTGGTCTAGGGACTTGGGAACCGTGTAGCTTGCCGCTGCTCGTGTTTCCATGGAAATAATTGAGATGTAATAAATAGAGGCGTTCTGAGGTTACAGGTTTCTTGATTCAGCTGAGACCACATACAAGTGTAAATTGTCCAGATTTGTTTGGCTAAATGTACGTGATCTTGTAGGAAGGGCAAAACAAATCCTTTCCAGGTTCTCCAGCTTGGCCTGTGGTTAGTGGCGCCTGGCACCGTCTCCTCCTATGTGACCCCCCCCCCCCCCATGAAGTCCCCCTTCCGAGCTTTGGAGGAGCCTGTCTCTCCCTCCAGAACATCCTTTATGCCTGTGGAGACTCTTACACCTGTTTGCTTGCACAAACTTAGCAGTCGAACCAAGACGACCCTGCTAAACGGTGAACCGTGAGGTGCCTGGGCTGCAATAATAAGGAAAGGGGCAGAATGCCGGTGACTTTGCAGTCGGCAAGTCATTCGGCAGAGCCCGGGAGCCCTGGCAGGGCTGCGGCGCGCCACAGCGCGTTAGCGGAGGAGGAGGGAAGCCGGAGTACGGCATCTCTGAGCACCGCGCTCTGGCTGGGGATGAAAGGCTGGGGATCCGGTTCAGCCTAAATGAAAGTTGCAATAATTGCTGTATCGGTAGCCAACTCTTAAGCTGGTGGCTGTGGAATTCTTCCCCTGATGTAGGATTTAATAGTCTGGCAATTAGATGCATTGATTTCTCTTAACTGTTCATTTGGATGTGTAAACGCAAGAAGCCAGCCACTGATGTCGGCTGTGCACATGGGCTGCCTGGCGCTCGGAAAAAGGCTGCCGGAGGTGGTTGGTGGGGGGGCAGAGAACAGGCTGCCTCCAGGCGGTGTTAGGGCCAGTTCCCTCTGCATGTACCATTTCTGCCCGTTTAGTAGTGAAATGAACAGCACCTCTTGTGCGGATACTGTTTAAAAATAAACGACCGTGTCCAGGGATGTCCGAAAAGTGAAAACATCCTTTTCTGCTGCAGGTGCATGGAGAATGACATCTCTGTTTGAGTGACTGGACTCCCTGCGTGCATTTGGCAGATGGCCTGTTAGGGACGAGAGGGAAAAGTCACAAAACACCCCGGCTTTCAGTTCCAGAGGGACCTCCCAGCTGGGGAGTTCTCTCCCCTCCTGCTCAGCAATAGTCTTTGACTTGGGGCCACCTGGACCGGTCCAGCCCTGAAGACAGGTGGGGTGTGGCATGCTGGACCCCCCCCCCCCGCCCCCACCAGACTGTGATATCAGTGGCTTGCACAATGTGTAGGGAATGAGCTCTTGAAGATATTAGCATCTCTGAGGTCTTTGGTCCTGGGCCTGTGAAAGGCACCAACTTCTTACACTCAGGCAGCTGCCACCGTCCAGGGAGGAGGGCCAGCTGATTTTTATCTGTTTTTGTTTTCATTCTCACCTGAGGATGTGTTTTTTAAAAAAAAATCAATTTTGAGAGAGAGAGCGCAAGCGAGAGAAACAAGGCTGGGGGCTGGGGGCCGGGAGCCGAGGATCGAGCCTGCAATCTGAGTACACGCCCTGACCTGGGATCCTTTAGGTGGATGGGAAGGTGCTCCAACCAGTGGGGCCACCCAAGCAGGGCCCCATCTTTTTTATACCAAGATGGATGAGTGTGTTTAGTTCATTCTTGGTTTGGCCGAGGTTAGGGTACAGTCACCCTCCTCCGGTGATACACTGTGTCCATGGTACACAAGTGTTTTTAAAGAATATTATCTTCTTGTCTTGAAAGCATTTGCATTGATATTGGGGTGCCTTCCTTCCCTGCAGGGCTCTGGTAATTACAATAGGTGGCTACCTGGGACACTTGGTAGGCTCTGTTAAGGTGAAACCCTCGCAACGCCTCGGTTGGTGAATTCGACAGTTTCTGCACATTCCTCTCAGCGTGCAAGGGTGTCCTGTGCACACACACGTTAGTGGGTAACCAGAGTAGTGCGCATCCCAAATGGGCTAAGGAGGCCCGGGTTGGTGATGTCCCAGCCGAAGTTTTTGCCACCGGCCGGTCCGCTCCCTTGGCGGAGCGGAGTGGGGGGAATCGCTGATGGAAACTTCGGATTCCCAGCCTACCTGCAGGGATCGGTGGCAGTCCACGACCCGGGGATGTACACTCAGTAAATAAAAATACTTTACCTCTTTCACGGAGCGCCAATTAGCTGATTGCTCGGTGCGGCTGCCTCAAGGAGAGTGCTGTTTTACCTATCTCCTGGTCCAAAGGTTTGATTTTTAATGTCTCTCGGAGAGGATTCTCTTTGTCTTGATTGATGTCAGGAATAAAAGCATGATGGTAATATCCCTTTGAAAGCTATTGTACCGTCAGCCCGGGCTGACAGCGGAGGGCCCCCCAGCGTTATAGATTAGCACTGTGAAAACACGCAGCTTCTCTTTGTTACGTGGCCGCTGTTCTACGGCGGAGTCAATTACGCCGTGTGAGCTCAGTTACCCAGTTGACTTCGGAAGTAGCGATGCCGATCGTTCTCTCCTTTAAAGATATAATTTTTCTTTGTTGTTGTTGTTGTTTTCTCTCTTTGTTTTCTCTCGCCTTCCTCTCTCTGGTGTCCTCCAACCCCCACCCTCTGGTTAGCTAGGCAAACACGCTCTGGTGTCCGTTGTGACAAGTCACGTCCCGAGGTCACCCCGTCACTGTCTCGGGAGTAGTCCTCTGTTCATTCCCATGTCTGGGGCCTCGTACAGACCCAGTGACTGCGGCAGCCAGGGTACGTGAAGGACCCGTCCAGGGGGGTGGCAGAGCTGATGACCTCTCACCCAGTGCGTGGTTCCCCAGGTTTGGGGGCCTTGGGGTCGGCAGATTCAGGGTTTTTAAAAATTTCCTGTAGACTCTGACCCAAGGGCTGAACCAGGTTCAGGGTGGGCAGGACCGAAGCAAGCAGCTTTGTGCTATAGGGGGTTTATAAGCACTCCAGTTTCAGAGGCCGGGGCTGCTGAGTTTAGGACTTAAGAGTCCTGGATGGCATTTTATATGTATATTTAGTCCTCACCCGAGGGTGTGTGTATTGATGTGTGTGTGAAAGAGAGAGAAACACCCATCAGTCCCTTCCCATACATGCCCTGACCAGGGATATGGAATCTGAAACCTAGGTATGTGCCCTGACCGGGGATTGAACCCACAACCTTTTGGTATGTGGGGATGCTGCCCCAACCCACTGAGTCACCTGGCCTGGGCAGACCCCAGATGGCATTATGCAGGTGGGCAGGGGTCTCCTAAGGGAGCTCTGGAGCCCACCTCCCTTGGCAGGTGGCAAACTCAAATAATAAGGCACTTGAGGTGTGCCTGGACGGGGCGCCCTTGGATCCGTATGCTGTCTAAGTGCATGACACCTTGTTCCTGAAAGAGGTGGGAGACTGGAAAGGTCGGAAGCTGGAAATGGTCGGGGTGGATATTGCAGATTTCCCGCCTTCCATCCCTGCCTTCTCCAGAAAGACGAAAGCCTAAATTCCTCAAGTTCTCTGAACCCGGCTGCCAATGAGCCATTCCTGGAGTGTGGACAGAGTCCGGGCCCGGAGGCTGCCGCCCCTGACTCCAGGGGACGGGGCCCCATCAGGAGACTGCGTTGGAGGACACTAACTGTGGGCCCCCGGAGTTGTTACTGCGAACCACCAGACAAGAGCCTGTGTTCAGCAATCTGTCAGGGCTAATTCTGTTTTTCTCCAATAATTGAAAATTAATGTCTTGAAGTGAAAGCAGATGTTCGTGTCATCTTCTGAATTGGGATATAAAATGGGGCTGTGTAGATGGGCTCGCTCATTTAATAGCAGTTTCCCTCTCGCAGCTAATGGGGTGATGGTGCTGACGTCAGCGAAGGCCCCGGGCTTTGGGGACAAGAGAGGAGTGGAAGCCGGTGGCCTGTCTGGGGGATGCACTGGGCCCTGGGCAGGAAGCCCCGGGGGGAGCTTACCTTTCAGAGGGAGAGTGTGTAAATCCACACACTTCCTCGGGCGTGAAACTTAGTGGGTTGTTGGGAACCCTCATTCTTCCAAGACGTGTTTATGGAGCTAGGTCGAGGCATCATTGAGTGGGAAAAGGTGTGTGAGCCTTGACTGGGGGAAGAGTGTGGATTCGTGCAGAGCGCAGGGCGGGGGGGGGGCTCCACTGGGTGTTCCTCCCCTGCACCCGGGGTAGAGCTGGTTGCAGTTGCGGATTCCGGAGCCCAGGGCCCACACACTCGCCCAGCTGTCTGGTGGGGGTCACGGGGGCAGAGCTCTACATATCTTTCCCTTTGTAAAAATTGGGACATAGGCGACATTGGTGCCATCTTGGCCATTTCGAAAAGTGCAGTTCAGTGGCCCTAAGTACATTCGAATCGTGGTGCGGCCATTGCCACTGGGAGCTAACGGTCTAGTCGGTGCCCAGCTGGTGGTGGGCGGGCGGGGGTCTCAGCCCACCCCACTCCCGGAAGGCCGTGCAACTCAAGGCCTCTGTCCTTCTGGGGGGGGCTGAGAAACCGGCCCAGGAGCCGAGGGGGCCCTCCGGAGAGCTGGGGCTGCCTCTCCTGGCTGTGGGGCAGAGGTGAGACCTGTATGCCTGAAGCCAGGGCAGAGATGCGTCCCCGCCAGGCCTGGTGGGCTGGGTTGGGGGGGTGGCGCCGGGCAGGCCGGGTGCTCAGAAGCTGTTGAGTGATCAGGTGACCGTTCTCAAGACGAGCAAGGTCCTCCTCTCGAATGTACTCCGGGACACAGTCCTGTGGAGACAGACCTGTGGGACACGAGCTTGCCCAGTGGCCCTGATGGGGGAGGAGGTCCCCTGGGGGGACCCAGGTGGCCTCGGACTCTCCCACTCCCCCCAGACACACTGCAGGTGGGCCTGTCTGTCTGTGGGGAAGAAAGGTGAGGGGCAGCTTTTCCGCATGGCCCCCGGGTTGCCTTGACCTGCGGCCCACCTCTGGGCGTGCAGACTCCTGTACGGACCCCCTTGGAGCGGCCAGGCCCCCCTTTCCTTGTCATTGAAATTTGCCCTTTTGTTACCCAGGTCCGAATTCTTCTTTGCAATGTTGTCGTCATTTCCCATCCTGCTGTGGGGTTTATCTCTTCTGTTGATCCTAATTGAATAAAACTCACTGTTCACCTAACTCCTGTTGCACTGAATTTTACCTGCCCAAAGGCAGGGGCCGTCATCTGGCCTTGGGTAGAGAGCAGGGCGTGGCAGGCTAGGGGGGCTGGGGGGTGGCAGTGGCTGCCACATCCAGGCTGGGGGTACCCCCTTGGTCTGGGGGCCGCAGGACCTTGTAGCCAAGCAACGTAGCCAAGCTCATTCTGGTTTCTGAAGCAGAATATGTCCCTAGCCCCCTGGGGCTGCAGGGGGAGAGACAGTCAGCAGCTCCAGAAAGTCCCCAGGGCGAGGGTGGGGGAGGAGGGGAAGAGGGGCAGGTCCCTGGCCCCGCAGGGTGGAGGCTGGAGCTTGCTGGGGTCCTTGGGGACCAGGGACACACCTGCCCCAGGGCCCGGACAGCATCTGCGGAGGCCCTGTGGCTTTGGAGGGGAGCCTGGCCAGCCAGGGGCCTGGCACCCATGATGGGAAGATTCAGACCTTTGCTTTTCGCTCTTGAACTTCTTAAAAACCTGAAAATCCTGGGTTAGGAAGGGAGCTCGGAGGCCAGCTTGCTCGCACTCTGCCTGTGTCTGTACATCCTCGGTCACCTCCGGCTGGCCAGCCCGCGTCCACGCCCGGAATGTGAGAGCACCTGACGGGGCTCCCCCTCCCAGGGGACCGCAGCCTGCCTCCTCTCACTTAGGGGTGCAGGTTCTGGTTCTGCGTCCTGGGGCCGCAGGGAGCGGCTCCAATCCTCCGTCCCCAGAGCAGCCCTGTGGCAGACTTTGCTCTGGGGGAAGGATTTCTCTGTAGGGGATGCAGCCTGCTTGGTGGGCTTCTGGGGACCCCGGGCTCACTCGTCCATGGCCTCCACCTGCGCTCCTGGGTCCCTGTGTTTCAAAAGGGTTTTTTTTTTTATGAAGTAAATGAGTGACTGTAAACTGGAGGGGATACGTGAATGGACCAGTGAAGGAAGGAGTGAACGGTGAACAAACGGCTCAGTGAGGAAACGAATTCCTGAATGGAGGAGCGAGCGTGAGAACGATCGGGTGGGTGGGCTAATGGGGGTGGGGGGCACAGGCCACTTTTAAGGCCTGGGCAGAACTTGGGCTCACCGCTGGTACCTGTGAGGGTCCCTCCTCACCTTCTCCACCTCCCTTCAGGTGTTCAGGAGGTGAAAGCGGCCTCACCTGGTGCCTGGAGCCCTTCTGTCCTTCTGGGTGGCGGTGGGGTTGGGTTGGGTGGGGTGGGATAGGGTGGGGTTGGGTGGGGTGGGGGGCGTGGCTAGAGCCGGCCTCACCCTCTGCTGGGAGTGTAGCTACCGTTCACTGACGGCTTTGTGCCAAGCAAGCACTGTGCTAGATGGTAAAACACTGTCTTTAAATGATACAAGCAATATGAGATTTTTGTACCAATTTGAAATAAAACAGAACTTTTAACTGAATGTACACAACCCCCTCCCCCCAGCCACTTCACCATCCTGCCTCATTGCCAATGGGGCTTCAGACAGGACAGAGCTGACCCTCTTGGGGCTGGAGCGGGCTCTGCAGCCCAGCCCAGTAGTCTTCCGGACGTCCTCATTTTTGGGGGACAGTGGGCCCCCCGAGGAGCAGTGGGAGTTGGGGAAGGGCAGGTGAGGTTTGCAGGAAGGAGGATACATGAGGTGTGTGCAGCGGCCCCTGCTCATGACAGAAAACGCAGCATGGAAGAGAAAGCCCCCTCCGAGCTGATTTCTCTAGGATTGGGGGGCGTTGCAGGTTGGAGGAAACATGCTGTGTGGTCTCCGGCAAGGCAGCTCCCTCCGTGGGCCTCAGTTTCCCTGTCTGTGAAGTGGGTTGGAACTGGCTGGAGTAGCTACTTGTCTTAGGCAGTTCAGGGTTTTAGTTCCTGGCACGTAAGAAGGGGGAAACATGAAAAGCTTCGGCTTTCAAATATTACAGGTGGGAACGATGTTGTTAGGTCTTTTCAAGTTGCTTGTTGCAGGGACCAGTTCGCAGAGCGAGAAGCCTGCGGAGGTGGCTCCGGGGAACCCGGGGAGAGCAGGGCAGGTTTGCTCCGCTGGCCCTGGGTGACCAGGTCCCATGTGTGCCCATCCACAGCCCCCAGCATGGCCAGCCCTGGTCCCCAGGGAGGACACTCAGAGGGACAGTCACGACCAGGCTCTCTTGGTGCCAGGCCCTGTCTCCTGCGCTTCCCACGGGCTCTCCGCCCTGGCTCTCTGGTGATCTCAGTCTCCCAGGCACACAGACCGAGGCTCCCGAGTACCTGGCCCAGAGTCACATGGCTGGAGGTCGCAGAGCCGGGGTTAGCCCAGGCCTCGTCAGCTCCAGAGCCCAAGTCAACAACCGTGACCTTTATTTATACCTGCCTAAGCGGCCAGAAAGGACAACAAAGAGGCCCGTGATTCCTGCAGGGGCTGGAGAAGTCCCGAGACTCCAGGCTAGGTCAGGGGGCCCTGGGCACAGGCGCGGCACATCACTCCGTGTATGCAGTCTGCCTTTGGGACCGTTCCTGTTCACAGATTTTAAAAAGTGATTTACACATCCAGCAAAGTGGTGCCGCCCCTGCCAGAGATAAGCAGTGTTCTTAGTCATCCTGCCTTCCGGACCCCGTCTGTGGTGCGCGTGCACAGAAACGTGTCTATTTACCCTCACGGACAGCGTCTGAAACCGAGGCAGTGTCAGAGACTGCCGGACGACCCCGCCGTCCCCTGGTCTCGTCACGCAGCGGTGAGTCCCCGGTCCTGGCTGCCTGTCACTGTCATCGTAGGCACCTAAGGAAATAGCAATACCTGGGCCCTACCACAGACCCAACAGTCCAGAATCTTCGAGGGTGAGGCCCCAGCCTAGGCGTTTTTTAAAGCTTTTTGATTCTTTTTTAAAAAGATTTTATTTATTTATCTGTAGAGGGGAAAGGAAAGAGAGAGGAACAGAAATTCAATGTATGGTTGCCTCTCGTGCATCCCCTGCTGGGAACTGGCCTGCAACCCAAGCATGTGCCCTGACTGGGAATCGAACTGCGATCCTTTGGTTCGAAGGCCTGTGCTCAATCCACTGAACGACACCAGCCGGGGCCGCTTTTGGATTCTTCAAGGGCACGGCCGGGGCCAAGGGCCCCAGTCTGGGAGCTCCCAGAGTGTTGCTGGTGGAGACCTGTTTCGTAGCCAGGCTGCTCCAGAGCAGACCGACCAGAGTGGATTCATAGCCCTCTGCTGATGGACATGTCGTTGCTTCCAGGTTTTGCTGTTATAAACAGTGATGCAGTGAGAATCCTTATTTATACATTGTTGTCTTTTTTTAAAAAATATTTTATTTATTTTTAGCGAGAGGGAAGGGAGGGAGACAGAGAGGGAGAGAAACATCGATGTGAGAGAGGAACAGTGATTGGCTGCCTCTCACGTGCCCCTACCCAGGGACCGGGCCCATAACCCAGGCATGTGCCCTGACTGGGAATCTAACCTCTCAGTTTGCGGGAGGGTGCCCAAGCCACTGAGCCCCCCCCCAGTTGGGGCAGTCACTGTGTGTCTTAGGCTAGACTCCTAGGAGTGGAATCCTTAGGTCGAAGGGTAGTCCCGTGAAAAGCTGGACAGATGTTTTCGCATTGCCCTCCACGAAGGGTGTGCCGAGCGCCCTTCAGTAACCGTGGGTGAGGGCGGGTTTCTCCGAACCCTGCCCACACAGGAGGTATTCTTTTCCCTTTCTTCCTCCTCCTCTTCCTCATCTTCTTTCTCTCAATGTCTCCCCCTATTCCTTTTTGTCAATCGGGCAGGTGAGAAATAGCTTATGGCTTTAGTTTGTGCTCTCCTGGTTACCAGTGGAGTTGCCAGTTTTCTTATGTTTGTAGACCGTTTTCATTTCTTCTTCAGAAAGGGGCACTGCACTGAATGTGGAGTGTGGGCGCGTGGGCACTTCTTTCCCTCAGCTGGTTATTTAGTCGTGTCTCTTTTTCCATCCATCCATCCATCATCCATCTATTATCCATCCATTATCTATCCATCCACCCATCCATCCATCAACCTGTCCATCATCCATCCATCCACCCATCCATCATCCATCCATCCATCATCCATCATCCATCCATCATCCATCCATGCTCCATCCATCTGTCCATTCATCTATCATCCATCCACCCATCCATCATCCATCCATTATCTATCCATCCACCCATCCATCCATCAACCTGTCCATCATCCACCATCATCCATCCATCCACCCACCCACCCATCCATCCATCAACCTGTCCATCATCCGTCCATCCACCCATCCATCATCCATCCATCCATCATCCATCCATCATCCATCATCCATCCATCGTCCACCCATGCTCCATCCATCTGTCCATTCATCTATCATCCATCCACCCATCCATCATCCATCCAGCTAACATTCATGAACACCTCTTTTTATTTATCCTCACCTGAGGACATGTTTATCGATTTTAGAGAGAGGGGAAGGGGGAAGAGAGGGAGAAAAAAATTGATGTGGGAGAGAAACATGATCAGTTGCCTCTCATATGTGCCTGGATGGCTGTGAGATGCAACCCAGGCATGTGCGCTGACTGGGAATTGAACCCACGACCTTACAGTTTACAGGATGATGGTCCAGCATCCCAGCCACAGCGGCCAGGGCTATTAAATACAGTAGCTCATTTAACCTTGCCACCTGCCACCTCCTGACCGTGCATTGGGGGCCTCAGGACTTCTCCCAGAGAATCTTCAGCTGAACTCCTTCCTGCGTGAAGGAGTGCTCGGACTTTCGCAGGGAGGGACATTCAGATGTTCAAGGTCAGACAGTGACCTTGTGTCAGAACTGTGCCTGAGGACAGGGCAAGGATTGGAGCTGGGGGTCCTGCCGCTGCCACTGACCCAGGGCAGGGTGTGTCTTGGGAACACTCTGGAACCCAGAAGCTTCTGGCGTGTGGGGGGCTCTGAGCCGGCAGACCTGGGCTCCCACCCCTTATCCCACCATGTCCTTCTCCTCCTTTTCTGTGACATGGGGGCTCTGCCCCCAAGAGAGGTGTGAGGGCAGAATCTCAGGCGGCAAGACAGTGCTTTGTGAGGCCGAAATGCCCACGGGGGTTGGGTTGGAGTCACGCTCCACAGCAGCCTAGCTTCGCCCCTCCCCCTCCCTCCCACACATGAGTGAGGGCCGGCAGAAGTGGGTGGGGAAAAACTTAGCTTTCACCTTGTCACTCACTGGGCCACCCTACCCTCTTGGAGGTGCCAGCTTGTGGATGAGGCTTCAGCTTCCTCCATGGCCATTGTCCTCCCTCCCCAAGGACAGCTGCCCTGTTTAAAGGGCACGGGAAGGGGGCTTGTGGGAGGGCGAGTGCCCCCGAATGAGGGGTGCATAGTGTGTGCCTGCCTGTGCCTGTTGCGGGTACATGGGTGTGCGTGTGTCTGTGCAACTGTGGCTGACATGTGAGTCTGTATGTGTGCCTGCGGTGTGTGTGTACATCTGTGCCGTGTGTGATTGGTGTGTGTACAAACACCGGTGCTCACATGGTCCAACCCATCCGCGCAGGGGCAGAGGAAAGGCTCGTGGGCGGGGGGTGCTTTGCTCATGTGTTTCCTTCATCCCCGTTCATTTGGATGCTTTTGTAGCATCTACCATGGGCCAAGCACGGTGCTGTGCCCGGCCCCGCAGAAAGACAGAAGCGAGGCCGCTCTCCATTCTCAGGTTGTTGGCTGCCTGTCCAGCCACAGTTTCCCAAACCGTATTCCAGGATTTAGTTGCTGTCCCACCAAAAGGACACAAAAATGCTTCCTGGGGCCAAGCACGTTTGGCAGACACTGCCTGATGCAGAGTCAAAAGTTTGTGAAGCTCTCCGGGCTTCTCAGCCTCTTGGGTGCGGACATGGGCCTGTCTTGGAGATGGTCCTCCCGGTTCCCCGTTAGTCCGGGGTCCCCGACAGCCCAGCACCCCACCATCCCACCATCCCACCACCGCAGGGTAGAGCCTTCCTGTGAAACTCTCCTAAGCTGAGATGGCAGGAAGCGAGGGAGCAGTTCCCATGAGTGTACGTGAAAGCAACAGAGAACGTTCCCAGGACCCAGACAAAACCCACTGAATCCCACCAAACACACTCAGTGTGACCACGTCCAGTTCTACACTAACACTGGTGCAGGTTCTCACAGGCTTTCCTGGCCCCTTAGGACGCTCTCGCTCACCGAGGCACAGAATGGGTCGCAGTACGGCCCAGATGCTCACGGACAAGTTCAAAGCTACGGGCTCGATGCAGAGATGCTGAGCATGGCCCCCTGGAAGGAGCTTGGTGGCTGCTCTCGCAGCTGGGGTGCCGCTGCCTCTGTGAAGCATTGGATGCTGTTTTCACTTTCCTTTTTAAAACAGCAAAAACCCTCTTCAGATTTCTTTCAGTTTTTGAAAGCAGGCCCTTGTCTTAAAAAGCGGGTGCTAATTTCGTAACAGCCCAGTGGCGTCGTGCAAACTTTCAGAAAAGCGGGGAGTCTTCTTGTCTGCGTTTGGTTTTGGGTTCCAGTGTGGACGGTTTGCCACGGTTACCCATCAGTTCATTCATTCCTTTGTTCTGCCCCTGCACGTTTGCTGAGCACCTACTTTGTGCCGGGCACTGTTCGTGGTGCTGAACAGGCAGGTGATTCCGGAGGGAGCCGGGGGCCTCTGTAAGGACCTGAGTCAGTGACACAATCCCTGGGGAATTGCCCCAGGGGAGGCCGGAAGTGGTGGCAGGGAACTCTCCAGTCAGGGCCACTGGGAGGGGACACTTGAGTCCAGACTGATGGGGGGGCTGTGAGAGGAGCTGGAAGCTGGAAGCCTTTGTGATTGGTGCTTTGAAGGGGCTGAGGGATGCAGGGGGAGTCCTTCTGGGGGGGCCTTCTTGCCGAGCTGGGAGGACCCCGGACTGGTCCAGCCACTTGGTTTCTGTGACAGAGCCTGGGCCTCATGGTGAGTCTTCTCCGGGCCCTGAATCAGCTCGGTGGGGCTGGTTCTGGGAAAGGGGGGCCGCTGGTTCCCAGTCCTGTCCCAGGGGCCCCAGTGACACTCCTCCCTCCCCAAACCACTCTGCCTGTCTCAGCACAGCCCCGTGAAGGTCACCACGGAGGGCTCAGGGGATGGCCCCTCCTGGGCTGGCGGCTGTGAGCAGAGCCCCTGCCAGTCTCGGTCACTGCTGTGTCCCCAGTGCCTGGCACCGGACCTGTGTCCCCACCCCCATGTGACAGATGGCTAAAGGAGGCCAGGAGGCTCCCACAGCCCATCAGAGGCCCAGCCCAGAAAGCAGCCCTTGTCCAGCCAGGGCTGGGTCCAGGGCTGGTGGGGTGGGGAGGGGCAGGGATTTCCAGGAGGGGCGGTGGGGGCTGGAGGCCTCTGGGTCCCTCCTGGGGTCTGCCCGTGGAGTTGCTGGTTTGGTGTAGGTCCTGGGAGAGGAGCCGAGGAGGGCGGGGTGGCAGGAGGTGGAGGAGCAGTGGTGGGGGGAGGGGTCTCTGGTTTAGGGGCCAGGCAGCCCGGCGCTTGGGAACTCGGCCCCTCCCGGGCCCTAGTCTGCTCGGACAGCAGGCAGCCCCGGGACCCCTTTGCGGCTGCTGTCCTGGGAACGCATCGGGTGCCCCCCGCCCCCGCCCGGGAGGGCTCCATGGCTGAGCTGCAATAACTCAGGCCGGGTTTGGGCACAAAGCAGCCTCGGCAGGACGCCGGCTGGGAAGGCGCGGGCTGTGGCTCTCGCTTGTGCGTCCTGATGGGGCCTGGGCTTGTTCTGCACCGCGGGGCCCCGCCCCTCCTTCTCTGGGGCTGGCAGGCGCAGCGGGTGCCCCCCAGAACGCCGCAGTCCCAGCCCTGAGCTGGGGGCGGGGCCGAGAAAGGCAGTGCCTGCGTCTAGCCCACAGCTGGGGGCTGCCCGTGGGTGGGCTGTGGTCCTAGGGGCTGATATGCGTGAGTGAGGGAGCCCTCCACTCCGGGGCAGGGCTGGGGGCAGGGCACTTGGCAGCGGCAGGGGCCATCCTCGGGTGTATCACAGAACAAACGCCATGGACTGTTCTGAGTGCTTCTTACTCATTCATTCCTTCAAGCTCCATAGCAACCCTGTGAGGTCCATGATCCCCCGGGTTTACAGAAGGGGAAACCGAGGCATGGGCTGGCAAATCAAATGGCCCAGCGTCCCACAGCTAGGACTGGACGGGACGTGAAGGCAGGCTCTCTGGCCTCGGAGCCGCGAGTGGCCGTTGGCGTGGCGGCCAGGCGTGCATGGGTGGCGTGTTCCGGGCGTGGGGCTGGTTTTGACTGCATTTGTAGATGTTGAAGAAACTGCGGACGCACGGAACATTTGCAGACAGATCTGAGCCACGATTTTGGGTTTGCCACTGAAAAGTCAGTCACTCATCCATTCCCGGGGGGGCGTCCTTCCTGCCTTCACTCATTCCCTGGAGGCGGGTCTCCGACCCTTCCCTAGGTGTGGGCTGTTGCTGTTGATGAGTGAGGAGGGCTGGCCCGTCCCCAGAGAGTTTCCTTCCCCTTGAGTCAGGGGCCGGGCAGTGAGGCCGGCAATAGGTAAATTCACACAGTTCCACCAACACGTTTCTCCTGAACAGCCTGTCCTGCTTCTCAGCCTTGGATGGCGCTGTTCTGGGAGGCCAGTCGGCTGGGGCCGATGGGGAGGAGTCGCAGAGGGAGGCCCTGAGCTCACTCCCGGGCCGCCTCCCCTGCTTTGGGCCCAGCCCTGCCGGGGAGGAGGGGAAGGCCGAGGTCCCTCCCCAGGATCACCCGATGGGATGAAACCTCGAGGGATTTTGGGAGTGTGTGTCTGGAGGGGCAGGGACAGGGCTGTCCTGGAAGGAGGGGGTGACGAGAGAGGCAGGAGAGGATGGTGGAATAGATTGTTCGGCATAGGGGTGACTTGTTGGTCCTTTCTGGGGAGTCCCCAGGGCAGTCCCCTGGGCCTTGAGCTTGACCGACCCTGGAGGTCTGCATAACCTCTGAGCACAGCAGCTTGGTCCCGGATTTCTCAGGGCCCCTCCGAGTGTCCGGAGAGTAGGGCGCAGGGGGCTCCTCCCCTTTTGCCAGGTGAGAAAGGGGAGGTCCGGAGAAGCCCACCTCCTTGCCCCAGTTTGCACAGCATGTGTGCATGCAGCAGGGGCAGGACCTTGGCGATGCCAAGGTCCCCATGTCCCATGGACGGGCGTCCTGCACTCCAGGCCCGCCTGCACGCCAGCAGGATTGCGGGTGGAGGGGAGATTCTGGCACTCCGTCATTGCTGCCCCCATCCCTCCAGCCAGGCCAGTGAGGAAACAGCTGCACCCCTGCCCCTGCCTGCTGCATCCACAGAACGGAATGAATTGGGTAGCTGAATGGGCTTTATTCCGAATTTCCTGTCCCCCATTGCCTCAAGGTACCACCCCAGTGTGTTCGAGGCTGAGATGAAGCGTGCAGTTCCCTCCCTGGACATTTGGGGTGAGCTCGGGCCTGTCTACAGACCTCTGGGCATCGGTCCTGTCGCACTTTTCGTTAGGAGAGTTCCAGGTCCGCTCCTCTCTGTGACAGGGGTTTGGCCCGGGCGGCGGGGATGGCAGGAAGGGGGAATGCCCATCATCGGAGGTCTTTATTGAGGCTGACCGTGGACCCGGTGCGTGTGAGTACTTTCTGCACGTTTTCTTGGGACTCCGGTCAACAGGCCTGTGAGGTGGAGGCGTTAGGTTTGCTGTCCTGCTGCAGGTGAGTGTCAGCCTGAGGTCCAAGGTCACTTGTCATAGCCAGGCAGCCTGCCACCCTGGGGCTGCCATGAGTCACTCCCATAGCCACCTTCTACCGGCCTGATGAGAGGGCTGCCGCCCTCCCCCAGGAGCACGGGCTGGGCTGGGAGACAGACCCATAAACAGTCATGAACTCTGAGGCTGGTAACATCCTGTTCCCCCAAAGGACCCAGCTGGTGGCCAAGGGCACACCCCACCCTCCTCCCCCTCCTGCCTGCCTGGGCCTGCTCCTGAACTTCACTGCGGGGAGAAGGGGAGCAGCGATGTGGACAGGCTGGGGGTGGGTGGGAGGACCAGACCAGGTCCTCGGGACATTCGGGGTGGGTGGTGGACAGGACTGTCCTTGCCTCCTGGTTTCTTGGGACCCGCACACCCGGCTGCCAGCACCTCTGTTCTGCTGGGTGGGTGGGAGGCGGGAGGTGTTGCTTGCACAAGGGTCCTCCCTTCCCCTGTGCCCCACCCCACCCCCAAACCCCAAGAGTCCAGCTGGCTCAGCCCAGGAATCTTGGATGTTGTGGCTGGGGGTGGGTGGCCTAGCTGAGGGACTTGAAGATTTAAAGGGCCCTGTCTCGGGGCCTCTCTCTATCTCCATGCATGCCGCCCCTTGGGCCTAAGCCCGGGCTTGTGAGCCGGCGTCTTTCCCCCGAACATTTCCCCTGGAGCCTGAGTGGGAACCGTGGGGTGTGTGGCCCTCCCGGGCAGCGTTTCCAGCTGCCCTTCAGTGCGCCGTCCTGGCGGAGAGCCCTGGGAGCAGCAGTGCCTCCTCCCCACCCCCACAGTCCCTCTGCCTGGGCACCGACCCCCTGCTCTCCCTGCCCTCCACCCCCTCCTGAGCGGCTTCCTGGAACCCAGGGACCCTGGAGGTTTCTGGACCAGATCGAGTTGCCTGGGTGGTTCTTTCCGTTTTGGTGTGTGTGTGTTTTTTTGGGCTGTGCAGGGTGGGGGAGCTGGGAGAGGAGCCGATAACGGGGCCGGGGCCAGCCAGGGGTGGAGGCCACTGCCAGTCCCCGGCTCCCTGGGTGGAAGGGGGACCCCGAGCCTCTGTCCCTGAGTGGCCAGGGGCCTGGTTTCCTCTCCTGGCGAGGATCAGCCCTGTTTGGCATTTCCTGCCTCTCTCCCTTTCGTTCTGCACTGGGACGCCCCTGGGGGTGGCTTGGGGCCCACTCTAACCGTCCCCCTGGTGACTGGGGCCTGGCGTGGCCTGGCACCCCGCCCCGTGTCATGCTGGGCCCTGGCCTAGGATGGGGTCAGCTACGCTGCTTCCCCCACCCTCAGACCACAGCTCCTTGCTGGACAACTGGGCCAAGCCAGGCCCACCTCCAGCCTAGGTCCGTGCCAGAGGGTGAAACTCTGAGCCGGCTCCTCACAGACCCCTTGGCTGGCGGCTGGTGGGGGGTGGGGCTCTGGAAGAGGCTGAGGTCTTGGGGGAAACCAGCTCCAAGGCCAGGGGGTGGGAGAAAGGGCAGGACCAGCACCCTGGGGACAGGAGCCAGGCCTGAGGACCCCCTGGTGTGGATTCTGTGGTGACTTTGAGAACCTCCAAGTCTCCCGCAGCCCGTGTACTGCCCGGCCCTGGCGCACCCCCCCTCCCTCCCTTAGGCACACACATGGTTTTGCTTTTCCAGGCATCCGCCCCTGGTCCCCTCCCTCTGGGTGCCTTCTGAGCTCCTCGGGCCCCTCCCCCAGCCCTCCTGGGCCCCCTCCTTCCTCCTTGACCCACTTTAGTCCCCTGTTGCTGGGGGAGGGGTGCGCACAGCCGGCGGCTCTGATCCTGGCTGCCTCCCCCAGCATCCCTTGGGGCTGGCTCTGGATGGAGCCAGCAGGCTGAGCGGCCGGGCCCCTGGGACTGGCACACGGCGAGCTCCGAGTGGCGGCCTCCCTGCCCCCTCCATGGACAGACAGTTCTGGACAGCTGCCCCTGCCCGGGCCCCTGGGAGGCCCTGCCAGGGCCGGGCTCCGGTTTCCCCCAGCCCCTGGGAGCTGCGGCTCCAGAGGTCCCTCCTTCCATCACCTTCTGGGCGACTGTGTGCACTTCCCAGATGAGCCCTGGGCAGGGCCAGGCCATTCTTCCCCTGAATCTCTGCGGGAGGGAGACATTGGAGCTGGGGGTCAGGTTCTGTGCCTGCAGTTAACCTGTGCAACTCGGCAAAACTCACCAACCCTCTCTGGGCCGGAGGGAGTCAGACCGGAGAACTAGCCTTTATTGAGCATTTACTAAGTCCCGGGGACTCAGCCACGCAGGTTACATCTGTGATCTCATTGTATTGTCACAGTAGCGTCGTGAGGCAAGCTTTCCTGATGCCTGTGTTAAAGATGAGGCAAGCGGGGCTCAGAAAGGGACAGCAACTTGCTTGGGGTCACACAGGCTGTACCTGCCGGAACCACACACAGGGGTCTGACTCAGGACAGCGGATGGGACATTTTCTTTCCTGTCACCTCCCAAGTCTGTCCCGATGCCAGGCTGTGAGCACCTCTGGGCTCCTGCGTCTTCTGCTGAGGATTTGAGATCCTGCTCCAGGGTCCTGCGTTGGTCTCCATCACTGTGCTCCTCGGGTGTTTCAGAGGTCGACTGGGTCCCCAAGCTTGCGACCCCCCCCCCCCCCCCCCGCCTGCTGGGCTCTACGACAGGCTGTGGGAAGCCACGGCCCTGGGCTGCCCCCAGCTGGGAACTTGCCCCATGCTGAGCCCTAGTCCTGTGGTTCAGGGGCCGGTCCCAGCACAGGGTAGCGCTGCCCACTGCAGGAGCCCTGAGCCGGCAGGCGTGTGCTCGCCCCTCCCTGCCCGCCCACCGCCCAGCTCTGCCGAGCCCCTGCGCATTCTCCCCCTCCTCCCTTGCCACAATCCCCCCTCCCGAAAAGACAAACGTGAAGAATGGGGCGGGGGGACCCTGAGAGGGCCGTTCAAATTCGGGGACCCGTGCTTCCCAAATCTCGGAGTTTTCTGTCTTTTCCTCCTTGCATGTTGACATCTGTCGGTCCTCTGGGAACCTCTTCGTGCCACTGCCATTGTTTTCCTGGATAAAGGAAGGGGCAGGACGTGGGGGGTGCTTTGGGAGCGAAGTCCGGGCATCTTTTCTTACTTGGCTAATTTCCTCTCTCAAATGTATCTTGTGATTAAACATTTTCTTAGCGCTTGGTCAGGGCCAGGCCGAGGTTCTTTTCATAAACATTGGCAAGTGAATTTAACAGCCCTGCCTTGTACCAGCGGGAGGCCTCATTTGCATAGTGATTGTTCTCGTGAAACGAAATAATCGCTCGCACTTTATGGAACGATCAATACCGGAGGGCTGGAGCCTGGCGCATGCGCAGACCCCTCCTCCCGCGCGGGAATCCGGAGGAAAAACTCAGTCTCGGGGAAGAGCCCGGGGCAGGAGGCTTCGGCCCTGGGTCGCCGGGATTGCGGGATGGGTGGGGCTTGTGAAGGCGGATAAAGGCGCCTACGCACGTGAGCCCCAATCCAATCAGGGGCTTGCAAGGGGGTCGCGTGCAAGGGGGTCGGGTCCCCGCGAGGTGAGCCCCTACTCCTTTATGTCTTCCAGCCTTTTCCATTACGGTCTGAAACTGGTGACCTTAGGCCCAGGGTTGCCCACTGATAGGTTTTGATTGGGTTGTGCTGGGTTTAAAAGAAATAAACTCTCATTTAAAGATCTGGAGATTTCCCAGAAAAATTCATTCAGAGTTCTTCCTTCTCTCTCCCAACACGTGGGCAGAGTTGGGACTGCAGCTGGAGATCCTGCCCGGCAACTGCCCTGGCAGTGGGGGGTGTATGGGGGGGCACGCTGCTCCTGCAGCAGGTCTGGGGGGACCTGGGGTCCTGACCACCCTGTCTGTTTGCTCAGGGTCCTGCAGGTGTGAGGCCCCCAGGTGCCCTGCACAGAGCCGTAGTCAGAAGTCAGCTCAGGCCCTTCCTGTCCTCAGACCTACCCCCGGGCCCCTCACTCCACCCGCAGGGCTGTGGTTTCCAGGGCTCCCGATGTCCATTTTGGTGGGTGGAGGCGGGTGCGGGGCAGAGAGGTGGTAAAGGAGGCCCTTTGGGATGCACATCTCTCTCCCCAGGAGCTTCCTTTCGCTCCGAAGATTCCCCGCCTCCTCAGCCCCGGCCGCCTCCTCAGCGGCTCCCTCTAGAGCCTGCTGCCCCCAGAAGACAGGCACTCGGTGATCTAGTGGCATCGCCCAGTTTCGCTGGGATGACATTTTAGCTGATTGTGACACATTTCGAACCCACTTGCATAGGGTGGGCCCTGAAGGGTAACCTGTCCAGTGGCGGGGAGGTTGGAGCAAGAATCTGGCTGGAGCTGGGTTTGAAGCTAAGGAAGGGGTGCCTGCCCCACACCCCTGGATGGTCTGGCCTCAGCAGCCAGTGCCCTTGGGTGATACTTGGTTTCGTCTTTGGAGCCTCCTCTTTGCAGGCGGAAGAGTCAGAAATGACAGGGTGACTGGGGGAATCGTGGGTTCGGGCAGCGGCTTCCTGCCACAGAGCAGGGCCTGGGCCGGAGCCTCCCTCAGGGAAGCAGGGCCTTCGCCGTGGACGGCCCCGGGTGGACACCGCACGCCGGGTCCCACCTGACCCTCCCAGCATCTCTGAGTGGAAGTCACCTTCTATAGATTAGGAGGTGGGGGCTTGAGGCTCATGGTCCCAGGGCTGGTGGAAGAGCCCGGGTGTGAGCCCAGGCCTCCTGGCTCTGGGGTCTGCCCTCCTCCCTGTGACTTCATTTGCGTTCAGCTTCTCCAGCTGTAACTGTCTCCGGGGAACTGTCCCCACCTCTTAGAGGAAAAAGATGAGATAAAAATGAGCAAAGAAATATTTCCTTGTGACCTCCGACCTTTACTGAGTAGAGCCGGAACCTGGGGCTCAGGCACTTCGTAGTTTCTGGAAGTTTTTTACTGCTTGATGGTGTCAAAAGCAAGACTCTCTCTCCCCCTCTCCCCCTGCCCTCGTCTTTAGGGTTGGTATCATGACCCTTGCACTGCGCAGACAGGGTTCTCTTGGCCTCCTCCCCAACTGGGATCCTGCGGCTGTGAAACCCCCTGGGGGGAGGACCCCATCTCTGACCACTGTGAGCCCCTCTAGTCAGGGACTGGTACGGAGGGGCCTGATGCCCTTTTGGATGTAGGATGAGCAGGCAGATGGGCTGCATATTCAGTTTTCACGGCTCTGGCTGGCTGACTGACAAGGGATCGGACCGTATCAGTTGGGATGCTTTGGGCTGCCAGACTCGTAATCCAAGTCCAAAGCCTCGTGAGCCTAAGGGGATGTAGTCACTCCTAGGACGCAAAGCCTGCAGGGAGCGTGGCGACAGTGTTCCTAGTGGAGCCGTCCGCACTGTCGGCGGGGACCCAGGTATCTCCTGTCTTTGGGCCGTGTTTTACTCAATACATTGCCGCTTGTGCGCAGACGTATCTCCTCATGGTGGAAAAATGGCTGTTGTGATACCAGACATCACAGCCCAACACATCCGTATTGAAGGGCCGGCAGCGAGAAGCTTGCTCACAGAGGACTGCGTTTATGGGGAGCACCCTTCCCTCAATGGCCCTGTGGTGCCTCCCTTGTGTCTCGTTGATGAGAATGGTACCCTCTGCACAATCGCTTTCCTTGGAATTAGTGGCTTTGGGAGATTATCTGGAAAAAAAGTTCTTTGGTTCAGCAAGAAGGAAATGGGTGGATAGGCCAGCTGCAGGGGAGGCACTCAGTGCTCTTTGACGACAGTCGGGCCTTAGGAGCCCCTGGCCAGCGTCTGTGTCTCTTTCAATGCAAGGTCCTGGAACGGCCTCCTTTTCGAACCCCCTGTTCCAGGACGACGCCGTTCCTTTGCACCCCTTCCCCTGTCCTGCCTGGCTGCCTCTTCCTCATCTTTCTGGACGCAGGTTCAATGCCCCCTTTCCTACCACCTTTCCCCTTAGGCGGCCCCCCACGGTTAGCCTCCCTCTCTCACTAGTTATTCTCAGTAGTGGTTGGTTTATGTGTTTCCTAGTGTGCGGTCTTCCTCTGCACCACGCGCTCAGCTCTGCCCGGATGGGTTTAGCTCAGCCATGCCTGGGTCCTGGGTTTCAGGAGAGAGGCAAGAGGAGGCATCCAGGGGGCCTGTGACATTTAGTAAGTGCATGTCACATGAAGGACCCACTGCCCACCGGGCCCTCCTGAGCTCCGTGTCTCCTTCCTCAGCTTCTGTCCCCCCTCCCCGGTCCTCTGGAGCCCCGGTTCCCTTCTGTGCCCTGTGCTCTTTGAGAAAGAGGAGAGACAAAAGGAGGGGGGACTTCCCCAGGAGTCTGGGACTTGTTTTCTTGTTATAGAGACCAGATGGCTGGCAGTGGCTGCTGCAAAGACTAGTTCTGCAGAAGCCCCCGCATCTGGAGGTCGGGCCCACAGTGGGGAGCTGGTGGGGTCGGCTGAGGGTAGGAGCAGGGTCAGCCTGGCTGTCTGGTGGGCCCCGGGGCTCAGGCCGGTGGGCAGAATGGATGCCTGTCTGGGTGTCTGGACGTCGGGACCTAGCCTTTGCCTACACAGGTCATGTCCCTTCGCCCCGAGGACAGTTTGTTTCCGCTGCTGAGACCTCTGTCTGCCCATCTCAGGGGTGTCAGTCCACAGGCTCCTGGGAAATCAGCTCTGTTCTGATTCTTGTTCCTATTGGAGTATATGGCCAACACGGGAGCCAGCGGGTCACCCACCGACAGCACCAAGGCGGAGAGGCTTGGCTATGGTTCTTCTGAGTCTAAAGATAAAGAATCTGAATAATTTTGAGGAATTCCTTGACTGGGATAGTCAGCTGGACTGTTGACAGGGGTCTGGTGGAGTGGACCTTGGGACACACCCACATAACGTGGATACTGTGGTCTCGTCACTGTGGGACTGGAGAGGGGGACAGGAAAGGGGGAGCCCAAGGCCAGATGGGGCATCACTGAGGGGGAGTGGGGTCACATAGGGAGTGGGGGCTCGGCCAGAAGGTGGGTGGAACTGAATTAGGCGAGCCTGCCTGAAGCTGTCCCTAGTTTAAGTCCTCAGGTGGCCTTTAGGTTGCTCTGCAGGTGTCAGGGTAGAGAAAGGATGTCCCCCAGTCTGCAGACCTCTTCTCTGTAGCTGGTTGCATGACAAATTAAGGCCTTGCCTTGTGCACACAGTAGGACCGCGGCATGTGTCCCCTGCGCGTCCACGGCTCCTCGGGTCCCACGGGCCCCGCCCACTACCTGGCGCCCACCCTTGGGGCCCTTGGGGAAGGCGCAGGTGGCCATATGAGCCCTATTAGCAAAGTGTCAGGTTGGGGGGCTGTGGGCACCCCAGCAGGCCTCAGTCTCCCTCCCAGCCCCCCCCACGGGCCCCGGTGAAGCTGGTGAAGGCGCTGCCCCCGTGCCTGCCAGCTCTGCCTGGGCCCTGGCTCACAGTGCCTTTTCTCTTCCAGTGGGGAAGTGTCGGTGTGAATAATTATATATATTTTCACAAACTCGAACTCTGCTTCATTGAAACTCCTATAAACATGTCTGTATAATTCTAATTAACTGCTCGCATAAAGCCATCAGAAAGTTACATGGGGAAGCTTGTCTGCCAGACTGTTGCCTAAAGGCCAAGGAAAATATTATGTTCTTCCAACCAACGGACTATGCATGCGGACTGTTCCCAAGATAAACAGGAGATGTTTGAGGACAAGGGAGATTTGAAGCAGCGATGGCCGTGCTTCTTGTAAGCGGTGTGCGCCAGGCTGTTGGCAGGGTGGGTGGCTTCAGTGAGTGGTAAGTGCTCTTCAAGAAAAGTGCCCCAGACGTGGAATGTGGGGTCAGGACCCTGGAGGTGGGCCATCTCGGGGCGCCCTTGGTAATGTCCGTGGGCAGGAGGCCGCCACGTCAGTGCAGTCTGACTCAGAGAAGAATCAGTGTGTTCTGTTCAGCAGTTCGTGCTTCGGTTACTGGGGAAGTGTGGACAAGAGACGCTTGGGGCTGCTTTACATGTGGGTGAGAATGATTTTAAGTTTACTCTCATCCATCCATCTATCCATCATCCATCCATCATCCGTCCATCCATCTATTTATCCATCTACTATCCATCCATCATCCATCCATCCATTCATCATCCACCCATCATCCATGACCTATTTAACCATCCATCCATCCATCCATCCATCCATCCATCCATCCATCCATTGTCCGTCCATCCATCATCCATTCATCTATCTATCCATCTATCATCCATCCATCTATCCATCCATCCATCATCCATCCATCCATTGTCCATCCGTCCATCCATTCATCCATCCATCCATCTATCCAACCATTTTTCTATCCATCTATTATCCATTCATCCATCCATCTATGCATCCATCCACCCATCATCTGTCCATCCATCTATCCATTCATCATCGACCCATCATCCATGATCTATTTAACTATCCATCCATCCATCGTCTGTCCTTCCATCTGTCCATTCATCCATCTGTCTATCTATCCAACCATCTATCCATCATCTGTCCATCCATCCATCCACCATCCATCCACCATCCACCCACCATCCATCCATTCATCCATCCATCGTTAGTCTGTCCATCCATCCAGTCCATGATTTCAGAGCACCTGCAAGTGCCCGAGTAGGGCTCTGGGTGTGTCGTGAATACAGTGTCAGCAGTCCCCACCCTCCCAGCGCTGAGGTTGTGGTTGTGGGTGTGTGTGGTGTGTTAGTGGGCAGGCCTGGGAGAGACAGTGCAGGAGCAGAAATGTGGACCCTGGGCCCGGGCCGGGGTGGCGGTGTGAGGCTGGGTGGGGGAGACTCTCACAGAGGAGGTGGCTTGGAGTGAAGACCTGAATGAGGTCACATTACCCCCTGGGCAGTGGGAACAGCAGGTATGCACCCCCTGGGCAGAAGGGTACACGGTGTCTGAGGAAGGCAGGGGGGAGGCCTGGAGCTGAGGGGGGGGAATGGGGGAGGTGGGTGGTGACGTCAGAGAGCTGATCGGAGGGCACAGAAATGTAATCAGCCCTTTCACTATAGGCGGGAAGATGCTCTGAGCTGCTGGACCGATGTTTGTGTGTCCTCTCCCAGATCAAAAAGGCTGTAGTGTTGTCCGAGACTCGCCGAATGACAGCCCGTGGGAACAACACACCAAACTGTAGAGAAGAAAATAAGAGCACCCCGACTTCCCCTGCAGAATCTCATTTGGGGGACTGTCCCTTAGGGCACCTTCACTTTAGCCTGCCCCTGGGCTTTCCTCCTGCTGACCTTGGCAAAGGTCATACAGAAATGCCCCATCGAACCCTACTATCACAGGTGTCTAACGTCAAGGTTGCAGATGGCAGAGGTCTGGGTGTGCCCTTAAAACACCTTGAACTTGGAGTCTAGGTAGTTTTGGACAGCTGGCGACAGCCGAGGAAACTGCTGAAAAGCGAGCTGCTGGGGTTGGAGGGTCCCCGTAGACGGCAGGCAGTGGGGGCGGCGGGCCTTGCTGTGTGTCCCAGGCTCTGGACAGAGCGCGGAGCCCTGGTTCAGCCCTCTCTTATTTTCTTCCCGTTTTTTATCGCGGTGACGTACGCACCACGCAAAAGCATCCGGGCCACTCTTAAGCGAACGGCTCAGTGGCACGGAGCACACGGGTGCTGTTCTCTGAGGGTCACGCCATCCTCTCCAGGACTCTTTGATCTGGTAAAACCGAACCTCTGTCCTTGTTACACACTCTCCCCTCAGTCCCCCCGCCCCGCCCCTGGCAAACATTCTACCCTCTGTCTCTGGACTCCACTACCTGAGACACCTCGTGGCAGTGGACTCATACTGGAGTCTTCTTTCTCCGACGGGCTTGTCACTCGGCATGATGTCCTCCAGGTTGAGCCACACACCGCAGCTCGTGGCAGAATGCCCTGCCTTCTTAAGGCTGAACACGGTCGCGCTGTATGAATAGACCAGGTTCTGCTTCTCGTTCTTCTGTCGACCGGCAGTTGGGTGGTTTCCGTTTGCGGGCGTGGTGGACCACGACAGCCGCTCTGAACGCGGGTGTGTAAGTCTCTTGAGGACCCTGCTCCCAGTTCCCGTCAGTAAATGCATGGGCAGAAGTGGGGTCAAGGGATCAATGGTTTCATTCTACTTTGACTATTTAGAGGAACCTCCAGGCTGTGTTCCGTGGCGGCTGCCGCGGTTTACAGTCCGGCCAGCAGGGGCCCAGGGCTCCGGGGTCTCCTGGTCCTCGCGGGCCCCGGCTGTTTCTCGGTTTCTCGGTTTCCTGGTAGTGGCCGTCCCAATGGGTGTGAAGCCATGGCTCCCTGCGGTTTTGTTGTGCGTGTCCCCGACCATCAATGAGGCTGAGCATCTTCTCTTGTACTTAGTGGCCATTTGCGTGTCTTCTCTGAAGAAAAGACTGTTTGTTCCAGCCTCTTGTCCACTTTTGAATTGGGTCGCTTGGGATTTTTCTTGTCCCTTTTTTCTTTCTTTTTTTTTTTTTGCTGAGTTTTAGGCGTTCTCTGGGTAGTTCTGGAAATACGCTTCTCAGATATTTCCTTGAAGTCTGCGTCAGTTTTCTTGTAATCTGACGACCACCCTGTGAAGTTGGTGCCATTGTTATCATTGGTGAGAAACGAAGGCTCGGCCAGATGATCGGGCTCCCCAGATCACACAGGTGGTTAGGGGTCCCCAAATCACACAGATAGTGAGGGACAGAACTGAACATGGGAGCTCATCGTCTGAGTCTCATCCTGGGCAGGGCTCAGGTGTCAGACGCCCCGGCGATGCTCATGAAAACCCCCTGCGAGGGTACTCTGCACCCCGACCCTTCCTCCTCCCCTCCTGGCTCCTCGTGTTGGGGTGTCTGCCTCTGCTGTGCACTCAGGAAAGACTCTTGGAAGGTCCTCTGGGCTGGAGGGACCACCATGCATCACAGGCAGCCCAGCCCCTTTCCAACGAGCAGGAGTTTTTATTAGCACCTTCTGACACCTTGTTGGGCCTTAGAAAAGGGACACCGGGAACCACCTACATCTTCCAGGGCCACATGGATTGGCCCTGGGTGTTCAGGCCTGCTTTTAGTCACTTCATTCATTCACTCTCTCATTCATTCATTCACACGGAGGTGTGATTTTTTTTTTTTTTCCTGCAAGGAGATTCCCCTGGTCTCAAGTTTCCGGAGGCACCGGTACAATCTAGATTCCAATTAGCTTAATTGCTTTATGTTAGACTTCTTAGAAAAGATTTTTTTTCCCCTGCTGATGGCTGTGGTTCCAGGAATGTCCGCCCCCACCATCTTCCTTCCTGCTTCTTCCCAAGCTCATTTCTTGTCAACTTTATTTCTCTGGGACGGGCTCACACCTCAGTCCCGTGGCACCGCATCTGTTAATGCAGGGGCAGCCAACACGGTGTGGAGAGGATAGCAGGAAAACATTACCTGTGACACATACCTGTCTGGCATTTAAATATTCATTTTATATTTAAATACCTTGATATTTATATACCTTTGTATTTAAACACCCTCTATCTTTATAAAATGACGTGCATCTTTTTAAATAGAAATCCCCTTTTCGTGGTGTGTGCCCGCTGCAGTATGCCCTGCGGCCGGACCCGACTCTCCTCCGCTCTCTGTCAACGTCAGTGTCTTGTAAAAAGTTCTTTCCAGCAGCTGGAAGAAACACTCACATCCTGACGGACACACAGGATGCGGGAGCCGCATTCTCACCGCTAAGTGATCAGGATTTCAGCCAAGGGAATGTAATGAAATCCACATAAAAATTTATTTACCTAATGAAAATCCTGGAGTAATGCATAAGTGGTTCTCTGATAATAAAATGCAAATCTAAAACTGTAACCAGGAGGACAATAATCTTCATTAAACGTATTGTCTAGAGGAAGCCCGTGACATCCACTTAACAGTGATTTGATTTGTTTAGTAATTTCCACGTAATATTTAAACTTTATTTCGAGCCTTAAACGCCTGCCCACGCGTTTCTTTTGCATCTGCGAGGAGGGTGGTGGCCCGTGGCTGAGTGTGGCAGCTGGGTTGAGTCTCAGGGCCCGTGCCACGGGGCACCCGCAAAGGGTGGCCTTTTCCTCCTCCTCCAGGCAGCTCTGTGTCTGCCGGAAAGGTGGGGTCCAGGAAGAGAAAGCCGGGGATCAGGTTTCCTTCCGTGCGGGAGACCCGGACAGGCTTCTGTTTGGTAAGCAGCCATGAACTCTGAGGACTAGAGGGCTCAGACAGGGGCAAGGGACCGGCCCACGTTTGTTCTGAGCTCAGAGGTGGCCCGAGTTGCTGGCCCACTGCTCCTGCCTCCTGGAAGCCCACCGGGATCCATCACTTGAGTGGCTCCGGGGGGCATATCTTCAGGTGCCCCCACCCCTGGCCCCGGGCCACCCCGCCCTCCCCGAGGGCTGCGGTGACTGGCGTTTGGAAGCAGGTGTAAGTGCTGTGCAAGCAGGCTCCCCTGGGTTGGAGACCTGGCCCAGTCCCTTCTACATGGAGTGGCAGTGGGCGTGGTCCTCACCCCTGGGAGGCTCAGGGTCCTCCCCAGGGAAGGGGCCCTGGTCGGCCTCTTCCGCACCCTGAGGAAATGTGCAGGGGCCTGTCTGCCGGGGGGGGGGTACCATGCCCAGTGGTGGGCTGGAAAGCCTCTTGGGTAGCTTGGAGGCAGGATAGGGAAAAACTGGGGTGTGAGGCCTTTGGCCCAGTTTGAAATGGACGATCTAAGCCCTAGATGACAGCAGTGGGCCTTGGGGGGTTTTAGTTTTTGACAATCACAGAACCCCACGTAAGTAGCAGGTGAAGGCCGGTGTGCGTGCGGGCACACACCTGCACACGCGTGCTCGTGTGGTCATCGGCGTGAGGTTCTCCAGTGCTGTTAGTGCTCTTCCCGCACCTTTTCCTCTCTTTTCTCTCTCCCATGGCAACTTTTTCCTTCCTCTGGGATGTTGCAGAGTATTTTGAAACATATTACAATGAAAAGAAGATAACAAATCACTCGTAAGGTCAACCAAGAAGCTTCTCACCGTGCGGGCGGCACAGAGCTGGTTAGGAGCGGGAGGGCACCGCTCTGCACCCTCTCGCAGCCTCAGTTTCCGTGCCTAGAAGGCGGCCTTCACGCCCGCCTGCTTGAGGGTGTGGAGATTAAACAAGATAATGGGTGTCAAGTGCTGGGTGGCTGCTGGCACTTAGTCCTCGCTGGGCAGCTTGTCGGAGAGAAGGCCGCGCTGCCCCGAGGCCGGCGAAATGGAGAAGCGAGGCAGTTATTCGGGTGTGGATGCCAGCCTGCTGGCCGGCCGGCCACTCCTAATGCCCTGAGCTTCCATCCAAGGGCCGGCTCAGGTTACTCCTGGCCCATTAGCGACGCTGGTCAGATCAGAGCGTGGAGCCTCTTAAGGTCAAGGTCAATCGCAGGCCTGCTCCCCACAAGGGCCTCTCCGCCCTACCCAGAGACATTCGTTAATCACCGGGGTGGCCTGATGACGGAGTGGGATGACTCAGGGCTGCCCGCCCCGACTGCTGGGCCAAAGCCCAGGGCCAAGGCTGCGCCCGCAGAGGGTTCGAAGTGTTGGTCATCCAGAGGGGGTGGGGTTCCAGTCCCATTTTTGGAAAAGCAGTGGGATCCCGGCTCTGCTCTTCACTAGCTGGGCAGTCACGGAACTGGTCTGAGCCTCAGTTGTCTCACCTGTTAAATGGGGTAGCAGTAGTAGCCCATCTGGGAACTCGAACTGGTTAGCAATCTGTTACTGTCCTCCTCGGGAAACTCCCTGGAGATGGAGGGATCTGACCCCGTAAATGAGGAAAGGTGAGGGCGGGTGAGAGGAGGGGAGAGCAGAGGTGGCGGGGAGGTGGAAGGCTCTAGAAGAGCTCAGCTCTCACCGACAGTGAGGGTCTCATCCCTTTTGACCTGGTTGGGGGATTGGCAAGGAGTCAGGCCCTTGTCGAAAGGATAATGCTGGAATAGCATCCTCTTGGCCTGAACTAACTTATTTTCAAAAATCACTCCAGGGGCAGCCCTGACGGATGTGGCTCAGTGGGTTGGGCGTCTTCTCGCAAAGCAAAGGGTTGCCGGTTCGATTCCCGGTCAGATCACGTGCCTGGGTCGTGGGCTCCGTCGAGAGGCAACTCATCAGTGTTTCTCTTGCACATGGATGTTTCTCTCCCTCTCCTCCCTCCTTTCCCCTCCCCACTGGGGCGACTCAGGTCAACAAGTGTCCTCTCGACCCACATGCGCCCACAGTTCTCTGTGTCTGGTACTGCTGTTATCCCCTCCTGTCCCCAGAGTTCCTGGGAGGTGATTCATCAGCAAGCCGGCAGGACAGGGACGTGGTCCTGCTTGGTGTTCTCACGGAGCCACCTCCGGGGGAGCGGGACACCATCTAGGGCCTTTGGCTCCTCCCACGGAGGCCCTTCTGTGGGTGTCAGAGCAGACCTCACGGCAGCCTTTGAGGCTGCAGAGGCCCTGGGGCTTGTCGTCCTGGGAGCCCACAGAGAGGCTTGAGTGACAGCCAGGGAGGCCTCCCTACCCCAGGAACCAGGGGGAGGGAGAAACCCGGGGGCAGAGGGGGGCTGCCAGCGGGGACAAAGACAGAAGCGGAGAGAAACAAAGGCCGAGTGGGAGCTCCTCGAGTTACAACCTGTGGTTGAGAGAAGACCGTGCCTGGCTTACCCACAATGCTTTGGAGGACACTCGTAGTTTCCCCGATAGGAAAACCTTGGACCTTCTCACTCGCGAGCCGCACCCCCAGGCCAGGGGTGACCCCCGAGACTGCGAGGCGGGTTCCAGACTCGTGGCTTCCCCCAACCCGCGCATGGAATGAATTTGAAACAAGAATCGGGAGGCAGTCGGCTGCCAAATTGTGAAGCAAACATTTTTCTTTCTGGATTTAAATAATTGCATTGCATCCCCGCTCTGTTTCCCCTCTAAAACCAGCCCCAAATGACACTTGGCAGGCTAACCATGGTCTGCTTCTCTCCCCCTCCGCCCGGTGGGGCTTTCTCAGAATATTTTCCTCGGCGTCTGGGTAGCTGGCTTTTAAACCCGCTCATTTTTCCTTTTTGTTCAGGTCTCAAATTTTATTCAATTTAAATTTTATTCCATTTCAGGCCATAAAATCTGCAAAAGTGGTCTTGAAAGGAACAGGGTTTGGCATGCTGGAAATAGGTTACCTCCAAGGCAAATAAAAGGGTTTTTAGCTTCCGAGGGGAGGAAGGCCCCGGGGTCAGAAAGGTGTGGGGCGGCCGGAGACCGGGTGCGGCGCGGGGATGGTCAGAGACCGAGCAGAGAGCACGTACATTTGAAATGAAATATTTTGCAGACGTGGAACCAGTAGCTTCGCCAAGAGCTCAGTTTTGGGGGATCGAGACTTAGGAGCTGAACTTCAATCCGACTACGCGAGGTGATTTCCAGCAGACAAATGAAGGCTCCTTTATGCTTTCGAGTCTAAGGGGACTCTTAATACATTTTTAAATTATTTGGCATTTTGAATTAATTTTCTTAGAATGAAACGAGATTCTTAAATTGGGATCTTATAGGGAAAAGACAGTCAAGTAATTAGTGCGCTGGTCTCCTTTCCTGACATGGGGGTGGGGGGTGATGTTGAACTCCAACCAAGGTACATGAAGAATCTATTTTAGGGCAAAAATTTCAAAGTAAGCAACACCATCTGTTCTTTAATTATTTCTCCTTATAAAAAAAATGTCGCTAAACTTATTTGGGTTACTTAGTTAGAGAGAAATATCTTTAAGACGCTCAGAACCACAGCTACTGAAGGCAGGTTGTCAACTCCTGTTTGCTAGGAATCCAAGAACTCAAAATAGTAAAGGCCTTTGAGAGTCGACTTTCTTCTCCAGCACAGCTCATGCTCGAGCTGGGCATGGTCGTCCGCCACTTGGGGACAGTCCCCTGCTGCTCCTGTTTTAGGGACGGGCTGTGGCCTGTGAGCAGAGGTAAAGGTAAAGTGTAAAGCCCCCCCCCCGCCCCCGTGAGCTGACGGGGGTCTGCCTCCCAGAGTGGGGTTGTGCCACCAGTGGCGTGTCCGCCCCCTCCAGCTCCTCACTGCCCATCCGTCCACCCATCCATCTGTCCTATACATCAGCCATCCATTCCTCCCTCCAGGGTACATGTATTGAGGGCTGGCTGTGTCCTGTGGAGCGTGCCGTCCCGTGGACGAGGGGACAGCTGTGACGCACTCAGGCAGGGACACGCCCCTCCTGCGTGGGCACCAGCCCATCCCCCCGAGCTCTTGGTCATGAAGGAATGTGGTTGCCGAGCTCTTGAGAGCCAGCTAGTGGGACTGAGGAGCTACTGTTGGACGAGTCACTTAGTTTTAAATAATCTTAATTTAAATAGCCACGTGAGGTCAGCGGCTGCGGCCTTGGGCAGCACAGGATCAGCATGTTCTGGGGACATAGTAGGAATGCAGATCCCCAGGTTCCCGTCCCCCGGGTGCTGAATCAGAGGTCTCTGTGGGGGGAGCCCAGGAACCTGCATTTTAGCAGTGCTTCAAGGCGGCTTTGAGGCAGGCAGCCTTACAGGGAGGGTGGGCTGTACAGGGGTGCTATAATGTGGTTCATTTTTTTGGGAGGCGGACAGTGCATCAAGGAGTCGGGGATTTGGATCTCAATGCAGCAGAGGCTTCTGAGAAAAAGGGGTGGTAGGGCGGGGGCTGCCTGGGGGTCACCTGGTGCAGGAGGTGGGCCTGGGCGGGGAAGGGTGTGGCTGGCGTGACGGGGGTGGGCTGATGCCCTCAGGAAAGGCCCGTGTGCAGGAGCACAGAGTGGGGTGTTTGTCACAGCGAAGGGGCCTTACAAAGGATGGAGGATAGAAGACCCGGTACTGTCAGCTGTGTGCCTGTGGACTAACGTCCTAACCCCTCTGGGCCTTGGTAAAAATGGAGAGATAACTATGCTTTGCTCCTTGTTTACCTAATAGTCAAAGGAGAGATGGTTTAAAACAGCAAGAACAGCGCCCGCGTGTACAGAAGAAAAGCACTGGGCTGAGGGGGTGTCCTCAAGGTCTTGTGTTTAAATTTATTTTCTCTTATTCCCTTAACTGCCCTTCCCCCAGCCCTCCCACCCCCATGGTTGTAACTCTGCCTGAGGGCAGACCCTGCATGGGGGTCCGGCCCGATGTTCCAGCTCCTGTCCAGCCCCCCCAGCTTCTGTTTCCCCTCACGGAGTTTGTAGCCTGGAAGCACAGGGTGGGCCGAGAGAGCGCACCTTTGCAAGTGCGCTTCAAAATCAGATGTAGTCAAGTGAGGCCTCACGGTAATTTTAGCAGCATCTTTTCTGTTGTCTAGACCTAAGATCAGCATTTTAGGGGAAAATGTCGAGATAAACTTTCCCCTGCCTCCCTCCGCCCTCCCCTGCCCACTGCCCCCTCCCCTCCCCCCGGAACGTCAGGTGGCCTGAGCCTCGGCCGAGCCCCAATGCCCCAGCGCTTTGGCAGTCCCCGCAAGACACCGGACTTATTTGGGGATGGCAAATGTGGTGGATGCTTCTTGGCTGGAAAGCCACCACGTGTCTGATCGCAGCTGGGGGCAGTATTTTGGGGGGATATTAGCAGCTTCGTGTCTAAGTCCCACATTGCTTTTCTTCTGAGGAAACTTTTCAGGCCGCTTGGTCCTCCGGTCCTTGGGACAGTCATTGCTTAACGCAGGTTTGCTTTTGCTGTCGTTGGTCTTGTTACTAATTTCTGTTGTCCCAGGGCTGAGGTGCTGCCCAGCTTTCTCCTACAGACGAAGATGTTTACACTGAACTCTTTGGAATCTTTGTAAAAGCACATCCCCGGAAAGCACTGTTTTACTCAAAGGAATGAATAGCTAATGGTAGAATTTCCGCCGCCTGGGCAGGATGCTGATTTCCACGCACCTCTCAGGTTGTTCTGAGTCCATGCCGACACCATGACACCATACTCAGGACCCCGGCGGACGACACTGTAACAGGCTGCAAGTTGCTTACCCAAGGACCACGCCCGGTGCCAGGATAGTTTGTTTCTTTGGCGGCAATTTGTTTGGAATTGCAACATAACACTTAAAATTCAGGAACGTTTGCACCACAACCCAGATTTCTAGTTTTTCTGCAGAGTAATCAGAAGCTCCGCCCACACTGCCCCCGGGGTCCCACATGGCAGAGATGGGCAGGTACCGCTTTCGTCCACCAGGCACAGGTGCTGCCGTGGCTGCTGGTGCCCCTGCTCCCTGCTCCCTGCGGCGCGCTGAGCCCTGCTCACCGCTTCATGGTGGCTGACTGGCCCTGCTGTCCTCGAGCTTTGCCAGCTTGCTGAGGGTCACGTGAGCTGTGGCGGTGACCGCAGCTGGCCCAGCCCTGTCTCCTGCTTGCTGTGTGACTTTGCTTCAATCCCTGCACCTCTCTGGGCTTCAGCGTGCCCATCTGTCCAGCAGGAGGTCAGACTGGAGAAGCGTTTTCCCACCGTGTGGGCGAACCAGCCAGGAGCCTGAGGGGGGCGGCGCTGGGCCCCTGCCTCTCCGACTGTGTGTGAATTAAAGTTGTAAGTGACCTGAGGACAGTGGGCACCCGTGTTCTGGTTTGCCCTCCAGTTGCACTGCTGCTGGTAGAACTTTCCAGAGATCACAGTGCACTGGGCACCTCGTTCACCCTGCAGGTGGCCCCTGGGGAGGCAGGTTCATCACGTCCGCTCGCAGGTGGTGGAGGAAGAGGTTGTGTTACAGGCCTTGGCTGAGGTGCCCCCGCTGCTGAGCTGCAACCCTCACCCAGCTCTCAGCCCCCTGCCCCCTTCAGCCAGCCCCCCGGCACAGCCTCACGTCTTCCTCTGTCTTCCTCTGTGCGGCCGCTTTCTGGGCTCTCTGGGGTCCCTGGAGGAAGGGGCCAGCGTGCGCTTCGTCCTGTTGCTGTGTCCTTCCTTGAGTGAGGAGGTGTCCGCTTTCTTCCTTCAGCCTCTGGGGAAACCCACTCGAGGCCCCTCCTTGATTCCCGAGACTTTTCTGTGGGTAGCTCGGGTCCACGTGGACCCCTGGCTTCTGCCTGGAATGCTCCAGGTCTTTCCCAGGCGTGTTTCTGGGTGGGAGGTGATGCTGGGACTGTCCCTGTGGTCTCAGGGATGGTGCTGTGTCCCTGCCTCTCCGGGCTCCGTGGCTGCACACCACAGAAATGGGTTCCAGGGGAGCACATGAGGGGCCTGTTGGATGACTAGGAGGGGAAGCAGCACCCTGGGTAGCCTCAGAGATCCGCAGCAGGATGGAATGGCTGTTCCCTTCGGGGAGCTGACACCTGCCACTGGGGTGAGGCGCCCCCGCCTGTCCTGTCTCCTGTATCTCTCTGCTCAAGGACGTTCAGGAAGGTCCGAGCGTCTACCTGGCCCCCCTCCCCCGGGAGGCCAGGGCATTTTGATGGAAAGAGCACTGAGGTCCTAGTGGGTGAGAAATGGCTCCATAGGGCAGGGCAGGGTGCTGGTATCAGAGGCCAGGGTACCTGGCAGTCAATGCACCTGCCCACTGCCACTCTGCTCTGGTAGGGTGTCCTGCCATCTTGGAAGGTTCCAGCAGCCCCGGGTCAGCGTACAGGATAAGCTGGGGTGAAGCGGACCATGGCCCAGGCTGGCTTTGGGCTGCAGGCTGTGGTTCAGCACGCCATGACATCTAGGGCCAGACCCTGGGGACACCCAGTGCAAGAGGGCAGGAGCTACCCCAAAGGAGAGGACTAAGGAGGGCTGGCCCAGCAGGCTTCCCAGAGGGCAGCCTGGTACCCCTGGTGGTGTGGCAGAGGGTTTTAAATAGAACACATAGAGACTAAAAAAAATTAATCGCTACTGAATGCACAAGACCCGGAATTAAAACTGCCCCTTGGCTACCTACTTCCTCCCCCCGGAGACCACTGGCATTATTAGTTTTTGTGTCTGGCTCCAGAGAAATTCTACACATATGCACACAGAGGGAAGACGTATGTGTTTCCCACCCCGTCCCCGTCCCAATGGAAGCAAGCCTACATTTGTCCCCTTTTCTCTCTTCCCAGCTGGTTGGAGGTGAGTCCGCATCAGTTCATTGAGCTCCAGTGTGTCTCTAAGTTACGTTTTCATTATTGGAGTTTCACATACCAGGCATATTGTTCAGCTCCATGAACTCTGGGAGCCACACATATCCGGGGAACCGCAGCAGAGCCAGGCACCGGCAGGCCAGCTTCCCGGAGCCTGGGCCCTGCCCCGCAGCCCGCCTCTCGGTATGGCCATCCTCACCTGAAAATTCGAGGTTTGAAGACCTGCGTATTTATTTTGATGGGTTTTTGAAACATTGATCATCAGTACCTACAACTGGAGATGTCCTGTGTATCACTGCTTTGGGTGAAAAGTGCTGGGCTGGGCCCAAGGCCCTTACTTGGGGAGGCATCAGAGTTGCGTGGGGTGCTTGATTTTGGGGGTGATGGTGGAATAAGCCTGAGGTTACCTGCTGGGGCCAAGAGGGCCTTGCCTCCTCCGGCCGCTGTCCTCAACTCCAGGCCCCCCAGTTTCTTAGAAGACATTATAAGCGCATGTGCCAGGACAGGTGGGGAAAGCCTAGTGTGCCTGAGTCCGTTCCAGGAGCCTGGCTCTGCCCTCCCCCTCCTCCCATAGCCAATCAGGCACCTGGTACCTGGAGCCCACACAATACGACCAGTGGCGGGGGGCGGGGTGGGTTACGTGGATGCCTGTGAAGCGGGACCCTTTGGCCCAGAGGTTTGCAGTGGGCTTTTAGAGTTGGCGAGGGCTGGGTTTGAATCACAGCTTTGTCGCGTGTTGGCTGTGTGACCTTGGGTGAGTGTCGGCACCTCTCTGAGCATAGGTTTCCTCCCTCGTGAAATGAGTGTGCTCACAAGCTCCCGCAGAGGGTTTGGTGAGGATTGCCGACCGCTGTGTGTTGGGCATCCAGCCCAGTCCCTGGTGTGCATGCTCAGCGAACAGTTGCCTGGCCACAGTAACTGCCGCCTGGACTCATCTCCTGTCCACGAGCGCAGCGCCGCAGGGGGCGTGGGAGAGGAGAGGCGACCGGGCCTGCTTCTCTGCCCAGTGAGCAAGTGGCTGTCAGCGGGGCGCGGGAGCAGACTCTCTCCCTGGCTGTCTGTGGCCAGCCGGCACCAGGGCAGCTGTCCTGTTCCCAGATCGGGGGTTCCAGGCTGGGTGGCTTTGGCGGGCCGGCTGGGCGGGCGCCTGGGCAGCTGACAGAGCCTCCCTGGGGGCCAGGGGACCAGCTGCAGCCCCTGGGTGGAGCAGCGCATCAACTCATCTCTTAACCCATTTCGTTCCTGTGGGGCGCATTGCTCTTCCAGGCCCCGAAATGTCTGCACGTCCCTCAGGGCCTCCTTGCCCTGTGCGTCCCTTGTTAGACCTGGGGTCCCCAGCGTGCACTGCCAGGACTCTGGCCGCCTGTGTAACAGTCGCGGCAATTCATGTAAACGTTTGGACCTGTGGCCTTCTGGAGAGAACCGGGAGATGTGACCCTGCCGAGCATACTTCGGGTGGCACCGTGTCTCGGCTGGGGGGGCGGTTATTCACAGCCCAGCTGTCCCCCATCCCCCGTGTACCTTCTGGTGCCCCTGCCATAACTTGAGATCTTGACCTAAGGAAGCCTGTCAAGGTCAACAGTGACCTCTTCTAGCTGAGCCGTGAATTCCCCAGGGGCCTTTGTTCTGCTTGTTCCCCTCCGATGCCAGCAGCCTCACTAACCGCAGGAGGACCTGGCTCCATAGGCTTTGCCGATGGAACCCAGTCTCTTCCTCCTTGGAACCTCCTCATTGCACTGGTTGGTTCCAGTTTGACTCCTTGAGGCCACAAAGCAGGCTCGGCCCTTCTTCTCCAGGACAGCCCCCATGGGCCCCCTGAGCCTGTCCCCTGAGCTGGACAGTGTTCCTGCCTTTCCCTCCTGAGGTGGGGTGTTAAGACCCCGCATTAGCTGGGGTGTTAAGACCTCCTTTCAAGCCTTTGAACTTCCTGCAGCTGGGCTTCGCAGCGCTGATGCCCGCCTGCCCCAGGGCCCTGAGAATCGGTCCCCGGTCCCACCTCTGTGAGAAAGAGGGAAGCATGAATGTGTGGAAAGTGTGCTGGAAGGCCAGCCACCCCGAAATGCCTCTGCCATTTCCAAGTGAGGCACTGTGGGTTGGTTTTATTTTCTTCCGCGTGCCCACCTGTGTTTAAATTTTTCTCCTACAACACGAGGGATTCAAAAAGGTAAGAAAGCAAAGGGTTGAGATGAATTCACTCTGAGCAGGTGATGGTAGGCGCCCGCTGAGGCAGGGTCCTGACTGAGAGGGAGGAGGGACAGGAGAGACCCTGCCACATTGGGGGGGGATTATGGGAACCGGAGGAGGAGGGTAGGCAGGGGGGGCCTGCTGGCCCGGGGTCTGGGGAGGCCTCTTGCAGAGCAGGGGTCAGACGAGGCATTTCGGGTGACGGGAGCCCCATCAGCCAAGGCCCAGGGGCAGGACAGTGTTCTCTCCCAGAAGGCGGGATGCGGGGTGCGAGTGCTCCGGCTGGAGCGTCAGGACGCACGAGTGGGGAAGGGGCCTTGGGGGCAGAGGGACAGGGCATGGGCAGACACTCTGAAGGTGACGAGACAGCAGCAGGAGGGACAGTGCTCGGAGTGGCAGCTGGGTGCCGCCCCTGGGGCAGAGCAGGCTCCACTGGGGCTTTCCCAGGCCGGAGCCGAGGGACCTTGGGCACGTCCCTTCCGGCCCCCCAGCCTCGGCTTCCTCCCGTGCAGTGGGGTGACAGGGCTGTGGGGATTCAGCAGGGCAGAGGGAAGACAGTGCTTAGCCTGGTGCCCGGCCCCTGGCGCCCTTGACCATGCTCTGCTGTTTGGCCTGGTCCTCAGTGTGCCTGTGGGGGCTTTAGCCTCATTCCGAGCTCACCTCGGACTCCCAAGCTCCGGCGACAATGCCCCCACTTTACAGGTGGGCACCCTGAGTCTGAGGTGCGGGGCCCGGGTGTGGGCTCCACGCCTGGGCTTTTTCCACTCCGCTGCCAGCCCTGCAGAAGGTTTGGGGTTGGGATGCTGGCCCGGGGGATGGGGTACCTGGCCCTGATGGTCCCTTCGTCGGCCGGAATGGGCTGCTCCCGTCAGGAGCTTGAGCGTCTACCTGGCATTGGCAGGTAGATCCAGGTCCAGCCCTGGGCCTCTGTGGGGGCGGTCTAGGCTCAGCTCGAAGAGGGGCCTGGACCTGGGGTCTTGTGGGTGCCCATCCGGCCTGGGTGGCAGGGCCAGGCTGGGCTGGACTTCCCTGCCCCAGTGGTGCTGGGGTCTTCAGGTCCTCAGTCTGCAGAGGGGTCCTAGGGGCGTGGAGATGGCCCAGTCCAGCGTCACTGTGCCGGCTGCATGGGCTGCTCGTGGCCCTGCCTGTGGCCCCAGAAGGAGAGTGTGGGGCCAGCAGTGACTGGCACGGCTTGGCCAGTCATAATGGGGTCGCTCACGGGACTGTGCAGAGAGCCCAGCTTAGGAGCCAGGGCTGGGCTGGACACAGGCGAGTGACCCGGCTAGTGCTTCACTCCGCGAGCCTTGGCTTTCTCCTCTGTGACACGGGACAGGCTTCCTGTCCTGCTCCAGCACCCTGGGGAAGCAGGTGCGGTCCCTTCGGGGCGTGGAAGAGTCTGGGACGAGGTGCAGCCCCGTGCATGCCCGTGGCTTCGGTGGTTGACCTTGCCCCTTGGCGGGCTCTGTTTCTCAGGCTTTTTCTGTGCACCAGGTGCCGTGCCCCAGCTGCTACCGCATCATCTCATTGGCTCCTGCTGTCCCTGTGAGGGGGCGATGGTCCTGTACCCCATTCGACCTCTGAGGAAACTGAGGCATGAGCCTGGTTCCACACACTGGTCAGTGTTGCAGCGCAGGTCTGTCCCGTCACAAACCCGGTGCTGCTGGCTGCTCGGGTTTCCTGACCGGGGGCCTCGAAGGCCAAACACACAGACGAGCCTCCTGCAGAGGCAGGAGGAGGAGAGGAGGTACACCCACCGGAAGGCTGGGCGTGGCAGGCCAGGGCCCGGGGCCCCCGAGCTCCGTGCTATAGAAGCCCTTCTCTCTGGCCAGGAGCCTGTGAGCCTGGGGGATGTGTCCTCTCTTCCAGACAGTTCTCCGGGACCCCACAACACCCCCTGCCCGTACGCCCCTGGCCATACTGATCCCTGTGGGCCCCTTTCCAAGTGTGCTTTCCTCGGGGTGGACTGAGACTGCAGTGAGCATGTCCCCAGGGCCGAGGAGGGGCAAGCAGCGCTGGCCGTGGGGGTGCCCCTCAGTGTGGGTGGGAGCTGGGGGTGGGAGGAGAAAGGGAGTAGGCGACAGGCTGGGGGCCTGCAAATGTCAGAGGTGGGCGGGGTGAAAGGTGGGGTCCTGAAGGGCGGACAGGTGGGCTTTGGTCCTGGATGGATGGACACTCCAGCCCCAGGCCCCTAGTGTCCTCGTCACCACCCTCAAGGGCATGTCTCAGCTGCCGCCGGGCTTGGTAGACGCCCTAAAGCTAGTCTCTAAGAGGGGGCAGCGTAGCGGTTCCTCCTGGCTCTGTACACCCACTAAGACGTGCCCCTCTCCCCTCTGGACGCTGGGGCGCGCCCCACGGACAGCAGGGCGGCGCCTGTGTATGCAGGTTCTGGATGGAGATGGGCCCCGCGGAGCCTTCTCCTGGGCCCTCCGGAGCAGAGGGACCTGGTGCGAACTGTAGTTCTGCCTCCTACGGGCCCTGCCATCGAGTCACCTGAAACCTCTCCCAGGTGTCTTCTTGGCAGAGGGCTGCCTGAGCGGAGACCTTGTCCAGGACAGGCCTGGCTCTTGGCGGGGGCAGTGGGGGTGGGGGAGGGGTGGGCAGTGGGGCGTGTGCAACCGCCAAGGCCGCCCCGCTGTGCACCAGCCGGCCTCCTCGGGGCCCCAAGGCCGGCCTGCCAGCAGCGGGCCAGATGTGTTTTCTCGGACGGCGTCGGGGGAGCATCTCAGTGTGGGTGTCCTCGCGTGATGTGTGGGCCGCTGTGTTGTGATCGGCTTTCCTGGCCTATCTCTCCCCCATCCAAAGCAGAAAGTTAAATAAACACCGCCAAGTATTATCACAGGACGCGAGGAAAATGAACTCGGTCCCCACGGGCGGCCCACATCTGGCAAGTGTTGGGCCTCGCAGGGGGGTGGGACGAGACAGATGTGGCTGGGCAGGGGGGGCTCCGAACGCCCCCGCCCGGGGACGCGCCTCCTCCCAGGGCTCTGTGCCAACCTTGGGGCCCGGGGGGGGGGGTGGCGTGCAGGCTGCCTGCCTTCGACGGCAGCCCTTGCCTTAGGTGGGGCTCCTCCGAGCTTTTCCGAGGCTGGTTCTCCCCTGCCTGGCCCGGTGCTGGTGTGGGGACTGGAGCCTGGGCCCCGGCGCAGGGGGGTGGCAGGCGCACTTGGGAAGAAGTGGTACCTGTCAAGATTTTCCTTCCTCCGCTCAAGGCCACGGTGGGCTGATGAGCCTCATGTGTGTGGGGAGAACTTGTAGTTGGCGTGTCCCCTGCCATCCTCTGCCCAGCACTGCCCTTGTCACCTGACACTCAGCCCTCCCTGAACTTGACTGCGTGACTTGGTTGGGAGGAAGTGAAGAGGGTGTGCCCTCCTTTCCAGTTTCCCTTCTTCCTTCCCTCCCTCCCTCCCTCCAGCTCGATTCATTCCTTCATCAGAGGTCACCCAGCGCCGCACACGCCCACGTCCCCAAATGTGGCAGTCTGCGTTCCTGAAACACACGGTGGCTCAGGTGGCTCACAGACGACTGAGTTTTCCCCTCTGTAACTCTGTATATTCTACCTTCCATAGGACACTGTTACCTTACCTGTTCGTTCTAATATCTATTAGAAATACTGTTACTAGCACAGCAGCGTGCGGTTTCACCAGGAGTGCTGTTCAGAGGAGGCTGGCAGGATAGGCACTTCAGTAAAGGGGGCTGATGGAAAGAAAAGTGTTCTCTAACTCTTCGTGCGGGGGGGGGGTGTTCCTGGGGGGTGTCTGCCAGCCGGAGGGGGGCCTGCTCCGGGAGACTCCTGCCACACCTCGTGATGGTGGACGTCTGGGGCACGTCGGGCAGATCCAGATGATGTAAGACCCTCCTCGGTGGGGCCAGGGGCCAGGTGGAGACGCTCAAGGCCCCCGAAGGCCTCCTGAGCCTGGTGGGTGGGCTGTGGGGCCGTGCTGGGGAACACGTCTGTACCAGGGAAATGTCCCCCTCCCAAATCAGACTTATGAAAAGTACGGGCTCCTTGAACAGTAAGGCATTATGGCCGCCCCGACCCCTGGGACATCGTGTGGAATTACAAGATGTTTGCAAATGGTCATTATGGTTCATTCCCATGGAAGGCCTGGGGCTTTCGATGGGAAGACAGAGATGGAGGGCCGGCTGGTGTGTGTGCAAAGCCAGATGCTTACACACATGTGCACACCACATCAGTTTTCACTGAGAGACTCAGTTTCCTCTCTGCTTGTGTTTAAGATCGAGCACATGTGTGACAAGTTCTGCTGTTTATTTACCGTACGTTAAGCACAGAGGATAAGTTGTTAAGTCGCCGTAAAAATAAATCTTAGTTTTTACTTCATGGTGCTTTTCTTCAAATAAAAGTGGGGTGGGGGAGGGAGAGTGGGATTCTGGTCTCTCACCAGCTCCTTCCTTTTCACCCCAAGCAGCAGGCAGGTGTGGTCAGGCTGCTGTTTGTCACCTGCTCTCTGGGACCTCAGGCTGATGAACTTGACCCCCGTGGCCCACCGTCGGGCTCCCCGCACGCCGAGGGTCACTCCATCCTGCTTCGTGTGGGGTACTGCGGCCACTCTGTGCACGCAGAATCTGCCCCGGCGCCGTCCCCTGCCTCCAGTGGGCGACGGCTGGTCGGCGAGAACCCGGTGTTGCCCCGGAGCCGGGACGTGGGAGCCAGACCCCGTCGTAAACCCGCATTCACGTGCCACACGGTTCTGGCTAACGAGACTGGTTCTGGTCTCGTTACTCGCACGGGGGCGACTGTAGGAAATGAAGTGGAAGAGATGGGATTGAACACAAGGGCAGCCCGGGGGGCCGGGGTGGGGGGGCCCCTGGGCGAAGGCCCAGGCAGGCGGGGGCCCAGGCAGGGACTTTGCAGGAAGCACCCCCCCCCAGTGCATTCGCTGGGGTGCGGACACAAGAATCTTGCTTTGTGTCGCTCAGGATGGGCCAGGCCCTGGAGTCAGCTCTTGGCCGGGGTGTTTCACTTTGTCTCCAGAACAGATGGGGATTTCATCGTGCCCGCTGCACAGGCCCGGGGTGGGGGGCGGGACTCCGAGAGGTGAAGACTTCGCCCTGGGTCAGACGGCAGGCGGGAGGGACGGTTTGCGATGACTGAGGCTCCCACGCCCAGCGCCGGCCTCCAGGGGGGCCGCCTGACCCCTCTCGGCAGGACTCCGAAAGAGGAGTCATCTCACCCCAACCCGTCCGTCAGCTGCAGCTGCTCCCAGTCGGTCTGGGAGGCCTGGAAGCTCAGCTGGTCAGTGCATTTGTTCAGCTCAGGGTGGGACAGGCAGGCTGGGTGGCGGTCAGCGAGGGAGCCTTGGAGCTGCACAGACCGGCTGCCATGTGGGCTCTCCCTCCCAATTTCGAATTCAGGCCACATAAAAATTGTGTGTAGGTCCTGCTTTCCCCGTCTGTAAAACGGGCCCACCACCCGCCCCCGTGGAGGACCTTGGGGAGTATAAACATAGATGACACAGGTGTGTGAAGAGGGTGACTGAGTGTTGTTTCCGGCATCACCGACGTGTGCCCCGTGATCTGCAGGGCGGGAGAAACAGGAGGCAGAGGGTGTCCCCGAAGGGGCCGAGGGTGCCATCAGGGGCTACCCGTGGCGCTGTAGGTCAAGGTTTTCCTTTGCCGGGCGTCTGGGTATGAGGCTCTGGACCATATACCTCTTAAGTCCTGTCTCGTTTTATCATCGAAGCTGCCTTGCTGTGCGCAGAGAGGTGACCTGATTTGCACAGGTCACACAGCAAACTGCAGGGGTTGGGACTTGGCCCGAAGGCATCTTGCTGTGACCACCCCATGCTGCAGATGGTAACTTCAGTCCAGGCCCAGGGTGGTCAGGGAGAGCTTCCTGGAGGAGGTGAGCATGAGCTCTGAGCAGGGGAAAAGGATGGCTCTGATGCCGATGTCCAGGCTGGCCCTGGGGGCTCTGGCGAGGAGCTTGGAGCCCTGGGCCTCAGGCCGCTTTCCCCACAGGCAGAACCCAAAGCCGGGTCGGCAGGTCGGGCGGGCCATGCCAGGGCACAGGGCTGCCTCGGAGTTCTCTCCTCCTTTTCAGTTTCCTTGCTGTGGCGAATGCAACTTGATTTGATTTTCCTGAACTTCATCTTGGAGCAGAACCATTTTTATTTACCTTAGAAGAGAGACTGACAAGACTTTTAAGATTTTCATCCACGATCATCATTCTTCCTCCAGTGGGATTTTCCACCTTCTCGTAGAAGGAAATCAGACTTTTATCTTGGTGGAAGTGGAAACTCATCCTGCCTCTCTGCTGGCCCCTCCCCCAGCCTTCTCTGGGGCCGGGACTGGGGACAGACAGACAGGCCCCGCCTCTGAGCTCTGGGCTGTGGGTGGCGGTGGTTGTGCCTCCCACCTTCCCCGGCTTTCACACGCTCCTGAGTGTCTGCTGTCCGGGTCCTTACTGTTTCTGGCGGCCTCGGTCTGGCTCTGAGAGTTGAATTAATTTTGCATCCTCCAGCATGCCGTAGTATGTTTGCTCATTCATTCATGCATTCATGCATTCATTCATTCCCCAAGATCCTGTAATGTGCCAGCCCTCGAGGGTCCCAATGCTGAGAAAGCGTGTCACTATGGAATTCGCAGTCTAATAGCTGAGGGTTCAAGTCCAAAGCCCTTTCTCCCCTTTCGTAATACCTGGTTCAGCGTCGTGGGTCGCCTGGAGATACGCGATGCCTACAAAAGGTGGAAAGGGCCAAATACACATCGGCCGTGTGTCTCAGGAGCCTGATACTGGGCGAACCATCGTCCAGCAGTCCTGCTGCTGGGGGCTCATTCCGGGAAAGGCCACTGACGAGGCTTGCGGCCACGTGGGACGTGTGGGTGGGTCACATGGGCGGAGGTGGCCCAGGGGCCCAGCAACAGGGAGGGCATTGGTTAAATGAGTCCTGAGTCTCCTGTGAGCGAGCTGAAGCCACGAAGCTGTCAGTCCGCGTTTGTGATGTGAACAGATGCTCCTGTGTGTATCGCTCGGTTAGAAACAGTTTCAGAGCAGTTTGTGCTGCGTATTCTGACCTTCTGGAGGTGGTAACAGTGTATCCATACGCGAAAAAACTTGTGCTTTTAGTTTCCTCATTTTAACTCACATATATTTCCTACTTTTCCCGTTGGAACACGTGTATCATGTCAGAAACTTACAGAAAAGAAAAGGTGCCAAATCTAGGCCGCTGTAAAATAAGGGAACTCTGGGTGCCCGTGGCCCTGCGTGAGGACATGCCGCAGCTGGGTGGGCTGCGTGTGGGCTCAGTGTCCGAGTCTCCTGTCCCTCGGCGCCGGGCCCCTTGTGCTGTGCGCACTCGGTATCACCCTGCATGGCGGTCTTCCCTGCCTGCGGCTTTTTCACTCTGTCGGGTGGCCGGGTACTAACTCAGGAGCCACAACACTTGATTTCCTGTTTGACATTGAGGGTCTGGGCTCTCCCTACGTCCTTCACCTGTTCTGGCCCCGCCTGGTGTGGGTGAGAGGGTTTGCCTGCGGCTGAGCCGGGGAGAGGCGGTGGTTGTGGGCCTCTGGCCTGCCCACCACCTCTGTGGGGACAGGGGTGCCTCTGTGGGGGGCTCCTTCAGGGCCAGAGTGGGCCCCACCCTCCCCGAAGGGACCAGAGCCAGCAGAGCACAGAGGTCCCCTCAGACCTTGGCACACCGGCCAAGGAGGTGCCAGCCGAAGAGACTCCCCAAATAAGTCCATCGGTCCAGTGGCTCTTACACCTTTTTAAAGGGGGAGAATGTTCTAGAAAACTTTGATAGAAACCGTGGGTCCTTTTCTCGGGAAAGTGCCTATCTGTGCACCTGTCTGGAAGCTGACATGCAGGGGCAGAGTCTTCTCAGACTCCTGAAGCCAGGTGGCCCTGGCAAGGATGTTGGGGGGGCAGGGGCCTGCTGGGACCTGCTGGCGGCCTTGCCTGGCCCTCCAACTGGTGCTTGGTTTGTCTGTCTGTCCCATCTCTGCTTGCCTCAGACCTTGTCCCTGGGCTTTCCCGCCCCTGACCTGTGCCGGTCCGCCAGCCCGGGTCCTGCCTGCCTTTGACCGCCCTGGGTGGGGCCCCAGCCCTGTCCTGGTTCAGCCGTTGGGTTCCAGGCCTGGAGTTACTCAGGTCCAGAGGCCCAGCACGTGGGTCGTGGGGCCCACTGGCATGTCCTCAGTGGTGGCAGGGCCATCCTGGTCTGTGGGAACAGGCTGCCGCGATTTCAGGGTGGGGAGTGGAGTTGCTTAGGGGCCCTGTGAGCTGGAGGGCGGGCGGCGGGCGAAGCTTCCTGGCGTTTTACCCCCGTGCGGCAGCCGGCCGCCCACAGCCTGCGATGGCGGAGAAGAGGGAAGACACAGAGAGCTCGGGTCTGTCTGAGCTCCGGCAGAGCCTCGGATCCTTCTGAACACGACCCAGAGCCCTGGCTCCAACACTCAGGGCCCCTCCGGTGCGCACACAGTCCTGTGAACACACTGGCAGCTGCACCCGGCCTTGTGCGCTCATACACACTCTGTGTCCCTCCCTTTGTTTACGCACCGGCGTGGGCATCCACCCTGTCACTCACAGGAGTGGGTGTCCCTGTGTCCCCAGGGCAGGAGTGTGCTTTCTGGCTGATGGGTGTTGTTCGTGTGGGCCACTGTGCCACCCGGGTTTCCCCCGGGACGCTCAGGCCTCAGCGCTCACTGCGTCTCTGCGGTATAGCCGGCTGTTCACTGCCACCTATGGGGGGGGGCCTCCTCCTCTGCCTGCTGCCCCCGCCCTCACCTCTCTGGAGTCCAGTCTGGGCAGAAGGGGCCAGCTGGAGGGGAGGGACACCCTCTCTCTGTCTCAGTGTCGGGGAGCACAGAGCCCCGGATGGTAATGGTGGGCTGGGGCGGTAGGTTTTCTCATCAAGAACATACGCAGGGTGGGGTGTTTATCCCCTCAAGCAACAGATCGAGGGCCAGGGGACGGGATTCGAGTGGGGGATGCCAGCCATCCCAGGAAGAGGCGGTCATGCCCAGGTCACTAGGCGAGTTGGCCCGCGGGGAGGATCGTGGTTCCAGAGATGCTGGAGGGAGGTGCGGCCGCGCACCTGAGGTGACGTCTGCCATCTCGAACTTCCCCAGCCAGGGGAGTGCCTTCCCGTTGCTCTCCCGATCTTCCCGACTCCGAAGGCTCGTTGTACCTGGGCACAGAGCCTGGTGCCCTCCCCAGCGACAGGCGTTTCCACATCTTTCTGTGACGGCTGAAGCCAGGTCGCTGGGAGGGAGGGGATCGGCACCTTGGGGGGATACCCTGCAGTTGCCTGCAGTGGGAGGTCACACGTCTCCAGCAAAGAGCATTGAGTGGGTCCAAGTGTGGGGCTATTTGTCCTGACAGCCGGGGACACTTAAGGAAGGACACAGGGGGTCTGTGCATCAGTGACATGGTACCTGTGGTGGGTGAGGGGCAGAGCCCCACACAGACCTCCTGGGAGAGGGTCCAACGTGAGGCAGCAGGGCTCCCTCACGTATCGTCAGCTGCCCGCTAACGGAAGCGTGTATGTGTGTGTGTGTACGTGCAGATAGAGGGTGAAACTGGGAGGAAACCCACGTTCCGTGTGGCCGGGAGAGCAGCTCCGATTGGCTTCCAATTGCTGTCGGCTTCACCCCCTGGCATTTCGGAGGCTGGTGGTCGGAGTCAGCTGATGAGTGACACCCTCCCGCCCAATGCCTGGCCTCGCTCGCCACCCCAGCCGTCGTCAGCGGGGGAAGTGATAGCTCTGCCCCGGGCCCCAGTGCCTCTCTGCGTTCCATTGTCTTGATCCTGAGTTTCTGCTCTCAGGGTGTGCACTCGGAGGAGGGAGACGTCTTCCTGGGCGTTTCTTGCTCTGTCACTCATTGACGTTTCTGGCCTCTCGTCCTCTTGCTGTTTCTGGGGGTCAAAGAGCTCGTCCCCTGAGGCTCTGGTGTGGGCAGTGAGGCAGTAGTGGGTGATAAGGCAGGCGGAGCAGGGCCGGTGAATTCCGAGAGCTCTTCTAGCCCTGGCACGACCCCCGCCCCCGCAGTGCTGGGGCCCCCGCAGGTGACAGCCACCACCCCACGGAGTCCTCCTCACAGTGCGAGGGCACAGGTGCTGTCATCTCCATTTCTGAGGTGGGAAGACCAAAGCCTAGAGGTTAAAGCAGTTGCCCAGGGTTGTGCCACAAATTAGAGGCAGAATCAGGGCTCGAACCCTCAGGGCCGGGCCGCCCAGCACGCTGCGCACCTGTCTTCCACGGGGCGGGCTGGCGGGCGGGGCTGTGCTGTGGTCCAGGGTCTGAGACAACATCCCGTGGGACCCAGAGTAGAGTCCTCGCTTAGCGTCCGTCAGCCACAGGTTCTGAGCTTTTAAGTGAAGCCAAGCAGCAGGAAAGCAGCTTTACCTTAAGCTGATTGACATGAGCATGACCTTCCTGCTGCACGTCACCACCCTCACTGCGATGGGACGTCACCCAAGGACCCACCGGGCCCTGGTTGCAGGAGCGGCGTTTGAATCGGACCATCCCGGGCTGCAGCCCAAAGGCCGCGCAGACTTTCCAGCTGTGAGACGTGCCGTCCCGTCCCGTCCCTCTCTGAGGACCAGCCTGTGGGTGACGGGTAGGCCCAGGGCGGCCCGGGACGCGCCCAGCACGGCCCCCGGCTCGCTGCCTGCCTTCCCTGCCACCCTGGCTGCCCCCTGGCAGCCCCAGCCTGCTGTGTACAGCCCAGAGTGGGTCTTCAGATCTGGAAAACACCCTGTAGGCCCATCTCTGGCTTCAACAAAGCCCCGTTTTACGGAGCCCGCAGCCCAGCTTTCATATTTCTCTGTGCTCCACTGGGTTCATTCTGGGACAGGGCCTTCTTATGCAGTTACAGAGTTTCTCCCGTGTCCTGCTGGTGCACCACCTCCGTCCCCACCCGCCTGGCCTCCCGTGCTGGGGGGGGTGGGTCGTGGGGATACACGCTGCTGTCCAGCTGTGTTCCGTGATGAGCTGCGGGGCTGTTGTGGCGCAATGAGTAGCTTTCCGATGTCACCGGCTCATGACCAGACAGCCGACCTCTAGAGAGGTGGCCTCAGCCTGTCCTGAGGTCTGTCTGGTGGTCTAGTCTCAGGGTGCAGAGTAGCCCCCCGCACTCTGCCCACCTCTGACGGCGACCTGGCTTGCTTCTGGGGGTCCGTGAGAAAGCCGTAGCATTGGAACAGTGGCCTGGTTGGGGCTGTCGGTGGGAGGACAGCGTCTGCAGTGTCAGGGAGATGCCTGAGGCTTCGCCATCTTCCTGCCAGTGGCCAAGGGCCCCGTCTCCAGTGGCGACTCAGACTCTGGATCATGGCGAACGAGTCCAGGGCTGCGTCTGGTTTGAGACCGTGCGGTGATCGATTCGTGATGTCTGCCAGGGGCATGGGGTCGCATCTGTGAAGTGAATGTGCGCCTCCTGGAAGGGAAGGCTTGGTCCCTCCCCCTGATCATGGTGTGATAGGGACCCCCCACCCCGGGGACCTGCTTGCACAGTGTCGGGACTCACAGGCCCACCTCTGTTCTCTCTTTCAGTCGAAGAAGGGGAGGCCTCGGACTTCTCGCTGGCCTGGGACTCCTCTGTGTCGGCCTCAGGTAAGTGCCCGGGGGCCTGGGGGCACGAGGAGCTTGCTGGGAGTCCTGGGGGCGGGGCTCAGGAATGCGCGAAGCCACCCAGGTGGTTGTGGGAACCAGGTCCTTCAAGGCGTATTCCTGTCTTCGGTCCAGACTACCCCGAGCAACACGATGTTTGTATCAGTTCCATATGGTCAATAAAACCTATTATGCACGGAGACTAATACGGCCTGGTTCTCCAAGGGCGTGTTTCCCGGCTGCCTCCCCCCCAGTCCTATGTGGGTGTGTTCAGAAGGCCGCGGTGCACCCGCTGCACGGGCGTTGAGGCTCCCTGTGTGGGCATCGCCGAGCGCCCGTTCCAGTCTAACTGCACAAAAGCCACTGTCGGGGGACGCATGAGCTCCCATGAAGTCAGAATCCCTGCCGTCCCGTCCCGGCTCTGCACCTCCGTCTGGCCCTAAGACCCTGAGCCCAAGCCTCCGGGGTGGGGGGGCGCGGAGGCGAAGTTCAGACTGGCGGGTGCGAGGCCACCTCGGGGTGACGGGGTGACGGGCAGTCAGGGAGTGGGTTTTCAGCTCAGTCCTGCCCTTGCCTGCACTCCCTGCCTGCGTTTCCCCAGCTGTGAAAAGAGGTGGATGAAGAAGGATTTTCTGATGGTGCAGTTCTGTCATTCGGAACTGTCCTGGGGTCCTCGGAAACTTCTGGCCAGCGGCTCTCCTGCTGGCTCAGCACCTGGCCAGTGCCTCTCCTGGGAGCACGGCGCTGGCTCGCTGCCCGGCAGGTGCCAGGCTCCCCTGCCTGTCCCCTGCCCCAGGGTCCTCAGCAGCTGGCTCTGGCCCCGTAGGGGAGCTGGGGCCAGTTCCATCTCGTGGAATTTTGGGCCCGAGGAAACCTACCAGGAGTCACTTAGTCCAAACTTCTCTTCGTTCAGATGTGGAAACTGAGGCAGGGAGGGAGATTCACTTGATTGGCAGCTCCACACATGTGGTGCTTGGCATCTGCTGTACAGACATTTAACTCCTGAATGGTTACACGTGGCGTCTGTGATGTGACGGTTATTTGTGCCTTAAGATGATGCTCAAGTCGTGTAAGTGAGAAAACTCAGTTGGCGATGTTTTGAGAAGCAGCACCTAGTGCTGGGATTCGGCAGAGACCGTGAGGGAGGTTCGCCGTGACTGGAATTTGGGGAACGCTGGTGAGCACCGGACAGAGCAGACGCGGAGCGGAGAGCCAGCACTACCACCAGGTCCCTGGACTCCCAGTCCGGTGCTCTTTCCCGCAGGATCCAGATGCTGCTGGGAGGGCCTGAGGGTCCCGGTGGGGTCCTGGCTGACCCAGGCAGGGGGCACTGTTGTATCTAGAGGGGCCGCCTCCATGGTGGGGGTCTCATCTGAAGCCAGAATTGGGGATGCTTGAATTCTCGGGAGGAGAGTCCGGCGTTAGGCCACGTCGTGGGGTCTGTACTGGGGAAGACAGGAGAAGGGGCCGCACAGCCCTGTCCCGTGTCCTCCTGTGCGCAGAGATGCACCCGCGGTGGTTGAAGTGAGATGCTGGGCTCCACATGTCCTCCGGGCCTCCTGGAGGACCGCTGTGGGCACATGGGCTCAGCCTGGCCACCCGCTCTGCAGGGGAATGCACTGTGTTCCCAAACTTGGACCAGGACGGTGCCCAACCTGCCGGTGTCCACACAAAGCCCTCCCTCCCAGCTACTTTTCCAGTGGTGCTGGAGGCAGTGAGGACAGACGGGGACAGTGGTGGGCTGAAGGAGGGGAGCGGCAGGGGTTTTGGGGGGATGGAGAGCCCTGGGCGGGGCGCATTAGAGCCCGGGCGGCCTCCCTAAGGCAGGAAGGTGTCTGTCCTCAGCAAAAGGCATGGCGATGCCATTGAGGGGGCGGTTGGGGGCTCCCAGTCCACAGTGGAACAAACGGCCATCCTTGGGCCTCTCAGGGGTGCTTGGAGTCAGGGAGCTTGTGGGTCCAGCCAGGATCTGAGCGCAGGTGTGTGTGGGGAGATGGCGCTCGGCACCTCTGCACCCCTGCTGCCCTCGGGGGCTCTGCAGTGTCCGTCGGCTTTGGGTTTTCTGCTGGGAGACGGGGAAAGGGGAGGCCAAGTGGCGGGGCCCCGGATCCCGTGCAGCCGGGCAGCGGTTACTATTTTCTTTGGCCCAGTCTGGTGGTTTCCACAGTGCGTGCACGAGACAAGTCGGCCTCCGAATTTTGCTGGGCCTGGGCTGTTCAAGGCAGCTTGTATCCCCTGAACGTGGAGCTCACGAGGCCCCACCGACCGGCTCGGGAGGCAGCCCTGGCGGCGGGGGAGGGAGGAGTCACATTTATGAGCACTTTGCTGGTGTGTGCCAGGCCGGACCGGCATGCCAGCCCCACGAGGGGGGTGCCGCTGCCAGCAGCACCTCCAGCGTCTCCCCTGGGCTGGTTCCGGGGCGGCCATCTGCTGGGGGACAGGGCCAAAGGCCTGGCTGACGCTGCTTTAGTGTAACGCTTTTCATTAAGTTGAGAAAATGTCACTTGGCCGCATCTGAGAATGGGGGCAGGTGCCAAGGAAGATTATGGGGGAGCAGAGCCTCCCGGGCCCCCCTTGGCGCTGCTGCTGGGAATCGCCAGCCTCGTTTGGCAGGAGAGGGAAGGAGGAGGCTTGGCGCGTCACAGTAGCGGACCCCCGGTCCCAGCCAGCGCGCCGGGGAGTGGGGACTTGAACCCAAGTCCTCCTGCAGCCAGAGCCTGGGGCTTAACCTCTGCAGTGCTGGGCACTGGGAGGTGGGCACCTGAGCAGAGACCGGAAGCTGCGGCATCTCGGAGACTCTGGGAAGCTCCCCAGTGGTATGGGACCCCGGGTAGCCATGGAGGAGGGTCTTTGGCTCATCAGACCAGATGAGTAAATGCAGGGGTGAGTCGAGTAGGGTGGGCACAGGGCATTTTAGCAGGAGGCGTGCGGGGCTGCAGGCACAGGCAGCTCCTCCAAGTGAGGGCCCAGCCTGTTTGGGGTGCAGGCTTCTCACTGCGCCTTCCCCGGCCCTGGGTGCGTGACGGAGAGCCCCCATAAAGAAGCAGAACGCCCAGCGAGCTCCACGCTCAGCCCTGGCTCCCCAGCCCACCAGGACTCTGCGCCGCCGCCCCCAGGAACAGCCTCTCCTGCCCCGTCTGAGCCCAGACAGTGATGGGGGGCCCAGCTCAACCCGACCCACCGATATGGCGGCTTCCGTAGCTGTCGCTGGTGCTGGGTGGGTGGACACTGTGTCCTGTCCTAACTGGCCCTCTCGTCGGACACTTTTGGGCTCTTAGGAGCAATGCTGGGATGGACATCCGGGTGCTGGGGGTCTGTCTCCTCTGGAGTTTTTACCGGGGACTCCCATTTTCATTTTTTTCTTTCAGCCCTGAAATCTAGGCTGGAGGGACTGTCCCCATCTCCTTTCTGCCCACTGGGCCCCTGGGTCCCTCACTTCAATTCTTTCCTGGGTGATCCCCCCCTGGCTCACCAGTGAGGACATCCTGGCCCCCCCCCCCCCCACGACCCTGGGGCCAATGCCAGGAGCTGCGTGGCGCCCTCCAGCTCCGGCTGGCTGTGCTGTGCCGTCCCTCTCGTGCTGGAGCCCCCAACCCAGCCATTTTTCTCAGTGAGGACCAGGGGACATGTTAAAGGAGCAGAAAAGTCCTAAATAAATGTAGAATTTCCCAGCATTTTAAAGACTTATGAAATGCGTTTTTATATGGGGCCAGCTGGGGAGTTTCTCATTAGCTCTGGTGGGGCATCTATGGGGAATTGAGCTAAGTGGAGCCAGGCAGGCTGGGTAGGAAGACGCGGTGGCCCCGAGCTCACCGGGGGAGCGTGGCAGGCATGCGCCGGCCAGTCTGCACGGCGGACCCCCGGCCAGGCCGGCTGGGGCTGCGCCTTTGTTCGAGCTGCTTCCCCGGGCACGGGAGGCCTCAGAAGCCTTCAGGTGGCGACTGGAGCCGAGAGGGGCCACTCTGTTTCCATGGTGAGCAGTCCACGAGGTAGGGCATCTGTGCCCCGTGCACCCGGGGGCACGCACTTGTGTGTGTGTGTGTGTGTGTGCGCGTGTGCGCCCAGGTGCTGCAGCCCTGGCTCGTTTCCCTGGGGGGCCTGGGGCCTCTGTGCAGCCTCTGGGGCCCCTGGGGCTGACTCGGGCCTGTTCTCCGAGGGGAGTGTGGTGTTTCCTGCCCATCCTTTCCTCTGGCTCTGGACCAGCCAGGGACGCCTGCTGGGCTGTGCTCATGTCACTTCCTCTGTGTGGAGTTTGCCGTGCACATGCATGCACGTGTGTGCCACAGCCCGGGGTGTGTGCAAGGTGGCGTGGCAGTGTCTCTCTTCTGACTGCGTTTCCCTGTCCTCCGGCCTGGCTGCTGCTCTCACGTCTGTGGAGTGGGGGTAGCTTGCTGCTTCCGCCTCCCTGGGTGGACCTGGGGCTTCAGCAGAGGCAGGGATGCTGCCTGTTGTTTTGGACACTCAGCCTGGCGCCCAGCAGCTGCTCCGCCATCGTGCGATGCTCTTGGCTTCGTGGTGGCCTGCTCCCAGCCCTGCTGACCTGGGGCCGTCACCCTCTGTTCCCCCTCCTCTCCTGGTGCGGTTGGGCTTTTCAGGGGTGTCAGTAAAAAGGGAGAGCTGGTCCCCAAGCTTCGGTGCTCACTGAGGACAGGACAGAGTCTCCGTGGTGCCGGCCCCTCCCCAGGGCCGGAGGACCTCACTGGAGGTGGTGAAGTCAGCAGTTGTCTCATGACTCGAAGGCTGGCTGGGCGCCAGGGCCACAGTTCGGTGCGTGTGGGTGTGGGTGGGATGTGACATTGTTCCTCGTGACCTTGGGGAGGTCTGCTGGTGTTGCCTGGGTGTGGCGTGTACCAGGTGTACAGCTTGGGTGGTCTTGTTACAGTGAGAACTTGGACATCGAGGTCCGGCTGGGGCCTGAGAATCTGCATTCCTGACTGTGGCTCCAGAGCAGTGCTGGTGCTGCGGGGCCACGCCGAGCCCACCCTGAGCAGCGAGGGCTGAAAGGGTTGGTGAGTTGAGTCCTCTTACCTGCTACCCTTGGCCTTCGTCTGGCTGGAGCCTCTGCCTGTGGAGCTCAGCCTGGATGACACCTCCTCCAGGGAGTGTGCCGTGATAGTCCTGCCATTATCAGTGTGCCTTCCCTCTGTGCCCCCGAGTCCCCGGGCTTGCCCCAGTTCTGGCCCTCACTACCCTCTGCCTGGGTGTAACGCACCTCCAATACAGACCCAGGTCCCTTGCTGCAACCATGTGTGATTTCCTGTACTTCTGGAGTCTGGCTCTGGCTTGGTAACTGGCAGGTACCCGGCACGTTTGCCAAGGTGGAGAACTTCACCTGTGCCTCTTTGTCTGTCTTTGCCCTTGGCAGTTCAGGGCCAGGTCTTTGTTCACTTTGTGAAGAGCAAGAATTAGTTTTGAGGTCGAGATACTTACTAGCTGTGTGACTTTGCGTAAGTTGCTTAAACTCTCTGTGCTTCCTTATCTGAGGCGGGGGAAGTCATTCTACTTCGGGGGCCATTGTGAGGATTACAGGAGGGAATCCATGTGGGTCAGCTTTCGTCTCCTATGGGGGCACCTGACACTCTGCATTTTCATTCTTACTGTTGGTAGCACATTGAGGGGTCCCGCTCCCCCTATCCCGGTCTTGAGTGGCAGCCTTGACATTGACAGCCCCCTTTGCAGGGTGGGGCTGGGACTGAGTGCTCAGGGGACCTTCCTCACCCAGCAGACCCTGCTGGTGGGTGCGGCTCCTTTCCCTGGAGGAAAAGGCTGGGGAGGGATGGGCGGGGTCTACTCTGAAAGGCCCTGAGGCTGCTTGTCACATGATCAGGCCCCTTCCCTGGGCGGGGCTTGACACAGACTCTGCACTGCAGACCTGGGTCAGTGCCCAGGAGGAAATGGCCAAGGTCAGCCCTGTCACGTGGCCTGGCTGGTCCCGGCTTCCTGGGCGGGCACTCTGTGGGTCCCAGCGCCTGGGCTGGGCACGGTCAGCGCTCTGCCGGCCGGTGACCTGCCGGAGGCTGTGGCAGCTGTGGGGGCTGGTTAGGCTGTTGTGGTCTTGGCCGACAGTCTCTTAAAATCCTGTGCGTAAGGCAGGTGTGGGGGTGTGCATGCGTGTGAACGCGTGCACACATGCAGAGTCCTGTGTTGGGCTGAACCGGCCTAACTGATGCCATTGGTTTGCCCACACTGATCATTCTTTCTCCTCCATCGTGGTTGATTGCTTTAACCGACAGCTGCTGCCGTGCCTGGTGGCGGTTAGCACATTCCATTGATACTGAATCCAGTGAGTGGGATACATTTTTGCTTATGCTGTTCTGCTCAGGGCCGAAGGCTTCCGCAAGCCCTGCAAGCTTGCGGAGGCAGGGGCTGCGCCTGCCTTGCTGACTGTTGTGGCCTCAGCAACTCGCTATTATTACAAGCAACCGCAGTAACAATAGAAAAAATAAGAAGCATTTAGTGAGCATTAGCTGGTGCCAGGCTGTATCTTGTTGAGCCCTCCTTAACCGCAGCTGGGAGCAAGCCTCATCCCATCTCGCCGGTGAGCCTCGGAGACACTTGGAGGGGTTGAGAGATGGTGCAGGGTCTCGGAGCTGGCCTGTCACGGCGGGCCAGGGCAGGGACTCGGACCTGTGTTGGTTTTGTCTGAGTCTAGGACCCACTCTGTCACTGCCAGCTCCCAGTGACTGGCCTACACCAGGATGTGCTAAGAGCCTCATGAGGCCATTACAGTGACACACGGTTCGTGAGAGGCCACCGGGGCCCGTGTGGCAGTAGATGGCTGGTGAGGGGCATGGGCTGAGTGGTCTGTAGCAGTGACGTGGAAACCGATCAGTCATCATGTGAGTAAGCACATGCATGCACAACACACACAGACTTGCTCACAAACAGTAGCACACACACACATTCATATACAGTTCCCATCTGGGAACACACACACACTTCGGCACACACATACACTCTCATATACTCACACCCCACCACCCGCTCACTCAGTGCACCTATACATTCACCCATGTGTTCCCCCATCTCTCTCACACATGTGCACAAACATGTAACATGTGCAAACATGAATGTGGACAGACACACACATGGGTATACAGTGGACCCTCTGTCTCTGAGTTTCACACCAACTGCACATCGAAGGCGTGCAGAGAGTTCCAAAAAGCAAACTCGAATGTGCCACGCCCCACGCCCCACGCAGAGCCCACAAGAGTGAAGCGATGGGTGGGCACGCCCTGCTGTAGCCTCTCTGCGTGCACGGGTTCCAGCAGATGCTGGGCCGCCTTCGGACAAGGGCTTGAGCACCCGTGGGTCCTGGAACCCAGCCCCTGGGACTGAGGGAGGGCGGTGCGAGTGTGCCTACTGGTACACCATACATATATGCACACACATATGCACACACATGTGCACACACCTGCAAGCGTGTGCATACACAGGGACATGTGTGCACACCCCCACCCGCCCCTGCGCCCCAGGCTTGCACGTGAGCAGGAAGAGCCTGCTTCTGGGACGTCTGTCTTCCAGAAGGAGGACAGGGCTCCCCCCAGGCAGCTGCCCAAGATGTCTGGCGTGTGTCCTTGCTCTCTGTTTTCCTTGGTTTCACTGTTGCACCCTCAGGGCCTCCAACATGCTTCCCGTCCAGAGATCTGCTTCGGGACCCGGCTCTGCGCCGGCTGGGTGAGACGCAGACCCCACGCCCATCTGCCCGTCTGCCTGTCTGGCCAGCTCGGGCCCAGAGGCGCCCCCGACTTGGACATGACTTCATTTCCACCCTGCACCTGCCCCTTTAAGAGTGCGAGGCCTGGTGGGTCTGTCCCTGGTGTAGGCCTGGGGGAGGCTGGACAGCTGTGGTTGGGGGGGAGCTCTGGTAGCCCCCAAGGGCCTCTTGGAGCCTGAGCCGATGCTGGGGAAGCTGGAACAAAGGCCGACAATGGCCTCCTTCCCTCCCTGGGCGGCCTCTGAGCAGGGCCTGCCTGGGCGGCCTCTGGGGGCTCCTGTTATTTCCTGTGCTGGCTGCGGGGCTCCCGGCCAGCCGCAAATGGGCAGGAAGCAGGCTGGGCATCTCCTCCCCGCCTGCTGGGCCGGCCCTCCCGGGCCTGAGTCGCCGCCTCTGGCAGCCGGGCCAGTGCGGCCTGCCCACTCCGCCGTGCTTTGCGCCAGCCTGCCCGGCCGAGGCCCGTCCTGCGCAGGTCTGCCCAGGCCTCCCGGGAGGGGAAACCTGACCCCGTCCCTGCCGACCTCTCCCTCCCGCACGCTCACATGCTCCTGCCATCTGCACCGGGGGCCTGTTTCTGCCACCCGAGCCCTCTCGGCCAGAGCGCTGGACCCCACAGAGCTGAGGACGAGGTCAGGCAGGGAGCAGTGTGTGGTTACTGATGAATTCATCTGGGGTCGCGGTAGAAGTGAGCTTAGATGTAGCTTCAGAGTTATGCCTAAGGTTAAGGTCAGGGTTAGGGTTAGCAAGCCCTAAAGACTAAAAAGACAGGGGTCAGAACGTGGGTTGTGAAGTGCACAGATCTTCGTGTTAGTCCTTGATTCACCACCAGTCCTGTGTCACCTAATGACCAGGTGCCTCTTGGTGCCACACCAGGCGCCAAGGACGCAGTGGTGGCCTGTCTCTGGGCCCCCCAGGGAACGGTAAATACACAGCAACTTCATCGGCTCTTAGCTCGGAGGTTGGATGCGAGCCTCTATTCACCTTCCCGGGACTGAGCTTTCTGATCTGTAAAGTGGGTTACTGAAGCTCTGCCTGGCGACACTTGCAGGAAGGCGGGCGTGGCTGTCACGTGTTCAGCACAGTGCCTGGCACACAGTAAGCACCCCATAAGTGCCAGCTCTGGTGACTGTTAATGAAACGAGATGAGGTGGCCCACGTATCACTGGGCAGCTAAAATAATCAACAAAAGAACTAATTATGCCAGAAACCTAAGGCAAGGGTCACTATGCAGGTGAGCTTCCTGGCAGCCTAGGCAAAAGGTGAAATAGGATGGAGGTCTGAGTAGCCACCTGTCTGTTTCAAGTGCTTGGGATAGACGACTGCTGGTCCCTGGCACTAAATGCTGAAGAATTTACCGTGTGCATCCTCATTAATCATTGAACACAGACCAGGCAGTGTTTCAGGAACAATTTGGCACGTGACACAGAAACATCTTTCTTCAGTTGCCCCTGGAAACATGCTCAGGCCTCAGAGCACACCCCAGCCGTGAGTGACCTGCAGCACGGCCTGGAGGAATGTGGGCCCAGATGGGGCCGCCTCGGCCTGTTGCATCCAGGGCCGGAGCGCGGGCCGATGCTCCGGGTGCCTGGTTACACGCACTCGAGTACGTGTGTGTCCTGCAGGATCTTGAGAGGCCCTTGGCGTGCCCGTGGGCACGGTGAGTCTTGGGGCAGCTCTTAAAAAAGACGCTTTTTAAAGTCCTCCCCTGAGGATATTTTCATTGATTTTAGAGAGTGGAAGGAAGGAGCGGGGAAGAAAGAGAGTGAGAGAGAGTCATCAAGTGGTTGCTTCCCTCATCATGCGCCCCTCCTGGGGATTGAATCCGCTACCTAGACATGTGCTCTGCCCAGGGATTGAACCCACAGCCTTTTGGTGTGAGGGACAATGCTTCCACCCACTGAGAAACCCAGCCAGGGCTTTTCAAATGTTGTTGCCTTCAGAAAGTAGCCCCTTTTTCTGAGGCCCCCTCTCTCCTGGTCGTGGAGTCTTGGAACACAGCCTGGGGAGCGGTTCACGCCCTTAGGTTTGGAGCTCAGCCGTGCAGGAGACACCTCGCCCGCCGGGTCCCTTTGGTGCCCAGACTGCAGTCTGGCGGGTCGGGTCTGGGGGTCCGGGGGCTTTCCTGAAGCAGTGCCCGCCCCCTTTGCACTTTTTACAAGGTTATGGCACTTACTCGTTTTACCTGCGTGCAATCCAGCCTCCGGGAGGGGCAGAGTCGGGGAAACTGAGGCTCAGGAAGGTGAAGGGGACTCAGGCTGGAGGCTTCTAATTCAGGGTCTTTCCATAGACACATACATGCTGCCTAAACACGCCCCACCCCAACACACCACCCTGTCTTTGCTCTGGACATGTGTATGAACGTTGTCCTGTCCCTGAGCCCCTCTGGTCCCCTCCCCACTCTCAGCCGGCAGGACTGTGAGCCTGTCCACCCCCTCCACCGGAGGGCCTGCTGGTGGCCTTGGCCCTGTGTCTGGCGGGCAGGGCACCCTGTGGAGTTTCCATGGCGAGCTCTCCTTTGGGGGCCCCTGGGTGGGACTTTCCATCTGGGTGGAAACCTGACCCGCAGGCCCGGGCAGGAGGAAATGCCTTCCCCAAATGTGGAGAGACAAAGAAAAGAGAGGCGGCCAGCCCGGGATTCCAGCCAGAGCCCCTGACTTCTGCAAAGCCACAGAGCGGGGGGACTCCCAGGGGCCTGGGGCTGGGCTGCCCAGGACCCAGCCCTCAGGGAAGGCCAGAGCCCAAGCGGGGCCTCCCTCCCCACTGCGGAGGGCCCTGGGGGCTGCCGGCCCTGTGCCCCGCCACCCGGGTCTTGCCCTTGTGTGCCTTTGCAGCACGCTCCTGCAGAGCTAAGTCAGCCGGTTGGTAAGTGGCCACTCGGGGTTGGAGCTCGCCTCCATCGGGCAGGCGTGTGCACAGGCCTCGTCTCTCGGACTCTCTGGAGGAGCGCTTTGCCCACAGTAGGTGTTCCACACCTGCCGCTGTGTGAGGACACGGAGCCTCCGACAGGCTGGGGGTCCTGCCTGGGGTCACACAGCCGGTGTGGTGCGGAGCTGCATTGCCGCCCCTACCTGCTGACGGCTGCCTGCGCACAATTACGGGTCCTTGCTGGCTCCTTTAACGGCGCCCAGCCTGGCCGCACGCTTGACCCCAGAAAGGGCAAGAACCGTTTAATGACATGGTTGCCATGGGGGCTGCCTGAGTGAGCCCGAGAGTCTGGTTACCCTGGGATCCCTCAGGTGGTGGCCTCTGTGGCTCCTCACGGGGCAGGTGGCTGTGACTCTGGGGTTTTAAGATATGTGTCTTCATTCCTCACACAGGAAATAATAGCCAAGGCCCTTACAGTGTGTGTGTCCCCATCCATGGCCCCCGGCCCCCCACCCCGAGTACCAGGGATGGGCCTTTGTGTAACCCACAGGTTGAGGAAGGGACCACAGGACCGTGAAGGGTGGGGCACAGACCAGTGTGCAGGCGTGGAGTGGGGTGGGTGCCGCACTGTCCCCAGCACAGGTGTTACGCTTGGTCCCCCTGGTGCCACCTCAGCCCAGTTCCTGGGGACTGACGGGCTGGGAGACCCCTTCTCAGGGCTTGTCTGGGATTAGGGGGAGAATGGCCAGTCTGCTTCTGCACCCCAGCCCCTTGACCCCCTGGTCCCGCAGCTGGCCGGCACCCCTGCACCCTGGCCTGGTGAGGGGAAGGCAGAGCCTGGGGCCTTGGCTTCCGCCCCTGGGGGACTGTTTCTGCAGCACCTTGTCCCCCGGGGGCTCAGGTCCAGGTCTGGGCCAGTAGCCTGGGGACGGTTGAGCTGCAGGGGCACTGGCCTGTGCGTCGGGGCCCCACGCTCCAGGCCCAGCTCTGTGGCTGACCAGATCCAGGGGCCACCCCGGCCTGGGGAGGGCGTGGTGCCGAGACAGCATGGTCCCCGTGGAGGGTCTCACTGGAGCATTTTGCTGGGACAGTTGAGACTGAGGTGGGGGACTCACGAGCCCCAGCAACGGTCTCTCCTGGGAGTCTTGCCTGTGTCCTCTGTCCTGATTTGGACACCATACCTGAGCTTGGGCTGTGTCCCCGCCCAGGAACACCCCCTGTCCTCCGTCATAACCTGCCCAGAGCTGCATGTCCTTCAAGCCCAGCCTACACCTGGCCTCTGTGAAAGCTTCACACATGCCTCCTGGTGCCTGCTCTTTCCACCAACCCCCGTCCTGGCCTCAGGGTAGGAGGTCTGTCGGGGACCATGTGCTGACTTGTCCCTTCCTTAGCTGCTCAGTGGCTCCATCCCCCCTGCCACTGTGAACCCGTCCCTCCCTTCCTAGTAATCCAGGTTGAGGCTGTGCTTTATTCAGTGGTGGACAATGTCTCAGGAAGTTCTACTGAATGTCTACCCACCTTTCTCAGTTGCTCCTGGATGCCCCTCGGTGCTGCTGTTGTGGGGCCTCTCCGTGGTGGCCAGTGACTGACGGCTGTGAGCCCGAGTCACCACTGGCAAGATGCCAAGGGGCTTCACTCGGTCAGTCACCAATGTTACCGAGCACCTATTAAGTGCGGGAACCATTTGACGTGGCGAACTGGGCCAGCGTAGTCCCTGCGCACAGTCCAGTGCGGGAGGTGATGCCCAACGAAGTGAACAAACACATACGAGTGTCCCCTGGGAGGTGACCAGGAGGTGGCCCGTCAGAGAGGGATGGGGACAGCAGAGGGGAATGGAGCCATGCGGTGGGGGTGGGGTCAGCAGTGGTACTAAGACCAGAGGATGGCGTGTTGCCCTGAGCGGTGTGGCTCAGTGGGTTTAGCACCATCCCTGCAGAGCGAGAGGTTGCCGGTCTGATTGCCAGTCAAGGCACAGGCCTGGGTTACGAGTTTAGTTACGTGTTCAAGGGACAACTTATTGATGTTTCTCTTCTCTTTCTCCCTTCCCCTCTCTCTAAACGTAAATAAAAAAATTAAAAAACCCAAAAAGATCATTAAAAATAGACAAAGAAGATGGGACCCAGGGCAAAGGGGCAGATGGGGAGGGAGGGAGACAGCAGCAGCCCCGAGGGGCCTCGAGTCACAGTGGGCACTGTGGGTGTGCTCCCGAGTGGGGGAAGGCTGGGAGAGCGGGGGAGGGGAACCCCCTGAGCTGTGTGGGGGCAGCAGTGAGGCTGTGCTTGGCCGCTCCGCCAGGGGAGAGATGAGCGGGTCTGGGGCGGGAAGAGGCCAGGTCAAAAGTTTGTTTTTGGAGGTAGGCCGGACAGAACTGGTCTCAGATCGGATGTTGGGATTGAGAAGAGGAACCAGAGGGCTCCGAGCCACCGGGTGGGGGTAGGTGCCCTTCGTGTGGTGCAGTCCTGGGGGAGCCTGTCCGCTGCGGGTGGTGATGGCGAGGCTCCAGAGCTGGGCCTTGGCCATGAGTTTGAGATGCCTCTCCAACGTTGAGTGGGCACCCAAAGGATGGTCCTGTGACTTGGGGGAAGGTGGGACTGGGGTATATTTGGGTGTCACAAGTGTGTGGTTGGTGCCTGGAGCTGGACAGGTGCACCCCCAGGCCGGGGCACCCAGACAGAACAAAGGAGGCCTGCGTCCAGGGAGACCTCAGCATTAAAGGCGGGGTGAGGTCAGAGGGCAGAGACACTGGGGGCTCAGGGAGGTGGGGGGAAACTCAGGACAGGCAGCGCCCCCGAAACCCAGGCAAAGAAGGTCTTTCAGGAAGCGAGGGGGTAGTGGGGCAGGTCCAAATCTTTCCAAAGTGGGGTGCTGTGACCTTGCTGGGACCAGCTCTTCTTCTAGAGTAGGTCATGTTGCTTGAGATTTGTGCAAAGGCAGAGAAGACCAGCCTAGCGCCTCTCATGTCTCTCCCGCCTGGCAGGAGTCGGAGCTGCTAAGACAGCCTTTGCTGAAAACATTCTGGGGCGAGGAGAGACGGGGTTCAGGGGTTAATGAAAGGAACTCTCGTCTGCAGGCCGGCCCATCTGGGGGCGCCTGCACCGAGCCCCCCTTCCTGGCTTCCGCTTGGGAGGTGTCCCCGGAACAGGGTGGTGTCTGGGAGCCGCAGACTGTCCGTGGCGGAGTCCAGCTGTGCCCGAGCCCTGAGTGCGGCGACTGCCCGCTCGCGGAAGTGGGCCAGCCGCACCCCGAGCAGGATTAAAGGGACGTGTAATGGATTAAAGATCAAAAATGTTAATTAAGAAATGGTCTTTTCTAATAAGATGCCTTCAAGGGCACAGGCCTGAGAAGGAGGGGATTTCTCATTTTGGCAACATGGGTTCTGTTGTAAGGAAATTGGTTCGCAGGCAGCGGGGAGGACCGACGTAAGTCTCCTTTTACAGACATCTCCATCCAAATTAATTAGCAGGAAGGAGCGGGGGGCAGAGCAGCAGGCTGGCGGGCGTGTGGGCGGGAAGGCTGCGTGGACTTCAGAGCAGGCGGTCTGTGTCCTGGTGCTGCTGGAACCTTGTGTCCGAGGGCACGTTTCGAGGGGCCTTCGTGGGTCTGGCTGCTTCCGGGGTTGAGGGGTGAGGCCTGACTCGATGGGAACTCGCTGTGTGACTTTTGGCTGTTCCCACCCCTCTCTGATTGTTGCTCTGGCTTCCTTTGTTATCAGTTGTAGATGAGAACAAAATATCTCCCATCCACCTCCCCACCTGTTGGGTCAAATAGATTCTTCATGAGTAATCGGAAACTCACACCTCTCTGAGGGAATCAGTGAGACTTGCTAAGGGCTAGTTTGGTGGGTCTGAGCCCACCTTGGCCCCCCCAGGTCCTGCTTTCCCAGGCCTCCCCTGCATTCCCCACCAGGAAGGGCACCTTAGCTGGACAGTTATGGATTGGGCCCTGGAGTCTGCCAGGTAGTAGACTCGAGTCCCTCACCTGCCCTTTGCTTGGGACCTTAGCTTAGTTGCTCGACTTCTCTGGGTCTCAGTTTCCCATCTGTAACACCGTTCCAGGGGGTTCTTGCCTTGTAGTGTGAAGTGGGATGGGAGAATAGCGGTCTAGAGGCGGGGCTTCGAGGGGGCGGGGCTCGGGGGCGGGGCTCCCGTGGGGCGCCGGGGGCTGTTGTTCTTCGGCCCTGAAGCAGAGGAATCCCTGTCGCTTCCGCACGGGTCCTCGGGTCCTCCTGTCCTCGCTTGGAGAACAGCAGCCACCTACCCGGTCCACCCTGGCCTGCAGCATTTTGGGTTTCCTGGGCCTTTCACAGTGCAAAACCTCAAAGAAAGGGGAGTCATTCCGAGCCTGGGGCTTGCTCTGGAGGCTCCGAGACTTGAAACTGGGAGTGAAAGGGGCGCCGATTCAGGACGAGGACGCGCTCCTTGGGACCGAAGCACAGGTGTCTTCCCGCCAGTGCCAGTCTCTCGCGGGCAGGGACCAGGGAGCCCGCAAGAGAAGCCAGGGGAGCCCGGACCCTCCTTGCTCCCCGGTTGGGGATGTACAGTCTTCCCGTGGCTGCAAACCCTCACGATTTTAAAATGTAAAACGACTCTCATAGTCTTATCTAATGATATTTGCCCTAAATTACATTTTTGTCATATGAATATCATGGCATCTGCTTGAGTTTCTTTGCCTTTGCTTGCTAGACCATTTTTTAGCATTTTACAATTTTCCCATTAAAAACTTTAAAATTGTGGTAAAATACATATATTGAGTAATACAAAATTTACATCTTGACCATTTTCTTTTTTAAAAAGGATTTTTAAATTTTATTTTTATTTACTTATTTTTTAAAAGATTTTATTTATTTTTAGAGCGAGAGGAAGGAATGGAAAAAGGGAGAGAAATCAATGTGTGGTTGCTTCTCACGCGCCCCCTGCTGTGGACCCAGTCTGAAACCCAGGCATGCGCCCTGACTGGGAATTGAACTGGGGACCCTTGGGTCTGCAGGCTTGTGCTCAGTACACTGAGCACAAGCTGGGTTACAATTTATTTTTAGAGGGGAAGGGAGGGAGAAAGAGGGAGAGAAACATCAGTGTGAGAGAGAAACATCAATCAGTTGCTTCTTGCACACCCCCAACCGGGGACCTGGTCCACAACCCAGGCATGCGCCCTGACTGGGAACCCATCCAGTGACCTTTCAGTTCACAAGCTGACGCTCACCCCACTGAGCCACGCCAGCCAGGCTGCTGACCATTTTCAAATGTCCGATTCAGTGACACTGAGCACGTTTACCCTGTTTTGTGCCCATTGCTACCGTCACCTCCAGAACTTCTGTACTGTCCCACACTGGAACTCTGTCCCGATACACACTCACTCCCTCCGCCCCTGCCCCCGGCCCCAGTCAACCACCATTCTAACTTCTGTCTCTGAACTTGAGCACTCTCCGGACCTGTGTAAGTGGAGTCGCATGGTGCGAGTAGATTGGTGTCTGGTTTATTTCACTCGGTGTGGCAGTGTGTCAGAATCTCCCCCGGTCTCGGGTGGACAGCGCTCCATCCTACAGACGGACCGCGTTGGGTCAAGCCGTCACTGGCCGGCGGACACTTGCATTGCTTTCTGTGCTGAGGAAGCACTGCACTGGCGTCCACAGCGGCTGCGCCATTCACGACACCCTCACACGAAGCTCTGTCTGCTGGTGGACTGAGAAATTGCCCAGAGAGGGTGGCCACTTCTTGTCCCAACTGAATAAAATAAAGGACACCAGCAGCTGAGGCTTGCCTGGTTCTCGGAAACAGGGTGTGGACTGGACCCTGGGTGGTGCCGAGAGCCCTGGCCAGCCCTTCTGACTCTGGCTGAGGGCTGGACTGACCTCCTTCCCGCCCCAGTGCAGCCACGGGAGCGGAGGACCCACTGACACTGGGGCATGCGCGCCTGGCCCTGCGCATCCTGGGCCGAGGTCTTCCCCGCACACAGCTGCAGACACAGACAGTGGAGGAGGCAGCCAGCGGTGGACATCACGTCTGTTCTGAAGAGCGTGGACATTGAGACCTTGCAGTCACCCTCATGGGCCCTGCCCTGGTCTTGCTTGCCTGCCCTCCCCCTCCCTCCCTATTTTTTCTTTCACCTCTGACCGGACCTCTGGCTTTGTCTAGCCCTGCCCCTCCGCCATCATTTCTGCCTCCAGTGGCCACTCACCAGTTCCTTTGGGGCCACATCCTAGTCTCGTCCCAGGCAGGCTGTCCTTGGCTGCACCTGTGGTCTGCTGAGTGCCTGGGCCTGGCCCGTGGCAGGTGCCTGGCGGCAGGTGCTCGGCCGCACTAGCCGCCTGATGTGTCCCTCTCACTGCTGCTCAGAACTGATGTCTTTCAGGCGCTTTATTCCTATGGGCTATGCAACTCAAGGATTAATCTGAGTTACAAGCGAGAACTCGACCCTAAGAATGGCATCTTATTATTATTATTATTATTATTATTATTATTATTTTAACCAACTGCAATTTCCAAAGTGTGTGTAGAGGGGAGGAGGCACCAAAGACCACCGCTCCCCCCTGGAAACCAGGGTTACTTAGAAGCCTTCCCCACGCTTCTGCTTCACCAGCGACGGAACAGCATGTAAATAAATCTGGTTTCCCTCCAACTCAACGCGTCACAGGCTTAATTACAGCAGCCCCAATGTGCGTCTGTGTGTGTTTTTCCATTAGCGAAAGAGGCTCGTCATTAGCCACGTCTGGGAAGGATGATTAGGAAGAGCTGGGTTCCACCCTCGATAGGTGTCCTCAGAGAGCAGAGAGGGACCGTGGCTGCGATCGAGTTCTCCGTGATAAAGTTGGCTGGGAGGAGGCAGGAAGCGTCCCTGCAAACTGGAAGGAGATGATAGAAAGGGAAGAGGCAGGCGTTCCTGCCCGGAGGGGAGCTGTCTGGGGGCCTTTGTTAACTCCTGCGTAAGGAAGTGTCCCTCCTGGGGCTGGACCCTCCATCCCTGGTGCCTCTGGCCAGCCCTGAAATCTTGGGTCTCCAAGACCCCTCTGGAGCCCTCTCCTGCATTTTGACTCCAGGTGCTGGGAATGAGGCCCACTTGGTGGGGGCAGGGCTTGGCCATAGCACTTCCACTCACCTCTTTTAGGGGGCTTTTCATGTCTCCCTCTCCCTTCTAGGGAGCAGGGGTGGAGCAGGGAGAGCTCAGGCCATCCCCAGGACGGTGCCCCCAGAAGATTGTCCCCGGGAGGATGGCCGCACTGGATGGCTGTTACAGTGAGCGAGCGTTTTGTTCTAGGAATAAGTAGCTCAAAACCCCCGTGAGAAATTAGTTAACACAAAGGGAGTTGGACCCTATGGCCAGAGATGCAATTGTCTGCAGGAAGTGCCCTGCCCAGGGGGGCTTTGAGGGAGGATTTAAGTCCATTCTGCCTGGCACTCAAGGCACAGTATTGGCAAAAAAGTTTTTTTCTTTCCTTCCGCCCGCCCCCCGCCCCAGCATGATCAGGTCTCTGGTTTAGCCGCCTGAGGGGCTGCATTTTGTGATGCTGATAAACCTTTGATCCAGAAATCCAGGCACAGGTGTCAGGTGTCTCAGCGGCACAGCTGACTTCTGACTTTGTCCAGCAGGGCCAGCCAGGGCCAGGGCTGGCCGTCCCCAGGCACTGAGCGGCTTTGGGGGTGGAGGGAGACCCTGCAAGCTCAGACTATTCCAGCCCCTCCTGGTGACAAGGGTCCCCAACGGGTGTTCTCCCAGGCTCTGCTTGAATGCCTCCAAGGATGGGAGGCTCATCTCCTTTCCGTGCTGCCTGGCCCCCAGTGACAGCCCCCATCGCCACATTTATTGAGCACTTACTGAATGCCAATGACCACTTAATGAAACAAGCCCGGTGGAGACCCTCCACGAGGCCAGGCGTTGGGGAAAAATCAATGACACCGTGGGGATTTCTGCCCTCTGGGAGCTCCCGTCAGACTGGGTGTCAGGGGACAAAACCAATCAATGTGGTGAGGTCTTGAGTGCTTCCGGAACTGAAAGCAGATGGGGCAAAGGGTGGGGAGCAGTGTCCCTGCCCTGCTGGGACACCCAGCCCGGCTCCTACCTGGTCACACCAACCTGTCAACTCCTGAACTCTCCACACAGGCTCCGGCCCAGGGCCTCAGCGTTAGATGGGCCCTCCACCAGCAGCCCCCTCCCTCACCTTCCTCTGCTAACCTGTGTCTGTTCTCTGCCTTGCATGGTCACCTCCTGAACTGATACTCTATTCCTTGTCACCTAGTAGATCATGTTGGTTCCGCTGTGTCCCCACCCCGAGGAAGACACGGAGGTTCAGGGACGGTAAGTGATGGGCCTAGGGCCATACGGCTCGAGAGTGGTGAGGCAGGGACCCCCCTGCTGCTGGTCTGAGGCCGAAGCCACACTCTCCATCCCTGTGATGAGTTGGTGCAGGGTGCTTCCCCTCCTTGGTGGCCCTGTGGGGCCTGGTCTGTCCCTGCGACCTCCCAGAACAGGCCTTTGGTGTCCATGGAGGGTTTTCCCACCCTCCTCCTGTTCCCCTGGGAAGGATGAGATGTACAGAGCTGGAGTTCGCTGATGACGTTGCCATTGCCGCATGGGGACCCCCGGCCCCCAGGTCTGTCAGACAGCAGGTGTGGGGGCCGAGAAGGTGGGCGAGCTGTGCAGGTGGGAGAGAGCGTCGTGGCTTCCTCCGAAGGGGCTGCTGAATGGCCACCGGGCCTGAGCCCTGCAGGGCAGGGTGCAGGCAGGGCCTCGGCCCCCGGCCCCCTGGTGTGGGGCTGTGCCTCGGGGTCTGCGGAAGCCGGTGCTGCACCAGGCCACCTGTTTCAGCTGCTTTCCGGACTCTGTCCCTGCCAGGGGGGCCTGGGCTCTGGGTTCCTGAGTGAGTGAACTGTGCGCCAGGTCGGATGCCAGGGCTGCACAGCTGTACGCCCCGCACCCCGACGTGGGCCAGCTAGCCCGCCGGGCAGAACCCGCTGCTATCCCTCTGCGGCCTCCTGGCTGCTCAGACCCGGGACCCCTGGGGGGCATGTGCATCCTTCCAGGGCTGAGATGCAGCGGCCAATCAGAAACCGGGCCTGGCTGTGGGATCCGAAGCTGGGTCTGACCTCACGGCCCGTGCTCCGGCCGCAGCCCTGCACCCGGAGTGGGGCCTCTTGCCTGTACGGCACGTTGGCGTTCTGGGTGCCTGTCACTGAGGTTGGACCGGATGGAAGCGTCGGGCAGAGGCACTGGAATGAGCCCTCATCGCACACATTCACCTGCAGTCTGTCTTCCGTCCGGACTCCCCACGTTGGCCTTGAACCTGGGTACTGGCACAATTCCAGGCTCCTGCCCAGTCACCCTGAGTCAGAACTTGACCGTGTGTCCCGGGCCTTCCTCGGGCCCCACACTCCCCAAGTCTGTGCTGCAAGCACACTGGCCTTCTTCCGTTCTGGGAAGAGACCTGACTGCCCGCCACCTCAGGCCCTTCGTGCTGCGCCCCTGCTTCCTCCTCCCCCTGCTCTGCAGCGCAGCCCCCTGACCCTACTGCCTGGGCTGGCCTCTCCTTGCCCCCATCACCTCTTTCTTTCCTTCAAAGCACAGATTGTTCGAGGATGGGATTTTGTTTCCCTGCATTTCTGCCGCCTTTCTCCCTGACCAAGAGGGCGTTCCCGCCCCCTTCCTGCTGCTGTATCCTGGGACAGTCCCTGGCGCGTCAAAAGTCTCACTAAATGTCTGAGAACAAGTGAACATGGCTGTTGGGGAGAGGTGTGCGAGGCCCTGGCCTCCTTCCTGTGGCTACCGGTGCTGTCGTCTGTGATTCAGAGCCGGCAGCTGGCGGAGAGGGGAAGGTGTGCCCCAGGGGAGCCTGCTTCCCAGAAACGTTCAGCTCACCGCCCCCACCTGCACTCCCCCAAGGACAGAAGAATGCAGGGGCTTCCTGGAAACGTCGCCTGCGGTGGGGATGACTCTGGCGTGTTTAGCTGTTAGTGACGAATCCCAGGAAGTATCCCAGCTTCGTGCCCTGGAGGGGAAATGCCTTCTTTGCTCTTTGGTGGAGGAGAGGGGAGAGGAAGCCAGCGACTGAGCATTTCCTCAGTGGGAATTTTGTTGACTCGCCTTGGGATCCATGCATGGGAGGAAGAGGCCCAGCTGCAGCTCGCCCAGAGCAGGAAGTGATGCCGAGTGTGCACACGTGTGTGTGTGTGTGCGCGCACATGTGTGAATGACACCCAGAGATGGGGCCCCTGGGTCCCCCGCAGATCCAACTCCGTGCTGATGTGCAAAGCAGGTACTTTTCCTGGGGGGGGTGTCACGGTCAGCTTTCTGGCCCAGGGCAGTGGCCGCAAAATTGAAACAGAGAATCAATATTTCAATTCTGTTTTAAGGGCATGAGGACAGTACTTGGGGATGGAGATACCGAGGCTTGTTAAATACAGATTCCTGGGCCCCACAGTCAGAAAAGGGCTGCTGGCAGGTCCCCTGCATTGTCACGGGGCCTCTGTCCTGGTGAGGCCACCCCAGGTGGCCCTCTGCCCTGCACCTGCAGAAATGGACGCGCACCTGTAGAGCCTTGTATTTCCCAGGCATCCAGGGTGAAGCCAGTTGCAAGGAAGCCTTTTCTGAGATGGAAGAATCCCACCTCTCCCGCTCGGTTTCCTGGGACCACTTCCCCTCTGACCTGGAGCTGGGACCCGTGTGGTTCCCTCAGAGGCAGCGTGAGAGGCAGGCTCTCATAACCAGCTCCTGGGAGAGGCTCCCCACCCAGACTCACACAGAGCAACAAGGTGTGACGAGGTGACAGACCAGCGTGCGGCTCATGGTCCCGTTCTGGTAAAACCATGGCCAGTGCGAGTATCCATGAGCGTGCGGTTTTGTTCATCAGAGTGGGCACAGTGCGTGCCCCCACCGGGGACGGCTTTAGGTGGTTTTTACTCTCTATACAGCCCGTGTGTCTGTGTCTTCCACATCAGTCGCTGATGTCTGTGTCGTCAGAAATAACAGCAGAGCTTTGTTTTGTGGGAAAGAAATCCCCTGGAAGGTAGAAGCAGTTCCTGGGGAGAAAGCTGGGCGGGACCACCGTCTGCCTTGGCGTTTGCTGGGCGTCGGGGAACGTGGGTTCCTGTCGGTAGCCTGGGCAGAGCCAGCACATGGGCACTTCTGGGCCGGCCCCGTCTGTCCTGTTTGCGCCCAGGTCCCTGTGCCCTGCTTAGCGGGGGTCCCTCCCGGGACCTCACGTCCTGGGGCCCGTGTCTGGTGGGTTTTGGTGCTGCAGGGGGTGGTGCCTTGGCTGAAGAAGGAGGTGACTCTCCACCTGCCTTGTCTGTTTATTGATGGCCATGGTCATGGGATGGCAGCCCCTGGACGCCATGGAACCTCGGCCCCGTCCACGTGGAAAGCTGCTGGCTGTGGTCATGTCCCTCTTTGCTGGGGCCTCCAGGTCACTGTTCACCCCTTTCTGCACTAGCAGGTGAACACTGGGGGCTCAGAACCCGGAGCCCCGGTCTCCTGGGGGCTGGCATCCCTGCTCCATCCTTCTCTGGCTGTGTGACCTTCCTTCTTGGGTCTCAGTTTGCCCGTCCGTGCGTGAGGCTGGCACAGCACCTACCTCACCGGACAGGAGGCCACAGCGGGTGCCAACAAGGTGGTGCCTCCTTCCTGCCCAGAGTCAGGACTGGGCTGGGAGGGTTTGCAGACACTGTTTGGAACCCCCGTGACAGGCGAGACCCGCCCTGCCTGATGAGATTTCTCAGCAGCCGGCTCCTTCGCTCAGCCCTGCAGTCAAACGCCGTCCCAGGGACTGGGTCCGCGTCATTTTTTCCACCCCGTGTGTGGCTCCTGGAAGGGGCCGGGGATGCACAATCGGCGGACCTGGCTCCTCCTTAAATGAGACTGCGTTCCATTCTCATCTCCCCAAAGGTGTTTTTCCAGACTCAGCCGTGGCTTACAAGCTCAGCTTACCCGCACAGGGGTCAGGAAATTGGTGAGAAGTCAGAGTTGGAGGGTGGGTTTTTGTTTTTTTTTTTTAAGACACGAAGATAGAAAATCCGCCTTCACTTAAAAATAGCCAACTGGGTGTGTTGTCGGGCAAAGGGGTCCTGTCCTAAAGGACCCACCTTCCGGAATGGATGGGTACCACCTCAGTCTTCTGAATCTCCGTCCGTCCGTCCATCACTCAGCACATAGTCACTATGCACCTACTATGTGCCAGGCACCAGTCTAGTGCTGGGGTTCACAGTGAGTAAAACAGACAGCAGATCCTTAGGGAACACTGATTTTCTCCAGCCAGAAACTCCCCTCCCTCCTGGGTCCCTCCACCTCCCCATCACCCTAGTTTTGGGGGGGTAAGGACCTCAAGGCTGAGGTGGGATCAGGCCACAGAGCCACAGCTCTGGCTCTGCCACTAACTTGCCACCTGGTCCGGGAACATCATCATGGCCTTAGATTTTGATAAAAAGCTGTGGATCGGATCAACTTTTTCTGGGGACCCTTCTTCATCTACCCCCCCCCATTCATTCCCCATTGTCTTTGTAAAAATCGAACTATGTGATGAACACTTTCAGTCACTCCTCAATAGTTGGTTTTTAATTACAAAATATTTCAGATACGTGAGGGACGGTGACGAGCAGGCCGGACGTACCCTTCGCTTCGGGGGCCGTGTAAGGGTTGCCCTGTGGGGCTCCCTGTCGGCTGCTGTCCCCCAGCGTCCTGCCTGGAAGGTTCGTCCTCGCCGCTCTGTCTCGCAGTCCTACCTGCTGCCAGTGTCACCCCGTGAATGTGCCACAGTTTTGCTCTCCGTCTCCTACCGTGGAAGTGTGGATGCTGTCTAGTTTTTTCTTTCTTTTTGGGGGGTGTGGTAAATAATTATGGGGTGGGTGTTCTCACAGTGGTCTGAGGGTATGGCTCCGATGTCCTTGCTGGCCGTCAGCTCTGTTCTTCCTGCCTTCACCTTAGTGACTTCTTTTCCAGTGGTTTGTCTTTCCTCCCCGGCTGAATGTGGTGTCTTCAAAACCCCACGTGGGCCCTACTCCGCCCCTGATGGGCCAGGTCTGTGACACAGGCCTGTCCTGGTTGCTCAGAGATGGGGCTGGCCCCAAGGGAACCTGAATGGGAGATTGGGGAAGTCGGGGCTATGGCTGGCACCGGACAGCCGATTGCAGCCCTGCCCAGGGCAGCTCCGCCCGGGCTGTTCAGGGAGTAGCCTCCCGCCTTTTGCTCTGAGCTGTCTTAGGGAGCACCTGTGTCTTTGGAGATGACAGCGAGTGAGCAGATTAATGAAGCCCCACTCAGGATTTCCCTCCTGTGTTGATGGGGACAGCCCCGGGGTGGCGATCTTCAGAGTGTCCCTTTTAGAGCTGTGGGGGGAGCAAAGGCTTGTGGCAGTCTCGGCGGGTCAGTCCTCTGTGGTGTCAGTGGGACCTGCGGGATCTGGCGAGGCCCTCTGCTCTTCCTGTGGTGGTGCAGGAGGTTTGTTACAGGTGGGGAAACTGAGGCTCAGAGCCTGGAGGCCACCGGGCTGAGCCAAGGTCATGGCAAGTCTTAGGGACAAAGTTCAGATAGCAGTGCAGGCGTCTCCGTTGTCCCCTGTGACGCTGTGCCCGCCTGTCCTCTTCTAGGCCGCTTCTCTGCCCGCGATGGAGCCGGCGTGGCTGCCCAGAACCCGTTGTACTTCCTGTGGCCACTGGGTCCTTGTCCCCTCAGCACGTCCCCGTGGGCTCCCCACAGAGCTCCTTCCTGCTTTTGATGCAAATCCTCACGCTTCCCTGATAATACCCGGGGCTCTTCTTAACGCGAGGGGGTCAGCCGCGGAGCATCTCGGCAATTTATAATTCTTGAATATTCTGTTTGGTGACATGAGTTAGCATTTAATAGACACCCTGCCACCTCCTCTCTCCCTATTGTGACAAGCTCCCGACAGAAGCATTGTGAGACTCGGGGTAATGGCGCCACGCTGGGGACGGGGAGGCCACGTTGCGCTCGAGTGCGTCTCAAAAACGTCTCCACAATAGACAGTCAGGTACGCGCCCGCTCAGCTTCAAAGTAATGATTTCAACTTAATTTGACCCTCGATGAGGGAGCCCAGGTGTCGGGCTGGGCGCAGTCTCGCAGACCGGCCTGCCCGCCATGCCTTCGGCGGTAGCTCAAATAATTCCTTCGTAACAAGTGCCTTTCAGAGGGGTCTGCCGCTGACAGCTAATAGAGAATTATTGCCCCTGAATGCATTTCTGTAATTACTTCCCAGAGATCTGTCTTCGTGTTAGGAGACATTTCACACTTTAGTAACATAAGTGTTTTGGGAGAGCACGAGCCATAATTATGAACAGGCTTTCCGTGAAAATAAACCTAAAAAAATTATAAAAGCTCATGCTAACACGGGTTACAGTCAGGGAGGAATTTCATTTGATTCATGCATATTTATTCCAAGCATAATAACCTTTTCGGGGTGGAAACTTTTCCTTTTTTTCTTCTAAACGAAAGCAGTCACGATCCAGGTAGCCCGCTTTCTGGTGTTTGAGTAACAGGGAAACGGAAAACTGATTAGAAGTGACAAGTTGCTTGAGAGCGAATAAAGAAACCGTTGCGAGGAGCCCTGAGAGGAGACGCTTGTGGTAATGGAAAATGAAATGATTCACAGTGTGATCAATAAAAAATTAGCAGCATTTAATAAAAGGTTTCTGCTTCGTGTTGACTGAAGACCATCGCGAGCTGTTTGGAATCCGAGTTAAGTGGCGGTGGCGGAGGCTCGGGGTGGAGTGGGGGTGGGGGGGTGTGCACGGAGATCCCCGGGATACTGGCCTTCCGCGGTGGAGGAGGCTGCGGGGCCCCTGGGGTGAGTCTGGAAGTTTCCATTGTGCTGCCATTTGACCTCTGACCTGTGGTTAGTCCTCTGGAGGTCTCCCCGCTTCTCCTTGTGTGGAGATGTGTCTCGGCGAGAACTAGGCACCAGGTGGGCCTTGCTTTCATCGGGGTGTGTGGACCCAGGCCCCCCACCCCTTCCACTTAAATTCACTCCCTGAGGAGGGGGCAGCCCATCTGTGGGCTGGTATGTGCCTGCTGAGGCCCCTCAGATGTGCTGTCTGCGCCCTTGGTTTGGTGGTTTCTGGACACTTCCAGAAGACCTTACAGCCCACCCGTGGGGCTCAGCACCCTCTTGGGGGCCGGAGGGAAATAAGCAGAAAGCTGGCAGGCCTTACGAGAGGCTGAGGTGGAGCTGTGGGGGTGGAGAACCCATTATTTGGCTGTGGGTCCATGGAGGGGGCTGGCCGCCCCGTTCCGGGTGGGGGCGGGGTGGGGTCAGTGGCAGCTGGCTACCTGGCCACTTGGCCTGTCCCTCAGTAGCAGTGGGGCCCAGGTGAAGACCACTCCCTTACACATACCCCTTTCCCCCACGTGCCTCTTCAGTGTCCCGGGGACACGCCCTGCAGGCACCAAGCGGTCCTCACACCCAGCAACTTGTTCCTTTTTTACAGGTTTCACAGGGCCTCTGCCCCGTAGCTGGATGGGTGGGGCCCCCACCGCTCAGTCCCTCCCCTGACTACACGGGAGACCTGGGGTTGGAGGGTCCCTGGAAGACAGCTGGCCTCCTGGTTACAGCAGCGGCTGGGAGCCCAGGAGCAGCGGCTCCTAGGACCAAGGACAGGGAATCCTTTCTGTTCCCTGTGTCCTGCCTGGGGCAGTGGCCAGGGCCAGGGCCTGTTCTTGGCACTGTCTCCATTGTCTTGTCTCTCCCCAGAGATACACAGACCCGTGGCTGGGTTCTTAATAGTCAGAGTAGGAAGGGCCCTGCCACATGCCTCATTCACCCATTCATCCAACACAGGGCAGTTCTCTGCTGGGTGCTGGGTGGGGGCTGCAAGGGCAGGACAGCTGGGGTTGGGCCCCCTGGACTGGAGCCTGCTCACCAGCACTGGCCATCAAGTGTCCTGCGGAGGAAAGGACCGGGATTGCTGTGGGAAGAACGAGCCCCTGGGCAGCCCGTGGGGGTGAGGGCTCACTGAGCTGGGACCTGGCCAGCGAGGAACGGTTCTGGGTGAACCGCCCCCTCTCTGGTGTGTGGCGGCCCTGCTGGAATGCTTGCTCTGTGTGATCCTAGCGTCTAAAGCAGACAGAGCGGTTTTCTTAGTGTGGAGATAGCATCGGCGGGATGCCCTCGGGCCTGCCTCCGGCCCAGCCGCTGGCCGCTGGCCGCTAAGGTCCACTGGTCTAAGCCTTTCTGCTCCGAGTCCAGGCCTTCCCGTATAGGGCGGGCAGCCCCAGCTCAGAAAGGGCAGCCGCAGCGTGGCCCTGGGCTTGCTTAGCCTGGCCACTGTCCTGTCTTGGGGGCACATGCCCCTTCCTTGCCCCCTTCTCTTACCCCCCCGTGGGGCTCCTCTTTCTGCTGCAGCTGCCAGGTGGTGGTTGGCACCCCAGCAGCCTCTCCTGGAGCATTTAGGCGCGCCAGGCCTTGGCGCTGGCCACAAATTAGCTGGATTTATGGAGCTCCCCACGCTGCCCCGCCGGCTGCCCCCTGCCTCCCTTTGGTCCATGTCTGTGTCTCCGCCTTCCCAGCAGCCATCGGAGACAAAACACGACAGCAAGGGGAGGGCAGCGTGGTCACAGCCTCGGGAGGTCACGAGGAGGTAACTGCGCACAATTTTCATGGTCCCGGGGTGGCTTTGTCCCACTGTTCCTCATTACTGCATGCGGCGAGATCAGTTTTTATTAAGGTCGTGAGGCTCAGAGGAGTGACAATGTTGACTTGCTGGAGAAGTAGAATTTTCTTTTTGTTGCGGGGGTGTTTGTGATTGCTCTGTCTCCCCCTTCCTGCTCTGTGCCTCTCTGTGTGTCTCCTTCCATCGACCGTCTCTCTGTTCCGCTTCTTCCTCACTGGGCAGAGTTGGGGGACAGCTCCCGGAAGCTGCCACCTCTGCCTTGCAGGTTGGCCTCCACCCTGGAATGTCCCCTGAGGGGGTGCTGAGCCCTGAGCACCCTCAGCAGGTGCTCACAGACACCTGAAGGGTAAGGTGCTGGTGCCAGGGCGTCAGCCTCAGCTGGCGGAGGGGCTGTGCTCGGTTTTTGGTGCATCTACGCACCCAGAACAGCACCGGCACATAGTAGGTGCTCAGTAAATGTTTGTTGACTGACTACAGATGTGGAATATTTGTCTGTTATGGCTCTGGCTTTTGGGGCACACATTGCCGGCCAGGGCCTGTGTGACGGGAACCAGAGGGTGAGGTCACCTGGAAGGCAGCCCCATTTGGGAGCCCCCACACCTGCACAGGAGGTAATGTCCCACCCATTTTCCAGGTGAAGAAACTGAGGCTCCCAGGTGTAAGTAACAGAGGTCACACAGGAGTGGACTTGACCTTGGGTTCTAAATCCCCAAAGAAGGAGCGCTTTCATCAGTGCCCGGCACACCTCCCCGCCTCACTCTGGGCCTGAGGGGGCCTGTCCCACGTCAGCGACCCCCACCCACCAGGCTGCCTCCAGCCCTCCAGGGTTTGTTATTTTGCCTGCGCTGTAATCTTAAAACTTGACATCAACCTTTAGTAATCCAGTGAGATTTCACATAAAAATGTGGATTTCCTTCTTAAAAAAAAACAAACAGCTGATGTGCTTGCGCTGGGCTTCGCTGTTTTGTGTGGGACTGTGTAGAGGGTTTGAGCAGGGGCCACCCCCTTGGATGGACGTTTGCCTCCTCCCCTTACGCAGCCCCTCCCAGCTCACTCTACTCATTTGCATAATGGCGGGCCATTGGTCCACCATGACCCGAGTGTCCGAGTGGGCGGTCTCACCCGTCTGAGCCTCTGCGTGCCCTCTGCCCAGCAGGTCTAAGGTAACCTGTCCCTTCCGGGGTCACTGCAAATGCCTGGGAAGGTCTGGTCTCGGGGAAGAGATGGCCATTCTGCTGCTGCTAATCGTGCTGGCCTCCAGTTCTAGAATTCCTAACAACCCAGGAAACGTTCTCTGGAAGATTCTAGGCATTTCCATGGTCAGCCACAGGTCTGTGGAGAGGGGACCTGGTACCCAGACCTGCCTCGTCAGCCAGGGCGAGTGTCCCGGCTCGGCTTGTGGGATGCGGCCCGGGTCCCGTTCAGCCACGTTCTGGGAGAAATTCTACCTTTATTTAAGAAGCGGAACCTGGACAGACAGCAAATTAGGTGTTAAAATACTTGCCTGCTTCTCTGCTGCCAAGGGGACCCTTTAGCGTGTGCCCAGCAGACGGTCTCTGTCCCCGGGGGCCCGTGAGGCCTGCTGGCAGAACGTCCCTTGAGGCACGATGGGGTACGAGGCCCTCAGCTCCTGTCTGCGGCACAGAGCGGCACATGCGGCTCGGACCGTAAAGCGGCATTCAGACGGTAATTGTGGCTGCTGCTTCCTCAAGTTTATTGCGGCCGGGCACCAGGCCGTGTCTGTGTTACCTCATTAAAATAATCTAACTTCGCTCAGTTTTTCTCAGAGAGGGCAAGCGGTATGTCCAGGGTCCCCCAGCGATTAAGTGGTAGCATGTGGCTTTGAACCCAGACAGTGCAGCTCCAAAGTCTGTGATTTTTTTTCCCTCTTCTGTCACCCAGACAGTCCCTGGAACCGGACCCCAGCTGTCTGCTGCAATGGCTGTTGGTGCTTAGTAACCATCTATATCGTGGCCGCTCTGTTCCCTCAGCCCTCTGGCCTCCTGGCGCTCCCCGTATAGTTGGGTCCCTGGTGGAGTCCTGGATGTGGTTTGGTGGTTTTGATTCCTGCAGCGGCGGGGCCCCTGTCTCCCTCCAGGTATGACTGGGAGGAGCAGTGACATGTGGGGAGGCCTCCCCAGGACTCGCCGGCCTCCTGGGCTCCTCTCCTGCCTCCCCAGTCTCAAAGGGCAGCGTCCTTGATATCCAGTCCTCTCTCTGTTTCCCCGGCCACCCCTGCCGCGCCCCGTCCTCTCCCCTCTGCCCACACCCTCCTCTTCCCGTCTGCCCCTGTGCCCGCCTCCTCCTGGCTCCTCGAAACCCACAGGCCTCGGGTCGACACGTTTCTGGACCTTGGCTGTGTACACGGTTCTTCTTGCATCAGTGCCCTCCCTCCACCTGTGCGGTGGGAGAGGCCCACGGAGTTGGCGTGGTCAGCCTCCTTGTTGTACGAGGCTTCAGACTTAGGCAGAAGTGACTTCCTCCAGGTCACCCCTGGGGCCGGCGGGGAGGGGGCGTCCCAGAGCTGAGACTGAGGGGGGCCTGGCCTCCCCCCTGGCGTTCATCTGTTCACACCCTCGCTCACTCACCCACCCCATGTGTGTTAAGCGTCTTTTCTGAGCCAGGCTCCTTGTGGGCATTGAGGCTGCCAGGATGAAGGAGACGGGCGGGCCCCGAGAGTCGTGGCGAGTGTGCCCGTGTTGTGTCTGGCACACGGCACACGGCAGGACCTCAGTGAATGTTTGTGGGTGGGTGAAGGAAAGAACGGGCGTGTCTCTGTGATTGCTGGCACCGGGGTATCGCACGACTCTTAACCTCTCTTCTTGTTGCCTTTGTCCGGGGCGTCGGGGGCATTCCTGGCCTTCTGCCTCCGCTGGGCAGCTAGCTGCTCACCCCCGAGCCCCAGGGGTGGGGCCCCTGCAGGCCCCAGGTCTGCAGGAGGGCATGCTGCTTCCCGTTAGACTGGTAGGTTCATTTCAAACCTTGGCTTTGGGGGACCCCGCAGAACCTCCGTGTTCCCATCTGTAAATGGAAAAAATAGCCCCATTTACTCTCTCTCTCTAACATGAGGCTCAGAGATGGTGCGGCCTGAGCAGAGGCCTCCCAGCTCGGAAGGCTTCCTGCTTGGAGCCCCGACGGTGCTGACAAAGCCCAGGGCCCTTGGGGACTGTGTCTTCGGGGACATCCTGCTCCCCAAAGCTTCTTCAGGCCACCGAGTCTTCCCTTTCTGGCTTTCTGAGGGTCAGGCCGGCTGACCAAGGGCCCCCAAGGGACCGCGGCGGGGAGGTCCCCTCCTCTGCCCACCTCCCCTGTCTCGCCCCCTTCTGTGAAGCCACCTCGACTCCCCATTACTAGACGGCAGCAGGGGAGGTGACACTTCCTAAAACAGATTTATACTCTTGGATGACTTTATGGGGTTTTGACTTATAAAACCCCGAGACTTGACATGCTGATTTATCTGCCCCTGAGTCAACAGGATGTAGCAGATTTAAAGAGACCAAATGCCGAGTCGTGTGGGTGGTTCCGACTGTGGATGAGAGGGACTCGTATGCGACGCGCTGCCGAGTAAATAAGGCAAAAAACAGGATAATTTAAATATGTCTATTAAATTGTGTGTTAGGGGAAGTGGCTCCATTGTGGTGCTGGATCTGGTGCACAGTCTGGATAGTTGGCGAAGTAGATAAAGACAGATTTACAGCTCTTTTTTCCCCCTTCCCCTTCAGAACATTTTTTTATTAAGGGAAGAGATGGGAAGCTAGGAATCTCAGAGCCGGGGGCTTGACACGCAACTGTGGCTGCTCGATGACTTACAATATTGCAGGCTCCCGATGATATTTCTCATTTCTCCGCTTTCTCTTCTTTGCCGTTGCTGGAGCCACGGATCCAATTTCCCGAGAAAAATGTGCTGCCCGGCTTTTAATGTGATTTCTGCATTGCCAAGAGTTGGCGTGTTCTGATAAACAAACAAAAAAAGAGCCTAAAAATTGTACATCCCCTAATTGGTAAGAAGAGAGATGTTTTGATGGGCCACCAATGGAAACATTGATTTTTACGGCCTCCGTGCCGTTTCCGAGCGGCGTGTTGGGGCCACGATCCTGCCACGGAAGGCGGCAGCTGGCTCTCCCATGAGCTGATTTGTCTTGGCGGGATCTTCGTTTTGGGTTCTGGAAAGTGCGTGTGCCGTGCAGACGGGAGCAACTCAGCCCTTATCCCATTATCTGTTTCTAAACTGGAATATTTATGGGACTCTGGCTTCCACCTCAAACTGACTGCATCCGCTGCCTCGTTCTTCTCTCTTGCTTTGGTGACAACCCTCGGGGGCGGAAAGGTTGTGTGCCGAGGCCTTTTCCTGTAACTGCGGGGTCACGTGTGGCACACACAGGCACACACACTCCTTCGCCCTCGCAGATACGTTTGCATCTCGTGTCTTCACACACCAGAGTGGTTTCTGGCCAGGCTGGGAGAGCGAGCACATGCGCTGATTTTTAGTGCAAGTCTCTGCATTTCCCTGGGCAGCTGTAACCCGCTGATGTTTACCGGGGTTGCTGACCTGTTCCGTGGGTTACACTCACCCTGTTCATTTTGCACTTTGATTTACGAGTTCTCCATGGGTCCTGTGAGTCTCAGCGGGAGCTGTGTGCCGTTCCCCGAGCTGGGCAGGAGGCAGGGTGTCGAGGTGAGCGTCCCCAGGGTGCTGGGGGTGTTGCCTCCTCCTGGCTGCGCGCCAGGTGCCTCACCTGTGCAACCCGAGGAGCACAGCTGCCCATCTGCTGGGAGTGGGGCCGAACCTCAGGATGGCTTGTAGCTATAGGGTGCGTGAGGCAGAGAAATGTGTCTATGAGTTCGCATCTGGCTTTGAAAAAGTACAGGACTTGGCCCTGGCTGGTGTGGCTCAGTGGACTGAGCGCCAGCCAGAGAACCAAAGGGTCACCAGTTCGATTCCCAGTCATGGCACATGCCTGGGTTGCGGGCCAGGTCCCCAGCAGGGGGCGCATGAGAAGCAACCTCACATTGAAGTTTCTCTCCCTCTCTTCCTCCCCCCCTAAAAATAAATAAAGAAAATCTTAAGAAAAAAGTGCAGGACACGACACAAACCTAAAACATCATTGTTGTGATCTGTAAGTGTGCCCAGTGGGCAGGAAATTGTGAAATTTCTTTCTCATGTGAAAGGAATTGGTGGAAGGGCTCAAAGGCTGGGTCTCCCTGTCGAGGCTGAAACCTGGGTGCCAGTGAAGTCTCAGGCACAGTCTGATTCTCTGTGGTCCGGCGAACACGCGTGTGACCTGGACTCCGGGCTCAGAACATCCACGCGAAGGGTCGAGCCAGCATCGGCACGTCCAGAGGCTCGGGGGTGTGGGGAGTGAACTCCAGATCTCCCCGCTCCGAATCGCGAGGCTTTGGGGGGAAACGTTCAGGGGCGGTAGGAACAGCCGACGGGGCTCCGGAGCAACGTGTGTGTGAGGACGGTTTTCAGTCAGGAGACAGATGCGAAGGCATTTTCGCCTCCCAGATGGGTCACAGCCCCCAGCATCCCTGCCCGGAAGTAGGTGACAGGAAATCCCGAGGAAGATTTGCACCAAGAATTAGAGAACCTAGTTGAGAATGACAGCACCGCGGGCTCTCAGAAAAACCCCATACGTTAATGCACCGCCAGGCGTCCAGAATGACGGACCCTGGGAGGTAGACTAATTAAATGTATCTTAATAAACGCCGGGCAGCCCCTCTGAAACCCTTCCCCGAGACCGCGTCCGCCCACGTGGACTGTATTCTTCCTGTTGGCAGGAGGCCTGGAAGGAGAGCCGGAGTGTGACCAGAAAGCCAGCCGGGCGCTGGAGGACAGGAACAGCGTGACAAGTCAAGAGGAGAGAAATGAGGACGATGAAGACATGGAGGATGAGTCAATTTACACCTGCGACCAGTGTCAGCAGGACTTCGAGTCGCTGGCGGAGCTGACGGACCACCGGGCCCACCGCTGTCCTGGAGGTACGCAGAGCGGCGCCGGGCGCTGACAGGTGGTTGCGCGGGTAATTGGACAAAGCAACAGCTTGACGCCTCGGGTGAGATTAAAGAATTAATAATGTGATTTTGCAGGGAATGTCATTTTATTGTGGTGTCTTGGGTACCCTTGTATCCGCCTTTTCAATGAAATTAAAAATAAAAGCAACAGCGTTCCGGCCGGCGGGAACGAGGGGGGAGGTTCCCCGTCCCTGCTCCCCTCTAGCCTGTGCTCTGTAGGACGTGGGCCTGCCCCCCAGATTTCTGGACGGCCTTCAGAAACCCAGTGATTAGGAGGTGGTTTGCGCACAGTTAAGCAGCTTAAGCGTGGAGAGACGTGTGATGGTTGAGCTCCGAGGCCAAGGCCGGCGGTGGACTGTTTCGCAGGCCAGGAAGAGCCTGTGCAGAAAGGGGCCGGGCTCACCTCCGTGCTCAGCCTCCTGCCTCTCTGAGTGGCCGGCTGCTGCCACGCTCTCTCCCCAGAGCCTCTGAGAGGGTGGGCAAGGCCAGGGTTTTACAGGAGCCCTTTACGACTTCACGAGTCGTGTGTGACTGTGTGTCCAGGTCCTGTGTTGGGTGGGTGGGGGACGGTGGCATGTGGATTTCCTTGGGGGGGCGGCGCTGTGCTACAAGGCTTTGAGTCTGGAGCACTGGCGTTCCTTGCGCAGTGACCCCAGACAGCTTCATCCATGGGGATCCTTGGATGGGAATATCTTGGTTGCAGGTTTAGGGGGAAGGGACCTAACATCTCAGACTGGCGTTCCGAAGGGGCCCTGCTACCTCTTTTCTGGGGGAATGTGCTGGGCGGAAGGCCGGCACTGAAAGCTCCCAGTTTGCCTGCCTTTCCCGTCAGCTCAGAGGTTTGAAAGCCAAGTGGTTGGGAAGCTGCTATGACTTTCCCTCAAGGGACGTCCGTACCTGCACGGGGGCCCTGGCTGGACCCAGTGCCCAGTATCGGCCCCTGAAGGGAACAGGTACCCCGAGACAGCGTGCCCGACAGGACGCTCACAGGCTTGGGCTTTTGGGGGCTCAGCAAATCAAAGCCCGGTTGTTTGGAACTCTGACACTTCGACCCCGGGCAGAGGCGATGGCTGATGTAGGATCTTAGAACGCTGAGAGGGACAGGCGATTTGGCGGCTGAGCCAGGACCTCGCCGGGGCCTGGCTGTGTGCCCACTTTCTCCTGCTCGAGAAGGGCCACAGATGCTGGTGTGTCTCTCCCTTCAGCAGAGACCTGAGGTGGATTCTCACCTGTCAGGGAATGAGATACTGTCACTCGCTTTTAAAACAACCAGCGAATCGGTCTTCTAGGGAAAAGCCATTCTGTTCGTTTCCCCAAACGCACAGCTGTGGGAGCCTCGCTGAGCGCCTGGCCCTGCTCTGTGCCCCCACCTCCAGTCCTCAGAACCAAGGTGGCTTTTCTGTCCCCTGCCACACTTTCGAGGTTGGTGGCATCTCTAGGCAGAGAAGGGAACATGTGACACTTTGGCGCTCGGTGTGGGGGTCTGTGCTGGAAGTATGTGTACTTCGGTCCTGGGCAGGAGTCTCTTCCCAGGGCCGCCTCTCCTCGCTAAGCCACAGACTTTGGGTGAAGTCTCGGCAGCCACCTCGGGGGCTGGGGGTGTCTGTCGATACCCCTGCCTGCTGCCTAACAGGACCCCGCTGACGACCTCCATGGGGAAGCGGGGGCCAGGAACACCCCCCAGCCCGGGAGCACTGGGAGTCGGAAATTCCTGGAAGAGTCTGGGAACGAGCTCACCTAAGGGTGTCTCTGAGAAGCTTCTGGCCACCCAGCGAAGATGTGACCCAGTCTGGGAGAGTGTCCCTGACACGGAAGAGATAGCTGAGGAGTTATTCCCCCCCAGGTCGTGGGTTTCTAGGGTTCCCCCCACAACAGGTGGCCGCTGGGAATTTCCTGTGTCTCACCCAAAATGTGTCCCCGCCCAGGATGCCGTTTCCAAACTCTGTCCCAGAGGTTTCTCTGGGCGTGTTGGGTGGGTGTTGGAGCTCATCTGGCTGAGGGGGCTCTGTCACCCGCTCCTTAAAAGCCTGTTTTATACACTGGGCTTTAGCATACGGAGCTTGAATACTGCCTTCTGCTTTAGAAGTTTGGCTCCAGGTACAAAAGGCAATAGCAGGCCCTGCCAGGCCAGGCGCAGGGATCTGCCAGGCGCTGGGCATGGGCCGTCCAGTCCCGGTGCTGGGGATGCTGCAGGAGGGTGTCGCCGTCCTTGCAGAGCATAGGGACACTTGGAGGCCTGGCAAAGCCCATTTCAGACGGGACCATGGTCTGCTGAGCCGGGGGCTCTGGGTGCTCTGTGGATGTTTCTGAGGAAACAAATGAGCCTTGTCTGGGAAGAGGCGGGGCCCTCCCTGCTGCTGAGAATTTGGGGCCCGAGGGCAGTCACAACTGTCCACCTGTCTAGTCGCTCTCTGCTCCTTGTCCCCTGCAGAGGGCTGTCCCCCCTGGCACACCAGGCAGGTGTGTGGGGAGGGTCAGCCCTTCCAGGTGGGCGGGGCCTGTCGGGAAGAGGCCGTGACTGGTGGGGGAGTGTTGTCTGTGGGGACGATTTTGAAATCTTGACATCTTGAGCGTGGTTCTTTAAAACTGCTCTAGCAGACGGACCTCCGGGTCCTGAGCTGGGGTGGTTGGGTGGGGGTGGGGGCCGATGCCAGTTCCACAAGATTCAGGGTGGGGAGCAGTTGAACACTGAATTCCAGATAGACACAGCTTTTTTAAATCCTCGAGTTAATAAAAGAAAATCAGAGAAGGGGAATTTATTCAAATAGTGACAGCCAAAAAAAAAAAAAAGCGCTCCCTGTGGCTTAATTCTGCTGTCCCCCCTCAGCCGCGCCCCCTTCTCGAGGGTGGGGGCCGAGGAGCGTGGTGCCAGCTCCTTCGGAAGGACAGACCCTCCTTTTCTGGCAAAGGTGAGGTGCTGCCGCGTGGAGAGCCGGGCGGAGAGTTAATTACACCCGGTTTATTCAGCTGTGGCCAGAGTGACCTGTGGGCCGTAATTACAGGGCCGGGGCTCGTTCCTGCCCGCCGGCTGGCCCGGGCTCGTCTTTGTGTGCGGGCGGCGTGGGTGGGGCTCTCCGGGCCTTACTGTTCAGGGTCCCCCTGGGACCGGTTCCCTCTGGGCAAAACAGAGTGGGCGTGGGCCAGCCCACGGGTGAAGTTGTTCCAAGTGAGCAGGTGCAGGCGGCCGGCGCCTTCTGCCCACGGCGGGGTAGGGGGCGTGTGAGCAGCACCTGGGTGTCAGCGGGCATCTTGCAGTGCAAGAGGCCTGGGTTCGAACTCAACACATACCCCCACGCGAGGAGCCTTCCTGCATGCAGACAGACGACATCCAGTCAGAAAACAGACCAGGAAGGGTCTCGCTTCCTGTGGCCACAGATGGGTCCAGGCCAGGGAACCCATCCAGGAAGCAACGTCCCAGTGTTTGGACGGGACCCGCAAACAGAGCCAGGCACCGGCGGACACAAAGGAGACGTAAATAACTGGAAAAGCCGCTCTCATCCTGGGGTGGAGATATCCAATACCGTAAATTATGGACATGCCCGAAATGAGCCCACCCTCTTAAACTTAGCCAACGAAAGGGACAGTGGGATTGGCCAAGGAATGACAAGCTGATTCCGAAGCGTCTATGGACAAATAGTCATTCCAGGGCAGGAGGGGATTCCGAAATACAGGAGCGCTGGGCGGGGCCGGTCACCAGGGCAGCTTGGGACAGATCTCGGGAACAGGAAAGAGGCCAGACTCGGACCTGAAAGGGTTGAGGTTATGAGAAAGGAGTTGCTGCAGATCGGTGGGGACAAACAGGTCACCCAGTGGTCGTGAGCGGGATGAACAGAGTAGCCACCCCCTGAAAAAGAAACTGGATCCTTCCGCATCCTAACACCAAGCAAATCCCAAATGGATCAGAAATCCAAACATAGAAAGAAAACTTAAAAATACTAAAAGAAAACAAGTGAGTTAAAAAAAATATGGTATTTGCGGGGGGGGGGGTGCTTTTCTAAATATAACCCTAAACCCAAAAGCCATAAAACAAAGGAAATATTATAAAAATAAAACATTTCTGCATTGCCAACACCACAATAAATTAATCACAGGCAAAAGATATTTTTCTTAATGTGTAAGGCACCCCCACCAGCACTGAGAAAATGGCCAATAAATCAAGTGGAAACAGGGCAAAGGCTGGTGCCCACGTCCGCCGCGCTACCGCGCTGGTCTTTAGGCATTTGGAGACTCTCCTGTGTGCAAAGGGCAGAAATGGAACCAGAAGAAATGCCTCGGACCGTAAACACTTAGAACGAGTCAGAGCCTCCTTTACGTAAGAGAACTGTACGTTTAAGCCCTGGGAAAATACCTTCTTAGTTGTTTCTTTCACTAACCATATTGGCAACAACTGAAAACTTCGATGCCAAGGATTGGGGTCTTATTTTCCTCTCTGTCCCCAGGGTAGCCTTGGCCTGTGGCTGGAACACACAGTAGGTGCTCAGTAAATGTTTGGTTGATCTTGTCCCCAAGGAGGCTGCAGCCTCCGAGAGGACAGCTGTGTCCATGGGCAGGCAGACAGTGGACAGAGGGCTTTGAGGTGTCAGAACACAAAGTGGGTGGTCTCCTGTGCATAGTAGGTCTTCAGTCAGCCTGGACTCAGAAGGAGCAGTTGAGGGCAGGAAAAGATGGTTTATTCACTCAACAAATATTTGCTGAGCATGTACTAGGCTTAGGGACCCTCTGGGTGCTCGGGATGCAGGAACTGGGTGTTTACGGGAAAGATAATTCGGTGGAGGAGGAAATTGCTGCATAAAAAGGTTCTTTGGTGAGATGAAGGGCCGTAGGTGGCCTTTCAGTAGCCGTCATCAACTGCGCCATTAAAGGTGTTTTTGAGTGTATGAAGATATCACCTCCCAACTCCTTCGGGAGTCGCTGGCTGTTTGGGTCCGCCTGCTAGTGCGTGGTCCTTCTGGAGGGCAGCAATGGGCAAGGTGTGGAACCTTCCCCAGACTGCTGGCCCCCTGCCCCCGGAGGTCCCATCGGAAGGTGCCTGCGGAGCCTGGGCTCCGGCAGCTGTGCCCTGGCTCCTGGCGGTAACGTGGAGAAGAGTCGTGTTTAGTTGCTGGTGTTATTGTCCGCCTGTGAGGCTGCAGGTTCATGGGATGTTTCCCCCTGGTCTCGATCATGTAGAACGAACGCTGCTGTCGCCTTGCTGGGCTTGCAGGTCCCTCCAGAACTGGCCGCCTCATGGAACAGTGTGGACGGCAGGGGGCCAGGTGCGGAGAATCCACATTTCTCCGGTTTCCGTGGGAAGCCGTGTCCTGTGCTTGTGGTACCGGAGGGTTCTCCGCAGCGGAGGCGGTCTTTCCTTCTCTCCCACCCGGGCAGCTTGGTCACCTTGGTGCATTTCTGAATCTTTGTGCCTCCTGGGTTCTTTTGTGTCCAGTGGTGGGCCAGGGTGGATTCCCCGGTCACCTGTCCTCAGGGTAGATTTGCTGTCCTCCGCCCTCTGCCCTCCGCTGGGATGAGGCTCAGTGGGTAGCCCTTGGACATGCTCCGGGGAGTGAGGGGCGGCTCCCCCAGCCTGCGCCCTGGCCTCTGCACCTTTCCTGGAAGCAGCCAAAACCTCCTCTGGCGTCCTGTGGGTGCTCCCAGATGGGCCTTCCAGCTTGTGGTGAGCATGTTCCCGGTGTGGCCTGGGTCCAGCCGGCTGTCATCCCACTCAGCTCAGAAGTTTCCGGAGGACACGTGTCGCATCGGCGCGCAGTGGTACTGCTCCTGTTCCATGCCGGGGCTGTGTGAGGTCGCTGTGACCCTTTGTCTGGCATGTAGCACGGCCTCAGGCCTCAGTTCATGAAGTGCTTTCTGGGTAGAGACTCAAGACAAGCAGAAAATCACAGACTTTAAGTGACCCCAGGGAACTCAGAGGTCGGGCTGACTTTAGCAGGTCCCCTCCAGGCCCTGCAGGGACACGCCCCACGGCTGTCTCCACAAAGCCTGTCACCCGCTGTGCCACAGCTAAGGTGTTCCTGGCACCTCCAGTCCCCCACCCTCCTAACTCCTCCTGGTTGCCTTAGGGGGGCTCCTAGTGGAGCAGGCGTGACCAAGGCTCACCCCACAGGGAGACTGATGCCCAGGGGGACAGATACCCAGATTAGCTGGGCTCGGGGAGGGTGGAGTCGGGGGCAGCTCCCTGTTCACCCCTGGGACTGAGAATTGGGGAGCGGGCTTCCAGGATGGTGGCCAGGAAATATGACGTCTTCACCAGGAGCAAGGAGGTGTGTGGGGGCACGTAGGAAGGACGGAGACACGTGGTTGACTCACAGACCAGAGTGCTGACGTCCATTGTGAAGTCCATTCACGTTGCTCTGGACAGTGTTCTGTCCTCTGGTCTCCGAGTTTTGGGGACTCAGATTCCCAAAAGATCATCTAGCCCAGAGGACTCTCAAACCCAACCCGGGTATAAAGCAGATGACTGCAGAGCTCTCCAGGAAAGGATCTGGAAGATTCTTCCCCCTACCCTCTGCCCTCTGGTCCCCTCAAACCTCCAGGACACCCCACAGCATCTGAAAGCACTGACTGAGTGGGGCTGTTCGAGGAGGTGGGACTTGGCAAAGGTCGCAGGGGGCAGTGGGTCAGGGGTCGCTGGCACTCCCCTCCCCCCATGGCATCTCTGGTAGTTTCTAGGAGGCGGGGCAGCCCTCAGGGTGGCTGAGGGACAGGCGCCCGCTGCGGGGGCCCCCCATGTTCTCTGACGGGTGGGCCCATGGGCTTCCCGTCTGGCTCAGTGGCTGTTTGTGGGGGCGGCGCCCCACACCCAGCCTGCCACCCTCGAGGGCTTGGGACTCACGCCACACACCGGTTAGACTGGGTGTTTTCTTTGCTTCTCATGGCAGAAGGACTTTGACCTTGAGTTCTTACTTAGTGGAAGTGTGCCCCCACCTCGGGGTCCCCCCTGAAGCCAGCCCAGCCTCCTCCCCCAAATCTCTGTCTGTTGGTCGTTTGGCAGCGGAGCCCTGGGAGAGGGGCCCCTCAAGCCCTGGTGACTCCCACTGGGTGCTGGGCCCCTGGGACATCGTGCGCAGGCCTTGGGTCAGGCCGGAGAGGGGCTGGGCGGCCATCGGGTTAGTCTGGGGGCCTGAGTGGCTCAGGTGTCAGGTGGTGTGGGGAGGGGCTGTGACGTCAGCCTGCTGTGCATTCCTGGGACACCCAGTGTCACCAAAAGGTCACATCCTCCCCTACTGGCTTCCAAAATCTCAGAAAGATGTTTCTCTTTAGTCTGTAGGTATTTCGATAAGACCCCTCCCACCTGTGCACGTATAGCTGCAAAACCTCCCGTCTCCGAGCCACTTGGGACCAGCGACGTGGAGCTTTGTCACGAGCCACAGCTCTTGCTGTCCCAGCAGGATGTACAATTCCCCCGGCCACCTTCGTCTCCTTCCAGGCAGAGACCAGGCCCCGCCCCCACGCCCTGCCGCTTTCTACCGGAGGGGCCGGTGCCGCTCCGATCCTGTTGGGCGTAGAGAGCTGACCACTGTGCTCCCCAGGAAATCTGTCTCGGGGAGCTCCCCTGTGAGGCTTGAAAAAGCTCTGAGAAAGGCGCCCGTAGGTGTGGGGACAGGAAGAGCCCCCGGCTTCATGCTGCCCGACTTGGGGGTAAAAGACGCAACGAGAAGGTGGCTCTGTGACAGCCCTTGTCATCGCTGGAAGCCACAGGTGACCTCTCCACACGCCGAGTAGTTTACAGCTCCCGGCGTCCAAAGACCCGAGCGGACTGCCAGCCGAGGGAAAGGTGTTCCTCAGCCCCAGAGCGTCACCTGACGTGCGTTCACTCATTCACGGGACCCTTTTGAGCACCGACTGTGAGCTCAGAACTATTCCAGACTCAGAACAAACTGGGGAGTGAAACAGCCGGGCGTGGTGTGCGCGGCCCCTCGCCGACTTGGCCAGCACAGCCCTGAACTGACCAGCTCTAGGGAGTGAGTTGGTTCCCTCCGTGGGGTAGCTGAGTACTGGCCGAGGCCCCGTGAACAGTGTGCGGGGGAGGTTCACGGGCGTAGCTAGGCGGGTCACTGCCGAAATGGTTAGTGTGCTCCGGGGCCTCATTGATTAGTGAACCTGGAGGCTGAGTGAGTCACACTGAGGGTGTGAGGCTGTGTTGTAAGCAGGATGGAGTCAATGGCTGGGTTCCTCGTGTTGGTGGAGAGGCGGTGGCTGGAGAGCGGTGGGGGGAAGACAGCGAGGAGGTCTCCAAGTCCTGCTTGCATGTTGGGAAGGTGCGTCTTAGTGGTCCATGCCAGAGAACGGACCCCTAACGTGCTCACATCAGGTCGGGGGATTTGGTGGAAACAAAAAGTCCGGTGTAGGACTGGCGTCAGGGACGGCTGAACGTGGTCGCAGCGAAGGCCTGGTGACCTAGCACTTTCTTGCTCTGACGAAGGCCGGTCCAGGTCGTGCGCTCTGCGTGTCGGGCCCAGAGATCTTCCCAGGGGAACTGGGGTGCCGCTGGCCGAAGACGGGGGTGTGGGTGCAGTTCCACGAAAGGGTCTCGAAGAGGGGAGGGGCTCTGCCTTCAGCAGGAAAGACTCCCGCCAGATCGGCCGTGTCTGTTCCTGTAATGGTGACCTGGTGGCTGATATTTTCACTGTCGCTTCTGGGTGAGACATTGATGGAGGGGCTGCCCAGTGGAAGCCGTGGTCCCAGTTGTGGGGCAGTTCGAGGGGAACACCCTGGCACCTCTCTCCATTCATCTTGGTTCTCCAAGGGGCAGAACCAGGACCATTTCTAGAAGCCAGAGGGACCCCGCCTGGAAGGAGCAACTTCCTGGTGGCCAGAGCCTTTTTCAAAACCTGGAGGTGGGATGTCGGATGGCCATAGGCCGAGGGGCGTGGGGTGCAGAGGTGGGGTTCGAAGGGCAGACTGGTCAATATTTCCGGTGCCTCCGGACCCTGAGACCCTGTTTGGCATTCCTAAAGTGACACCTTCCCACAGAAAAATAAAGACCATCCTCCAACAGAATGAGAAACCAACCAAATTTATCTCCCGCTGGCTGGGATGTGTGCTTCAGGGAGTGCGGCCAGCGGGGGACTGGCCTTTGTTTATTTATTTGTTTATTTTTTACCTCCGGCTCCTCACACAGACCCGACCAGCCTTGGAGCTGGGCTGAGGCAGCGGCCGGGGGGCTGCCAGCAGTGTGGGGCAGGAAGAGAGCAAGGAAACCTGAAATTCAGCTCCGGCCCTGGTCTGGGGTGGAGCTGAGCGATCCGTGGGGTGTTCGGCAGTGTCTTTAAACACCGCGTGAACTGGCGCGGGGAAAACACAGACGGGGATGATAAAATGCTTCGTTTCGGGTTAGACAGTTTTGTTTTGAAAGGGTCGACTGGCTAGAATTATTTAGGCTGCCTTTGGAAATGACATCGTTGCTCGGGATGGGAGCATCTGGGAAGAGGGAGGCTGTGAGGCTGCTGTGTAGGTGGGTGCCTGGCGGCTGGCTGGGTGGGGGCACGCCCAGCCCGGCTCTTCCCCTCACTCTGCCCCGCTGGGTGCCGGAAGGCTGGGCCTTGCCGAGTGGTTGGCTGTGCTTGTCAGTGCCGCCCAGTGATGGGTGACGAGGTCAGATCTGTCCTTGGAGCCAGTCTGATGCCTTCTGAGGGCTGGAAGGGGCAGAGGAGTGGGGGCGGAGAGGAAGGGGGTTGAGGGGCAGGCATCAGGGAACTGGCGAGGACAGATGGTGGGCATCTGCCTGTGGCTTGCCAGCATCTGTTCCCAGGGCAGCTTCTACCTGCCTGGGGCCCCCTCCCACTGCCCTTGCCCAGTGACCTTGCCCAGACCTCCGCCTCAGTGACTTTGCCCTGACCTCCACCTGGCTCTCCTCCCGAGCCTTGGACCGGCTGTGCTGGTCTGCACTCGGGGCCTTTGCACGGCTTCCCTCCCTGCAACCACACCCCGGATGCTCCTGCAGGTTTCATCTGGAGAGCTCATTCACCTCCTTTGGGGTCCCTGCTCCAGTGTCACCTGCCGAGCGTGGCCCTCTTGACACCCCCTCTCCGCAGCTAAAGAAGCTGTCCTTCACTCTCTAGCAAGGCCCCCATCTGATTTTCTCCAGATTTCCTTTTGCATTGTTGTCTTTGCTGCTAGAAGGAGGCCTTCTGCCCAGCAGTGTCCTGCTCTGCCCTCTCACACATGCACATAGTAGGTGCTCAGGAAATAGTCACTGGATGATTTGTTGGAAGGGGCCTGGGTGTTCCATGGGTCCTTCCCTTGGGTGGCTGAGGACCAGGAATTCTTGTGGGCAGTCTGGTCTGGAGACTCCTCCTGGCAGGTGCCTCCCAACCCCACGCGTCCCTCCCACCTCCCCGCCGGCCTCAGAAACGGCTCTGCTACCTGCTTCCTGGGTGGGAGGGCAGGGACCACACAGCAGACCAGAAGGGGGTGTTCTGCTGCTCCTGTGGATGGGGACCCTTTGCCTGTGAGACCTTCAGTTTTTACTAAGTCCCTACTGTGTGCCAGGCCCTGGCTCGGGGCCAGGGATATGGCAGATTCCTGCTATACATATATATACAGATATGTAGATAACGAATGTTGAGTGTAGCACGCACGACCAGCTGGGCTCGTGGTTGGGCATCACTGCAGTGGGGTTCCGCCCCCCAGAGCCACTGCGTCCCAGGGAAAGAGAAGCTCCACAGGGCATGGGGAGACCCTATGGTCCCAGGAGGGATTTGAGGGGCGCTGATGCAGTGGGGGGCTTTGGGAGAGATGGGAGGCAGGCTTTGAGGGTGACCACCTCGTGGGGACGGAGTGGCAGAGTTGCAGGCAGAAGTCATCAGGGGCCTTACAGCCAGGTGGCAGGACAGGGGCCGGGGGAGTGAGTCAGTGAGATGTCACTGTGAGCCACGTCTTGTCACTTCTTTTTCTAATGCCTCTTCATTGCATGCTTAACAGACATCTCAACATATTCACTTGAAAATTGTTTAAAAGAGGCCACCTTCGTGGGACCTAACAGAAAACAGATGGCACATTCCAACACAGCCATTGAGGAGCATTTAATCAAAGGCCCCTGACAGAGGTGGGCAGGGGGAGGGGAAGCCACTGGGGTGGGGAGTGCCTTGGGGACATCTGGGCACCCACAATGCAGGCTGCCCTGCAGGAGAGGCCACCGAAACCTGTCACACCCCCCCTCCCCCCCCAGGGAGCACGCCGGAGGACAGATCCCCTGCTCTGTCTCCTGCTGTCCTCAGTCTCTGTGTGGACGGCCGGCTGAGCCCCACTGGACGCCCAAAGCAGAGGACCTGTCGGTCAGCCTCCTGGGTGCAGAGAGGGGGGAGAAGGTAGAGGCAATCTGAGGGGACCACTGGCACATGCCCTGTGCGTCACCCTAGATTGCCGCCGAGAAGTCCCAGTTTGGATGTGATACCCGATGCACCGAAGGGCACGTGTCCTGCAGGGCCGTGTCTGGGGAGCGAGGGCGGCACCATTTGTCACGGAGCTTGGGGTTTAGTCGGGCTGCGGTGCGGGTTTTGGCTCCAGGGCACGGTCCTGGGCAGTGCTTCGGTCTTGGGCCGTAAGACCACAGAGCAGGACGGCAGAGGCCCGAGTGTGTCGGACCCAAGCCTGGGTCCTGGCAGGGGCAGCTGTTCAACTCCTGGCCCGAGCGGCCGAAACTCTGTCCTTTGCCTGAGTGGGCGACTGCTTCGGGTGTCATTTGATTAACACCATTCGCTGCATCACCACCGGAGAAAGTGGCATGGAGGGCCCACTGTGTGGCTGTCCCCCGCCTCCCACCCCCACAGCGTCATTCCATTTGCAGCCTCACTGGGGACAAAGGCGGGGGAGGAGTCAAGGAGAGCTGGAAGGTCAAGGATGCTTGGAGGAGCCTCTTTGTTCATTGTGTTTATATTGCAAGTGCTTTCCATTCGCTGGCATCGCCGCCCACCCCCAGAGGACAGGGCCGGAGACCGGGCCCTGAGCACCGAAGCTGTTTTTATTTGCCTGCAGGGCAAGGTGATGTGGCTGCGGCAGGTTCCACCCTGCCCAGCACATGGAATTGGATATTAAGGTGGAATTAGAAGCTTGAGTCCGAGTGGGTCCCTCCTGGGTGATGCATTGAGGATGACATTGTGACTTCCCAAACAGCGTTGCAGACAGTGGTGGGGCGGGTGAAGGTGCCGTTTTGGGGGACAACCCCAGCCCACCACGTAGCCCTGCTGTGTGCCTGCGAGTAGCTGGTGAATCATTTCCCCGGATCAGCCTGCCTTCCTGTTGTCTCTCTTCTATCCCATGTCCCCCTCTGGACGTCCCTGACCAAACCCCTCTCCTCTTCACAAGCCTGGTGGCTCTGTCCTGACTCGTCACAGTGGAAAGTCCACGGATGTCACGCATTGGTCCGCTATTATCACCATTGCCTCACCTTTAGTGGGGGGGGGGCGGATGGGGCTTTCAGTCATTCTTTGTTTTAAAAAAAGTTACATTTATTAAATATCACTTAGCGCATCAATCCGTTCTGTTTGGAACGGTTTCAAAGATGGCAGAGAAGGCTCCCGCCTCCTTTGTCCCGCCCCCTCCCACAGGTTAATTGCGGTCACCGCTGTAGCTCGCACCTCGGAGACCTCTTCCACTGCCAATTTACATAACGTCACGTTTCACAGGTGCTAAGACACAGTAGCATCCCTGAAATCGAGATGAATCTTAAGAATTAGTGGGGTGTCATGGTTTAGTTGACAGGTTTTTTTTTTAGGGGTATGTAACGGTGTATTTTACAATCGCTGGTATCTGGGATTTGATGAAATATGGTGTAAGGGTATCCATAGAAACAATGTCATATTGATTTTTGATTAAAAAAATAAATGACACCATCTCGGATCTATGGTTCTGCAGCGCGCCCCTTTTTATTCCGTGCAGCTCTGTGCCTCGGAGAGTTTCCACGTTGGCGCATAGATCCTCCTCCTTCTTTGTGAACGGCTGCCTGGCCCCGCATAGCCGGGGTGCCCATGGCCTCTGCAGCCGGCTCGCTGGTCAGGGGCATTTAGGTGGCTGCCGATCGCTTGCTGTGGCAAACATCCTTGTACCTGTGCCCCCACAGGAGCACTTTTTCCGTGGGTGATGGAGGCAAAGGGGCGTGGCTGGGCCCGGCCTGTCCTGCCTTCCCTTCTCTCCTGTCTCATCCCAACCCACCCCACCCCCTCCACCCACCCCATCCCGCAGCTGTCACCTGTCGCCCCTAGGGCTGGCTCGGTATCAGGTGCTGTGCCGAGGTCGGTTTTGGGACTCGAGGCCTCCACCAAAGGGCCTTAGCCTGCCTCCCCAGGAGCTCATGGAAGAGAAGGCACGAGGCGAGGTGTGGATCAAAGCTGCAGAGCGACCCCTGAGAGGTCTGGGGTTGCGGGTACGGGCGTCAGTGCACTCTGTCCCCGCGGCATTCCAGCAAGGGCCTCTCAGGCCGGCCACCCCCTCGGGAGTGAAAGAGAATGCCTTCTGGCCCCTCGAGTGCCCCCTTGACCTACTTGGGCCGTAAGTGGAATCTTCCCTCGGTGGGTTCCTTAAGGCCGACACGTGTTTGGGTTGTTCTGGGGGTCCGCTCCCATTTTCCTACCTTTGAGCTGAGTAGGGAGAAAAAGCCACCCACTCACCCCGTGGCACGTGGTTCACTCTCCAGGAAGGAAGGTGCTCTCACCAGAGCTGCAGGACATGAGGGCCAGGGGATGGGGGCGGGGCCAGGGCATGGAGTGCAAAGCAGGTGGAGGGAATTTTGAACAGAAGGTTCCCCTGAAGGCTGTCCTGGAGTGGCCTCAAGCATGCTTCTCACACTTTAAAGTGTATATAGGTCCCGTGGGACCTTTCGAGATGCAGATTATAATTTAGCAGGTCAACGAGGGGAGGGGCCAGGATTCTGCTTTTGCTCCCAGGGTGGACAGCACTCTGAGTAGCCAGGACTGTGGGGCTGCTGAGCACACTCTGAGGGGAGGTGGGGCCTGGGACGTAGCAAGGAGAGTTTCAATGGGAGCTGGACTTTGCAAGGTGCCTGAGCTGGACACATTGGGCAAATGTCACTTCTCAGGACAATCAACGGTTTGACTTCGCTTCAGGCACCCTGCTCTCCAGCACTTGTGGGCACATCGAAGTAGGGGTGTGGCTTGTTGGCAGCGGCTGCAGCTTTGCTAGAATTTCCAAGCTCGAGTGCCATTCAGAGCTGGTGGGTCTCCCCTTGGAGGAGGGACTGTCCCTTGCTTTGTAGGTCACCCGGCAGCCCTGGCCTTGCCCACTAGATGCCAGTAGCAGCCTCTCTGATTGGTGTGGTGCTTGAGAAAATGCCCCTGAAGGGCAGGCTGGGCTGGCTGGGGTGAGAGCCACTGAGCAGGATGCAGCCTGGCCACCATGTCCCCGTGGCTGGCACCGTGCCCGGCCTGGGGTGGGTGCTGGTCACTGTGTGTTGTGTGACGGGAGGTGGCTCTAAGGGACGCAGGTACTAACAACCCCGGCCTGCTGCAGGGCAAAGCCACGTCATGTCTCTCTGCTGCTCCCAGCAGGGTGGCACTGGCCTGACTTTGAGGGATGACACAGGGAGACCAGACAGCGAGGTGATGGAGCTTCCTGAAGCCCACCCCTGTCTCCTCGCTTCTCCCAGGGCCCCCAGGTTCTGTTTTCCCTTTGGGTTTTTCATGTGTCTTTTCTGCAGGATAAGGCTTTTCTTGTTCATCCTGGTGCCCTCAGGCTCGGCACATAGTAGGCATCTTGTGCATATTTACCAGAAGAACAACTTCAGTTCCCTGGGGGGGATCCGCTTTATTCCAGGAGCTCAGTGACGGCTTCTTTCGGTTCATTGCTGATGGCGTTTGTAATGTCAGCTGTCACCCTGATTCGTTCCTGCAGTCACTCGTCTGTTCGTCCACTCAACAGCTGTTTCTCGAGCACCTGCCGTGCTCTGGGCACTGTGCAAAGGCAGGGGCACACTCGTGGGCAAGGCAGACATGGTTCCGGGTGGAGCTGAGTGTGCTGGGGAGTATCATTAATTCAAAAACCACACAAACAATGGGAAAGCTGCAGCTGGGACAGGTGCTTCTAGGGGGAAGTACGTGGTGCTGTGAAAGTGCTGAGAGGACCCTCTGCCTCTGGTCTTTGTGGTGCAGGGGCAGTGAGATATCTGGGAGGGCTTCCTGGAGGTGGTGAGGTCGGGATTGAGATATAAACCATATGCATCCAAGTAAGTGCTTAGGGTACCAGGAAGGCAGGGCCACTCCTATATGAGAAATAAGGTTTTTTGCAAGAATATAATGTATTTTTAAAATATTAAAATGTATATAGCACAAATAAATGTATTGAAAAAAATGCCAAGAATTCTTTACACTTATTTTAAAGTTTAGTGCTTTTTTTCTGTTTTGAATTTTATGAATGTGGTGTGAACTCTCTTCTGCACGTAGGCCCTTTACGAGTCCTGGCCCTGGGTCTAAGATGAATAAGAGATAACCAGGTGAAGGTCATGGCGAAGGCTAGTGAGAAGAGCATATGCAAAGGCCCTGGGGAGGCAGAGGTCATAGGGCTGGAAGACTGGCAAGAAGGCCAGGGTGGTAGGTGCCCAGTGAGCAGGGAACCGAGGGTGTGGGATCAGTTCTTTTGGGGCCAGATCATTCAGGGCCTGGGAGGCCAGGGAAGGAGAGGGGTTTCGTCCTACAACCAGCAGGGTGACATGATAGGACGTGCTTTTAAAGGACCACTGTGGCTGCGGTGCAGAGAGTGGACTCATCTGTGAGTCATTCTGGGGTTTGCTGATGGACTTTCCTTTGGGGGCCTAGCAGTCACTGGTGCTGGGGCCACCCGTGCTGTGAGGCTGAAGGCACCACCACCTCGCTGGCTCCCAGGCCTTCGCCCCGCCCTGCTCCGCATTTCCGGGCTCCCTCTTCCCTTTCTGGGTCAGGCACACCTGGCCATCGGAAGCCAGATGGAGTCCGAAGACCTTCCGGCGAGGTTTGGATTTCTATGTCCCTGTAAATTTCACTGAAGTGACCTATTTTTCTTCTTTCTCGCTCTTGTTTTTTTTATGAATGGATGACAAAAAGTGTGGCAGGGTCCTGTGTTTTAATTTCCGTTTGACACCCGGACTGTGTTTGGTGGCAGCTGCCCTTCCAGCAGCTGGAAGCCTCCCTGCAGGTGGTGGGCCCAGGGCCCTGTCACTCCTGACTCTGGCAGGACGGAGGGCAGCAGAGGCAGTGGGCCTGGCCCCCTGAAAGGGGCCAGAGAGCCCCTTCAGGGCTGGGACTGGGGGCCCAGCGCCTGTTCCAAGGGTTGTCGTTCCAGTGTGGCCGTCGGCTTGGCCGGACACTGAGACAGGGACCGGCGGGAGGTAAGGACCTGGAGGTTCCTTCTAGTTTGGGACCGCAGCTCTGTTCATCTCACTAATTGTGTGTTGGAAACCAGTCCTTCTGCAAACGGTGGCCCCCTCACCTTTGGTGGGAGAGGGGATGGGTCAGGACTCCGAGGGTCACCAGCCTCCAGGGCCCCCAAGACCAAACCCTGCCCCTTTCCTCAGGTGGCCACTGTGGTTGGGCCTGTCCCGGTTCTGCAGCCTGCGGCCTCACTCTCCAGCACGCCCCTGCCCTCGGAATCTGCCGGGACCCCCCACCCCACCCGCCCACCCACCGGTTCACTTCCCTGGCAAAGCCAGACTTCTCCCCGCCACCCCGGAAGCCTCCCCGGCCTCCCAGCAGGCAGCAGGCCGGCTCTTCCTCCGGGCTCCCAGGAGCACTTGGCCCACTCCCTTGTTTTCCCAAATACATTTTTCTTGTTACATGCTTGTTAGACAAATTGGTTGTAGGAGATCCATTAAATAAAGACAAGCCAAAAGGAGAAAATAAACTCCAGCCGTGATCCAGTGATGCAGTGCGACCTTTGGGTGTTCATCTCTCCTGCTCGTCCTGCGTCAGCCTGTCCCCACGCCTACCTGCCGATCGACCACAGCTCACCCCCTTTGTTCGCTGCTGCCCGTAAGCCTGCTTTGATTGACTCTGCGGCGTCCCAGGGGACGCGGTGCTCGGGTGCGACGCCCTGCAGCTGGACTGGGCCCACCCACAGGTCCCGAGAGGGGCCAAGGCCTTGCCTTCACACCTTTGCCCTCCCAGGGCCTGGCATGGGACTGGAGCTTCATGGGAAGTGTTTGTGCAAGGAATCCTCGTGCTTTCTCACCTCTCTCCTGACCTAGTCGGAGCTGAGCTGGCACCTAAGGCTTTTTCCTCCTTCCACCCCAAGGCCCCTTCCATCTTCTTCCAGAACGGGTGGGGGGTGGTTCTGAGTGACTGGTGGCTGGGACTGTGGTGAGGAAGAGGGACTCGGGTCCCTGCCACAGGGCTGTCTTGCGCCTGGCCCTGGCAGTCACGTTAGAAGGCCCCCCACGCGCCACGCGAGCTGCTGCCTCCTGCTCGCGGTGTGTGTGTTCTGAGGAGCTGTCACCTAGGGCGGAGCTTTGCTCTGTGTGATGCTCCCTCAGACCCTCTGCGACCCAGGCACAAAAATTTTCACTCATTCATGTGAGTGCGGGTTCACTGCGTCCGGCTGGTGCTGGTCCCTGCCCCACAGAGCTGACTGTTTGGGCGGAGGACAGAGGGTGACCAAGTAAGTGTCCTGGTCAGCCCAGGGCTCACAAGCCTACTGTGGTGTAGGGTTGTGAGTTAAAACAGGGGAAAGGCCCAGGCCCACTGGGACAAGCTGGTTACTCTTGTCAAACGTAAATATAGATTCCCACTGTGCCAGGAACGGGGTCGGGACTCTCCGGGCAGGACCGGGTGAATCAGAGCAGGGAGCACAAGAGCGATCATGGGTTTACAGGCCCAGCATGCTGCGTGGGAGGGTTTTGGGGCGCTGTGACATCCAGGAAGGTGTGAGCCCCCAAAGATTCTTTCCTTTCAGTTCTGCAGCCCTCCCTTACCCCCACCACCAGGTGGTCCACCTCTGGGCACAGCGTGGCCAGGTGCTGGGGCAGAGGCAGCTCTCTGGACCAGTGGACCCCTTGAGGCCTGGCTTTAGCCACCTCTCTCAGCCTCCAGGACCAAGTTCCTCTTGGAAGAAGAGGGTCCCCCAACATCTACTTTGAAAGGGACACATAGCCTTTGTTCCTCGAGACTTAATGGAGTGCACCTGCAGGGTTTACTCTGGCAGTCTTCTCCGAGGCCCAGGGTCGTCATTCCTCCCCTTTGTTTTAACAGCATTTACAGTTATCTGGGTGACGATGGTTAGTGAGATTATATAGGTTTGAAGCGTGGGCTTTTAGGGTACATCGTCTGTGCATTGCCTTGTGTGCCCACTTCCCAAAGTCAAATCCATTCCTTCATTTCTTAATTCACCCCTTCCATCAGCACGTGGTTACTGACCACCTATTATATGGGTGGGTGTGAGATGCCTGCTGCCCAGGGACAGAGGACCCGGTAGTTACGGACGCCCTGCCTGCCCAGCCCCAGCATGTGGGAGCCAGCCAACTCTCGAAGCCTCAGAATTGCTCAGCCAAGGCTGCTGGTGGGAAGGATCCGATGAGGTCAGCAGAGCCTTATGCACCCCCCCCCCCAGCTGGCCTCCTGCAGGGCTGACACCCAGGGCGGCCAGCCGCCTCTCCGGAGACTGTGTCCCCAGAAGTCTGTGATGGGCATGGGGCGAAGAAATCTGGCACCCTTCTCTCGGAAAGGCCATTTGTCCATTGAAATGCAGTTGACTTCTGAAAGGAGGGAAGAGACTTAGGAAGCCCACCAGGGTGACAGTGTGTCTCTGGCTCCTACAAGCCAACTCCAAAGTCAGGTTGGAGCAGGGCGGTGAAGTCCTGCGTCCCCATGCCCCCCTCAGCACCCCCTCTGCTCCTGAGTGCTGTGTATTTAAGCAAAAATGACTTTTTTGTTTTTTAATGTGCTTTTAAATTTTTCAGTAAGGGAAAACCCCAAGCTGACAGTGTAACAGATAGTACAGTTCAGAGAGAATCAATTAAAAAAAACACACGCACGACGAAATGTCTTTGTGTGCCGGTGGCCGTGGCGGGGTAACGGGTCACCCCTGCCTTCCTGAGGCATGAGTGGGAAGGCCAGGGCAAGCTTGGCATTGGAATGTGCCGGCTCGTGTGCTCCTATCAACACATGTACGCATTTATCAAATTACATCTGCTTTTACCTTTAAAATTTTATGAACGCAGGCATATGGCGCATTATCCTGCCACGGGGTGTGGGGCGGGGGCCGGGGGGCTGTGTGTGTGCGCGCACAGAGGCGGGCCTGCTTGGCTCTCATTCCTCCAGTGGCCCAGGAACTCGGAGGGAGCGCGTGGGGCTGTGGGTGAGTCGCCCTCCCCGGAGCCCCAGCCTGGCCCATGGCCGACCAGGCCATGAATACATTTCCATCCATCTCCGGCCCCATCACCTAGGCAGCTAATTCCTCTGAGCCCCTCTGCCTTATTAAAGTCACAGATCACTTTCTGAGCTTAACGCTGTCAAGACGAGCGCGCCCCAGTTCAAACCCCCTCCCTGCCACGCTGCCTCTCCTGGAGGGCTGAGGATGGAGGCCCCGTCCGCCGGCCACGCCCCCCCGCCCGCCCCCTCCTCAGTCGGGTCTGCCCGACGCCTTGCAGCGATCAGTGAGGTGGCCTCAGATTCCTTCAGTAAAGCCCTTGGCAGGGATACAAGGGCCGACGCAGCTGTGCCGCGCAGACCGGCTTCCAAAGGCGAGGACTGGGCCGGCCCACTCGAAGTGGCTCCTCGGCGGAGGGGTGCGAGGCTCGCTGGCGGTCCGATGAACACGCCTCCTGTCCCCTGCCGCCGCGGCCTCCCCCGTTCTGAAATATGGATGGTGCCGGTTCCAGTGTTCGGAGACTCGCTGGCAGCGCCGAGCGTCTCCAAAGGCCCGCCTTGTGCATGCACCTAAACACTTCACTGAGCAATCTGTCAACATGTCAGCAACACATGTTTTGTAAAAAGCTTCCAGTGGGAGTAATGACTCCCACCAGGACTTCCAAAATGCTTTGAATTCAGCAGATTTCTATTGCGGGCATCCCCTGGGGTGCCTTTTACAATGCCTACATTTCAGAAATTTGAGCCACAGACCCCTGGGGGTTTCCTTTCATAATGCCTCAAAATGTAGGGTTATATTGTTGGAAGTCCCCATGGGGTCTTTATTAATACCTGAATTCTGAGGAACTGGAAATTACACAGGGCACTGCAGGGGCCCAGATCCACACCAGGAAGAGAGAAAAACTCTGTGGGGAGATTTTTTTTCTTCATGCAAGACTGAAAGAGAAGAATTTGCTAAAGGACAAAATTGAGTGTGTTTGAGCTTCCTTCATTTAATCTGCCTTCTAGAACGCCACAGTAAAATCTGCGACAGGGAAGGGGGATGACTCTCCTATTTTAAAAAATCTCACTTTGATATTTTAGGGGCCGGAGTCTCTGCTCTTTAAACACCCAGTGTCGAGGGGTATTGTTTGAAAATAAATTATTTTTCTTTTTGGTAATTGAAAACACCTCTGCCGGCCCCTCCCCGGGCCTCCCCTCTTCCTCAGAGCTGTTAAGTTCCTGGAGCGAGCTCCCGGCTCATTATCATTAACCGTTTGGGGTCGGTCTGAGAGATCGGCCGCGCGCCCTCCTCCTCCCTCCGCTGTCCTCCCTTTTGTGCCTGAAGGATGAGAAAATCAACCTTGGAGATGGTCCAGCCCCACGCACACTGGTTGCAAACCCTTCATTCCAGTTGGGATGTCAGAAAAGGAAATAGGGAGGTTGCCGACTACTTTTTTGCGAGGGTTTTGTTGCTGAAGTCTTGGAAACACAGAAAGGGTACCCTCCCCCCACCCACAGACACACATGCACACACTTTGCAAGCTTGTGCACACATGTGTGTATTTGCACACGCGTGTGCACATGGGCTACCCGAGTTCTTATGTGCGGCTCCTACCAGACCTGCCGTCTGTGCCCTCACCTTCATTATTAGCTTTTTACAAGTTACAGGACTTGAACAAGTGAAGCCTCAGGGTTAATTCGAACCGCTTCTCCTCCTTCTACCTCTGGCACTCACTAGCTTGCTGAAAAGAGGTCTCGCTATTTCTATTACAGTCTCATTGACTGGGACAAGAAAATAACATCGAGAAAGCTAACTTGAATCAGCCAAGGCCAAGATATTCTAAGTTGCCGATAAGACCCTCCCACCTCCCTCCTCCCCTCTCCACACTCCTCCTTTCTGCCAGAGTGACTGGATCTCACAGGGGACTTGGGAACTCACATTTTCCCCCCTCACTGAGACTCCCAGACGGTGTTCAACCGTCTGTGGTCCCGTGGGCCCAGCAGAGGGGGCCCGAGGAGGGGGGTTTGCCCACCAGGAGCTGGTTGGGTCAGACGCTCACACAGAGACCCCCGCACCCACCCCGAGCAGCTGATTAATTAAGCGATTGCATCATTGATTCAAGGGTTGCGATTCGGTGCCAGGGCTCTGGCTGGCGAGTTCCTCAGCTCCGCGTCCCTCCCCTGGGCCGTCAGTCGCCGGTTCCTTTCTTTTCTTCCAGCCGGGTTTTCCTCCTCGGTGTCAACACTGGGCCCGCTGTGTCCCCCTAGCCCCAGCCGGAAGCTCTGGCTGTTTCTGGGGCGTCCTGATGGGGTCGGGCTGCAGGCTTACGGCCCTGGGCAGGCTCTGGGGGTGGGGGGTGCTTCTGGGTGTCAGCAGGGGCTCCGTGACTGAGTGGGCAAGGGGTCCAGGGTGCTGACTTGACATTTTTAGCTGAAGACCTTTGTTCAGACCAATTTTCCAAGTAGATTTGGGTTGGAGCGCTTTCTCCTTCCTTCCTTCCTTCCTTCCTTCCTTCCTTCCTTCCTTCCTTCCTTCCTTCCTTCCTTCCCTCCCTCCCTCCCCCCTCCCTCCCTCCCCCCCTCCCTCCCTCCCTTTAAATCCTGGGCCTAACTGTTTTCTTTCAAAGTGTTGAAATAGAGCCTGACCCTGGGAATCCCATTCTCGCCATCTCTTTCTCCAAGTCACCTCTCTCGCCTGACCAAGGAGGCCTGACTTTCCCAGCAGCCTCTGGGTCTCAGGGCGGGGGCTGCAGCCTCCCAAGGGGGCCCCATGCCTGCCTGGGGCCAGGATCCAGGGCGTCTCTGCCCTCCCTCCACGTCGGACGGCAGCCTCTTTTCGGGGGGGGGGGAGGTGGTGAAGTCTGCCTGGGCGCTGCCATAACCTCTCACCTCAGGGTCGAGAGCCGCTGCCTCGGGGGCACAACAGTAAAGGAGGAAAACTCATCCCCCCTCTCCAGAGTACAGACTTTTTCCAGGGGGGCTTTGAGCCATGTGGCAGGGACCTCTAAAAGTGTCCCTGAATGAAAGTGGCATTATAAGAGCCAACCCCAGGGTGGGGGGAGGAAGGAATTAAAAACCAATAACACAAAAAACAACCGAAACCCAAACAATAGAAATGCCTTCTCCTCATGCGCCTCTGGGAAAGGGGGGTGGCAAACTTAGGCTCTTTAGAAAACCCATCCGACTGGCCCACAGGGGTGGCGGGCCTGCTCCTCGCACTGCATCGTCTGTTTCCAGGGAGGAAGGGCGGCGGGGGCGGGGTCCTGGAGCCCCAGATGGCCAGGGAGGGGCGGCCCGCACGCCTGCTCCGTCAGTGAATTATTTTATTTTTTAGATCTATAGGCTTTGGCCACACTTATTTATTTATTTCCAAAGGGCTATTTTTGGCGGCTGCCTGGGCTCCTTTGTAGCAAAGCCCCCTTTTCTAGAATTTCCTCTCCTTTATTAGAGTTACAGCCCAGCTTTGTGCGGGCCCCCGGGGAGCTGGCCAGCCTCTGGCAGTTTCTCTCAGACACCCAATTACCCCTGACGTCACTGCCTCCTGGCCCTGCTCCCCTGGGCGCCTGCATTTTTTCCTTTGTAACACTAATAGCTGACTAGCTAAGTGCCTGTCGGTTCCTTGGCAGAGGAGTTGATTGTGTTTTCGGCTGGATACTAAATCCAAAAACTATGTAAAAATGTCAATAGGTGAGTGCACATTGATTTTGGTTAGTCACAGTGATATTTGAGCCCCTTTGGGGACTCTGTCTGGGGAAGTATTTTACAAGAAAGATAATATAACAGAAAATTACTGGAGCTCTGCGGGTCTCTGGTGGGTTTCTGAGGGGCCTGCTAAATTGCTGTAGAATCAACAAATGCTTTATTAATCTAAATTTGTGGTTTGGTTCTTCTTTCTTCTCTCCAGAAGGTTGGAGTTTTAATGATGCCGGTGGTGAGCCAGGGCAGCCTGGCCCGCACCTTGGCCGCTGGGCTGGGGTACCCTGGCTGGTAATGAACTCCCAGAGGATGCTCCAGGCAGGGCCGGGTGCTCCCCACTAGCATCCTGGGGGATGCCGGGCCGGCGCCTGGCCCACGGCCTGCCAGGCCGAGGTCTGTGCTCGCAGATAAAGTGCAGGGCCCAGGGCCTGGAACAGCTGTGCCCGGCCAGGCTGACTGGGAGAGGCTGATAAGGGCCCAGGAGGAGCCCAGGCGGCCGCTGCGACACCGCCAGAAATCTGACGGGGTATCAGGACTGGCAAAGAAAGTTGAACGTGGCCGGTTCCCGGGGATAGCTGGCGGACCTGTGCAGAAAGATAATGGTAATTGATGGAATCAAAGTCACCACACAGCCTGTGTTTTCTTGGCAATTAATCCCCCCTCCGCCCCCCAATTCCTCCCCTCCGGCATTCCCGGAGCCCAGGATGCCCGCGAGCTGCCTGCGCGCTTAGCTAATCAGCCTGTGCCCAGCTCGCTTTGGGGGGCGAGCACCGGGGAGATGGCGGCTTGAGAACGGACACGGGGAGAGACTGGGTCTTAAAAAATGTATCACCAACAAACAAGTCGCAAAGAGAAAACCCCATTGAAAAGTTAAGGACGTGTCACTCCGGGAGCTCATGTGATCTTGCTCCGGCAGGGAAGGGGGGAATCGATGTCTTTGTCAGAGTGCCGGGCACCGCGTCTCTCCGCGGGGCAGGACAATGTGAGTCGGGCCGGGCCCCGCGCACTCGCGGGCGCGCGCACCGCGCACACACGCCGCCCGCATGACGCTGCCGGGAAGACGGCGTCGATAATGGGACAGCAGTGCGTGCCTCTCCTGCGTGCGTCCTCCGGCTCCCCCCTCTACCTTTTGTCCCTTGAAAGGCAGCCCTCCGCAACAATGGGCCGACCGGCCTGTTTTCCCGGCTCACGCTGCCTGCCTGCTCTGTAGGTAAGGCTTTCAGCCGGCCTTTTGTGGTGCGCACGCTGCGACACACCTGCTTGCCGAGACATGCGTGAACGCACAACTCCCGCACCGGCGCTCACGCCGCGGCACAACCGGCTCGCGGCTTCCTGGGGAGATCCCGAGTCGGTGCCAGGGTCTCCAGCAAATAAAACACTCCAAAAAATTTCCCTGGAGTCTTTTGAAATTAAAATCAGCTCACGGTAAAATGGTGCATTGGTCCAGTGTGCAAGTACTGGAAACCCTACAGGGGAAGCCGTCAGGAGGAGCAGCCTCCCAGGTGAGCCTACCTGGTGCTTGCCTTGGCACATACGTCGGCATCCTGCTTGGCAGGTGATTAGTATCCAGGAAAGGAGCCCTCCTACGGAAAGGTGATGCCATAAGCCAGAGGGACTTTTGTTCCCATCTGTGGCTAGGTGGCGCGGATTCTATACCAGAAGCCAGGTGACTGAGGGGCCCATGGGGGCAGGACTGGAGGCTTCTGATTATATTCTGACCCCTTGTGGGGCCCGCCGCCATGCCTTGCTGAGCGGCTGGAAGCAGGGTCTGGAACGTGGTCAGAGGGAGTCCCCCTCAGCCAGCCCCCTCCCCCAGGGATTGGCTGCATTCCCGAAACAGCCCTCTGAGCATTGTCTCCTCCACGGGGTGGGAGGAAGGAGGTTGGGAAGGAGGCCCCCTGGTGACTTCTGAGCCATCAAAGCCTTGGACAGCGGGCCTCCAGGCCCCTCAACTGCCATCCTGAATGGGCTCTGCAGGTCGGCAGCTGTTTTGGGGCCTGGAGAGGAGGAAGGGGGCTGGTCCTTTGTCCCTGGAAGGAGGCCTCCCGGAGGCCCAGGCCTGCGTGGCCGGCAGCCGAGTTAACCTTCCACCCTGGGGGGAAGGGGGCGTGCCTGAGGTCAGGCACATAATGAGGCCAGGTCCCTGGCTGTCCCCTGCCTGGGCTCCGGCAACAAAGGCCCAGTCAGGCTGCACAATGAGGGGGAGGTGGCCGGTGGGGGTGGGTAGGTGCTGCCACGGTGTCCTCTGCGGCCCAGGGTTTCCTTCCAGCCCACCCCATGCTGGGTACTTCAAAGGGGCAGCTGGGGAGTCCAGCCCGCCCAGGCGCCCTGGGTCTCCTGCCCCCAGGGCTGCCCCCAGAGGTGGAAAAACACCTTGAGGAGGAGGTCGATGGAGTCAGGGCTTTGGCATCCGGCGCCATGGGGAGCGCTCGGTCGAGGGTCCTTCTTAAGCAGCCGCGTTTCACTTTCTTTGTTTGGAGTCAGAGCTCCTGTGGCCCAGTCCTTCAGACCAGAGCCTCTCACACCGATAATAACAACCACAGTAGCACAGTCCCCCGTAGGAGGACCCAGCCGCTGAATTCCGAGCAAGTTCTCACCTCGTCACAGGGACTTTCTATCTGCCTGGGGGTGAGGAGGGGGGCGGGTAGGAGCACCTCCGTCTTCAGGTGGGAGGAACGAGGGGACAGAGCAGGTGAGCAGGTTCTGAGCACCGTGCTTGGCTCTTTTCCTGATTTCTCTGAGTTCTCAAGGTGCCACTGAGACTTGGGCAGTGGGTCCCACATTGCAGAGAGTCCACTGGGACCCCCAGAGGGGAAATAAACCCGCTGAGATCACTCAGCCCCATTGTTGCAGACTCTGTGCCTCTGGTTCATTCACGGCCTCCATTTTCTCCTCTGCATAATGGGGCTGGTAACAGTTTCCCCCTCGGGGAGTGCTGGCCAATGCAGTGAAGCACCGAGTGTTGGAGCCTGGTCCTCTTCAATTCTGCGCTTGCAGCCGGCAAGGTGGCTGCGGAGTTTCTCTGCTCTGGCTGGAGGGGGGCACATCCCACTTGGTGGCAGCCCCGGAGTCCAGTGGGTCCCGTTTCCCGGCCACCCTGCTGTCCTGCTGGCTCCTTTCGGACAGCTCAGGTCCGAGAGGGTGGGGTGGGAGAGGGGCTCCTCATTCTCCCTCCCAGCCCAGGGGTGGGGGCGCCCACGCGTGGAGTGCTCTGCATGGGACATGGGACATGGGGCAGCGGGCCGGCAGGCGCCCGGTCCTTCACCTCTGGAGACTGGGGCACGGCTGCCGCATGCCTGACCTCAGGACAGCGACCGTCACAAGGCCACTTACCTCGTGTCCCCCACCCTGCTGATCCCTTCTCGGGCTCCTGGTCATTTAATGTTCTCAACATGCCCATCAGATGCATACTTTGGGGACCCTTTGTTTTTTACCTACCAAGGAACCGGCCGGTGCGGCTCAGTTGTTCGGAGCATCCTCCTGTAAACCCGGAAAGGCTGCAGGTTTGATCCCCAGTTTGGGCACGTCCCGGGTGGGGGGCAACTGATTAATGTTTCTCTCTCTCTATATTTGTAAGCAATGAAAGAAAAATGTCCTTGGGTGCAGATTAAAAAAGAAGAAACCAAGGCCCAGAGATGGTGAGTAGCTGGCTCACCGTTGCCCAGCCAGGACGTGGCAGAGCCTGGCCTTGTTCGACCACAGAGTCTACACTCTTGGTCGCTGCGTTGTGGTGTTTCACGGGTGCGTGTACACGGCTTCGTCCCAGCTGGCAGAGGCCCAGAGGTGGCTGATTTCCTTCTGTAGGTGAGGAATTTCAGACACGGTGAGGGTTCCAGCAGACTAGAGCAGATCTTTGTATATACTCTTAACTTTTTAAAATTTATTCACTTGAGAGAGAGAGAGAGATCGATTTGTCGTTCTGCTCATTTATGCACTCATTGGTTGATTCTTGTATGTACCCTGACCAGGGATCAAACCTACCATCTTGGCGTATCAGGTCGACATTGTAACCCACTGACCTAACCAGCCAGAACTATATATGCTCGTTATTCAGGGGCGGGGAAATGTGGGTGAATTATAATAATGATGAACAGCACAGTAACTCATAAAGAAATAATAATGCGGGAGCAAGTCTGTTTCTTGCATTCACAGCGGCAAGCCTGCCTTCGCCTGCCCCTGATTGCACGTACCGGCCCTGAGCGCGTCTTTGGGCCTGTGTTCACTCCTTTCGGATGGGCCCCTGGCCGTGGTGTGGCCAAACCCTCCCAACTGAGCAAGGGCCACTGCAGGCCCCTCCTGGTGGCTTGTCTGAGAAGGAGGTAACCAACAACCCCGATCGAATGCCTGGGCCTCGGGCGGGAGCCTTGGCTTCTGAGGGAGGCCCCTGCTCCTGCCCCCACACGCACTGTCCCCAGGGTCTGAGTGTGAGCGGACCGGGACAGTGTGCACAGGAGTTCAAGTTTGCTTGTAGACCCCGGCTCCTCGAGGGAGCCTCCTCCCCATACCCCCTGCACTGCCCGCCAGCCTGCCTTCTCCGGCCGTGGGGTGCTGGGGAGGCAGACCCCAGCTCCCCTTGACTGTCCATTGCCCTCCTTTGAAAGCTGGTGGCTGTCGCGTCCTGTCCTCTGGCACGGACGGAAGGAGGCACGCTTGTTTCCCAGCCTGACTCCGTTCTCCCTGTGCCTGGGTGCGCGATGTGGGGAGATGGTGGTGGAGCTCCTGGACCGGTGGCCTTGGGCTTCGTTTGGGGCGTGAAGATGTGTTTGCTTTAGCCAACAGCGTGTCCAGAACCTCTCTGGTCTGCCCTTTTTAATAGAAAGGGTTTATTATTATCATTGTTATTATTACTACTGACAGGAGTGGGAGCCCTGTGTGTGAAGAGTGTGTGGGAGGTGCACCCCAGAAAGGTGGTTTGGATCCAGACAATCCTGTGTTCAAATCCTTCCTCTGCCCTAAGTCTGTGATCGAACCGGCTGTGAGCCTTAGTTTACCCCTCTGGGTAATGGGGCCTCGGAATCCACGCTGGGGATTCAGTGGGTGTCAAAGAGCCAGCACTCCGCCTGGCACATTGGGGCCGCAGTCAGGGGGTGGTGGTTCTGGTTCCTTTGATCCAGAACAGGACACCCCCTGAGAGGTGGGGTGGAGTGGGGTGGGTGTGGATGGTAGGTGGGGCCGCGGGAAGCAGCCTAGGCTGCATGCGGTGGCTGGGTGTGCCTGGGACACGTGCTGTCTCCCAGTCCTTGGCTGTCAGGTTGGCTTGTGCGGAGCCGGGGCGCTGCCCTGGGAGCCCGTGGAGGCCTGTGGGGTCCGGAGATGTGGCCACTGCGCACTGCCCTGACTCCTCTCTGGGGGAGGACAGTCCTCCTTGGGGCCCCTCAGTGACGTATCCCCAGCCAGGCCGCCTCCTCTGGTGGTACCCGGCCCGCCGTGGCCCTCTGTAAAGTCGTGTGACGATACCGGCAATGCCACCCTGTCTTTGGGACCCCATCCATGCCACATGGAGAGAGGTCGCTCACTCTGAGGGACTGCTGAGCACCTTGGACCCCCGAAGGTCAGAGGGAGGAGCCACCCATGGGAGGTGAGCCTTGGGTCTTTCCAGAAATGCTCTGGGAAGGAAAGTAGCACATTCCCTGCCCCCGATTCTTTATTATTCATCTGCCTCTCCACCATGTCCTGATGGCCACACACGTGGGAACAGGTGTCCCACATCCTGCACCTGGGCCTCCTAATCCTCGCCTTTGGGCCCAAGTTCATGGCCAGGGTTTCTCCAGGGCCCTGGTGTGCTGGCGGGTCCCAGCCCCGCCCAGGCCTCCCGGCCCCCGGGGGCCGCAGGGCTGCCCGGGAACTGCTGAAAGAAGAATCCGGTCGCTTCAAACGGGTCTTCTGCTCCACGCACACCACCCGGGAGTTTGTAAGTTCTTCTTTTTCAATGAGTCTCCTGTTCATCACGTGAGTGACACAGTTACACTCCACTGTTTGCATGACGGCTTTAAGGCGCCGGTGCTGGGTTGAAATCATTAGCCATTTTCAACGCATCGTGGTTTCCTGCCCTGTCTCGGCCTCTCTTCACTTACAAAACGTACTCGGATTCTCGTAACTGGGGAAGCCCTGAGCCTCGTGCCCCCGCCGTCCGGGCCTGCCAGCAACACCTCTTCCGGATGGGCTCTCCGGGAGCCTGCACTTGGCCCCTTGGGCCCAGGGCTCCATGGACTTCCCTCCACCCAGCAAGCGGGTGGGCTCCCACGTGTCTTTGCTGTCCAGAGGCTCTCCTGGCTCCTCCCCTGACACAGGAGGCCCGGGTCCCAGTCGGTTCAGAGTAAGTTATGTGTAATGCATTTCCAGAGTCCGTATTGCAATATTAGCTCCGACCGTCCGCTGCGGAGGGAAAAGGGGGAGTTTGCGTTTGAAGTTTAATCCAGCTTCTGCTTGAGCTCAGTCCCTGGGCAATCCTTTTTTCTGCCGCTGAGCTCAAACAGCCGGTTCTCAGGTTTGATCCGCTGCCCCACGGAGCCCTGCCCAATGTGAATTCCAAGAGTTTTTTTCCTCCTCTCTTGACCAGGGAGACTTGCTGGGGGGGAAAAAACATCGCTGTGGTCCCTGGTGCCACTCCCACCGTGGGTCCCTGGGTCCCTGCTAGAGCCCTCTGGCTGCCGGTGGGCTGGGGCCGGCTTTTGGCTCCTTAAGGGGGCGCCCTGTCCCTTCCTCCTGGTTTCCGAGGCGCCTCTTTGAGCTCTCTGTGCCGGTGGATGGCGAGCACTGGGGAGTCCGGGAGTCCTGTCTGGCATGTGGGGGGCAGAGAAAAAGGAGGGAAAAAAGGGAGGGAAATGAAAGGCGTGAGTTTGTCGGGAACTGGCATTGGCGGGGGAAGCAGGAGCCGCAGCAGGACGGAACCTGGTGGCCTTCAAAACTTTTCTTCTCCCCTCTAGCCCCAGGACTTGGAGGATGCAAGCAGTAATTAAAGGCCCCCCTGGCTGCCGAATTTCCGTGCCCAGGTCTTTGATCCGGCTCATGTCGGGCGGCGCTGTCCATTGTCCCTGCCTTTCTTTCATTCTCTTTTGATGGCAGAAATGATGATCTTTGATTCCCGAGTTGTAGGTGGGCAGGGGAGTGTGGCGGGCCTTACATAATGCGGCTCTCACAGCTTATTTTTAAACGCAGGCATAATCAGGGCCGGGCAGGGGCTCGATTTTGCCCCCAAGTTCAGGGGGAGGCGGGGTGGCCTGCCCCGTGGCTCTGCCCTGGGGGTAGGTGGGGAAGGCCAGTCCAGTGCAGCTGATTGAAAATTACTAGAGGAAGCTTCCCCCCTCCACCCCTGTCTAAATATAACCTGGAGGGAGTTTTTCCTAATTGTTCCCTCCTGGCCAGAGGTGTGCTGAGAGGAGGCAGGACAGTGAGGGCAGCTGGGTTCCTCCCGGCTGCGCCCCAGGAGGCCCGCGTGCTGTTTATGAGTGGATGTTAATAAACTATGCAGGACGAGCCCCAGGGGGAGGTGTATGAACCTGTAACTCAGGTAGCCGAGTTAAAGCATCTGTGCCAGATGAGGCGCGGTAGGAGGTCATGGTGGGTGTCAGCCTTCCCTGCCCCTTGGGTCCCGCTGAGCAAACCCGGACAGCTCCCAGCGCCGGGCCCTGCGGGGTGGACAGAGAGCTGATGATGAGGTCCTGATGATAAGGTGCCTGGGGTCCAGGCCGGGGGTGGGGAGGTGGGTGGCCAGGATCAGTCCATGGTAGGGGTTGGGCAGGTAGGGGCAGGCTGAGAGTGTGGCCCCCTCCTGCCTCCACGGGACAGGGCCCTGTGGGGATTGCCTTGTCTTCTGGGCAGCGCTGGTCTTGGGAGTACCCGTGGCTGGCCTTCCTGCCCTCCTACCAGGGCTCTCGTACCAAGATTTCAGGCGCTTATTGCACGCTCCAGTAGGTACGCACTGAGTGCCCACGGCGTACTGGGCTCTCTCGTGCAGTGGTCCCTGCACAGGAGCACAGTGGACAAATCGCCACTAAACTGTATGTATTGTTAGAGGCGTGTGAGCATTTGGAAGGAAGAGCATGAGGCACGAGAGAGGCGGAGGCTTCTCTGGATTTGACGCTGAAAATGAGGGTGGACTGACGGGTAGTAGTAATGGGGTGGGCGTTCAGAGAGAGGGTTCAGAACCCCAAGGGTGTTTGGCACCTTGGAGAACCATCGGCAGGTGGTGCTGCGGGAGGGGTGCACTGTGGAAAGGGGCGGGGACATCCTCAGAGCTGCCCTTTGTCGAACTCCCGTCACACTCTGTGGAGGGTGCGGTGGCCAGGCCAGGAAGCTAAGGGGATGGCGCAGGAGTCAAGGTGGAGAACAAAGGGGATGGGGGAGTGGGCTCCGTGGCAGGCTTGAGAGACGGCTTGGGTGTTGGGGGCAAGGGAGTGCGGGTGCCAGGGGCTCCCCTGAGCTCAGCTTGAGCATCCGGTGACTGGGGATGTCTTCCCGTAGTGGGAGGTGTAGAGGAGGGACAGAATCTGGGGAGAGAAACCCCTTCTCCACCAGCGGAGCACACAGCACAAGGCCAGGGCAGGGCAGGGCTGGGTGGAGCGGCTGGGGAACAGTGGATGGAAGTGGGCGGAGACTGAACCTGGGGCCGTCCTGGCCCTGCCAGTGAGACCCCATGCGGCCTGAGACAGGCATGTCCCTGCTCTGTCCCCAGCTGAGCCCTCCTGGCCCGACAGGGCCTGAAGGGACTTAACTCCATGAGGCCCAGAGCATTTACATCACGTTGGGGCTGCTGCTGCTTGACCCTGGAAGATTTTTGCCTCTAGCTGCCCTCTCCCCCCACTACAGGCCCTTGAACTTGCCTAGCTGGCTGGGCTGTCTGATACCCAGATGGACGCAGCCTGTCCAGTGCTCCTCACTCCCTTGTAAATGCAGAGGCTGGTCCCCTGCCTGTTAGGGCTGACGAGGGAGGGCAGTCTGTCCATCTCCACCTGTCGTCTGGCCCACACACAGGCCTGCTTTGCCTGGTGTGTGCAGACCTGGGGCCAGCTGCGGGCTCCTGGCACCTTCGGCCACTCCCCCTTGCACCTGGGCTGCAGGGGAAGTGGGTACTGCTTAGCTTAGCAAGGAGGGGCCTGGAAGTTTCTCAAGGTGGGGAGAACTTCTGGATAGTGGGGTCTCCTGGGGATCCAGGGACGCCAGGTGGGCTCCCTGCTCTTCATGAGCCAGGTTCTTGCTGTCAGTTCGGAGCAGCTCCCCTAGATTTGCTCCTTGACATTGAGGAGCCTGGTGTCACGGGACCACTCATCTCCTGGGCAGCACCCAGGGGTCTCAGCTCCGCCTTCCTTCATCCCCATCCCAAAAGCAGGCTCTCCAGGAGGGACATGGCCAGGCCTGGGCCGGCCGTGGGGACGCATCTGTTCCACTTACATAGATGGATTTTATGCCGCGGCCTGGGGTCTTTTCATCTCCCTGTCTGAAGACCAAGGCGGGTCTCCTCCACCGCTGATTTGGGGTTCCAGAGAAGTAGTGTACTTCTACCGAATATGCTTATTTAGCAGAAGGATGTGCTTGTGCTGAGTCCCCCTTGATAGCCTCCGCCCAGTCGTGATCTCGCGCTTCCGTGGTGTCACCTTCCCATCCTGGTCTGTCCGCTGTGTGTTGCGGAAGCTCCAGAGGGGCCACGTGGGCTGTGGCCACCCCTGAGTGTCCCCACGGTGGCACACAGGAGAGCTCTGTGTGTATCGAGTGAAGGGTCCAATGGCACAGTGAGTGGCAGGGGTCACCCCTTCTGCCCCTGTCCCCCGGAATATGGGGGGTGCACATTACCAATGGGTGGCCAGCACACCTCCCCACATCCCCCTGCCGCTCACTCAGTCCCGAGACTCCCTAGCCTGACCCAGAGGCCGGGGTGGGAGGGGAAGCTCAGAGTGGGGTAGGGCGTCTCCCGCACAGCGCTGTTGACGCAGGGCACAGCTGTAATGATTGTCACTACAGCATAAAAGTGGTCGTTTATAGAGTGTGTGCGACCTGCCACATCCCATGTGATCCGCAAAACAGCCCTGTGAGGTGGGCGTGTGACCATGGTTCCATTTAACAGATGAGGAAACCGAGGCTCAGAGAAGTTGTAATGCACCCGAGGTCCCACAGCCAGGAAGCTACGGAGACCGCAGTTAAACTTGGCAGCCCAGCACCCGGATGCCTGGTTCTCCCACCTCCTGCCCCCGACCCCGCCCCCCATCTCGCTGTGCCCAGTGACATCCCATCTGTCGGGGTTCTGTCCCGGCCAGATGCAGTGCCCTCCTGGGACCCCAGGCCTGGCTGTTGCTACAGCGGGAGGTGAGGGGAACCCCCTGGGCAAGGCCAGGATGATCCCCCAGAGCACTGCCCTCCCCTTCCCTGAGCAGGTGGGATCAGATTTGCTTGGCTGGCCCGGGAGCACCCAGCATGCCCCCAGCAATCCACTCCCTTCCCTGGCTTCTTTCTCCCTTGTGTGAGGAGGGGTGGAGGACTGGGGTGGGCAAGGGGGATGGGAGAAAGAGGGCAGGGTGAGGGAACGGGGGGCGGGGAGCAATCGGGGAGGGGGGGCCAGACCCTCCGAGTGAGGGAGCAGGAGGGAGGAAGAGGAAGAGGACGGGAAAGGGATGCAGAGAGAGCAGACAGGGAAGAGGGCAGAGTTGGTTCCTAAGAGGGCGTCAGGCGGAGGGGCAGACAAGGTCATCGTTCGAGGAAGAGAAGCAGGGGAGAGGGGGCAGAGAGGAAGGAGGAGGAAGGCCTGGGCAGGGGTGGAGGGCGTGCTGAGTTAGGGCCAGAAGGGGTTGACCAGCAACTGTGCAGAAACTGGCAGCGCAGAGTGGGACCCCACAGGCGCCCGGCGGTGGCAGCAGAGGCCCTGGGCATGCCCCGAGCCCCCTCCCTGGCAGACTGGGCCAGGAGCCGGCACTTTGAAGTCCCTGACATTGGCGGTGAACCCAGCCCGTCTGAGGTCTCATTAGCCTGGTTACACACGCCCTGCTCTGCTTCCGCGCCAAGGCTTGTAACTCTGCCCCGTTTGGTCTGTGAAGTCGGTTGCTGACGCGAACGGGACAGTGTTCATACCCAGGAGGTTCTTCTCCCCTCCCCCCACCTCTAAAAGCGCCCGATCACCAAAACTTGGCTGCCCCGGGGAAGAAAGCCTCCAAAGAGAACCGAGTTTCATTTTCCACTTGAACTTGGGAGCAGCTGAGCCTCGATGCCGGTGAGTTTCTCTGCATTGGTGCAGTCGGTACGGTGGCTTTGAGCAAGGAGAGCTTGGGGGTCCACCCGGCGCCTCCCCTCCCTTCGGGCCGGTGCTCCTGCAGAGTCTCCACGTGGTTCTCGGCTTTGCTCATCTGAACCCACAAGTGCAGGGAAGCCTTTCAGTCTCTCCGTTGGACACGCTTGCCACCCAGCTCGGGGGTTTCGTGGAGCCGTGGACAGACAGTGGGACGGGAACACTGCTGAGAAAATTCTCTCTCCCTTCTCTCCCCACTGGCCTTGGTTAATGCAGGCGCCTGTCTGGCTTAGAGGCTGTGCCTTTACAAGGGGCTGATCCCGAATACCGAAGGCCCTGGCCTGAATACGCTGGGAAGATGAGACCCACTGGGCCCACGGGTCCCCAAGCGGTTGGGCTGGCCTTCTCGAGCCAGCATTCACAGACATCAGGGCACATTTGTGTGCAGCGAGGACTGACCTTTCTGTCTCACGTCAGAGTTCAACCACCCGTCCGTCCAACAAGTATGTGAGATTGCTCCCCCCAGACTGTCGGCCACGGCAGACCCCTAGGAGCTCTGTGATGTATGTGAAAGTTCTGACGGACCACAGCCGTACTCACCGTCTGCTGGTCGTGACGGGAGCTTCCAGCTCGAGGTGGTCCACGCGGACAGGAAGGCACTCTCCGTACTCCTTCGGATGGCGTCCCGTCTTCGCAAAGCGGGGCTTTGGGCGGCTGCCGGGGACGATGGGTAAATGTGACGTGAACGTCCGCACGGGAAAGGAGCCGAAGATGGCAGGTCTCGTCTGATTCCAAGTCTGGGGAAGTTACTCGTCGCCAAGGGGAGGGTGACCTTGGGCCTGTAGGTGGGGCAGGGACTCTGCCGTGGGCAGTGGGTGGGTCTCCATTCTGAGCAGGGCAGTGTCCTGGGCAGACCTGGGCTCCAGAGAGCCCCCTCGGGTCGCTGTGTCTGGGTCGGGCTGGACATGGGGAAGGGTTAGGAGGGTGTGCAGAGGTCCAAGCAAACCAACCACTGACCGACCGTCCAATGAACCAACCAACCCAGGAGGCGTGGCCTCAGGTGGTGAACGGACCAGAGACCTGGAGGCGCCTGACCTGGTGACTAGCTGGATGGAGGGGTGAGAGGAGAGGGAGAACGGTGCCTGGCAGGGGGACAGGGTGACCTGGAGAGGACACAGTAGGACCATTAGATGGTCAGTAATCCCTCCTCGTCTGCTTTGTTTTTCTCATTCACTTCCATTCTCTGACATCTTACAGAATGATGTGATCACCCGCTCACTGTCCACCTCCCCACCACCGTCCACCCCATATGGACATGGCCTCAATCCCAGTGGTGGTCCCATGACCCCAGACTTCAGAGGCCCCCGGCTTTCTCAGTTCATGAAGCCTTGGTCTGGTGATTGGCCCAGACTGAAGAGCTTCCCGACTGTCCCTGTATTGAAGTAGTTAGGTCCAAATCACCTAATACGTGTTCACGCCTTAACTTAGTAGTTGTTTGAAAAGTAACACATGTCAGTGTAAAGAAAAAATATTTTCATTTCATCCTGTGAAACCACAATCACTAATGGAATGTGTTAAAGGATGGGTTCTGAGTTGCGGGGTCCTGGGCGGGGCAGGGGCCCGGCAGTCTGCATTTCTCCGGGACTCCTAGGCGGTGCCGGACTCGGGTCGGGGATGGCACTTTGAGAGGGGTGACCTGGACAGCTGCTCCTGAGCCTGCCACCCCTGCTCCCTTCCAGACACCCCTTCCCGTGCCCTTTGCTTCCTGCCAGAGCTTCCACAGCCCCACGACACGAGTTAGAAGGTCGGCTTCCCCGTGATGGGGTTTGGGGTAACCACACAGCCACCCCCTCCTGCCCACAAAGTCTGGCGTGAGTGTGAGATCCTCCTCAGGAACCTGGCTGTCGGTGGTTCCTGCCAGCAAGGTGCTTTTGGCGGCCCTGGTGTGAGCTGGGAATGCCGCTTGGTCATCTCGAGTCACCTGTGTGGTGAGGACTGTGTACCCGTCCTGGCCCAGAGTGCCCGGAGTTGTAGGTGACCGCCAGGCCCTCTCACTTCCCTGCGGGTTTGCTTTCCCTTCTCTGGCTTTCATGCTGGAGCCCTGCCTCGCCGGCCCCTGGCTGTTCCTGGATGTCCCAGTCTGGGAGGGCCCGTGGTCACGTGCACAGGCGCACCACGCAGGGGCCCAGCCACTCGAGTGTGCCCGTGTCCCTATTGGTGCCCGGCGGAGCTCCACCGTGCAGGGGGCAGGGGGGTCATGCTGCCCTTGCTATTCCCTGGGGACTTCGGTCTGGTCTGTTGGGCCAGTGAGCATCTGACCACTGGCCAGCGCTGTGCCGTTCCCATTTGTGCTGGGCGTCAACGATTCATCAGTTTATTTACGAACTCATTCGCTCCTTCCTGCTGCAAGAGTTTACCGCTAATCTCGGCTGACGTTCTGAGCCGGAGGGCGGAAGTAGCTGGCGAAGTCTTCAGGAGGCCGGAGCCCCGTGGTGTGAGTGCACGTGTGACCTGTGCGTGCATGTGGACAGAGGTATGTGTGCCCTGCCACTGCACACACGAACATGTATACACATGCATGTGCACAGTAGGGTCACAGGAGCATGGCCTCGGTGCCCATCACGGCAGCTGTGGAAGCCTCCTACCCGTACGGGTCCCAGGCTGGGGAAGAGAAGCCGCCGCTGGGCAGAACAGGCTCTGTCGCCGGGCTTCACGCGTGCGTGTGAGCACTTGGGTGTGTTTTAATTAACTAGAACATTTGCCTGGAAATGAGCAGCGGCGGCAGCAGGCGCAAAGGCAGCTGGAGGGGGCGGGGCTGTGGCCGCCGTGGTGGCAGAGGCTGTGACAGCCGGGCTCGAGTTTCCACGGACCCAGTCCTGGCTGATGGCACCACGCAGCCGTGGGGTGGCAGGCTGCCCCTGGTGCCGGTCATGGGCCCGACAGGAAGGGGATTCTGGGAGCGGCCGAACTCTCAGGAATTCTCAAGACCCTTCCCCACTTCATGGCTCCAGCACGTGAGTGGGGACCTGCAGCTCCTGACCTGCACCCACGGGCTTCGCACCCAGGAACCGTCCAGGACTGACCGACCGTTCTCTCTCCCTTCCTAGCCTCACACCTGGCACATAACGGGAGCGTCTGTATTTGTTGGTTGCATGGATGAGTCAACAGATGGAGCAAAACAAGGCTCAGAGAGGTTACGGGACGTCTCCAGGGTCACACAGCATGCTGTAGGCCAGCAGGCAGTTTTGACTTTTTCAAGCGCTGTCTCCACAACCGGAAGTGCCCGTGTGATGAAATACACACGCCATGGGTGGGGGCGCCTCGCCCTCTGTCTGGACTGGTCCCTCCAGTTGTCTACCCTCCATCCTGCACGTGGGCTCTCAGGGCGGTAGAGTTTTCTCCCATTGAGAGAGGTGGGGAAGAGTGGCGATGACTGGAGGGGGGGGCTGGGTTATCCCTTCCTAAGACAAGTTGGCCGCCAGGAGCTCTTGGCTTGGAGACACTGAAGTAAACCTCAACTGGAATGGCGGACTTCCCCCCAGACCCCTTCCCTGCCACCCACCCCATTGCACCTCCAGGCCAGCGTGGCAGTGGCTCCGTCCCTGGAGCTGTGGCCTTTGCTCTCTCTTTGTCTCCTTCCACTCAAGGGTCCCTGCCCGAGTGTGTCGCTGACATGTAGTTCTGTTCACGTCTCCCTTCTGTCCAGTGGTCCTGAGCTGGGCTCTGGGGCCACGCTGCCCAGTGTCAGGTGTGGGCTTGCCCCTTCCTGGTTCTGTGGTTCTGGCCAAGTCATGTCATTGCCTCTTGGGGCCCTAGTCGGCTCACTTGTAAAGCAGGACACCACGCTGTCGCCCTGCCAGCCGCAACTCAACACGCCGGGAGCCAGAGTCCTGGCTGCTCAGAGCCATGAGCCAGGCTGCGGTTCACCTGAGAGCACGCACAGGGCACACGCCACTGAGAGCTTCCTGTCGCACGGAGTACCGACCCACAGGGGGGTTCGCGGGGATCTCTTCTTGCCTCTCAGGCTCCCGAGCTCCTGTCACGGGGAGGTCGGGGCAGGGCGTCTCGGGCCCTGCTGAACAGCACGCTCTCTGTCTTCCTGAGCCCGGGGCTGGCTTCTCGGACTACCACTGGGCCTACTCGTACTGTTATCTGTCTGTCTACCTGTCTGTCGTCTGTGTGTGAACCCACGTGTCTGTTGTCTATATCAATTGTATCTGTCATCTGCGTCTGTCATATCTGTCTATTATCTATTGAATCTGTCTATACCTGTCTTCTTTCTCCATCTGTCTGTCTGTCTGTCTATCATCTCTCTTTCATCTTTCTTTCTACCAACTGGACGACTGTTTCTCCCCCTGCCAGCTCCCTTTCTCGCCTCTTCCTTTGCTGTTTTTTCTGCCCAGCATGTTCTCTCTACCCACCCTTTGGCCTTTTCTTTCCTCCCGTGAACTAAGACCCAGCACAAGCCCCGTCTGGCCTGTGGTGGTGGCCCTGACCAGCCAGCCAGCACTCAGTCTTCCAGGCCTGACAGGGACCCTTTTGCGGTCTCACCTCCGCGGCCCAGCCCCCTCTGGGGAGTCAGCGCCCGAGGGCCGGCCCTCGATGCTCGTGGGTGCTGCATGTGCCGGGGACGTGGCGAGCCCCAGCCACTGTTGACCGAGCAGATGACCAGGCTGGGGCTTGCAGCCCAGGCCAGAGGAAGAGTTTGTGCACGGGTGCATGTGTGCAGAAGGACGTGGGTGTGCACGCAGGGGCCATGTGTGTGTGCACACTGCATGTGTGGCGGTTTACCAACCTGATGTGATGTCCTAACTGTGTTTCTGAAGCCCGGCGCCCCCTTCAGGGTCCAGCGAGCCGTCCGCTCCGTGGGAGAACGGGTGGGAGCTGCAGCGGGGGTCCTGAAGAGACCTCAGGGTGGCCTCTGTGGGCGGGCTGCCGCGGCTTGCGCCTGTGGAGGGGGTGTCTTTTAACGTGATCATTCGGGGATGGGCCCCAGGACCCTGCCCCTGCAGCGGTCTTTCTCTCCAAGGGAAGTTGGACATGACCAGGGGCACACCTGAGGAGTCGTGGGGTCCCCACCTCTTTTTTAAGAGATGGGGTCCCTGCCCTCCCGGGTCCTGGGAGGAGCTGAGGCCTCGGTCCAGTGGGACTACCTGCGGCCGGTCCCTCCCAGGCCGGCTTATGTGGGGCGTGCTTGCAGTGGGCGAACCGGTCTGTGCCGGCCGTGGCGGGTGAGGAGCGAGTGCCTGGGCCCCTCCTGCTGGCGGACACCTGCCGCCAGGCTGCAGGGCTCCAGCGGGGCCCTGACAGGTGTGGGGCGGGGCGCCTCCTGGTGGGTATTAGGCTGAATACCACGCATGTGCTGGGTGGGCTGTGCACATTCTGGGGACCAGGGGAAGATGCTCGAGGTTTTTTAGGAAGCTTTTCACGGGCAGTTCAGTGCCTTGGTCAACTACAGGGCTGACCCTCAGGCCAGAGCCGTACTGTGTGACCGCCTGGCCACCACTACCTTACCCGGTGCCCACTTCCCACCTCCGGAAAACAGAACGGGGACCACCCACCCCATGGGGTCCAAGAGACACTCTCGGTCGATACTCCCTGTTCACAACCCTGAATTCCAGGAAGCCTGAAACCTGAATCTTTTCTTTTATTTTTTTTGGTTCCTTGTGTGGCAGCCACATCTGACCTGGCTGATGCAAAGCTATTTATAGCCTACTTAATTCACGTGGGGGACTGTCTCCCTGTTTTGCCGCAGAAATATCGGTATGTTTGATTGCTTCTGAGGTGTTCCCAGTACTCTGGAAGTGCACAGCATTGCCTCCCTGGAACCTGCGCAGCCGAATTCTGGAGCCCCCCGGCTCCGAGGGTTTCGGGAGGGGGAGGGTGCAGGCCCACACGGACCCAGACTGGGGGTGGAGGGGGAGCCTCACTACAGCCCTGCGGCGGTTTACTTCCTTCAAGCTACCACTCATTTCACAGCGCTCTGCTATACCCAACCCACTTTTTAAAAGATTTCATTTACTTATTTTTAGAGAGGACAGGAGGGTCAAAGAGAGGGAAACATCCTTTGGTTGCCTCCCACCCTCACCTCAGCTGGGGACTAAACTGGCAGCTCAAGCATGTGCCCTGACTGGGAATCAAACCGGGGCTTTGGGGGACGGTGCCCAATCTACTGGTTGATTCCTGAACGAGCTTTGACTGGGGATTGAACTGGCAATCCTGGTGCATCAGAACGACACTTGAACCAACTGAGCTACTCTGCCAGGGCTGCCTTTCTCGGTCTTGCTGTCCTGACACAGGGGCCGCCCCCACTGGCCGAGAGCCGCCCTGGCACTGCGTCTGCATGGCGTCTGCATGGTGTCTGCACAGTGTATCCTGTGCGCTTGCTGGTGCCCTTCCTCCTGGGCAGGGGACCCAGAAGAAGGGCCAGCACCTGGCCTGGGGGTGCGGTGGGTCCTCAGGACCGATGCCCATGGTCCGTCTCCGGGCCTGTAGCTCCCTGCAAGAACAGGGCCGGGAGGGACCTGCCGCTCCCCTCTGGGGGTGGGGAGTGTCATCCCTGTATCAGAAGGCGCTGCCTCATGCACGCTGACACCGTCTCTCCCATGCCCCCTGGGCGGCGGGCACAGCTAACGAGGGCTGCCCCGCTTTTCCAGTCGTGGGGATCCCATTGACTCCGATGGCACCTTCCAAAGGGACCACGGGGTGCAGAGCCCCATCGCCTGCGAAGGAAGGCAATTAGGAAGATCGGGGGTGAACCTCTCTTCTTTACGTACTTTGTTTTTACTCCCCGAGCAGACGTCTCCTTTGAGCTCCTTGCCCTGCAGTGTTCCCAGCCTGACTCCCTAAGGGAACTGACGTTTCTCCTCGTGGGCGGTGCCTCTGTCCAGTGCCGCAGGTGCCAGTCTGTTCAGACCCCCAACAGAGACACGTGCGTGCACACACACAGGCACACGCACACACACGGTGGATGCTTTCAGCGCCTTTGCCTCAAGCCAGCGTTCTCAGCTAGCTGCACACGCTCTCTCTTCTGTTTGGGTTGTAAAACTCTGCAATTAAGAAAACCCCCTTTTCAGATGGGTTGTGGCTCAGAATGAGGCAACACGCTGTTTCGAGAGGGAGCTGGAGCACTGGGGGAAACTGAGTCTCAGAGGGGTGCACCCTTGTTGGAGACGGCGCAGGGCAGAGGTGAGCCAGATGGGAGCTCAGGGCCTGGCTCCTCGAGTCCCTCCCTGCTCCTGCCCTGCTGACAGTGTCCTGCGTCCGAGCCTCACTGATGGCAGGTGGGCAGATCGGGGCAGCCCTGGGGGCCCGATGGGTAGATCCTGGCTCCCTTCCCTCCTGGGCTGGGGCCCCGGGGGTCTGATGCCTCGCTATCCCCTCGCCCCGCATGGACAGGCGCACACACAGCTGCTGCCTTGTTGCCATCTGCACTGGTCTCCCGCAGAGACAGGTCGGCGGAGGGTGGGGGTCTGAAAACACCGACCTCCGCCAGGTGGCGACGCCCGGTGTGTGTCGTGTGCAGTGGCCTGGCCTCCAGGCTGGCAAAGGGGGAGGCCACAGCCTGGATGGGGCAGCCACGGCCCACACCCTGGGGCTTCAGAGGGAGCGTCCCAGCCTCCTCCTCTGGCCACTGCCCAGGTTCAGGACAACGGGCCAGTGGAGCTTGCTGTTGGTGTCCCCTCCCCTTCCTATTGCAGGTGTCCTCAGCAGTCCCATTAATGGCCACGCACTTTGCAGTTGGCAGCCCTGGGTGGGGAGAGCAGAGCCCGGTGGGGAAACTGAGGCTCAGAGCAGGAGGGAGACTGTGTTAAGACCGAATGGCCTGGCAGCAGGGAATCAGGGGCAGCTGGCCACCTGTGTGGTGCCACACCGTGGCAGGGGTGGTACTAGGATCCGTTCTTTTCCCTTGTGGTTCTCTTTGAGTCTGAACAGTAAGAGAGTGAAGTTTAGGGCCCTCTGAGGGGCCCATCTTCCTCCACCTGGACCCAGACCCCAAAGGAGGGGGGTCTGCACACACCTGGATCCACCAGCCAGGCCACGGGCTCCGGGCTGCCCTGCTGGCTGCCCGCTGCGCTCAGTTCAGGGACGCAGGGGTCTGTGGGGCCGCTGTGGGCCGGGATGGCCTGGGCCTCTACCTAGCCTGTGTCAAGAGCCAGGCAGACCGGAGGCTGTGGCTCCCCTCCCCCATTCCCTGCGCTAAGGACTCCCATTTGGGGGCTCTGGCATGTGAGGAACCAAACACTTCCCAGACAGCATCCCCTTTCTCCCTGAAGTCGGGGAGCCAGGCAGTCATTGTTACTGGCTTCGTTTTACAGTCGACGGTTGTGGCTCAGAGAGGGAAGGTCACTTCCCCGGGTCACACAGCATGTGTGTGGCAGAGCCAAGATTCACCCCAAGTTCACGCACTTAACCTCCACTACCTATGCTCCTGCCCTCCTGAGTGCTCGTTGGGGGGCAGAGCTGGGGCGGGAGGTGGGATCTGCTGGCATTGGGGAGTTAGCGAAGGAGTCCTGTGCCTGGACCGAGGCTCCCCTTGGGTGACTCTGAGTCTTGGCTTGCCCCCAGGAAGCTATGCCTGTGTGTTTGTGGGGTTAGCCTGGGCCCCACCAGTGAAATGGAGGGTGGGACTCTGGACAGGAGTGGTCACAGCCACGGCCCACCCCTCAGGACCTGCTGGGTGGAGCCTGTGCCCAAACCCTTTTGCTGAACACTCACCAGGGGTCCTGCCGTGCTGCCCATCTCGTAGCTCCCCAGAGGGACTGCTGTGGGGGGTGGGGTGCCAACCGGGGAGGACTCCAGACTTGCAGACTCAGTCGCCCCTGGGGGTGTGGCAGCCTGAGCCTCCCAACCCCACCACTTCTGGGCCTCAGTTTCCAAGTCTGTGAAATGGGGAAATGTCCTTGCCCACACCTTTCCTGGCATGGGGGTCCTGCAGCCCTTGAGAGCCTCTGTGGGGGCAAAGATGCCCCCTGGGTGTGCATTGGGGGGCCTGAGAGGAGTGGCCTCAGCCTGATTGTCCCCGAAACCTTTCCCGGAGCCTTGAGCCAAGCAGATTCCTTTGTGGTCCAGCTCTACCCCTCACTACCCTGCGAACCAGCCAGGTTCCTCGGTGCTCTGAGCCTCAGTTTCCCTTTGGTGGCTCGGGGGTAACCATGCTGCTTCGCCAGGGCGTGGCTGTGAAAATCAGATGGAGAACTGTGTGCAGGAAACGCCGTGGGAGCCCGGGGCCACGTGCCACGCAGAGGTTCCCAGCATCACGCTCGGTTGCCCCGTACCCCCATTCAGCTTCTCTGGCTGGCTGTTTGTATTTCCTGTTCCTCACTCCGGGGCTTTGGGGAGGGAAAGAAATCAAGCACTAGAAAACCGGCAGCCCTGGTCCGGCCGTGCCGCTGGCCCTAAATCTGACCTTTCTTGGGCCGCTGTGCCCACCTGCAGGAATAGAGGCAGCGGTGAGTATTTAGGCGGTTTGCTCTCCGCTGGCAGTGTCCTGGCACTCCAGTTTAATCGGCGCGGCTGTGCCGTGAGGCTGGTCTCGTTTCCTGTTTTATGGAGGATGAAGTGAAGGCTCAGAGCTAGGGACTGGCTGAGCCAGGATGGGAACCCAGCCTGGCCTGTTTCCCCGTGGGCTTAAACCCATGGCTTCTGGTCGGCTGCTCAGAGGCCTAGGGACGGGAGGGTGAGCCCAGCGTTGGCAGTGGAGTGGCTGCTGGCTTGTGCTCAGCCTGGCATCATGCACCCCCGCCCGGTCCCCTTGGCCCCTTCCGTGGCCTTTCGCTCCCCTCCCCACCACTTGCCTTAATGGCTTAGCCCAGGTGGCAGGTTGCGGGGAGAAACTACTCCAGGGAAATAAGGGTCCTTGCCACCAGCCTGGGTCTCAGGTGTGCGCACAGAGGCCCTCCTGGGGGTCTGGGGGGGGCGCCTCCCCCACCTCCAGCTGTGAGGCGGGAGCCGAGGGCTGTATGTGTTGTACGGTGGACGCACACTCACCACCCGGCCTGTGTGGCTGTGTGCGTGTCCTGTATGGAATTGTGTGTGTGCCTGTAGTGGGGGGGTGTCTGCCGGGGTGGCGAAGGGGATGTGTGGACAGCGTGGGGCTCCGGCCGGGGCCCCAGGAACGCATGCTGGGGGCTGGAGTTACCTCCTTTGCTGGTTGAACCGCTTTGTAGAACAGAGTCGCACACATGTTCAGATAATTAGAACAAAAGCTGAAAGAACAATTCTGTTCAAAGAGACGAGGCCGGGCGGTGGGGGCCCGCCAGGACCTGGGGGAGGGGGCGTCCCGGCTCCCTGGCCTTCGCTGGGTTTTGATCCCACTGCGAGGAAAAGCCCTTTGTTGTCGGAGGAACTGACACCAGCCCGCGCATTTCTGCTGCGCATTCGCTGTGTCCCGGGGCCCGAGCGGGGCGGCCCGGCCATTAGGGGCTGACTCAATGAGTTCATTTTAATTCGTCCACTGGTTACAGATGCAGAGGCCTTTCCATGCCCTTTTTGTGGGAGCTCTAGTTATTTATTAATTTTTTTCTAGAAAGAAAGAGACCTTCACAACTCCCTTTTCTCTCCCCATCCCCTTTTAAAAATAAAGATGTGAAAACATTTTAAACAAAGTCTTGAGTTGGGAAAGATGGGCTTGAATGTAGGGCTTAGCCAAGAGAGGTGCCATAGGCGGGGGGCTCCCCAAGTCTGTGGGGTGGGGGCCGCCCAGCCCTGCTGAGTGTGGTTAGAGGAGATTCGCCGTAAGTGGCCCCGGACCTCAGTCTCACCGCCAGCCCTTTGCATGTGCCGCTGCTGCCGCCGCTGCCTGGGCTGTTTCCACCGCGGCCGCATTTCCTTGGCTCATTCTTACTCATCCTGCTGGTCTCAGTGCAGGGGCTGCCTCTTCCAGGAAGTCCTCCCGCACCCCAGCCCGGCCCCACAGATGTCACTGGTCATAGCAGGTGTCACAACGTAGAGGACATCTGTGTCCATCTCGAGGCTGTGAGCCCCACAGTGTGTGGACTGAGCCAGCACGGTGTCCCCTCGTACCCCCAGCACCAAGGTGCTGGGTGGCTGCAGCTGCGTCACCGACATCTGGCAGCTAACTGAAAGAGTGACCGAAGGAGTGAATGGTGGGGGACAGCCACACTCTGTGGACGCCACGCCAACCCCATCACGTGTCCCTGGGCTGTGGGGTGAGGAGTCAGTGCTGAGTCTTCAAAAATGAACTTGGTGGGAGAGGGGAAGTTCTGCGTGTCTGGCCCAGTGTGACCCTGATCTCAGGCCCTGGATGCAGCTCTGGGCCGGCTCTGCTGGAAGCTCCCCACCCCACCCTTCCCGTGAGCCTGAGGGACTGTGCCCACAGCAAGGGGGGCTCAGCGCACAGAGGAGGAGGTACCGTGCGGCTGCAGCCCAAGGCCGCTGCTGTCTGGCCTGAGCTGCCTGGTCCCCTTCCTGCTCGTGGGTGCTGGGCACGGCCTTTCGCCTGTGTTGGGGCGCCCCGCAGGGAGCGGCAGTGGGTCTTCCCTGGAGCCGCGCAGGGCCTGTGGCCCAGACTGTTTCTGAGGTCTGGTTTCCATTTGCTGCTGAGAGCTGCTTCCCGCAGACGGCACCCCACCCACCCCGCCCGGGGCCTCTGAGGGGCTGTCCCCCACCCTGTCCTGGCAGCCCCTGGGCTGTCTCAGTGTTTGTTTCTCCTTCAACCCCAACCTCAGGGACAGGCATTGGAGCAGAGCTGGCCCAGACCCCCTCCCCCCATCTCTACCAGAAACCCCAAGCCTGTGGGGGAGTCAGAGCTTCGCCGGGCGCCCCTGGGGCCTGGGGCCCTCAACTGGGTCAACATCTGGCCGAATGGCCCAGCCTTTGGCCTCCCGTCTCCTCCTCCCGCCCCCCCTCCCCGAGGCCCTTTCTTCCCCCACTAGCTGGATGCTCCGCCAAGCGCCGTGGCAGGAGCACACCCTCGGCCCGTTCCCGGCTGAGGCCGAGGGTGGGGGTGTGTCCTGGGGCTGAGGTCACCCGTGGGGCAGTGGGAAGCGCCTCTCCAGCCCTCGCCTGCACGCTGCTGGGTGCTGGGAACAGGAGCATCCGCGGCTTGTCTTGGGGCACCCCGGGGAGCAGGGGACGAGGTAAGGGGGGGCAGGGCTGGGGGGAAGAATGAACAAAACAGGCTGGTGTCTGCACCGGACGCCAGGAATCCCACTAGAGGCTCCCCACTCGTCGGGAAGTGAGGTGGACTCCAACCAGGAGGAAGGAGACTCTTCCTGGGAAGGAAGAGGGAGAGTGAGGGGCTGGGAGGTACGGTGGCCAGGGCAGGTCCGCTTCCCGCCTGCCATGTGTGTGGGGGGCGGGCCCCTGGGGAGCACCCCAGTTTCTGCGTCTGGCTCCCCTTTTTGCCTCTTCCTGTCCTTCTCCGAGTGCTCCACTGGGTGTCCTCCCGGCCCCTCTGTCTCCGGCGAGGAGGCCCGGCTTGTATCACCAACGATGGCTCCTGTACCCTCCGGGCTGGTGAGACCCTCAGCGCCTGCTGGCCCCTCAGTGCCTGGGCTCCCGGCCCCTCGCACACCCTCCCATCTGCCCCACTTCCCAGACCGTGGTCCCTGGCCAGGAGACTGAGGCCGCCAAAGTGCGGGCGTCTGGGCTGGAACGTGCCACCCACAAAGCCACCGCGGACGTGCCAGAGGATTATCGAGACGGGCCCCTGGACTCTGGGCCACCAGACTGTGATTTCCGTGGGGCCTTGCCAAGGAGGCCCTCCGTGGCAGGCAGGCGGCGGTTTCTGGTGGCCAGCCTTCTCTTCGGGAAGGAACTGGCGAGTTCCTCTCTTTCTGCTGTAACCAAGCTACCGAGATGGCTAACTTGGGTTCCGAAATCACACGGCGTTTCAGAAGCAAATTGAGAGGATAACGTGTTATTATTGGCTACTGGGTTAATAGCTATTTTGGCAAGAGTACCAATCCTGCGTGGCGTTGCTGGCGCGGGCATGAGAACGGCGCGGTGGGTGTGTCTTGCACGTCTTGCACAGTGTGGGAGGGAGGGCCCCCTGGCACTGCCTCCTTGGAGGATGCTCAGCCCCGATGAGCTGTTGCTGAAACCGAGACCAGAGAGGTTGAGAGACCAGCGTCAGGTCACACAGTGAGTCGATGCCGGGGTGGGATTCCAGGTCCCTGTGGGAATGAGTTGCTTGACCTGTGATCTCTGAAGGCGGGACACGTGTCTTCACTCGGCGTCACATGGGCATGGTGGGAATTGGAGGCTTGGAATGCGCCCACAGTGGCCCACTCTGATTTGGAGCACTGGCTAGGCCCCCTCCCGGAGACTCTCCCTCCGAATTCCACCGTGGCTCGCCTCCTTGCTCGCCTTGGGTCTCTGCTCAGGTGTCAGCTTGTCACCTGTGCAGGTAGCACTCCCACACCCACTCGTTCTCCCTCCCGGCCGCTCTCCCCATTTCTTCCTGGCACCCCCTGACTTAGGGCACATGCAGCTGGTGCTTTGTTATCAGCCTCCTCCCTTTGCCGTGTGGGCTTTCCGAGGGCCGGGACCCTGGGAGACTCACGACCCCACGCCCAGAGCCCAGAACAGGGCTGGCAGGACAGCAGCCCCTTGGCGACATTTGGTGAAAGACTCAATGAATGGAGTGGCAATGTCACTTAAAAAAATGGCTGCCAGGCCACAGTGGTGGTTTCTCTCTCCTCGTGGGAGACAGCGGGAGGGCTCTTGTCGCTCCTGTCCCTGAGAAGTGGCCCACAGGTCCTCCCTCAGGGCTCATGATGGCATTGTGTCTTCTTGCTAAGGAAGCTTAAAGGGAATGAGTTCCCTGTCGTTGGAAGGAACCAAACCTCATCACAGAAGGGATTTAAATACTGAGTTGGGAGGGAGACTGGGGCCCCTGGAGGGCCCCTTCTGTGTTCCGGCTCCATTACGGGCTCAGTGGGAAGGCTGTGGGGGCGGCCTTCTGTGTCACGTGGCATCTGCGGCCCCTCCTCCAGACCGGGAAGGGTGCTGTGAGGACGTGGAAGGGTGGGAGGTCTGGCTCCGCAGGAGCGGGGAGCCCTGCGGCCAGCCTCTTGCTGCCGCTGATCTGGAAACGACGCGAGGTAACGCGTTCATTGAGCGTTTCCCGAGTGCCCGGCACTGGGCCAAAGTGCTTAACCTGGATTATCCGGTTTAATCCTCACCCCAACCAGAGGAGGCAGGAGGTGTTCTCTGCCTGTCTGCCCCCTTGGTGAGGCTTAGAGAGGTCCAGTAACATATCCGAGGTCACCCATCTGGCCCCAGGTGGAACCCTGGTGTGAACCCAGGCTTCTCTGGCCCCTGAGCCTCCCGGACACACTCTGATGCCCCTGGGCTGCAGGCTCCATGGAGTAGGGCCTCCCCGGGGGGTTTACTGCCCCAGGACCTGGAGAAAGCCTGGCCGGGGCTAGGTGCTCAGCGAATACCTGGAGAATGAATGAATGAATGCACGAATGAATGAAGGCAAGGAGTTCCGAAGATGGGCAGGCAGTGCCCCCTCTTCACAGTTGGCCTTGGGGCAGGGAAGGACAGACCCGGGGCAGCATGGGAAGGAAGGGGTCACGTGTGTGTGCTCGGCTGCCCGACTTCCTCCCTGAACATCTCACAAGGGGCTGCTGGACCATGTGTTCCCAGTTGGGGGGCCTGCTTGCTGGGTAATTAGGAGGGAGGGGAGTTTGGGGGGGGCCGGTGGGGAAGTCGTGCATGCTTACATGTGTGCATGCTCACACACGCAGGCACACCCTCATCCATTCGGTTGAGGGGTGTCCCCTTCCATAGACAAAAATGCAAATCCCCTCACTGCCCCCCCCCATCACATTGCTGGGTCTGTGCCTTTAAGAGCACGGAGTCTCAGCTTATTATCTTAGTAAATCTATTCATTTGTTGTGCTCTGGTCTGAATAAATAACAACCACCCCGCTCCCCTCCCTCCTACCCCCAGTGTCTCCTTTGTTTGGATGCCATTTCTCTGGGGACTCAGGCTGAGGCGGGAGCCGAGCTCTGCCTGCGCCCCTGCCCCCAGCCCCCCACATACCCTTGCTCTCACCCTGTCCCCAGGACGTCCTTTCAAATAGAAGAATGACGAATGCCGGCCGCACTGAAGACCGGACTAATTGCATTCTGCCACAATGCGCGGGCCCCCCGGGGACCTTGGTGACACTGGACAGGCTTTGCAGAAGGCAGCCCCTCTGGGCCCCGGCAGTCAAGGCAGTGGTCAAACTCATTAACTCCTCGACTTCCAGCTGGAGCCTCCTCCCTCCCGAGGCGCGGGCCCCCCCACCCAACAGCGGTCCCCTGGAGCACATCCTCCAGCCTTCCTTCTCATTCGCTTGTGGTTTCTCTCATCCAGTCATCCATCTACCATCCACCCATCCCTCATTCACTCTCATACATATCTATCCACCGACAGCTGTCGTTCACGCATCTGTCTGTCCGTCCGTCCATCCATTATCCATCACCCATCTATTATTCATCCATCATCCCTCCATCTATCCTCCACCCATCTAGTCTCCATCCATCCGTACACCCATCCAACATCTAGGTATTATTCACCCAGCATCTATCCATCCGTCTGTCCGTCCTGTATCCATCAGTCCATCCTCCATCCATCCATCCTTCCACCCATCCGTCCTTCGTGCATTCATGCCGTAGTAGCCAGGTGCTTCCTCTCACCAGGACCTGAAGTGCACCTGGTCATTTATCCGTTCACGTGTTCAGGCACCACGCAGATAGGCACTGCCAGGCATCTTGTGGGGGCTCCCAGGGTTCCTGGGGTTAGGGGCTGCTCAGCGTTGTCTCCAGGCAGGTGTGAGCCCAGCCTACCTGTTGGGGACCCTAATGACATCCCTGGGAGGACATGAGCAGGGACGGCTGCAGAGCCGTTAGATGCTGGGCCGGCTGATGTGAGGCACACACGGCTTGTTCCCAGCCCTGCGCCCAGCACCGGCTGACGGCCTGGCCGAAACCTCATTCGTTCATTCGATTGTGGAGCGTTCAGCTAATGTGGCGGACCCACTCTGTGCCCGGGGCCATTCTGCTCGCGGAGCTGGGCCAGGGGCAGCACCTCCCCCTCGCAGATGCCCTGGGAGGAGGAAGTCATCACATGCGCAGGGTGACTGACCAGCGAGTGCTGGGTCCTGGGTGACTGATCCATCTTCACTGGGTCATGTTCGTCTTCTCAGCCTCCTCTTGGGTGAGTGGATGTTGGAGGGGGCCCCATAAATCCAACTGTACTGACATCTTCAATGAGCCAGGCAGCCAGACCCCAAAGGCGGGCGGGCCCTCAAGGGCCTCAGTGTCTCCCTGTGCACAGTGGGGGGTTAGCTGGGCAGCCCCAGAGGCCCCCGTTCAGCCATCTGAGCCTCAGGCTCCTCCTCTATGAAATGAATCTCATGAAAAGATGATGTGTGGTTTAAGTGTTTTCATGCAAGGGAAACATTTGTGACTAATAACATCAGTAAATAAGTAACAGACACGCAGACCCCCATGATGGACACTAAGAGCTCAGTGAAGGCCATGCGTGGAGATGACGTCCGGGAGTGTCTGTGCTCGCAGGGGCCATGCAGGGTGACGGGACCTGCTTCCAGTGGGAGGAGCTGGTGGCCCGCAGGCACGGTCGGTCAGTTAGCAGAGGCGCGGGGCACAGAGAGGGCATCGGGTGCCTGGAGCCCACGATGCGGAATTGGGGCCAGGAGACCACACGCCCCATCCTGATGCCTGGGGTGTGAGCTGCCCGGCCCCACACCTGGAAATCCAGTCAGGGCTGCCCCCAGCCTCGGCTGCCTCCAGGGAGGGACCTGCCAGGCCCACCCAGCCACCCGGGCCCCTGCTTCTCACAGTGGTCCTGGGCCAGCGGCCGCCTGCCGGCCTCGTCACCCCCTCTCTGCACCAATCCCCACAGAAGCCTGGGCCGCCGGTCTTTGGGTGTTGAGGCTCCACAGCCTGGCAACAAAGCCTCCGGGGGCAACTTTCTTGGAGGTGGAAACATGAAAATCTGGGGAAAATGGAAATTTTCTCTTTGGAGCCCTGGATTTGGAGGAGCATAAAGGGTGCGTGGGACCCACAGAGCCGGCACATCAGCGAGGGGCCCTCGGGCCCACCTCTCCTCCCTGCAGGCCTGCGGCCTCCTGGTCGAGCCCCGCCCCCGACGCAGCCCTGCAGGGACCGCTGTCCCACGCGCAGTGAAGGCCAGAGCGGGGCTCCACCGTGGGGACCTGCGCCACGTCTAGGGATGCGCAGCACGGTTTTAGGGGCTGATGTGTCGCTATGGCTGCATTTTCTTGGGCCTTCCCAGACGTCATATCCATGATTTCACCGAGATAATGAATTACTCAGGGTTGCACCAGCGTCGGGAGCCTTGCTGGGCCTAAGGCAGGTGGCAGGACAACGTTGGGTACAGGGCACAGGTCCAGACAGTGGCCTGCCGGTGACATGAGCAGGCAGATCCTGGCGAGGGGCACAGCGTGGGCTTTGGGCGCGGATGGCCTCGGCTCCCGGGTCCATCCCTGGGGTCGCCACCTCGGGGGCGTTTCCTGCGCACTGAGCTGTTGGCCAGGACTCGGGCCCTGGTCACTGGCGGGATGGGGAGGTGCTGGAGGCTGCGGGGGCAGGGAGGGTGTGGTTGGGGGCAGGGGCATCGGCCTTGGGAAGGAGGGTGAGGTCTGTGCCTCCAACCGGGCTCAGTTCTGCTGCCCCCTTGCCCCCCGTGCCTGGGTGCTGATGCCCCAGGCGTGGGCCCTCACAGGGCCCCGTGGGTCCAGTCCCCCTTGGACTAGGCCCACTGTCGGGGGTGTCAGCTGTTCCCCTTCAGGGCCGGGCGGTGAGATGCAGAAAGAGCGCGGATGGGACCGTCGGCCAGGCGCTCAGACCTTCCGAGCACCGGACGAGCCTGCTGCTGCTTCACGTGAGCCCTGCGTCTCTCCCGCCTCCGTGTCCACGTCTGTGACACGGGACCAAGTGCGTTACTGCTTCATGGGGCTGCGGAGAGGGCAAAGAGAGGCCGAGTTTGGGGCTGTCTCCTTCCTCCCACGCAGGCGAGGCCCCTGGGTTCTCTAGACGCTGGACCTCGGAGGGATCTCAGCGGAAGAGCAGCGGTTCTGGGCACCCAGGTGACCGCGGTGTGACCTTGCCCCTGCAAGGCGGACCCTCCAGCCCAGGAACCCTGCCTCCTCGCGCCCCCCCAGGTGTCTGGGAGTGTGGACCCGAGCCAGAAACCCTCCCAGCCTGCAGCCGGGGGCCCTGAGAAAGCCTGTGCCGTGCAGGGTGCTCTTGTGCCCGGGCAGGGTCACCCAGCCAGCTTCTCCCCAACAGGCTCTGTGACTCGTGCCTGTGTCCCGCGTGGTAGGAGCACAGACGCTCAAGTCCGGAGACTCACATTCAACGCCCAGCTCGGTCCTTTTGGACCCATAGGTGCCTGGACGTGTTGTTTAACCTTGGTCAGCCTCGGTTTTCTTGTCCGACTGGCCCAGGGCCTCTCCGGGCGGGCTGGACTGGCACGGACAGCACCTTGGTTCTGGCTGGTCCTGTGGGCTTAGCTACATTCTGCTGGGCACGAGCCAGGGCACAGCCGTACTGGCGGGTTGTGGTTCTCCCCAGGGCCTCCACCAGGGAGCCCCGAGCTGTTGAGGCCTCCTGAACCTGGTGGAACACCCCCCAGATGCCCTGCCCATGACCCCTCCTGGTACCTGCCCTGGCTGCTGTGAGCTCAGGGAGCTGTGTGGTGGGCTCTGGGGACTGAGGGCAAGGCCCGAGGGGTCGGGGACTGCCATGCAGTGGCCCAGAGTGGCAGTAGGCTCTTAGACAGGTGTCCCCCAGCTGCGGCTCCCAGAGCCTTACTTGTCACCTCCTCTCGCATCATCTGCTCCCCGGAGGAGCTGGGCCTGGGTGCACTGGGTCACCTCCCATGGCCCCTGGCTCCCTGGGTGTGGACGTGGGTGTCGTGGGGGTCGAGGCCGGGGCACACCTGTAGACTGTGCCAGGCTGGTTTTGCCCATGCGGAGCCTTGAAAACCCCAGAGACGGACGTCATGGGAGAGGGTGGGGGAGCACTGCCACACCTCCCCCGATTGGGGGAGTTCACTTTCCGGAGGCCTCGCAGGCTAGAGGGACTGTGGGCTTTGGCATCAGAGACCTTTGACTCGGGTCCCCAGCTAATGGCGGGGCGGGGGAGGTGGCGGGGAGAGTCGTGACGCTTCGAGAGCTGGGGACTCGCCCTGGGCCAGATGCCCCATCCACCCATGATGCATGCCGGCTGCAGTGACGAGGGCTCTGCCGGGGCAGAGTCCCGGAGTGGCCACACTCCCTTCTGCACCGTGCGTCCTGGTCTCTGGTCTTCCACACGGCTCTGCCGTGATTTCTGCAGTGTTCGAGTATCACGGGTCCTGGGGTTCCCCTCATGGTTTTCCTGAACACCATTCTCTTTTTGCGCTTACTCATTTACTTAACGGCAGAGCCAGTTGCACCTGCTCTAAGGAGACAACTCCGTAAAAGTAAACTAGGAACAAAGCCAAAGGAAAACCCCACATTGGTTGGGATGATGCTGGAGCAGGTTCCATGGCGCCGCTTGGAGACCCCAGTCCCGCACCTGCGGATGCAGGGGAGGTGGGCAGAGCTGGGCCCTGAGTCTGGGCTGGGTTTAGGTGCCCAGTGGCCGTGGAGGGGCCTCCTTGGGAATCACTGAGGCGTGCTGACTGATGACGGTGGGTGGCTTTGCGGGCACTTTGGGACGAATGTGGAACCATTCCAGACTTGCCCCACAAACTGCTATGAAACTTGGGGCCTGGGCCTTCTCTGAGTTGCAGGTGTCTGGCCTGTAAGTGGGGGTATAGATGGGGTCCTTGAATAGGATGGAAGGGAGGACTCGACGAGGTTGAGCTTAAGAAGAGACCGGTGCTGTGCCTGGCACTGACAGAGGGCTCTGCCTTTGGTGGTGCTGGGAGGTTATTCCAGTCTGAAGTTTAGGAAGTGTCTCCGTGTGCTCGTGTCCCAGACCTTAAAGGATGCACGGGGTATGGGGGCGCCCCAAGGGCTGAAAAATTGTGTCACCAAGATCCACAATTCAGGGTCAGCAGTGGCCCAGTGGTAGAGCCTGGAGGTCTGGGAGAGATACCGATGGTGGTAGAGAGAGTCCAGGAAGGCTTCCTGGAGGCAGTGGCTTCGAAGGCATGTTAGCCAGGACAGAGCAGGTTTGGGATGCCACAGTGGCAGTACAGGCTTCCAGAAGCGCTGCTCACCTCTCTCCCCTTAAAGCAGAAAGAATATCCACTCTCTCAAAGCCCTGGGTGGGGTGCAGCTCCGGCTGCCACGTGCCTTCTCCCCCCGCCCCCCGGCGCTGGCAGATGCCTGCGCGCTCCGAAGACTTCCAGACTGCAGCGCTGACGTCTGCCGCTAAAACGCAGGGCATGGAAGAACGCCATCTAGACAGGCTCGGTCCCAGTCAAAGGATTGTTTTCCTACAGAAAAGCTTCGCCTAAACTTAATAGTTTTAAATTGTTCCGGGTACCAATTAGACTTTTAATTTTGCTGTTCCCTCCGGCAGTTGGAGGACGTGCATGGTTTGTGTTTAATCAGAGTTGATGTATCTTTTATTTTTTGGGTAGCTCCTCCGGAAGAGGGGAGGAGAGGCAGAGACTATTATGGGTTTTTTTCCAGCCCCGCCAAGGCCCCCACGGTTGGGGGAGAGGCACCAGGCATCCCAAGTTTGGGGGTCCCTGTTGGGCAGTGGTAGGCACCGAGACCCCCCGTGGCCCCCAAAGGGAGCCGGCGAGGCTGCCACTGCAGTCCCGCCTGCAGACCCCAGCGCCGAGTTGAATACACGGATTATCCCCAAATTTCCGCAGCAGTCGGACGAGTTATTATTGATTCACAGAGCACGACCAAACGGCACTGCATGAATTAGCAAACAGCTGCTTCTAATTTGAGTTCAGAACGGTACACAGAGGAACTTGTTTGTCTGTTCACTCCTTTCATTTATAATGCATTTTAATCACCGCTACAGGTGAGAAAAATGTAGAAACAAGCTTGTATCTTGTGGAAGAAACAAAGGAGAGACAGATGCTAACAGATTTCCACTCTGTGATAAAAGGGATGTTTGGTGCACTTTACATGTAATTAGAACGCAGCTGTTTCTGGTCCCAGGTCCACGCACGCGGCCGAATGTGGGCTCCGCTGCTCTCCGAAGGGAGTAAAGAAAAACAGTGATTCAACCCCGAAAGCATTTTGCTTTCTCTCGAGTCGAGCAGAGAGCCTTTTGCTCTGGGGCTTGGCAGCGTTGTTGCGACAAGGCTTGTAGAGACGACTTCAGAGTCGGTGGGGGGCAGGCAGGGGTGCGAGGGTGGCCCGGGCCAGCGGCGATGGGAAAACCTTCCCCTCTCCTCCGTTAGTTAGAAGCGCCCCATCTTTGGGGCATCTGTCACAGGCGCAGGTTGAGGGGGCCTCCTCCCTTGCAAGGGCTGGTCAGCGCTGTCCAGCCGCAGCGAGTTCAAGCACAGCCAGCTCTCGGGTGAGCAGGCCCTGCTGGCTTCCCTTTTTTCCTCCCTGGTTTGTTTAATTTCTGCAATAAAAGTCAAGCTCAATTGCATTTTCAATATCAGCACTAAGTAAATTTGTCTAAGGGATGGAACAGCCGGGCAGGCTGCGTGCACGGCGAGGTCAGAGGCTTCAAGGGGAAAGGCACGTGCCTGCCTCCCTCTGGTCCAGCGGGTCCAGCGGCCCCTTGGGGTGGCCGTCCCCGCTCAGGGGAGGCGGAGGGTGTCTGGGAGTCATCATCTGTGTCCCTGAACAGTCTTTTTAAGGCAACGTTGCCTCTGTCTGTCAGGCTGAAAATTGGAGCCCCCACTCCCTGCCCAGCCGCAGGGTCGAGCCTGCACTTTCTGGACTTTGTTCCCACGGCACCCCACTTTGGGAATCGAAATCTGCATGTGTGTTCTGTGGCTGCTGTCACCAGCCACTGTGGAGTTCATGGGTTAAAACATCGAAGGTGACCTGCCAGTTCTGTTGGCCAGCTGTCCGAGCGACCTCCCTGGACTACTGTCCGAGTTGTGGGCAGGATTCGATCTTTTCTGGAGGCTCCGGGCACGGGGTCTGTGTCCACGGCTGTCCACGGAGGGGCTCGGCCTCCTGCCACCTTCCAGGCCAGCCACCACGCCGCTCCAGCCCTGTCGGCAGCTGGCCTTGTCAGCCGTCCTGCGGGGAGCGAGGTCAGCTACCCTCACAGCTGCCCGGCCTCAAGACCAGCCTGGCCGGGGGTGGCGCTGCCCACTCAGGACACGACTTTGCCTTTGTGGCAGGTGCGATGTAGCGTGTGGGACTCCCCTGGGTTCAGCTGGAGCCATTGGGCCCGGCACTGTGCTGGTGTGTGGGGGGCCTCAGGGACGGGGGTGCAGCTTCTGCCATTGGTGGGCCTTGGACTGGCACCCAGGGTCTGGAGAGGCTGTACAGGCCAGTGGTTAGTGTGTGTGTGGGGGGTTGGGAGTGGCATTGGCCACTTGCTAGCTGTGTGTACCCAGGAAGTGGCATTCCCTCTTGGAGCCTCCGTTTGTACAGTTAGGAAGAAGGGAAAGGTAACTGTATCCAACTCATAGGGAGACGTTGGGAGACTTAAGTGCTCAAATGCTGCAAAGGACAGGCGCACGAAGACAGGAAGTTTCCGGAGAGACCGGCAGTACGCCCAGGGGCCCGCGAGCTGAGCTGGCACCATTACACACCTGGAAAGCCACCCATGTGGCTTCCGGCCGCCTCTCCTGGAAGTGTTGTTGGTGGTGTGCCCTGGAGAACATTCATGCCCACGGCACCTCTCACCTCGGGCTCGGGGGACCCTGATCTGCATCCCAGGCTGCCAGGCTGCCCGCTCCGGGCAGCCCCCACGGTCCACCCTGCCTGGGCTTGGCGCTCGCCCTCCTGTCTGGCCAGAGACCCCCCTCGGAGCACCACACAGCTCCCAGCCCAGCATCTCCCACGTCCCACCCTTTGTCTCAGATGGCACTACAGGGTTTGGGGGACCTGCCCCAAGGCCTCCCTTCTCAGAGAGGGCAGGCCACTCCTTTCTTGGCGGAGGGAACCTGACGGTCAAAGACTTCTTCCCTCACCCTGGGCACCAGGGGACTGGACCCTTCCTCCAGCTTGTTCAGTGCCCTTTGACATGGGCTCTTGCAGCTTCCGCACGCGGTGGACAGCCATTGATCGCGGCACCCACGTCTTCTGAGCCCAGATCCTGCCTTCGGGGCTCTGCACACAGCTCGCCTGGCCACCACGGCCACATGTCACCCCCGGGCCCCCCGTAGCCTATGGGATTGGTATCTGTGCTTCCCGAGTCGGGGGGGCCCCGCTTCTCCAAGCTGCGCCCCAGCGATTCCCACCGCTGAGGCAGCACCCCACAGGAGCGGGTCTTCTTGGAGGTCTTCATTTTCCCAAGGGGACGGGCAAACGGCAGGGACACCTTGTGGGGCTTCTGGAAGGATGGCTAGGCCTTTATGATCGAATATTCTACAAAATGGCCCTATTTATCCAGAAGGGGCTTTGGAAACCAAAATCCTACTGTTCCCTTTCTGGCAGAGGCAGCTGAGGCCCAGGTCCCCCGGCGGGCTCTGCCCTGCCCTCTTTTCTGTCCCCAGCACACCTGACCCGCTGCCTTCCCTCACAGTCTAGGACGTCAGGTCACTTCCACTCACTTTGGTGGTGCTGCCCAGCCCGGAATGTTCTAGAAACCCGGAGCTGCTTGGCCATCCCTTCTTTTTTTTTTTTAAGATTTTAATTTATTTTTAGAGAGGAGAGAAGGAAGGAGAAAGGAAGAGAAAGAGCTATCAGTTGCCTTTTGCTTGCCCCCAACTGGGGACCCAGCCCACAACCTAGGCATGTGCCCTGACTGGGAACTGAAGCAGCGACTTTTTGGTCCACAGGCAGGTGCTCAATCCACTGAGCCACACCAGCCAGGGCTGCAAGGGCATCGCTCCTTTTCACCATCCCATCTGCTGCAGGGACCCTCCCAGTGTCCTTGTCACAGCCATTTCTCTTGTATACCTTTGATGACGGGGGGCTCACTTCCTCCTTACTCTGCCCCTCATGGCAGTAAGGTCCCCTGTGTCAGCTCACTCCCGTGGACTGGCCTCTCCGCCTCACCTGTCCCGGCACCTCCCAGGCAGCCCCCTCCCGGACTCCCTGTTACAGGAGGCGGTGGCCTTGAGGCTGAGGCCGTGTTCGGCCAGCTTGGGATCTCCCCCGCTCACCCTGCCACTCAAGCCCGGTTCACGTTCTTCTTTTCCGTTCAGTTGGGCTTTTATCAAAATGTCTCCTCTTTTATGCTTGTTTGGGTCTTCTTCCTGCAGCGGCCAGCGGAAGGCTCCTAGAGCCCGTTCCCTACCAGGCCTTTGTGAGGGGTGGTCGTCTTTAAGTGACTTGAGCCTCCATTGTGAAAGTGATTTCTCTCCTCACTTTGTTAACATTTCTTCATGCTGTTGGGGACAGAGACGCTGAGGGCCGAGTCCCCGTTCCCCACTGACCTGCCGTAATGGTGTCCCCGGCCCAAAGGAGAGGAGCCATGCAAAACTGTGGTCAAGAGCCCCGATCAGAACCTGGCTGGTCGGTTCCTGGCTCAGCTGTCAGCTTGCTGTGTGGCACAGGGCAGGTTACTCAGCCTCTCTGTGCCTCAGTTTCCTCACCTGTGGATGAAACACTAAGTGTACCTATCATCTGGCTGTTGCAAGGACCAAACAAGTTAGCACACGCCAAGCTCTTAGAAGCCTGCACAGCACACAGGGAACTCCAGACAAGCGGTAACTGGGAAGGAAAGGAAAGGAAGGAAGGAAGGAAGGAAGGAAGGAAGGAAGGAAGGAAGGAAGAAAGACAGAGTCGAGCTGGATTTTCCCCGAACCTGTCTTCTCTCCGAGTCACTGCAGGGAACCTGGACGTGGCCTCCACCCTGTTTCTGCGCATGTGTGGTGTCTGACAGTTGGCACGAGGGGAGCCTCACCTCTGTAAGGCAGGGGACCCCCTGCTCCCGCTGCCGACGCCTGCACACCCATCCTGAGCTCTTCGGCCCGCCCGCTCCCTCCACCGGCTCCGGAGCACCAAGTGAGGGGCCCCCAAAGCAACATGCACTAGGCGGGGGTCAGCTGGCAGCAGCCCTGGGTAACCGTTACGAGGACAAAAGCCTCCGAACAGGGGGGCTGTGAGCTTGGGAGTTTTTCTGCCGAGTGAGCCCATTTCCCCGGCTGGGTCTTCGCCTTGTCAGGAGCCCGATTTTCATTTTGGTTCCAAGGATTGTGGTCCCAGCGGCTGCTCAGTCTGTCACTCCCAGAATAACGGGGTTTTGAAACTTGTTTGTAGAAAATACAGCAGCCAACCAGGAGGCCCCCCAGGGGTCTCGGGGGCCTGCGGCACCCAGCAGGTTGATTCTTTCCCATGAAACCTGGTGAGGCCATGGCGAGGGGGTCCTGTCCCCTGGAAGACACAGAGCTCCGGCCCCACACGGCCGGGACTCCTGCCGAGTGACCGAGGGCGCGTCACTCGCCTCTCTGCGCCTTGGCTCCGGCAGCGCTGCAGTGGGGTGTGATCAACCACTGAGGATGAAAAGAAATGAACCTCGGGAGCAGAAGCACCTAGCCCCGTGCTGGTCCTCGGGACACGCTCAGTCAGTGTGTTAGGTCCGCCAAAAAGGTTGCTTGGCTTGTTTTATACAATGGCTCTAGGGGCACTTAGTTGTCTTTAACTTCATTTGAAACAATTTTGTCAGATGGTATCCTGAGCTGTCGCATCTGCCTGCACTGAAAAAACCCCCGTCAAAATTGGTGAATTTTTGTGTGGCCGTTTTGATACTGAAGATGGAAGTAAATAAGCAACGCTTTTGGCATAGTATGCTTTATTCTTTCAAAAAAGGTAAAAACGCACCTGAAATGAGGGAAAAGATCTGTGTGGTGTGTGGAGAAGGTGCTGTGACCGGTCAAACCTGTCAAAGGTGCTTGTGGAGTTTTGTGCTGGAGATTTCTCACTGGACAACGCTCCGCGGTCAGGTGGACCAGCTGAAGTTGATAGCGATCCAATCGAGACATTAACTGACAACAACCAACGTTCTACCACGTGGGAGATGGCGGTATGCCAGAACATCCAACTCAATCAAGTTATTGGGGAACATGAAAAACGTGTCTTTTATTTTACAGAAAAAACTAAGTGGGCTTTTTGGCCAGCCCGCCAGCTGCCAGTGTTGTTACCACTCGTGCTACTAGTCGGTACACATTTATTTTTGGCCAGATAGTGCTTCTTCTTTAATAGCTTCATTAGCATTCATTTGCATACCCACAGCTCCGTGACCCTCAGTACGTTTACGAGCGGAGCAGTTCCGCCACAGCCCCCGTTCAGGGCTTCTCCCGGACCTCGGAACGCCGCCCGCAGTCACGCCCTGCTCCTTCCTCCAGCCCCAGCCGGCTGCTCAGCTGCTTTCTGTCTCGGCCAGGTCTGGATGTGCCACGTAAGCGGAATGAATAATCGTGACGTTCCGCGTTAGTTTTTCTCATCCACGGCCCATGGTGGCTGTCCTTTTCCCAATGCGGAAGCTGCCTCTCGGGGGTGCCCGGGGGTATCTGCGCTCCTCCTCCAGCAGGCGGAGTGCAGTTCCGGGGCAGTGAGTTCCATCCTGGGCCTCATGGGCCTCGGGGGTGGCCCTCCCTGGACTGCGGACAGTGGGCCAGCTGCCGTTGCCCTGTCCCGAGGGTCAAAGGAGATCCAGGTGGTGTGACCGCGCTGGAGGCTAGACACACAGTCCCCTCTCCCTTTGTCACCTACGCAGGTCTAGTCTTCTTCAGCCGACCTGTGGAGGCGTATCCAGACCCATGTTCTGGTCAGGGGCCGGCTGGGCAGTCCTGGTGCAGTTGCCTCCTGGGGCAGCTGTGGCCCTGCCTCAGTTTCCTCATCTGTGCAGTGGGCAGGGTCCTGGCTCCCCCCGTTGCTGGTCGTGGGAAAGTGCTCAGCAGAACAGCAGGTGTGCAGGACGGCTGCACGGCAGCCCCAGCGAGTCCGAGGAGTCTGAGCCACGGCATCAAAATGGTAAAAGCTGGCTGAGCGCGGCCCGGGGCGGGGGCCCAGCAGGTCCCCCGGGTGCCTCTGCTCCAGCCGCCTCCCCCCTTGGGTCCCTTTGCGCCCCGTGGAGCCCAGTGGGGCTGGGCCGCCTCCCACCCCGTTGAGTCCAAGGTGCTGGGAGCATCTGCGTCCTTGCCGTCTGAAGGTCCCTGTAACATGAGGCCCCCAAGGGAGCAGGCGCATCAGTCGAGGAGGCGCCTGTGCCAGGCTGGGTGGCCGGGTGTCAGAGGTGGGGAGGCTGCAGGAGCTGTGCCAGCGGTGCCCATGGGGGCGGGGCGGACCCTCACGTCCGAGGGCTCCGGGTGGGGGTACGGCCTGGGAGCAGGCTCTGAGCCAGCCCCGAGGGACCCTGCCAGACACTGGGGTTGGCCTGGGGTGGCCGCCGAGCTGTGAGGACCCGGCATCCCTGTGATGGTGTGAGTGCGATGCTGGTGTCGGCAGGTGAGTGTGTCATGTGTGCATGTGCGTGTGCGAGTGACAGTGTGCAAATGGACGTGTCTGATTGTATGTGATGTGGGTGTGGCTGTGTGTGTAGGTGTGAGTTTGTGTCTAGGTCTGTGAGTTGTTGGGGTGACGTGTGAGCTGTGTGCGTTCGGTCCCCCAGCCCCTTCCCTTGTGGAGGGTTTGGGAGGCTGCGCTGGGCGGGCTGGGCCAGGGAGGCAGGTGCCGAGGTTGGTTTCCTTGCGCTTACAGGTGCAAGGTCAGTGCGGCCGAATCTGAGCTTTTGTCTGCCTCTCCCCCGCTTGGAGCAGCCTGCGGTCCGTTTCATTCATTATTAAGTTTTAAGTCCACCGAGGAAACTTGAGCCACGGAACTCAGAGCCGGCTCTGGCTGGCTGGGTTCAGCCCCCGCCACATCTTGGGGAGCCGCACTGGCTTGATTTGCGGTGTCCTGTGTGCCTTTGTTTTCCGATAAACAGCTGGTGCCCTTTCCTCTGAGGCTGATGGGCCAGCAGAGGCCCAGGGGTGGGGGTGGAGGTGTCCTTGGTCCCTGGGGAGGGTGGGCCGCACTGGGTGTCGGGCAAGGGGAGCCTTTCCCACCTGCGCCGCCCTGCGCCGTCAGCCAGCTTAAGGGCCTGCCAGGCTCTGAGCTCTGTGGCCATCTTGATCCCATTCCCCCCTCTAATTGATGTCACTGTCACCGGGGACCTGGGTTGGACGTGGGTGAGTCCTGGGGAAGAGGCAAGCAAAGGAGAAAGCCCCCTGGGAGAGTGGTGGTGGGGACGCTGCAGGCCCATTCCCAGTGCCCGCTGCTCTCGCCCGCGTGTGCTCTCAGGTCCGAGGCCATACGCCCGCGACTCCCCGCTTCATTTGTGTGTCTGCCACCTGGTGGGACCGTTTGGCGTCATCAGTCCCCTGTCCCCAGGCAGTGCAGCCTGGTTCGTGGATGCGACTTGCATTCTCTTGCAAGCTTACCTGGGCCCCCAAGGACTGGTGGGCTTTCCCACCAGGGTGAGGGGCTGGAGGGGAGGCAGCCCCCGTCTCCATCAGGTGATGGAACTTGTCTCACTTCTGGTGACTCTGTCAAGGCTGCACCCAGCATCCTCCCCATCAGGGAAGAGGCCATGGGAGTGTGCAGTCCAGCGAGGTCCAGGCAGGCACATCCCCTCTGTATCCTGCCACCCCTCTGCAGGTGGAGGGCTCTCACGGCTGCTGGATCCCAGCCCCCCGTCCCTCCCCACGCCCCCTGCCGCGGCTGGCCAGCAGCAAGCTTCAGCCTGTGAGCTGTCGAGCAGCCAGCTCCCTCCTTGTTCCACGGCGGCCCTGGGAATTACCTCTAATCTCTCTGCCTTCCCCCCACCCTCGCTCCCCACAGATGGTGACGACGACCCACAACTCTCCTGGGTGGCCTCGTCTCCCTCCAGCAAGGATGTTGCGTCACCCACGCAGATGATCGGGGATGGGTGCGACCTGGGCCTGGGTGAGGAGGAAGGGGGCACTGGCCTGCCGTACCCTTGCCAGTTCTGCGACAAGTCCTTCATCCGCCTGAGCTACCTGAAGAGGCATGAGCAGATCCACAGCGACAAGCTGCCGTTCAAGTGCACCTACTGCAGCCGCCTCTTCAAGCACAAGCGCAGCCGCGACCGCCACATCAAGCTGCACACGGGCGACAAGAAGTACCACTGCCACGAGTGCGAGGCGGCCTTCTCCCGCAGCGACCACCTCAAGATCCACCTGAAGACCCACAGCTCCAGCAAGCCGTTCAAGTGCTCCGTCTGCAAGCGCGGCTTCTCGTCCACCAGCTCGCTGCAGAGCCACATGCAGGCACACAAGAAGAACAAGGAGCACCTGGCCAGGTCCGAGAAGGAGGCCAAGAAGGACGACTTCATGTGCGACTACTGCGAGGACACCTTCAGCCAGACGGAGGAGCTGGAGAGGCACGTGCTCAGCCGGCACCCGCAGCTCTCCGAGAAGGCGGACCTGCAGTGCATCCACTGCCCTGAGGTCTTCGTGGACGAGAACACGCTGCTGGCCCACATCCACCAGGCCCACGCCAACCAGAAGCACAAGTGCCCCATGTGCCCCGAGCAGTTCTCCTCGGTGGAGGGCGTCTACTGCCACCTGGACAGCCACCGGCAGCCCGACTCCAGCAACCACAGCGTCAGCCCCGACCCGGTGCTGGGCAGCGTGGCCTCCATGAGCAGCGCCACGCCCGACTCCAGCGCCTCGGTGGAGCGGGGCTCCACCCCGGACTCCACCCTGAAGCCGCTGCGGGGCCAGAAGAAGGTGCGGGAGGATGGGCAGGGCTGGCCCAAGGCGGTCTACAGCTGCCCCTACTGCACCCGGCGGGACTTCCACAGCCTGGCCGTGCTGGAGATCCACCTGAAGACCATCCATGCGGACAAGCCGCAGCAGAGCCACACGTGCCAGATCTGCCTGGACTCCATGCCCACCCTGTACAACCTCAACGAGCACGTGCGCAAGCTGCACAAGAACCACGCCTACCCCGTGATGCCCTTCGGCAGCATCTCCGCCTTCCACTGCAACTACTGCCCGGAGATGTTCGGTGACATCAACAGCCTGCAGGAGCACATCCGGGTCTCACACTGCGGCCCCAACGCCACCCCGCCCGACGGCAGCAACGCCTTCTTCTGCAACCAGTGCTCCATGGGCTTCCTGACCGAGTCCTCCCTCACCGAGCACATCCAGCAGGCGCACTGCAGCGTGGGCGGCGCCAAGCTGGAGTCCCCCGTGGCGCGACCCACGCAGTCCTTCATGGAGGTCTACTCCTGCCCCTACTGCACCAACTCGCCCATCTTCGGCTCCATCCTCAAGCTCACCAAGCACATCAAGGAGAACCACAAGAACATCCCGCTGGCCCACAGCAAGAAGTCCAAGGCGGAGCAGAGCCCCGTGTCCTCCGACGTGGAGGTGTCGTCCCCGAAGCGGCAGCGGCTCTCGGTGAGCGCCGACTCCGTCTCCAACGGCGAGTACCCCTGCAATCAGTGCGACCTCAAGTTCTCCAGCTTCGAGAGCTTCCAGACCCACCTGAAGCTGCACCTGGAGCTCCTGCTGCGGAAGCAGGCCTGCCCGCAGTGCAAAGAGGACTTCGACTCCCAGGAGTCGCTGCTGCAGCACCTGACGGTGCACTACATGACCACGTCCACCCACTACGTGTGCGAGAGCTGCGACAAGCAGTTCTCCTCCGTGGACGACTTGCAGAAGCACCTGCTGGACATGCACACCTTTGTGCTGTACCACTGCACGCTGTGTCAGGAGGTCTTCGACTCCAAGGTGTCCATCCAGGTGCACCTGGCGGTGAAGCACAGCAACGAGAAGAAGATGTACCGCTGCACGGCCTGCAACTGGGACTTCCGCAAGGAGGCCGACCTGCAGGTGCACGTCAAGCACAGCCACCTGGGCAACCCGGCCAAGGCGCACAAGTGCATCTTCTGCGGGGAGACCTTCAGCACGGAGGTGGAGCTCCAGTGCCACATCACCACGCACAGCAAGAAGTACAACTGCAAGTTCTGCAGCAAGGCCTTCCACGCCATCATCCTGCTGGAGAAGCACCTACGGGAGAAGCACTGCGTCTTCGACGCCGCCACCGAGAACGGCACGGCCAACGGGGTGCCACCTGCTGCCACCAAGAAGGCCGAGCCTGCGGACCTGCAGGGCATGCTGCTCAAGAACCCCGAGGCGCCCAATAGCCACGAGGCCAGCGAGGACGACGTGGACGCCTCGGAGCCCATGTACGGCTGCGACATCTGCGGCGCAGCCTACACCATGGAGGTGCTTCTGCAGAACCACCGGCTGCGGGACCACAACATCCGGCCGGGCGAGGACGACGGCTCGCGCAAGAAGGCCGAGTTCATCAAGGGCAGCCACAAGTGCAACGTCTGCTCGAGGACTTTCTTCTCAGAGAACGGGCTCCGGGAGCACCTGCAGACGCACCGGGGCCCCGCCAAGCACTACATGTGCCCCATCTGCGGCGAGCGCTTCCCCTCACTGCTGACGCTCACCGAGCACAAGGTGACCCACAGCAAGAGCCTGGACACAGGCACCTGTCGCATCTGCAAGATGCCCCTGCAGAGCGAGGAGGAGTTCATCGAGCACTGCCAGATGCACCCCGACCTGCGCAACTCGCTCACGGGCTTCCGCTGCGTCGTCTGCATGCAGACCGTCACCTCCACGCTCGAGTTGAAGATCCACGGCACCTTCCACATGCAGAAGCTGGCGGGCAGCTCGGCCGCGTCCTCGCCCAACGGCCAGGGGCTGCAGAAGCTGTACAAGTGTGCCCTGTGCCTCAAAGAGTTCCGCAGCAAGCAGGACCTGGTAAAGCTCGACGTCAATGGGCTGCCCTACGGCCTCTGTGCCGGGTGCATGACCCGCAGCGCCAACGGACAGGTGGGCGGCCTGGCCCCGCCCGAGCCCGCCGACCGGCCCTGCACCGGCCTCCGCTGCCCCGAGTGTGGCGTCAAGTTCGAGAGCGCCGAGGACCTGGAGAGCCACGTGCAGGTGGACCACCGCGACCTCACGCCGGAGACCAGCGGGCCCCGGAAAGGCACCCAGACGTCACCAGTGCCCCGGGTAAGTGCAGCTGCCTGACTCGGGCCCCTGCGCCTTGGGGCTCTGCTGGCCCCCAGAGGAGCTGCCGTGCGGAGCTTGCTGCTTCCCGGAGGTGTTCTCTTCAGCAGCCCAGAGCAGCAGCTCTGTGGTGCAGTGGTCGAGCACCCCGTTTTGCGGTGGATTCGAGTTGGAACCCCATGTCGATCTCTCTGGGCCCCTGGTGCCCAGTCCTCACGGGGGAAAGGGGGACACCTGTCTCCGCCTGACAGAATTGCTGGGAGGGGCCCGTGACATCCTTGGGGAGGGGTTGGTACAATAGCTGACTGTGCAGTGCATGGCCCAGAGCTGACTCGGTTGTCCTTGTGATCGACGGGGACCGCACCTTCTTCACCTGCTTGGTGGGACTCCTGGCAAAGCTGCTTTGCTTCCTGGGCTTCAGATGCAGGAGCCTGTGGGTGGTCCTTGGGGCTTGCCGGTTGTGCTGCCAGCTGCAGTCACCAGCCTCGTTCTAGCTCATGCAGTTGCTGGTACATGGGAGACGTAGACCTGGTGCCAATCACTGTCATCAGTAATGATTGATCAACTCATTTATTCACTTACTCATCACATTTGTCTTGAGCATTCGTTATGTTCAGGGTGCCTAGCAGCCTAGAAGGAGGTCCCACACCAGAGGGGTCACAGGACCCTACCCAGTGGCTTTCAGTGAGGCAGCAGAGTCTGGCTACTGGAGGGTCCACACAGGGACAGCGGCCAGGGGGCACCATGGACTCAGACTTGTCTGTTCCCAGACCCAGGAGGTGCCGAGCACATCCTAAGGGCGTCTTTCCCTGGAGGGCTGCTGTCGGCGCTGCTGGCAGGGAGGTGGGACTCAGGGATGGGCCACCTGCCATAGGTGGCCGCTGGGAGGCAGGGATGCTTGCTGAGGGGGTTTCAACACGGGGTCAGAACTGCGGCCTGCACGCTGGGTCCCCAGGGGAGAGTGCAGACCGGCTCCTCAGGGAGCCCAGGCCCTGTGCATGGGCCAGTCCTGGTCACTGCTGCCCGGCTCTGTCTCCTCGTCCTCCACTGGCTGGTGGCCATCAGTGTGGTGGACTTGGGGGCCTTGGGCCTGGAGTCAGGTGGGCTGGGTAAGAATCTTCTCTCCCAGGACCCACCTGTGCTCCAGCCTCTCTGGGCTTCCATCCTCACGCGTCAAACCAGAGGGCACAAGTAACTAACGGTCGCAGCAACGGTGTCTGTCTGCAAAGCTGAGCCCCGGGAGGCCAGCCTGGATTTGCGTCAGCGTCGGCGCTGATTGGTCAGTGCCGGCCGGTCCATCATGAAATACTGGGACCCTCTCCCGGGCTGTGGTTGGCTCTGAGGATTAAAGGCACGTGGGAAACGTCACCTGCCATTTTCGAGTTTGTAGTCACAGCTCTTTGTTCCGGGGCAAGGACGTCCCAGCACTTTAATCTCGTCAGCCCTCCTGACACTCACTTTTCAGACCAGGAAACGGGGGCTCAGAGCAGTTAGGAAGTTCGCCTTTGAAGGGGCAGAGGAGGGATGTGAACCCGGGTACCATGTGGGGCCACAGGCTGAGCTCCTGACCCCACCCTGGGTGCATGAGGGGCGAGGCTGGCTGGGGCAGGACCGGGGGTGGCCACTGCCAGCTCAGGCTGGGCCCGGCACTGCCCCTCCCAAGCGCACCCCCATCCCTGCCCCCTTGGTGCTTGTCCCCCACTGCCTGGGCCTTGGGGCTGCTGGGAGCTGCCTCCCGCCCAGCGTCCGCCCTGGGTCCCACATCAACCACCACTTCCTAGAGCCCCCACTGTGCCAGTACTGGGTCTTCTATTGTTTCCATGGCAACAACCTGGGCTCTTGCCTCACAGTGACCTCTGCTTCGGAACCAAGGGGACCCAGGCTCAGAAAGGGGGAGCCGTGTGCCCAGGATGCACAGTGGCGTGAGGCAGTGCAGGGGGTCAGGGCCGAGCGGGCTGGGGTTCTGGCCCCCGACGGGCCTCGCTGTCCTGCCCCGGGGCTGTGAGAGCGGGGGCTGAGCTGACTGACGGTCCCCGCCAGAGGCCCGGGCAGCTGGGCCCTGCGCAGAGACAAAGCCCGGGCAGCTCCCCGTGCGGCGCAGCCTCGAGGGCCTCGTCCCCCTGCCTGGGCTCCCCTGGTGGCAGGGGCCCAGCTGTCTGCGAGCCCACTCCTCCCTCCCCCAGGACTCCCACGTGTAAGAGCAGACTCTGGGGGCCGCACGGTGGCTTGGGGGCTGGCAGGCTGGGACCCTTGGGAATGTATCCATAGCAACCAGCTCTCGGAGGACTGGGTTCCCGTGGGGCCGAGGCTGCTGTTGGCTAGAGCGTGAGGCATTGAGGTTTGCGTCTACCCCTCCGTTTCTGGGTGGTGACAACAGCACCCCAGCGCCAGGCCCCCCCATGCACCCCCTGGACCCTCATAGAGCCGCTCCCTGCCTGGTGGTGCTGTCTCACTCTATCTCATAGCGGGTGACAGACGTCCAGAGGAGAGGACTCGCCCAGGCCACTACAGCTTCCTGTCACTTAGACCAGAACTACCCACGGCAGGTCGGGGTGTTGAGCCGAGAGCAGCAGCCCAGACAGCTCCAGAGGGAGCTGGGTCCCACTGCGGGGCCTCGAGTCCCTGTGGGGGGGTTTGGCCCAGTGGTTCAGCCCTTGAAACTCTATTCTTTCCCTCCCTACAGTGGAGCCCGTGGAGATGTTGTAAACATTCAGAGTAAACAGCGCCTGCCCGTAGTAGGTGCTCAAGAAACGTGAGCGGTGGGCACTGTCCTGGAAGTTCAGCAGCTCTGGCTGCCGTTCCCCTCTCCTGCCCTCCTGCCCTCCTGCCCTCCTGCCCTCCTGCCCTCCTGCCCTCCTGCCCTCTCTGAGGCTGCGCGGGGCTCAGCTCAGGAGGCAGCCCAGGCGGCTTAGGGCAAAGGAGGTGCTTTAAACTCCAAATCCCGTCTGCGATTGTCTTCTGGTTGGGCTCATGCTCCAGAGCAGGAAGCGTCTTTGGGGGACGCAGAAGGGGAGACAGACCAAGAGCAGGTGCTAGGGTGGGGGTGATGGGGGCCAAGGTTGCAGCAGGAAACCAAGGATGAGTGAGTGAGTCCTCACTTGCTTCTCCGTGTGCCTATGGTCCGCCAACCTGGGGGACCGACAGCCCTGCCGGGCGCCTTCTGCTCTCACTTCCTGAGATGGGGCACGCTCCCCAGGTCTAGCAGGGAGCAGCTTCTCTGGGGTGCAGCCCGGCCCCACTTTCCCCACACTGGAGAGCAGGCTCCAGAAGCCAATGGGGAGGGAATGGCCCACTGAGACCTGGGAGGGGACCAGGGCCATTCTGGGGGGCCTCCAGCCCAGACCTCCAGGAGCTTCGGCTTTCTGCTCTTCTCTTTGCTGACTCATTCCTTTCTCTCCGGTTCCAAACAGAAAAAGACGTACCAGTGCATCAAGTGCCAGATGACCTTCGAGAACGAGAGAGAGATCCAGATCCATGTTGCCAACCACATGATCGGTGAGAGGGGTTCCGCCGCCCGTGCTGGGGCCTCGCGCCGGGGTTGGAGGGGTGCGGTTCCCGCCTGCACGTCACCGGTTTTGAGGGCGCCGGCCGTGGGTTCGGAGCATTTCGGATGGGGGAGAGAGCGTTGGAGCCGGAGCTCCGTCCCCACCCGGCCTTCTTGTCCCCGCTCCCCTCGAGTCCCAGCCCAGCCCTGGAGAGCCCCTTGCGCTTCCCGGCACACATTTGCCTCCATTGCCGAGAGGAGGTGCCTCCCGGTTGTTATCAAGCAGTCAGGGCCAAAGGTGCTTCCGTTTCGTCCATCGTGACGGCGAGTAGGTCTGACCACTCACGCTTCCCCACCAGGTGCGGCGGGTCCCTCGGGCTCATTGTCCAGAGTGAGTGCTTACGGAGTCACCTCAGTACTTCCCCTGCCCCCCCCCCCGCCGCCCCCTGCTTTGCACTGGGGGGAGCACAGCTTTTCTGGAGGGGGAGCTCCTGGAGCCCAGTGGTGTCTCCCTGCACAGCCCAGGTGTGGAAGAACACTCTGAGATCCCATTTGCCTCCCATGGGTGGGTGTGCGCCCCCTGGTGGGGGTGGAGGCTCCCTGTAAGGGAGGGCAAAGCCGGATTCCTGCCGAGCACAGGGGGGCTGTAGGTTTGGGGGCGAGGACTCGGGAGCTGCTGGAATCTGGGTGCCCTGGGTCTTTGGAGGATGTGCAATCATTTTCTCTAGGACCCTGCCATCTGAAGCGGGGTGTTGGTCTCCTGTTGACCATCCCCTCTTCTCCATCTCTAATCTCCCCATTAACAATGGCCATGCTGACTGAGTGCTAATTTATAAAACCCTTACATGATTGCGTACATTCAGAAAAACCGATGGACGTGTACCGAAAAGGGGGGCCGGGCATGAGGGGCTGGTCCTGTCCAGCCGGGGCAGGGCCCCATACCCACACCTGCGTGGCCATGGTGGCTGCTGGCTGCGGAGCTGGAGGCTGGGGCCGCAGGCAGCAAGGAGCTGAGATTCCATCTCAGGCGAGGCATTTATACAGTGGCAGAAGGTCTCACCATGCAGGCCCTGGGTGCGTGGCCGCGAGGCACCAGCCAGTGACCCCTGTGACTGGTACCTCCTCTCGCTCTTGCCTGAGCCCCACCTGCCTCATCAGCTCGATTCACTGAGGAATATCGACTAGGCAGCTAAATGAAGGCAGGGCTCTCTTCTCTGCGTGGCTGTCCCGCCAGGGCCTCTGGCAGAAGACACCCCACTTGGCACAGTTGTGGGGGCTCAGCAGCAGTTGGGTCTATGTGTTCCCAGTGCCCCCAGTCGCTGTTGTGTTTTAGGGGGAGGCTGTGTGTCCCCAGCCTGGTCCCGTGGGCACCCCAGTGTGCAACCTTGGGCTTCCGCGCTAGGGAGCCATGGAGGTTTGGGGGTGGCGTGAGGCCTGGAATAGCCTCGTGTTTCAGGCTTGTCAGTCCAGTGGCGGTGACGAGGTGGGAGGGAACGGAGACCCGCCTGGTCTGGTCCAGAGGTGAGGGAATGAGGTGGGGGGGCAGGAGAGCAGGGAAGTGAGAGACTATATTTGGCTTGTGTCGTGTGCCTCGGTGGCCCTGGTGGCTTGCGGCAGGTGGCAGGGGTGGCAGCAGGAGGTGTGAATGGAGAGAGCCAGGCACCAGAGCCCTGGCAGTGGGGGCGGGGAGGGGGTGGCTCTGCCGTTTCGGTGAATACGGTCAGGGCCCGGTGTCCCAGTGGGCAGTTTCCCCTACTAAATGGCCCGAGCCCAGAGTGGCCGCCTGGAGCTGCCAGGGTAAAAGCCCCCCTTTAGTGGCATTCAGCCGGGTGGCCCTCTCGTAAACTCCGGGCACTGGGGGTCCGAGGAGGGCCTCCTCCAGCACCCGGGCTGCCGGAGGCCTCCCAGGGGAGCGCTCAGCGGGCCTTTTTATAGCAGGGCCGTCTCCGTGGCTTTGCAGCCTGCAGACCCGGAGTTACGATGGCTCAGGGACACATCTCCGTGGCAACCTCTCCCCGGCTCCCCTCTGCTGGTGGCTGCGGGCCAGCGAGGGGTGTGGAGCTCAGAGACAGGCAGGGGTCTTTGGAACCCTTTTTGACACAGGGGTCCGCTTTGAAATACCCCCTCCCTGCAGAGAATTAGACCCCTTCCCTGGGCTTCCCCCAGCTTGTAGACAACCCCTTCCCCAAGCAGAAACGTCAAACACTGGAAGCAGCCCACAGTTCTGTTCTGCTGACCTCCTGCCCAGGGGGCCCGGCTGCCCCCGCCCTGCTGCCCCCATCTCACCCTCAAGGCTGGGAGGGTGCCCCCTCAGAAATGGCTGGGCAGGAGGTCCTACCCTGCGGCCTGTCGGGTAAGAGCTGAGGGAAGGCTTGTGGGGGGCCGGCCCAGATACGGGCCCCCCCCATGGCTGGGGAAGGCATGTCAGCCCTTGTATGTGGAAGGAACATGTATATGGACGAGACACGCATAGCCCTTCTAGGACGTGGGGCCTCAGCCCCCGAGGGAGTGATCGTCTGGGGGGCCGTCCCTTCTTCATCTGCCTGTGCTCATCCCGCCCCTCTGCCCCTGTGGGGTGGGTGGCTGGCTGGCTGGATAAGGGGTCTGAGAACAAGTCCTGGAAATGATGAACTTGCTACAACCCGGGTTGGCCCCCAAGGGAGGGACTCGGCCCTTGGGCCCGGGCGCCCTTACTGAGGGCAACACAGGCCCCCGGGGGAGCCCTGAGGAGGGTCCGGGCTGGGGAGGGACCGTCCTCGGGAGACCGCATCACGAGTCTTGCCCTGTGTGTCCTTGGATTGTGGCCGCGGACGTTCCGGCAGGCCTCCAGGCCCGTCCCTGTGGGGCGTTAGTCATCCCGGAGACGTCATTTTCTTGGTCATGTCAGCCCCATTCCCTGGGCGCCCCTGAAGGGCTGGGCCCCGCTGTCGGCCGAGGAGAAAGGTCGGCACTTGGGGGCCCAGCCTGTGACCCCCGCTCCTTGGTGGTCCTCGTCTGTGCTCCTGTCTGTGTGGCAGGATGGGCACCGGTCCACCTGAAGGGGGAGCGTCTGCTCAGGGCGTGTGAGACAGGCAGACAGACAGACAGAGAGGTCTTCCACCTGCTGAGCCCCCCAGGGGCGCACCCCTGTGGAGCCCCTTGCAGCCTGCCCCCCACTCCAGCACCTCGGAAGGGAAGGGTTCAGTGTTTTGCCCCCACACCGGGAAATACAAAACCCCGCGGATGTAACTGAAGAGGACAACACGTGCAGAGGAGGAAAGGGGGTTCCTGTCTACTCCCCGCCGGGAACACCTGTCGCCGAGCCCGCTGTGTGCCTTCAAGCCCGGTGACACCAGACCCCAAGCGACCGTGGAGCCGTAACCTGTGGTAAAGAATGGCTCCCTCCCCCACAGAGGCTGCGTTTGAGTTCTGTCGCAGCAGCCTGTAATCCAGGTCTTCATTCTTTCCTTTATTTTCACCCCCCACCCCTTAAGTAGGGCAGAGTCGCTCTCTCCCCGCATGGCCCCCCGTGGGTGAGAACTCAGTTTCCCTGACGTGGAATCTCATTGGCTGGTTTCAGGGGCTGTTGATTAGGCACTTCGGTCTGCGGAGAATCCGTCAGTTCTGGGTTTTGCCACAGTGGCAGTCTTCTCACGGTCTTCGATCCCTCCCTTCCTGTATTTATTGTTTGGAAGGGCAAAGGCCTCTGTGGGCCGGGTTTCCTCCAGCAGTGACCTCGGTTCAGTCGCCACGACTGAGGTTCTGGGTGCAGAACCTTTAGCCCAGTGGGGCAGTGGGGACCTGCAGAGGTAAGGTCACTATGATGTCACAAGCCTGAGATGTGAAAGCTCAAAGGACAGGCCTGTTGCCCAGTTGGGGCATTCGGGGAGAGCTTCCTGGAGGAGGTGACGTGTACTCCTCAGGGTCTTTAGAAGATGGGGAGTCAGGTGGGAGGGGCCTTGGGGGTAGAGAAATAGCATACGCCAACTCACAGAGAAGAGGCCTGTGGGGTGTGCGGGGGCACTGTGGACAATCTGGCATTGCCGCAGGGTACGTTGTGAGGCCGCAGGCGGCCGAGCCACAGAGAAGACGGTGGCAGAGGAGGTGAGAGGAGATGAGGGGGCAGGTGGGGGAGGGCATGGGTTGGAGGAACACGTCGGGCAAAGCCAGCAGGCTCTGGCCATCAAGTGGCTGTGGGGAGGGGAGACGTTTGGAATGGCCCCGAGGTCTACCAGAGGAGGGCAGCTGGGCAGAGCGCGGGGCCCCGGAGAGAGTGCCTCATGTCATCGATGTGGAGGTGGCACAGTGCTTCTGGGCAGCAGCGTGAATGGCTACAGAGGGGCCACGGGAGTGAGGCTGAATGGGGTTTGCAGAACGAACATGGGCCAGATCAGGGCAGCAGAATCAGATGGAGGAACGGACTGAGGGGCACTGAGGGGATACACACTGGGGAATCAACTTCCCAGGTTCCAGCTGGGGCGGGAGGGTGAGCATCAATCAGGATTCGAGGGTCTGTGGGTCCCAGGAAACTTGTTCTTAAGAGTAGTGACCAGAGCAGGTTTGCAGGCCCGGAGGAGAGGACCAGCAGGAAGAGGAAGAGGAGGCTGGAGGGCGGAGGGTTCCAGGGAGCCGGTCCGAGCCCCACCGTGGGTGTCAGCCTGGTGGCCCATGCTGCTCCACTGATGCTATTGACGTCCCTTCTGGTCATTTGGCTGCTTGGGAGCAGCTGATACACAAGCACTTCCCCTTGCATCCGCTTCTGTCTCGGCCTTTCTGGAGTGACGGCAAAACAAGGGTCCCATGGCCACTGGTGGCCCCAGGGTTGGGCCTGCTGTGCCCCAATCTCCTGGGAGCTGCCAGAGCCTCACATCGGGCTGGGGACAGCTGGCCAGGCCCCTTCCTCGTGTGTCTGTGGGGCCCAGTGGGGAGCGAGTGGAAGGCCTCCTCTTCTGGCTGCAGACCACCCCCTTGAAGGCATCAGGATGTCCCTCACGGGCTGACCAGTTCCACAGGTGCTTTGCCTGGGACCCTGAGTGGGGGGCTGGGTGGGGTTCCCCAGAGACACACAGTGAGTCCAGAGCTCAAGTCGGAGGGGGCATCAGAAAGCGTAGAGCATCACCACCAGTACTTCTGGTGGCTGTTTGCAGCATTAAATGGGTTAAAATACACGAAAAGTGCGGAGCACACTACCTGGCATGTATAAGTTCTCATTAAATGGTGACTCTTAATATTGCTAATGCTATTATTATCAGTCCTGGGGACAGGGCCTAATTAAAGATAATGACAAAGATGACGACGATGATGGTGAAGGCCTTGTGTGGAGAGGACACACTGAGCCCCTCTGTGGCCAAGCTGAGCCTGCATTCCAGGTGTCCATTCACAGTGGCCCAGAGGATGCTGCAGAGGGCTTCCTGGAGGAGGAAGACTGGGCCTCGGCCTTCATGTCTGAACGTGGGGGGAGGCATTTAGTTCCTTACCATTATGGGTAGTAGCACATGTAGCATTTTGGTAGATACATGTTGTGAAATTGAGGAATTTCCCTCTGTTCCTAATTTTCTAAAAGTTTTTTTTTTAAATCATGAATGGGTATTGGGTTTTGTCAAAACAGACTTTTTACTGCATCTATTTATGTGACCATGCGCTTTTTTATTATGTTAATGTAGTGAGTTGTATTGATCTGTCGGGTATTAAAATAGCTTTGTATCCTCTTCCATATTGTTAAGTTCTCCTTGCTAATATGCCGTTAAAGATTATTTTGTCTGTATTTCCGAGGGATATTGATCTGCAGTTTTTTTTTCTTTTAAAGATTTTATTTATTTTTAGACAGAAGGGAAGGGAGGGAGAAAAAGAGGGGGAGAAGCATCAATGTGTGGTTGCCTCTCACACACCCCCTGCTGGGGACCTGGCCCACAACCCAGGCACGTGCCCTGACTGGGAATGGAACCAGCAACCCTTTGGTTCACAGCCCAGTACTCAGTCCACTGAGCCACACCAGCCAGGGCTGTAGGTTTCTTTCATTTTCATCCTGTCTGCTGTCTGCCTGGTTTTGGTATTAGGCAATGCTCGCTTCATAAATTGAGAAGTGGTCCTGTTCTGTTTTCTAACAACTACCTGTAACTGGTGTGGATTCTTCTCTGAAGCATTTGTTAGAATTCTCCAGTGAAGGAAACTGGGTCCGACGACTTACTTTTAGGAAGGTTTTAATTCCGAATTCAACATCCTTGACAGTCACTGGGTCGTTGAGATGATCTGCGTCCTGTTGGTCGAGTCATGGCAGTTGGCAATGTTTGAGGAATTGGTTTGTTTGGCCGAAAGTGTTGAAATTTCGGGCATGGCGTTTCACAGTGTATTCTGTTACTATCACGTCGACATCTGTAATGTCTGCAGTGATTTCCTCGAGTTCATTGCTGATACTGGACATACACATCTTTCCCGGTTTTTTCTGCGTTGGCCTTGTTTTAGGTTTGTCAACATGGTCGATATTTTCCAAGAACCAATTTTAAAAATTTATCTTAAATACTAGTTTTCTGGTTTCCATTTCATGGTTTCTGCTTGTATCGTTATTCTTTTCTCCCTCCTGCTTGTTTTGGGTTTATCTGGATATTGTTTTTTCCCCGAGTCTGAGTTGGAAGCTCAGTCATTGATTTTAGACTTTTTCTCTTTTCCAGTGTCTCCGTTGGTGCTGTCTTTCCCCCCTTAGCATTGACTAAACGGTGTCCACAAATTCCGTTTCACTGTAGTTTTATTTTTATTTAGTTCAGTGCGCTTTATAAAATATTTCCCTTGACCTGCATATCGGACCTCTGACTATTTAGAAATGTTTATTGTTTAGTTTTCTAGTCTTTGGAGGTTTTCCTGTTGTCTTTCTGTTATTAACTTCTGGTTTGATTCCATTGTGATTGGAGAAGATACTGTGTGTGACTTGAACCGTTTTAAATTTATTGAGACTTGTTTCCTGTGCCTTGACAGGGCCCGTACTGGGAGATGTCCTCTGGGTGCTTGGGAAGAACGTGCTTCTGCTGTTTTGGGGTGATGTGTTCAAACCGATCAGTTCGGTCTCGTGGATCAGTGGGGCGGTTGGCGTCTTCTGTACTCATGCCGATTTTCTGAGTAGTTGTTGATTTATCGACCATTGAATGAGAGGTGTCGGAATGGCCTCCTATAGTTGTGATTATGTCTGTTCCCCTTCCTGCTCCGCTAGCTTTTGCTTTCCGTGTTTTTGTTGTTCCGTTATCTGTTGCACACACACTGAAAGTGGCTGTGTTTCCTTGGTGGATCAACCCCTTTTCATTAGGTAATGCCCTTCTCCGTCTCTGGTAATTTTTTTTTTTTACTCTGAAGTGTACTTTATGTGATATTACGTAGTCCTTTAGCTTTTGGTTTTTCATTCATGGTTGCCAGCTACAGCTTGTTCCATCCTTTTGCTTCCCACCTTCCTACATTGTCACATTTCTGAGGGAGGTCCTTTTACAGAGAGAACGTGGGTGGGCCATCTCCTCCACTCCCCATTCTGCCAGTCTCTTTTCATTTGTGTTTTTATACCATTTATACTTACTGTAACTGAGGTATGTTAGGGGCTAAGCCTGCCGCTTTATGTTTTGTTTTTCGTTCGCTCCCTCTGACCATCATTTCTGTTTTCTCTTTCCCACAGGGTTGTGGGAAAGAGAACACTTTTAAGCATTTCCTCTTAGTGGTCTTTTCTTTCTCTCCTTTCTTTTGTCCATGGTCATTGTTAGTGTTCCCCCTTCCAGTTCACCGATACTTTCTTCTTTCTCCTCCCTTCTGCTGGTAAGCTTGGCATCGATTTTTTTAAAAATTATTTACTCTTTTCATTTCTAGAATTTCTATTTGGTGCTACTTTAAATCTGTCTCTTGGCCGACACTGTCTCTTTGCTGAGGCATTCTGCTTCTCCATGTGTTTCCCGCCTGTCTGTGATTGTGGAAGTAGTTTGATGGCCCCCTGAACACGATTCCCACACTTCTGTCATCTCGGCTTCGGCATGGACGGATGAGCGGTTCTTCTCCGTTTCGTTCGAGGTCTTCCTGCTTCTGGGTGGCATGAGTGACTTTTGATGGGCGTGGGAAGAAGTCCAGGTTTGGCTCCCACCGGGAAGAGATACCTTACTGCTCCCGGGGTCAGGGAGAGTGTGACAGTCCCCACTGCCCTTTCCCGGCACCATGGGGAGGGTCCTGGCTTCCTGCCCTGCTCTCTCGGGCACCACTTTCCCCACCTGGCATCATTCTGAACCCCCTCCCTCATGGCCGAGGACGGGCTCTCAGGAAGCTGCGTGAAGGAAAGTGGAGCTGTCCCCGGGATGACGAGGGAAATGGGACCGTGACAGGCTGTTTTCAAAGCGTCCGATGCAAGGTGTCGAATGTGGAACTCACTCCAGACCTGGGAGGAAGCGGGCACCCTGCCGCCCGCCCTCCCACTCCGGGAAGAGGATCCGTGCGTTGCTCCCTTGCAGCGTTAGGGGCTGGCGGAAATGCACAAGGCACCGTCACACAACACTGACTCCCAGCAACCACCTGGGCTTTGCTCATCTGCCCCAGAATCTTGGTTAGGGTGGGTTCCCGTCGAATGTTAAAGGGCCTATGGCTTTAGGAAAAAAGTAATTATTTTTACCAGTAATGGGAACCCTTAAAAGGCAGGGAAGGCAGATTTCCCGTCCCCACTGGGCCCGGAGTGGGTCTGTGCTCTCTGACTCCTGTGGCCGGTTCCCCACACGCAGGGCCACGAAGGGCACCTCATGCGTGTCAGGGGCTGTGTAGATACTTTCCGGAGTGAGGTTTTCATGAGGGATTTCTCATGAGGGTAGCCTTCTCTCTCACACACACGTACGTGCACATGCACACACACATGTCCATTTGCACACACATTTACCCCTCAGCCATCGCCTGCATGATGGACTTTAATAGGTCTCAGCATGGGCCTTCAAGATCTGTTTTACAAAAAAATAAAAAATAAAAAAGACTCAGCATCTCACCGGGAAGCATCTGGGGCTTCTCTCTGCGGCGCTGGCATCCGAGTCTGCTTTTGGACCCCTGGCTCTGTCTCCTGCTCCTGGGCCCGTTCAGCTCTTTGTCTCCGTGACCAGGGGCAGCCTTTACCTCCCTCGGAAGCCCACCGCGTGGGCCCCGCTTGGGTCGGAGCAGCCTGTGCGCACAGTTCAATGCTCCCTTCTCTGCCGGGGGACTTGGGACACCTGGGTGGGTGGCAGGAGCACTGCCCCACTGACTCAGCCACCAGGTGAACGAAAGGGCGGTTGGCACATGCTCTTCCCCTCGGTCTCATCACCTCCGGCACCTGGGCCGGGGCACCCGGTAGAGGGCTGGTACTCAGCCGGATGCGCCGGTGCCACTGTCCCGTTTGAGGGTGTGGTGAAACAGTCGCCAGCCTCCCGGCGAGGAGCCTCTGCCCTGCCTGCTCCCCGGCCTCCCCGAGATCCAGCAGGAGGATAAGTCCTGGTCCACCAGGCGACAGCCAGGGGTGGTGCAGGGGGGGCGGGGACCCTGCCGCATCAGTCGTTCTTACCATTCGCACATCAGCCGCCTGTTGCCATCATTTTTACACCCTCTCCTGCTCCTGCCCGCGGGAGGCGTTTCCTGGACTCCAGCCTTGTGCGTGACGTGGCGGTGCCTCCTTGCTGCCAGCCGGCCCCTCTGGGTCCAGGCGCGTTTTTCTTGCTCGCTCACCTGGCACCAGGCCCCTCTGTGTCGGTCCCCTCGGCCGCCTCTCCTTTTCGCAGCGTTGATGAGCCATACGGGTGCTTCCTTGCTGCGCCCGAGAGAGTCCAGAAGAGGACTTTATATCGCTCTAATTCTGATGCCAGATGACGGGGCTTTCCTGCAGGAAGTTTGCACATCCTTGCCCTTTGTCGGGTGACATTCTGTTTGCAGCTCAGACCCTGTCTGCCTGGCTCTTGCTGACACTTTCTGGCCACTGTGACGGCAGTGCAAGGTGTGGCTGTGAGCGCACCGCTGGCCTCTCCCCACTCCTGGCCCACTCCGCCCTGGTCAGCCCCAGGAGCCTCCTTCAGCCCCGCTCAGCCCCGGCTCCTCCTCACTGCACAGTTGTAACAACACGGCTCAGAGTTTCGCCTGTGTTTTTCCTGATCACCCTGTGAGCGGGTCGAGGTTGACGAAACGCCTTTCGGGGAGCCCTTCCTCCCATTTTGGGTGCCAGGCAGTGTGAAAGGTTTGCCATTAGCATGTCTGTCCTTGGTTTCACAGCAGGCGGCCAGTGTTGGGCTGTCCAAACTGACATCTGTCAGTCCACCTGCCTAGCCGCAGCGCCTTCCTCCAGCTGCCGAGCTGGCCTTGACCTTGACAGTGGCCATTGATTAACCGCGAGCATTGGCAGGAAGGCACCTGGCGTGCAAGCCTCCAGGCTTGGTGCTGAGCAGGAGGAGGCCTCACTCATTTAAAAATATCTGGGTCCTCCCGAGGGAGGGGCCTCTCCGCCACCCCCGTGCAGAGGCTGGCGGGCCACAGGCTCCGCTCTTTCCTGGTGATGAGGGTCCGCTCTGGGGTGCAGAAGGCCGGGGGGCAGGCTTGGCTCTGCTTTGGGGGAGCGAGCTGGGGTTCCCTCCTTGTTAGGAGCAGTGTCCAGGAGGGTTTTGCTGTTCTGCAGAAGCCTAGGCAGGGTCAGAGCTGGAGGCTTCGTTTTACTTATCAGGAAGCTGAGGCTCAGAAAGAGGCAGACACTTGCCCAAGGTCACACAGAGGGCCAGAAGCTGGGGCGCAGGCAAACCAGGCCTTACCCGCTTAAGTGCTGTCTCTCCCCGTTGCCCCCCCCTTGTTCATTCAACACATGAAGCCCCCAGACTGGCCTCTTGAGTGGCGGTTTACTGGGGAGAGACCTGAAAGCCTGTGGACTCGGCGAGCCTCCAGCCCCAGCCGCTGGGACTTGTGTCCTCAGATAAGTTCGGGGGTGGCTGGTTGGTGCCACACCTGCCAGTGGTGGGTCCCGGCGCCAGGTGGGAACTCGGGAGTTGGGACTGGGTGGCCTGGGGCTTGGACCCCGGGCCAGGACTGTGTCGGGGAATTTCACTCCCGCCACCCCATCCTTCGGCCAGTAGAGAGAAGGGTGTGCTGTCGTGGGCCCTGGGGTCTGTAAATCAAGGCAGGCAGCACCCATGCGAGAAATCATTTCTTTTCAGACCACTAAAGCCGTATCCCTGCCGCCACCTGAGTTGCTTTGCTTTGTTTTCCATGGTCTGTTCTCAATGGTTTTACCGTTGCAGGACCCGATGGGGTAGACAAGCCCAGGGCACTCGTGGGGAGAGGGCCCTGCATTCTGGGACATGGTTGTGGGTGCCAGCTTCGGGGCGGATGCCAGGTGCTCTCAGGGGTTGGCGGTCAGACACGCTATGTGACCTTCTGAGCCTTGGGGCTTGGAGGCCAGCGTTGGATGGCAGGAGCAGAGGGCTGCTGACCGTTACCCTGGCCCTCAGGGAGGCTGAGGGCCTGCGGAAGCCCAGGGTGGCCGTGGAGACACAGTGTGACCTAGGAGTATTGCATTGGTGGAGACAGGAAACAAGACCGCTGAATCACTGGTTTTCAAACTGCAGTTTGAGGAACCCCGGTGTTCCAAGCAGGTGTCTGTGGGTCTCCCAGATGCAGGGAGACCCGGAGGGTGGGCCACAGGGGTTGAGAGCCACTCTGCTCTGTCCTGCTTTGCAAGTTGGCGTTCCCCGTAAGGTTTCACCGGGACAGTCCGAACACTGTCCCCGGGGCACCGTGTCCTCACACCTCACACGTGACCGGATCAGGAGAGAAGGGGTGGGGCGCTCTGTCCGAGGCTGCTGCCAGGTCTGATGAGGTGTTGGCGGCGGCTGGGTTGCGGGTCACCGATGAGGGCCTGGGTGTCCAGTCGGTGGGTTGCCAACGGCGCCCCTGTCTCCTGCCTGCCTGCCCATGTTCTCTGACCTGATTTTTGCTACCTGCCCTCTGCCAGACTCCAAGAGGTTGTCTGCCGCTCAGACGTTGGTGCGCGAAAAACCCAAGGGCCCTTAGTCTCCAATGGATTCCTTGCTATCAAAAGCTTCTTCCGGCATCACGGCCCCGCCTTGGAAATTTCTGGCACTGCTGTGCCCTTGCGGGTCTCCAGGGCTCCCCCCCGCCCTGTCCTTGCCCCTGGCCGGCCTCAGAGGTGGGTTTGCATCTGGGCGACTTGGATGATGAGGGGTGGGTGGAGGCTGGATATTTCTTACTCCTTTCAGTGTAAGTCACTCACTGACTCATTACTTATCCCTTCTGTCTGGCCACACCACTGGTGGGGGTCGGATGCTCTCAGATACGGTGCAAGGACCAGCTCTGTGACTGGTGCAATATCAGGATCTGAAACCAAGTTCAGGGACCTTTAATTCAGGCACCTGCCCTTCTGCATAGTCACGCGCCCACGAAACCAGGGCTGTTTGGAGGCAGGGTTCTCTGCGTGGCGGGAACCCCACGGGACTCCGGTCTGTAGGGTGTGGCTGTGCGGGTTCTGACTCCAGGGGACACCACGCACACTGTGGTCACCTCCACCAGGCCCTACAGTGGCGCCGATCCAGACATTTGGGACAATGGCCTGGCTACCACATGTCCACATCCTCTGGCCAGCCTTCTGGAACCTTCCTTTCCCACCCTCCCTTTCTTCTTGGCGTTTCGGGGACGCGTTTCTCCACGAAACCGAGGTGCCTGGGCTCCGTGCGGGCGCTGCTGGGGACGCTTCCGCTCCTCGGCGCCGCTCGCCCGCCGGCGGCTCCGCTGGTAACCTTTGGGGTTTGCTCATAAAATAGAAACTCTCTCTTTGTAGGTCAGTTTGTCAGTAATTTTGGCAGCCGCGGGGCCACCGAGGGAATGAGGCTTGGTTCCCACTCGTCTCTCGTGCTCGGTTTGGAGACTTTTGCGGAGCCCTTCCCGGGAGGAACGCTCACCCCTGCCGGAAACAGGAGCCGTTTTCTCTGACCTGGTTTCGAATCCGCAGGAGCAATCCCTGTCTGCCGGGAACAACGTGCGGCCGCCTTGCTTTTCTGGGCGGGGGGGAGGTGGGGGGGCTGCAGGGTTTTGTTTCTGCCCCCCCTGCACCCCATTAAGTGGAGTGGAAGTTTCTACTCAATCTGCCTCCCACCTGTTTCTCACTGGGCCTCCGTGTAGTCTGGGGACCCGCGTCATGACCTGCCAGCTGGCCCACCTGGCCCTGCATGGCCCCTCCTGTTCTCTGCCCCCCAACCCCCCACCAGAGCTGCATATGTTCTAGGCATCTTCCATTGTGATCACCTCCCGTGCCCTGCTCTGTGCTGCAGGGGAGGGGGAACGAGAACAAGTCCTCATCAGACCCTGCCTCCAAGGGCCTGGCAGTGGGGTTAATTGTCAGACAGAACAGTGTTCAGGGAGGGTTCAAACAGGTGCCCTGAAGAGGTCAGGGAGGGCTTCCTGGAAGAGGCTCTGACGAACTGGACTCTGGGCCCTCTCTCTATTATTTTTGGAGCCTCTGCAGAGTACTTGGGAGCAGAACCTCTCTGGTCCAGGACAGGAAGCCTGGAAGTACAATCCCACCCAAACACTGACGGAGCTCCGCCTGGGTGTGAGAGTTGGAGCTGGCATGAGACTGCACCGCCGTGCCCAGGATATAGAGCGAGGACTCGGGGTCAGACAGAGGGTGGGTCGAGTGCTGGGGAGGGGATGCCAAGGAGGGAGAAGGGAGCAGGTTGGGGCCTGGGGGGAGCCCACTGGGGTCTCAGGGAAGGAGACCCGGCTCCTGCCCCTCGGAGAAGGCTGGCAGGCTGGGAGGGTGCTCTGCAGCCACCCTGCATTCCCGAGGTTCACCTTGAGCTCCCAGGGCCTGAGGGCATGGGGCCCAGAGTGCTCCCTGGGTGTGGTACCTGCCCCCAAGCTCCCGGACAGGCCCAGGTGACAATGTGTACAACGTGTGGCCGTTCGAGGCCACGGTGTGAACGTCTCTTACAGGAAGGAGCAGCCTGGGAGACGGGAGGCCTGGGTTCCTGCCTGTCCACCCCCCGTGCACTTGGTGACCACAAACAGTTCCGCAGTGCTCACCTGCCAGGCCCTGTTACATCCCTCACCCATTTAATTCTCATGTCACCCCAACCCTGAGGGGGACCCGGTTCTCCCATTGTCTAGATGGGGACATGGAGGACCAGAGCAGGGAGGATGCCTGCCCAAGGCCATGAGGCCGGCAGGAAGGAGCTGGAGCCAGGTTAGGACCCAGGTGGTCTGGTGACAGACCCCATGTGCTCCACCACTGTGCCAAATTGCCCCCTGCAGTCCTGGAGCCCCTTCTCCACGGAGCGTCTGTCCCCCGGGAGCTTGTTCACAGGGCACACCTCCCACCTGCCTGCCAGCTCCAGACCTTCGAACCCCCGCGGGGACCTGCACTGGGCCGTCGCTCTGACCCCCACGTGCCCCCCGTGTGGACAACCGTGGCACTGCACAGGTGGACCTGCCCCCGTTTTCCTCCCTTCTCCTCTCTTTTTATAAACACCGAGTCAGAGAAATGTGCAGATGACGCGTCCACACGAGGACCCCCTGGCCCAGGCAGCTGAGCATTAAGGGGACATTCGTGAAATGAAGTCTGGAAGCCACCGGCCGGGCCGGGGCCCCCTCCGAGCAACGATGATTTATTTCGGCAACACGGTGGTCATTAGTACCCTTGGAGCCGGGGCTGGGCTTGGGGGCCTGGGTCTGGGGAGGACGGAGCCTTCGGGGCCATTACGAGCTAATGGCTCAGTGTGGGCAGGGGAGGCCTGCAGTCAATCTCCACGCTGTCGGGTAATAAACGTGGCCGGCTCCCTGCTGGCTCCCTGCCCGGGACAGGCCTGGCTCCCAGCTCCGGCTCGGGCCCCGGGGCCGGGCCTTGTGTCCACTATCCTGGGGGCCTCTCACCCCCCTCAGCTTGCAGGACTGAGGCCGAGAAATGGCCCACAATTTTGTCAACCCGACCCAGATTTTAGAAGCCTGAGGTTCGGGGGGGTGCTTGGTTCTGCTGGCTTGGCTTTTGGGGTGTCTGCCTCCAGGGTTTCCCGAACTCATCTTGGGCTCGTGGAGGGAATGTTCGTGACTCGGGCGAGAGCCGCCACAGGTGACATTCTCCACTGCCTGCCCAGTGTGGGGAGATCTGCCCATGTTGCCCCTTTATTTTTACTGATTGATTTTAGAGAGAGAGGAAGGGGGAAGGAGAGAGAGGAAGAGAGACGTTGTGGATTTGTTGTTCCACTTACTGATGCTGTCATTGGTGGGTTCTTGGATGTGCCCTGACTGGGGATCGAACCTGCAACCCTGGTGCATGGGGATGACTCTAACCAGCTGAGCCTCCGGCCAGCGCCCATGTTGCCCCTTTCATTTGAGGGCTGACTTACATACACACTGCGTGTGAGGGCACCGATGTCCTGTGTGTTATGTGATGCATATGACGTGTGTGCCCCCCCCCCCCCGCAGTCCACACCCACATCAGCAAACAGCCCGTGTCCCCAGCCCCAGCCTTTCCCTGGTGCTCCCCAGGGGCTCTTCACACAGAGGAGCGGCTGCCCCTCCCAGTCCGCATGGTGGCAGGCCCTGCGGCTGTGTGCCCACTCACCTTCCAGACGCCCACCTGTCCTGGCGGGAGCCTGGGGGGGTCTGCGTGGTGGCGCCCCCCAAACCAGCGTGTTCGACTGGCTGTGGGTCTGCGGTTTCTGGTGTTTGGTGGCTCCTGGTTGGTGGCTGTCCTGCGTGGTGCTACCATGGCCACCTGTGGAGGGGTCTCCTGGTTTGGGGGGTGCTTGGTTCTGCTGGCTTGACACTAACAGAGTGGGTGTCATGGGCACCCACTCTGCTGGCCCATGGGGACGGGACCCAGTGAGCTCGAGTAGACGGGGCCGCACGGTTTCCCGGGCGGGGGCTTTGCTGCTCTCCCTGCCCACCCGCCTCACCTGCGAGGCCTGGCCCCGCCTGCAGCCTCATCCCTGCCCCCTGGTCGCCCGTGGTCCCCGCGCCTGATTTTTCCTGTCCTCGCACACTCGGAGGGCCTTTGTGCGCCCCTAGCGGAGCACCCTTCCCCGCCCCCGCTCTCCCTCCCTCCCACTTCAAGTTCCCGGGTCACCTGCCGGGGCCGCCTGCTCCACTAGTCGTCGTCACTCTGCTCCGTCTCCCGTTTCGTTTCCTCACAGCATCTCTCACGGTCAGCAGTCCCCTCCGTCCGTCCTTCTCCGTGTCCTGTCTCCTTCCCACTAGAGTGGGCCCCGTCTCCCTGGCTCCTGCCTGGACACCAGGGCCTAGACCGGAGCTGGCCCTGCACAGGCCTGGGGGGTGAGAACGGGGAGAATGAAAGGACTCGGGCGTCAAGCCCAGATGTCACAGGTGTCTCGTCTCTCCCCCTCCCCACATTCCTGCGAGTACGTGAGTTCAGGACGGGGGTCTCCATCTCACAGATGGAGGTGCGGGGGCCTGAAAGAGAGACAGTTCCAGACAGGACCCCCGGGACCCTATCCCTGAGGCTGGCGTGCCATCCTGCATGTCACTTGTGACAGCGGTCCCAACGTTTTTGGCACGAGGGACCAGTATCCTGGAAGACAATTTTCCCATGGATGGGCGGGGTGGTGGGGCAGAGCATGGAGCTCAGGCGATAATGAAGCTTCGCTCTCTAGCACATCACTCACATCCTGCTGTGTGGCCCGGTTCCTAACAGGCCGTGGACTGGTACTGGTCTGTGGCCTGTGGGTTGGGGACCCCTGGTTCACCAGGCTTGGCTCTGGGGCCTCGGAATCGGGGTTCATGGCTGACTCTGCTGGCATTGGCCCTGTGCCCCAGTTCAGGTGCGTGAGCCTGTCTGAGGCTCAGCTCCACATCCAGGGAGCGCTCAGGGAGTGGAGTGGAGCCTCTTCTACCTGCCGGCATCTCCTGGACTTGGACTTGTGTGCACGGCCGGCCAGGGCGGCCATGGACAGGGTGGGGGGCGCGTCCATGATTTCTGAAGCCCGCCCCATGGCCCCTCTGCCTTTCTCTTGGAGTACCGAAGTTCACCGCCACAGGGGCCTGACTGGCCTCTGTCTCCTCCCTCCCGCCCACCCTGGCTTCTTTATTTCTTTCTAACCTGTGAGCAGATTCCAAGCAAACAAGTGTGTGTGTGCGAGTCTGTGGGTGCACATGCGTGCACATGGGAGGAGGGGGTCCTTCTCAGCCCGGTTCCCAGGATGACATGGGCTTCCTTAACAACAGCGCAGCCCAGGCGGGGTCACCCCTCATGCAGGTGTTAAACATCCCGTTTTGACTGGCAGAAGTGGCAGCTGCTGAGGGTTTCGCCTACTGTTTTTGTTCTTTCGGGAGCAACTATTTAGAGAATATTCACTGCGTGGATTGTCCATAATTCCCATCCAGTCTGACATCACGCCTCTCCCCCCACACTCTCCCAATATTTCCATGGCTGAAGGTGCTTGAAAATAAAGCAGTGAGTTTCTTTGGTAAACAGCCCTGAGTGTCCCTGCATATCTGGGGGTGCAGGGCCCGGGCGTCCAGAGGGAACGGGCCCATGCCCGGGCCTTCGTGTGCGGTGGGGTGCTCCGCCTAGCTCCGTGCCTCGGCTCTGGGGTCTGCCGGCAGCGAGGGTCACCCCTCTGTTCTCTGCACAGGTCTTCGCTCGGGCTTTGTGACCTGTTCCCTTCCTTGCCTCTGCCCCAGGGACGATGTCCCAAACGCCCAAGGCCTGGAGGCCTGGGGCAGCTCTGCAGTGACAAAAAGGACAACTGCAGTAAAATGCTAACAGCTGGGAACGATGATGGAGCGTGTGCTGTGTCCAGATGCCCTACATACATTGTTTCAGCTTCCCCCCCAAATTGTATAATATGGGTGCTACTGTTCCCATTTGGCAGATTAAGAAACTGAGGCAAAGAAGAAGGTTTGGTCCTGTTCCTAAGCTCCTAAGTTCCTAAGCTCCTCCCCTAGAAGGGGCCCGGCCTGGAGTCGTGCCCAGGCTCCCTGGCTCTGAGCTTGCCCTCCCTCCCCCGTCCCTCCCGGTGTCCTGCGATTTGAGGACAAGTGGAGGAAGGGGCTCTGGAGGAGGTGGGCACAATGGGAAAGGCGGTGTGGGGTCCACAGGCTCTCCCGACAGGCCTCGCCCTGCGTCCTGGGTGGAGGGTGGGGGTGGAGGGTCGGCAAAAACGAGTCACGGGGTGGCTCCAGGGGCCCTGGAGGACGGAGGGGGGGCCGAGCTGCATTTAGGTTCACGGTGGGGGGTTGAGGGGAGAGGGCCATGATAGCCATTTGAGCTCTTTCTTTTTTTTAAAGATATTTACTTACTTATTTTTAGAGAGGGGGAAGGGAGGGAGAAAGAGAGAAAGAAAAACATCAATGTGTGGTTGCCTCTCACATGGTCCCCCACTGGGGGGGGGACCTTGCCCACAACCCAGGCATGTGCCCTGACTGGGAATAGAACCAGCAACCCTTTGATTTGTGGTCTGCGCTCACCCTACCGAGCTACAGCAGCCAGGGCCACTGCAGCCCTTTCCGACCGAGAGGTGGGCAAGCCCAGGGCCAGAGGACCTGCCGTCTGCACGTCTGTGGTGGCAAAGCCTCTGGGAGACGCGGGGCCCAGTCGGCCTCCCAGGGCCTTCTCAGAACGGCTGACCCCCGGACTCGTGGGGTCCCAGAGCCTCGCCCCCTGCAGAGCCCCAGGATGACAGCGCCGGGGTCCTCCCTCGACGCCTGGAGAGCCGTGCTCGCAGGCGTGAACACGACGCAGGCTTTCTGCGGCCGCAGGAGCGTGGGCTCCAGAACGCCGTCCCAGGGACACAGGACTCGAGCCACCTGTGTAACCTGATGTGCGGTCTTGCCACACTGGAAACACAGTACAAAGAAACGTGCTCTAAGTTTTTTTTTATTTAACCCCGTGTATCCAAAATTCTATCATTGCCCCGTGTAATCAACTGAAAAAGTGACGAAAAAAGCGATGAATGAGAATTTTTTTGCATTCTTTTTCTCACACTAAGTTTGTGAAGCCCGATGGGTGTTTTGCAGACAGAGCCTCACAGTGCAGACTGGCCGCATCTCCAGGGCTTGTGGCTGGTGGATGGCGAAGAGGCCGGTGCTGCTCTGGGTGGGCGGGGCCCTGTGTTCCTGGTGGGGACCGCCCTGTGACGTGGGGGCTGCGGGCCCCTGAGCGGGCAGGGGTCCCCTTGCTGGGGGCGGCAGGCTCTGGACACCATGAGCAGAGACTTTCGTTTCAATCTGCAGTGTGGAAACAGGCGTTAGCAACTTTCCGGCTTGCAGCCCTGCTGTTCACCATGGCCACTCCAGGGCTGGCCCTCAGAGAGGTCTCTCCCCACACCAAGGGAGCCCCGAGACCCTCAGACAGAGCAGGGAGCCTGGATAGGCCCCTCAGGGGAGCAAGGAGCCCCGGAGCCTAGCTGCTGCCTTCATTCTTCCTCCTGGCCCTGTGGGGACAGAACCCTGGGTAGTGCCCACTGGCGTGTGGCCCCCTGCCTGCCCGCCAGTCCCCGGGGGTTGTGGATGGTGGGGGTGGGACCATACTGCTCTCAGCCTGATGCCCCCCCTTCCACCTGCCATCATCTGAGGTCACCTTCCCAGGCTGACGCCGTGGAAGTGAATCTCCATGTCTCCTCTGACCGCCGCGGGGAGATAAAAGCCGGAGCTGTGGGCCTGGTAAAGAGGGAGCCAAATTATATTTATAATATTAAAGTGAGTGCATTTGTGGCTTGCTGTTCTCCAGGGCTTTTCATAAGGAGAAAAACACAAATTAGCATTTTCCATTTCCATATATTGACTAGAAAAATCGCCTGCTCTCAATTAAGACCTATAGCTTTTGGGATGTATGCAACAATTTTATAAAATATTTACAGCGAGATTTGCATTTTACATGGTGTTACAGTTTTTCTTGTGTTCAGGAGAAAGAGCTGAGGCCTGGGAGAGGTAATGCGTTCTCTGGCATGGAGGGGCCGGGAAGCCAGGGGCTGCTTTTCTCACCTTGGCTGTGTTTCTGACACAGTCTTTGCTCGTTCCCTAAGGCTGAGCCACCCCCGGGCCCCTTCTCGAAGCTCCGGCTCTCGTGACAAATCTATCACTATTCCTTTAAAACTTGCTGGAATGGAGCTGTCTGTGGCTTTTTGCAGGGTGGAGAAGGGGAACGTTTTTTCCCCCCTGAATGTTAAGAGCACACCATAAAGAACATAGCTATTTCCTGGATAATTTGCAGTTGTATATTTTATGTTAATTTCACCGAAAATACTGTACCCCCTGCCGGGTTTAGTAGCGGCTCACTGTGATATGAATAATTTCTAGTGAATCATTTTTTTCTTCATTTAAGATTTGGCACCTTTTTAAGATTTTAATAATAGCAACAAGGAGGAAGATTTAGAACAAGTGAAACGTTCGTGCCAAAGAAATTCACGTGGCGCGCTAATGTGAAATACCACGAATAATTACATGGGAAGCAGTTTCCACAGATGTTTTTCCTTGTAATGTAATAACTATTTACCAAACTGTTTATTTTAGGCCTTTGGTTTATAATAAAATATTTATTCGTTCTCAGCTGTAATAAAAAAATATTGACAAAATACTATCGAGGTTTAAGAAGACAGTTGATATGTTTATTTTCCTGGAAGTGAGCGCGGTATATAAAAGTTCGGCGCTGCGGCGGTGGGTGTTTTGAGATTAGCAAAGGGGGTTCTGTTTCTGAGTGTGTTCCCTGACTCACTGGTTGAGACTGGATTAGGTGCCAACATGGGCATTTCATCAGCCCGTCGGTGGGCTGGGATATTGGGAGATGTTGTGATTTTTAAACAGCATCCTTAGGTGTGAGTTCTACCCGGGGTCTGGGTATCGGTGCTGCTGCTCCGCTCGGCAGTCAGACGGGCGAAGGGGGTCTGTGCCGGCAGTGGGTGGGGGCACAAAGATGCTTCGAGGTGCTGCAGTGGCCTTTAGATTCGGCAGGCTCCTGGCTGTGCAGGGGCGGGGGCATTCGGTCCTGGGTTGTACAGATTTGACTTCGAGTCTCAGCTCCCATCAGCAGCCGGCGAGGAGGTGCGGCCTGGTATCGGTTCACCCCTCGTCAGCCCCAGCTAAGAGCCTGGGTGGCCCGGGCCCCCAACTTCTTGCGCCTCTCTGTGGAGTCAGTCCTCATTTCAGGGGGGGAATCTAGCAGTGGGAGGCCCAGGAGACCCCCCCAGCCCCACCACTCCCTGCTCTGGATGGGGAGGGTCCTGTCGGGGTCTCCCTGTGTAAATGGCTGGGAGAGGGGGAGCGGTAGGCTCACACAAGAAAGAGGCGGCCCAGGAGGAGCCTGTCGGGGCCTGGACTCTGTGCTGGGAGCCGGGGCAGGTCTCGTTTTGTGCCGACCACCCCCATTCCACCCTCTGGCCCTCCAGAGGTGTCGAGCTGACAGCCCCATCGGAGGTGTGTCTCTGGGCCTGGGTGCTCGGCTGTGTCTGTGCATGTGGTTTGTTGTTGGGAGTCTGTGTGTCGCTGGCATCTCCGCACTTGCCCACCTGTGCGTCTTTGATGGGTTTAGGTGTCTCTCTGCCGGCCTGTGGGTTTGGGGTCCGTGTGCTCGTCATTTGTGGGTCTGTCACTAGGTTTGGCTTTGGGTGTGTCGGTGGCCTTGTGTGTTTATCTGCTTGTGTGTATTTGGATCTGTGGGGTTGTTTCCCTGTGTTTTTGCACATGCCTGTGCCTGTATTTCTTTCCACACTCGTATGTGTGTGTGTGCATTGAGATAGAAAGAACGAGCGAGGCGGCCCCTCTGTTCAGGCCTGGGGGTCCCAGCAGAGGCGCCGGGCTGTGGGACACAGGTGTGTGCCCCATCTTTCCACCAAAGGCTCTGAAGGAGGGGAAGAGAGAGGAGGCGGCGGGGAGAGGGTCCAAAGGGAAGGGAAGTGTGGAATTTTTAATAAAGACAGAGACAACTGGACCGTGGTCTCAGAACACCCAAGCAATCGGCGAGAGGAAGTTCACTGCTTTGGGCTCTTAATCCAGAAAACGCCCTTTTTCACTCGGGGGGAGGCCCGTACCAGGCCGTCTGCCAGGAGCCCCACCACCCACCCCACAGCTGAGGGGCAGGCAGCCTGGGAGGGGCTTTTCAAGGACTTCCTGGTGCTGTAGTGATTGGGTTCAGGCTCTGCTCGCCCGGCTTGGCGCATCCCCGGGAAGCTAGGGCATTGTGTTTCATCCCCATCTCTGGCGGGGGACCCGTGGGTGCTGGGGCAGGCCCTCCTCCCTGGCTGGGTTCTGCAGTACCCACCCCCCAGTCCTCCAGCAGGGCCCTGGGGGGAGGGAGAGCACCCCAGGTAGAAAGCGCTGCTCCTGAGCCCCTGGAAGAGTTCTTGGTCTCCCCTCAGGTGGGGAGGGGCGGTCTTCCTGCGCTTCGATGGGCGACCAGCTGCGGGCTCGGGGCTCCGTGGAGACCCAAGGCCACCCCCTGCCCGGGAACAGGCTCCGACGAAGACTTGGGTTTTCCACTTTACAGACAGGGAAGCCAGAGCAGGGAGGGACCAGGGACTCGGACGGGGACACAGTGGGCAGAGTTGGGAGCCAACCTGTGGGAGGTGCTAGGAGCCCGTAAGAAGCTTTCCAGATGGGACTTCCTGGAGGGAGGGTCCCGTGGAGGTCCCAGCAGCAGCAGGGCAGGGACCCAGGGACAAGCTGCCTCCACGACCCCTGGGGGTGGGGTCTGTTCACAGCAGAGCCTTTGTTCTGTCTGAGGGGAGTCTGGGGTCGGAACTGGATCGCTGGGCATGGAATCCGAGAGGCTGCGGCCGCCACCAGGGGTCCCCCTTCCACCCAGTCCACACACATCCTTCTCTGAATAAATCTGATAAAGGGCATCCGCTTGGGTTGGGGCAAAGGACTGATCTGCCCGACGAGTGACTCCTTCCCCCCGGAGGCGTCTCTACTCCGACACCTGCTCACCTCCTCGGTCTTCCCCTGTTGTGTGAGCGTCGGTCGGAAGTTGGGCCTGTGAGCTGGGGAATCGAGGCACTGAGATCGATCTGTTGGAAAGTTGGCAAGTGATCGGGAACGAGCAAGAGGCGCTGTGGGCAGCGGAGGGGAAGGCCGGTGGGTGGGTGGGCTCTGGCCAGGGGGGGCGAGGCTGCACCTTGGCCAGGTGGGTCTGAACTCTTCTCTGGCCACATGTACGTGGCTAGCTCGGGGACAGGGCTGGGGACCGTGACCAACTTTGCCGCTCTGAGCTGGCTCGGGAGCTGTTTGTTGACATTTTGGTTCACACGTCCCATGGGCCAAGCCAGGGAAAAACAGTTCATCCTGAAAGTGACTTGTTCATAATGCAGAAGAACCCTGTCTCCATTTTTCTAGAAGTGTCCAATGGAACAGATCCCCAACCGTATTTGAGCACTTTATTTGGCTGTTACATTGATTTCGCTCATTGGTCCCAACGTTCTGTATAATTTCAGGTGAGCCACCCCTCTTTGTGTGAAAAAGCTTTTTAAAAAAAGATCTCAAACAATATATTTTCTTTACAAGAAAAAAATGCTGATACATAAAAAGGAGAGAGAAATCGCCCTGTATCTCTTTCCCTGGGGAAAACCGCTGTCAACAATCGGCGCTTGTCACGTGACCCTGTGCGCCGACACACACGCAGAAGCAGAGTTGGGGGAACCTTTGACCACAGTGTGGGACCCAGGTGGAAAAGGGCGCACAGCCGTAAATAAGAATGACCGTTCTTGGTGCGTGCCGTACGTACAGAAAGGCTTGTGTGCCGTAAACATGGAGTGCGCTGAACTTTCCCATGTGGAAGCTGTCAGCGAAGGCCGTGACCCGGGCCACCTGCCCCCGGAGCACCACCCTGCGTCCCCTCCTCGTCCCCAGAGTTACCTGGGCCCTGCTATCTGACTGTCCATTTCTGTCCCTTCCTACGCCCGGAAACAGTGTGCACTCTCTCGTACACGTGTTTATTTTACATGGAGTTAGAGTGCCCGTGCTACCTTGTCACCTGTCCCCTCGGCAGGGGACGGTGATGGACTAGTGTGTTCCTCTCCACCTCCGTTGTTAGTGGCCGCTTGGTGTTCCAGCCTCGGAAGCCCCACGGTTTAAAATCCCCATGGGGGTGTTTAGCTTTTCACTGTTACAAACAACTTCCTAGGGAGCATCCTTGCTACTGTGGGTGGCATCCGCCTTCTCCTCGGGGACTGGGTGGCTGGCCAGCCACGGTGGGCGGGGCCCGCTGGGCCCGCGAGGGAGTGCGGCCAGGCTGCTGCACGGCGGATGCGCTGGCATGGCTTCAGTGTGCCAGCTGGACCTCATCAGGTGCGGGTGTTAATTACTGGGAGGCCCTGGTTCTGTGAGCAGGTGGGGGACGCTGGGGCCGACTCTTGAAACGGGGTCACCTTGAAACAGACGCTTCCAGGGGAAGGAGACCGAGGAGAAGACCACGGGAAGCTCAGGGCCGGCGCCGGCCCCCCACCGGTCTCCTCTAAGTCACCCTGGAGCCCTGCATGGGGCGTGCGTAGGATCCCTGTGGCCCTGAGTAACTGATATACGGGTGACTTTGCCCCTGGCTTTAACTGGGGTGAGCTGGGAGCAAGAATTCCCGTATCTTTGGCTCACCCCTCTGCAGCAGACCCTTGGACTCCAAGGCAGCTGGCGATGTCTGCGTGTCCTGAAAATGTGGCCTGAGGGAATGGAGTGCCTGGCTCGGGAACGGGGCTGGGGTCAGGCAGCGGGCACTGCCTGGCAGTGGCCTGCAGAAGCCCAGCCTGCCCGGGTTGCAAGGCCCCACCCAGCCAGGGGAGCTCTGGGCTGCAGGCGAGCGGCGCCAGGTCGGGGGAGAATGACGTGGCTGAATCCCCCCTGTAACCCTTCTTCATCAGGGCTGCCTCCTGGATTGGTTTGCGGGGAAAATCGATGTGTTCTAACTCCGTAATTTCCCAGGTTGCTCTACTCCAAATACATCCTGCAGCGGCAGGTGGTGTCTTGGGCCACGTCCGTGTAGACCAAACACTCCTACCTATTCCCTCGGTCCCCGCCCCCCACCCCACCCCCACCTCCGCTCCGCCGGCCCGCCCAGCCAGGGAGTCGCTGGGATTCTACCACCTTTGCTGGCTTTTGTGGCGGCACGCACTGGGGTTGGCGCCAGGCCGCTAATGGCGGACGCCCGGGTCTGTGGAGCTTACCTCTGCTCAGCTCTCGTTATGGCGAGGAATGTCCCGTTAATAATGCATCTCTGGAACTCAGCTGTGTGGGAGCCAAGTAATTATCCCACCGTCGAGTTCCCTGCTTCCGTGTCATCACAACTGGGGCTTCATTAAAAGTCCTACCAGAGCCGGTGTTGTGCGCTGCAGCCTGTATATATATTTTTTCATTTAAATTATCAGCCTGGCTATGGCTCAGAGGTAATTTGACTTTTTGAAACCGCTGAGCCCCTGTGAATTCCCCTCCCCTTCTCCTCTCACTGCTGTACCGGCTGATCAGCCCCAGAAGAACAAAAGGTTTATCTGAAGCTATGAAGCTTATATTCACCAGCTTCTGGCGTCTAGATAAAAAAAAAAAATCAAAGTACTCCATTGAACATGTTAATACTGAGCAAAATGCACACAGCCAGACACTAAACCTTTGCGGGGATTTGGGCATTTGAAAAGTGATACCCAGATCGTAGCCCCGAGAAGGGCAGGTGGCAACAGAGGAAGAAAGAATGTTGATAAATGGATATGAAAGCGGCCGAGGGCTTCGTCAGAGCCCCTTCCTTCCGGCTGCTCCCTTTGTCTGGTTGGGGTGGGTGGGCCACCAGGAGCCCGACCACGGGCGCATCCCCGGGACCCGGATTCCCCCTTCGCTCCGGCCTTGGGCTGCTGCAGACCGGAAGGTGACGAGGGAAGAAGGGTGGCGGGGAGCCTGGGAAGAAATGCCCGGCGTTGGCTTTCCTCTTTGTTTCCTTGTTCTCTGTGGCCTCTCAGCTGCGGACAGTGGAGGACCTGGAGAACATCAGAAATGGGCTCCATCACGCACCCTGCCATGTCCTACCTCCTTCCGTTTCTGACGGAGAGCGGCCACCAAAGACGCAGGGGCCCTCAAATTCAAGAGCGGGCCATTCATCAGATAGGCGCTTGATTGGCAATGTCTGCCACAGTAGCAGGGCTGCGCCTGTCTGTCAGCTGTGTTTCCTGAGCTTCCGGACTGGCCGTGGACCAAGGGAGACCAAGGGGTGGCATTCCCTTCTGTCCCCTGGAAGCTCTCGACCTATTTGGGAGGTAGGTCTAGGTACAGAAAGCATCCTCTGTTGGAAGCCACTGGTGATTAGACGTAAGAGCGCAGGGGCTGCATCTCAGAAGGGGCTGGAGTGGACCGGCCGGCCCGACAAGACAGGGGGAAGGATGCAGAAGGTTTGGCTTTGAAGAGACAGGCTCGGGTGGAGTTCAACCTGCTCAGGAAGCCGAGGAGGGCGGAGAACAATGTGCAGCAGCTCCTACCCAGGTGGAGGCCCGGGGACAAGAGTCCAGCTTTAACTTGGCATGGTCCCCATGGGACCCCGAGGAGCTCTGTCCTGTGGGAATGGGGACCAGCCTGTGTGTGTGTGGCAGCCCGGGGCCCAGGGCCCGCTGCCACCCATCTGGGCAGAGGCCTCGGCGTGCCCAGGTAGGGACGCATTCGTCCTACTGCCCTGAGTACTCTGTGCAGGGACCCAGTGGCTGTCTGGTACCCGACCCCATTGGTTTGGAGAGTCGACCCCTGGCTCAGCCTCTGGAAGCGGGCAAGCTTGGAATATATTTCCTCTCGTGCTTTCTGGTCTTTACCTGCCAGCTCTCTGCCAGGCTTTGTGCCGGGGACCCTGAGCCAAGGCCAGTGGAGGCCCCCCTCCTCCAAATGAGTATCCAGTTTGATGGGAGAGGTGGACCAGTGGAAGAACAAATCCCTCCTAGTGTGAGTGGGCTGGGAACGACCGCCTGTCCGGGGTCTGTGTGAGCGGGGGCAGATCCGTGAGGCTAGAGAGGGGTCCTCGGAGGTCTGAAAGGGGAGGGGTATTGGACCTGGGCCTCTGAGGGATGAATAGGAGTTCACTAGAGGGGACAAAGATAGGTAATTCTAGGCGGTAGGGGCAAAACCAGCTTGGAGTCGTTAAAGAGGGTGGGCGGTTCTGAAAAGCTTCCTGCCAGGATCACCTGAGAGCCCTGATTGCAGAAGCCAATGACTAATAATTCTTTCAGGCCACCGGACCCTGTTGGTCACTCCCTGGACGTTTGTCCTCCTGTGTGTCTGCTCACCCCACCCCGTGGTCTGCAGCCCTGGCTTCCTTTGCTGTCCTCTTCCACCCTCCCTGCCAGCTGCCTGCTGGCTGGCTAGCCCAACAGGCCTGAGGTCTTCACCCCTCTCCCACCCCAGAGTGACAGTTCCCCGTCTCTGCTCTCCCCACGTCCCCACCCACACGCTAGTGGGACCCCTGTTGCCCGTAAGCTGGCTCGTCCGGCCAGCCAGGCCCGGACTGCTGGCCTGCAGCCTTGGGGTTGCTGCTTGTCAGAGACGCTGAGGCCTGGGCACCTCGCTGTGCCTGTCCAAAGGGCCCGTCGTGGTCAGGGTCTCCAGAGCCGTGTCTCGGAGGGGGGGTTAGGGCTTTGGGAGAACTCGAGGCTCTGAGCACTGTCCCCAGCATGAACACACGCTTGGTCTTGGCCTTGGGGCCAGAAGCCTGCACCCACTTCCGGGGAAAACCGGTTTTTGCTTCCTTTCAAGGCCATGAGTTTGCGCTCGTGTGAAGTATTTTGGAATCATTTAGGCATCTAAGCCTCCGCAAGGGCCACTTGTCACCCTCAATGTGGAAGATGCTGTGCCCAGTCACGTCACACTCACCAGGAATGAGGTCGCCCCTCCTCCCAGGCAGCGGGGCTGGGGCTTCAGAGACCAAAGTGCCTGACCGCTGGCCTCACCAGTGAGGACTGGGGGGGAAGCACAGAAAAGCAGCCAGGCAGGCCTGGCCCCCCACCCCCACCCCGGCCTCCCCGGTCCCGACCTGGAAGGATGGGGCGGGAGCAGGCCTTGAACAGTGGGCGCGAAGAGGGAGCGGTCCTGCGGCGAGGCGGCAGCACTCTGGGAGCAGGCCTAAGAGATCCCCCGGCTCCGAGCTGTGATCCACACACCACACTCGCAGACAGCTGGTCGCCCAGCGTGGGCCGCGCCTGCCGCTCCGAGCTGGCACACTGGCGGGGGCCAGGTACCGCTCTGATTTCCCTCGTGCAGATGCGGCCAGGAATATCTTAATTTATCGGTGTGCTGGCGTGCAAACGGGGACACTGGGCCGCCCGCATCACTGTGAGCGGAAAATGGAGCTGAGAGGGGCTCGGTCTCCCTGCTACCGTGGATCTGAAATCACCACCGCCTTTTGTTGTGTTTGGAAGGGCTTGAGCCATTCTTAATTATTTAATTGTGGCTACGCAAGTGATACATTGGGAATGGCCCTGTCATTCCAGGGATACTGAGTGGAGGAAAATGTTTAGTTACCGGAGGGGGAAAAAAAGTGGTAATTAAATCCAAGTGTAGTTTGTATCGTGCAGGCGGTGCGGGTGGGAAGGGGTCTGCTGGGCCTCACCTTGGAAATTCCGATGCCGTAATAGTAACATCAGAGGCTCGGCCGCCTGCCTCCGGGCGAGGCCAGCAGAGCCGGCCAGGCCCTGGGTGAGGCGCCCGGTGAGGGGCTGTGGGACACAGACGCCATTGTCCCCATGTTACAGTGGGGACACGTGGCATTCCGAGGACTTGCCGAAGGTCTCCCCTCCCTCAGGGCTCGTGTTTCCCGGACACCAGGCTGGCCGGCTGGCCCTGCCCTGAAAACTTGGGTGGCTGCCTGGCTTGGGTGTCTGCCCTGTGACACCTTGTGATTATCCCGCAGAAGCACTCATTGTATTCGTATCGTTAATTTTGTTTGGGCTGTTACATTTGATAGATACATTAAGCACTATATAGTTCTCTTTATACATGAAATTGAACTGCCTTTGAACAGTCAGCCGGCTAATTGCCGGTAATTTGTGTTGCTAACGAGAGGCGGAATGGTGGTGTCACATTAGACTCAACAGTCAGTTAACAAATTTGCCGATTCAGATCGCAAAGCACGCCCTCTGTGCCGGAGGCAGGCTGCATCCCACACGTGGGTGGGTTTTTACAAACGCGCACCACGAGAAGCCGCGATTCCCACCCCATTTCCCCAGGGGCTGTGCGTCCCTGGCTGGCTGGAGATGGGTGCTCGGGTCGGTCTGGAAGACGGGAGATTTCAGGGTGGGGGGGCTGGGGGTGGGAGGGGAGGTGTCAGCAGCGCCTGGGTGGGGCTGAGGCAGAGTTATTGCCTAGATCCTGAGTGATGCCCCCCCCCCTTTGCTTGGGGTCTAGAGGTGCCCCCTGGTCTTTTGATCTCAATCAGGCGATTTCTGCACTGGCTCTTCCATTCGGGGCTAGTTACTCTGAGGGGCTCTCAGGAGGGGGTTGGGTGGGGTTAACATCAAGTCCCTTCTGCCACAGCCCAGGGAGGATCTGGGGAGAGGGGGGCGTTGGTGGCAGTGGTGGTGCAGGGGCGGGAAGAGCCAGGGTTGCATCCTTCCCTGCAACTCCACCCCCGTTTCTAACCCCCCCCCCCCTTGGGGAAGGTGCGGCAGCAGCTGGAGGAGCCTGGGGAGGAGCACTTACTAGTGAAGTTTTGGGGGGGGGAGACATGGGTGAGACATGAGCTCCTGCCTCCTGGAACCACAGAGAGCCCCCAATTCTGACGTCGAAGCCCCAGCCCCCAGCACCGCTGCATCTCACATATTTGGAGACAGGGCCCTCAAGGAAGAGGTTCGGTGAAGAGGGGCATTAGGGTGGGCCCTGGCCCGGTCTCGTTAGGGTCCTCATGAGAAGAGGAACCATGGACGCCCTGAGGCCCCGGGCACGCGAGCACTCAGAGGCAAAGCACGCGAGGAGACTGCAGCGAGGGGGCTGTGCCAAGGAGAGGAGCCCCGGGTCAGCAGCCCCGCAACACCTTGACCCTGGACGTAGTTTGTATGGCACCAAGCAGACGAATGCCGATACCGCCAGCAGTTCCATCAGAGTGGGCCGAGAAGGGGGCGGTGTGGACCTGTTAGAAAATTCCAGAAACCCGAAGGCAGCAGCCCCCTTCAAGCCTGAAAAACCTGGTTTGGGGACCAAGACAAGGGTGCTCCAGGCTTCAGCAGTAGATGGCGGCCACTCGGAGCTCCGTATCAGAGGCCCCAGTCCTCAGACGGCGTGGCTGGACTTTGCTTGTACGCCCAGGTCGCTAGCAAGGGGCACAGGACGGGGCCTGCTGGGGAGGGGCCACCCCCTTGCATGAGGCATCGCAGCCCATTTCCACGGGGGATGTGGAAGGGTGGGCATTCAGTCCGTGTCTTCCTGCAGCGGGCTTGTAAGAAAGGGACTTCCTAGGCTTGGAGGACAATGGCTGTGGTCCCCCGAGCTCCCTCCAGCCTGTCCCTAGGCCTTGCGTCGGTTGGGGGCACCAGCCGGGCTGTGCCAGACACACTTCTCAGCACCTCAGGGCCTCACCCCCTGCCGCCCACTCCTCCAGTCCGTGATGCCAAAGAACTTCATTTTCCTCTAGCTTAGCCAAGGAGCAGAAACCTCCTGGGGCCTCAGTTTCGGAGCCAAGTATCGCTGCTTCCAGGGTCGCTGTACTTCGCTATGGGGGAAATAGCCCAAACGTGATTGTTGTAATGTTACTGATGGTTCATCGGTGCTGGGTCGCTCCGTGTTTCCTGGGTAGAGGCTCACTGTAAGCTCCACCCTGGGGTCCCTGACTCTCGGGCCCGCAGGCGGTTGATGATTCGTGTTTGTGGGTGAACTGCATACACACCCGGCGAGCAGTTTGTAGGCGGTTGGTGTGTCAGTAAACAGAATAAATGCATTGGAAGAAATTGATAGGTTTAATCTCTATGTGTCTGAATCGATTTATTTTCAAGCAGTTCTGAATCCGCCGACAGTTCACACAGAACGGAAACGGCGTTGTCGTCGTGATTTCTTTTGGCTATTCAGGGCGTAATTAGCGGATCCCAATCCACGGGGTTGGGCAGGAGGAAGGCCTGCCTGAGGGTAGGGTGATAATGTAGGTGTGATAAGTTACCGTTTTAATTGGAACATGTCACCTAAAATGCCGTATGGGGTGCCTGAGTGTGATATTGTCATGTTACAGAGTGACACATGCTTCTGATTTTGTAATAAAAGGTTTTGTCATCAAAGAGGGGCGTTATTTGTGCCACACCCAGTCTTTCTAATATCAGACGGCAGCTTGATCTGAAGGACCGGGCGTTGGAGTTCCCAGCCGCATTCTCTCAGAGACAATGAGAAAAACCTCCCACCTGAGGTTGGCCAAGATGTCCCAAAGACACGCTCGGTTTCCACTGCCATCAGGCCAGTGAGCTGCCCTGTCTCTGTCCCCTGAGACGGTAGCCCAGCCCCTGGGGTCTCACTGAGCTGCTTCTTGGCTGGCTTTCCCCCCTGTTCCTGGCCAGCCGGACTCAGAGGGGACGCCGAACTCCATTTCGAGTAGAAGGCGAAGAGATGGGTTTCTACACGTACAATAAATCGATACTGACCTTGCTCCCTGGACCTGCACGTAGAAGAAACTAGGTGGGAAGTGTGGATGGATCCCCAAGAAAGTTGTGTGAGGGTGGTGACTGGTTCTGGGCCGGCGTTCACCTCGGTGAGTTAAACACAGAAATGCACGATGGCACCAGGTCATCATCATTAACGAAGGTGATCCTTCTTTAACCAGAAAAGTAACCTCTGCTCACGGAGGGAAGATGGACGTGACACCACAGGGCACTCGCCGTTCCTTTCCCTTGGCTCCTCCCCCAATTTCTACTCCCCAGAAGGCACTCGCCACTTGTACTGATTTTTCCATGTCCTTCAAGAATTTTTCTGGGTGTATACACAGGTATTATTCAAATGGCATCGACTATATTTGTTATTCTGTTATCCTCGCTCACTTCACTTTGGGCATCGTGCCGTGGACATCTTTCCTCGTCAAGCCTTCGGTTTTACTCCGTTAAAACAGGAGAGTGTGTACAATGTTTTATGGGACGGCCACACCACCGTTGATTTACTCGCGTGTCTGTGGATGGGGTGGAAGCATTTGCAAAGTGCGATGAGAGGGTGGGTGCCTTCAGGGGCTGGGAAGGCTTCAGGGCGGAGGTGACGTGCGCTAACGGGTTTTGAAGAGCGTGTCAGAGTTGGGGAGGTGAAGTCTGTAAGTTTGTTGACAGCCGCGATGTGGAGAGAAGTCGTGTGGAGGGAGGCAGGCCACATGAGGGCAGAGATGGAGAACGAGCAGGGGCACATGGCCCTTCTGCCCCGAGGGACCTGCGCCAGAGGGCGAGTCCAGCAGTTGGAGAAGAGGCCAGTTTCCTGCCTCGCCGGTCGAGCGTGGGTGTCGGCGAGCTCGGGACCACGTGAGCGCGGCGGTTTGCAGCAGGGAAGGTATACAGTGCGTGCAAATGACCAAACGTTTGAGCCAAGGATCCCAGCGTGGCAGCTGAAAGAGAGAGAGAGAAGGGAAAAACCCACCAGCTTGCTGGAAAGCCCAGTTACTGCTCGGAAAATGCCGCAGGGAGCCGCCCGCCCGGCGACACGTCAGCCCCTGATGGAAACCTGGCTTGGCAGGCCCCGAGTTTTAAGCTGCGTGCCTGTCTGCTAGGTCGCATTTGGATTGAGCGGCTGGCAGTCTGTGTGCCTCGCTTAATAGGATTGAAAGAAAAGAAATGTTACTTTTCATCGCACGAGACAACAAAGAGAAACGGGGAAACGAAAATATTATTTCGTTTGAACAAATTACAGGGAGACCCTCTGGGGCGTTTTCAGGGAATCAGATGAGGAAAAGCACTTAGATATCATTCCATCAAACTAAATTTTTAACTACAATTTTTTTTACAGAGAAAATGTGTTGGGAGGAGTTCAAAGATGATTAGAGCTCTCACCTCAGAAACAGTATTCAAATTTTACCAGCTCATGGAGGCCCGGCACAAACCGTTAATGCCTAGAACTTTCCTCCCGGGGACAGAAATTTCAGGATTCTTATAAAAACACATTGAGCTGATTTCATTTCTGCGTCTCTGCAGACCACATCCGCGTAATTTCAGTAAGTGTTATAAATGTTATTTTAAGTATTATAATAGCGATCCCTCCCGGCAGCGGGCTGCGCATCTCGGCTTCCATTCCTAAGGTAATGTTTACCTCGGATGGCACGGAATTGTTTGCTTTTTCCGCAGTGAGCTCTCTGCTCCCAACTGCTTAATCAGCCGTGGAAGAGAGAGGAGATGGTACAAACATTTCTCCTGATTGCTGTAGAGGAGTGGGGAAGCCCACGTGGGTGGGGCTGGAGGAGCCGACCACCCCGTCTTACCCCTTCTTCTGAGTGTGTGTGTGTGTTTGTTTGTGTTTTTCCGTGGTTCCTGAGGACTGCCGTGGGCTGGGCCAATCGCCAGACTCACTCATCGTTACAATGTTTCTCCAAGCCTGCGTGGGCCGACCAGACCTCGGGCCCTCCTCCTGGCCGGTCCCTGGGACTCCAGCGTTCTGGTCACAGCCGGAGTTCGCACACTCTCAGGATCCGAAGGGCCCCGGAGGCTCTCCGAGTGGGCTCTGTGCGGCCTGCTCAGTGGAAGCGAGATTTTATTAGGCTTTATGAAACTGAAACTTTGCTACCCTCCCACACAGGACCTCAGGGGGCCTTGGGGGACAGTGTGCAAGGTTTGCACACTGGGTTCTTCACCTTTTGAATGCTAGTGTGCTCAGGACTGGAGATGGCACGGGGAAGTCTGGTGTTCATTGCAGGCTTGTCTTGAGTGTTTAAGGCCTCCCACACCGCTGACTGTGGGGAAGTTCTGCTGCGAGCTGACTGGCAGCCATGCGGTCTTTGATTCATGCAACAACTACCGTGGAGAGACTGCCTGTTCCAGGCGCTGTGCTGGTCTCCGGTGAGTGAAGAAACGTGTTTTTCTGTGTCGGTGTAGCCGAGCATCTAGATGGCAGAGCCGAGGCCGATCAGGGAAACCAGCCGACAGGTGATTATAAGCATGGAGACGTTATCAGAGCCGGGATGGAGGAAACCGGGGGGGGGGGTGTCGGGTGAGCTGAGGTGTGAAGGAGGAGACAAGTGAGTGGGTGAGGAGACTGGGGCAGAGTAGAAGCTCAGAGGCTGGAAATGCCTGGGGCAGAGAGGGGTGCCGGGGGGGGCTGGCGAGGGACCAGCAGTGTGACAGGTGACCGGACTGTGGCTCCGAGGCAGTGAGAGAGGCTGGGCACTGCCGTGCCTCTCGGGTGTGGTCCACAACTGGGTGTTCGTTTGTGCAGGGAGAAACCAGCACAGGGCTGAGGTCTCCAGTGACCTCTGCCCACTCGAAGTGTGTGGAAGGGCCGCTCCGGCCGCTGGGTGGGTGTTCTGGCTGCGGGTGGGGCGGATGCAGGATACATTTGGGAGCGGAGATGGCCAAACCCGCTGGCGAAGGGTGTGCGGGGAAGAAACACATGTGGGGCCCAAGTGACTTAAGCCGCTGAGTTCCTACAGCTGGTCGGCCTCTGTCTGTGTCTCCCTCACTGCACCCCCCCCATACCCTCCCCGGGGGTGGTCCTTTTGCCTCCCAGGACAGACCACCTAGGGTATCTGTCTGCGCCCCCAGACTGTTTGCAGCCCTTCAAGTCAACTCCCCAGGGAAGGATTGGCAGGGACCGGCTGGGTTCCCTGCCTCTCCCCACCTCTGCGTGTCACCTTTCTCGTTCTCCAGCCTCGGTTTCCCCAGCTCCAGGGAAGGGAAGTGAGCTCAGCCCTTCCTCGAGCCACCACTCCGAGATCCCCAAGGCCTGGGTCTAATTGAGCTCCAGCCTTTAGTTAAAGACCAGGGCCAGTAGGTAGCTGATTTTCCCAGCCCTCGGGGTGGACGCTTGACAGGTTTCCGTGATGGGGACTTGGGAGCGGAGGGAAAGAGGGGGGCTGGCTGATAATTAAAGCATCCTGAGGGTCCCAGTCTGGTCCAGTCGGTCCGAGGGGGTGCTCCCTGGCGACGGCCTGGTCAGCGGGCGTGTGCACAGGCCTCCCACCGGAAGGCAGGCAGGCTTTTGCCGATGCTGGGGTGGGGCCGTGGGCCGGAGCGGTTGGGGAGTGCTCGGTCAGAAGAACCCCAGGCCCGGCTGCGCGGGCCGAGTGAACGTCCACGAGCACGTCCGTCTCTCCCCTTCCCCGTGGAGGGCATCACCCCTGTGCCTCCGTCCCCCTGTGTCTCCCACTGGCTGCCACCCCGGAGCCCTGGGGTCCAAAACAACGTTGCCAGACCCCGGTTGAACCTCCCGGGCTCTGGGGTGGGCTAGAGCGTAGAGAGAGAGGGGGAAACAATGGTTTTGTTTCTCTGAAACACCCCCCACACACACACAACATCCGTGCACCCCACCCTCAGTCCCAACCCAAACCAGATGAATATTCTAACACCAGTGTGTTTTGTTCGAGCCAAGAGCACACCGTCTTCCTGGCACAGCCAGAGAATGACCTGAAAACCTGAATATTTCAGGGAACAAAGGTCCTTGGGCCTGCTTCCCTGAGCAGGGCCTCGGTCCAGGGTTATTTGAAGGCTACCTGGTTGGGGGCGTGGGAGGCGGGGCTGTGTGCGTGGCGGGGGGGGGGGAGCCCCTGCCTGGCTCCTGGGCACCAGGCAGCCGCAGAGCCACCAGGCCCCAGCCTCCAGCCGAGTGCCAGGCAGAGAGGAGCAAGGAGGTGGGGACTGCTGGGGCCTGAGAAACAAACTCTATTTTCTGCTCATCTGTGGCAGGAGGGCTCCCGCAGCCCACAGGCTCGCGGAGTGAAGCAATTTCAGACAGGGACGAGTGCCTGTTTTTCCCTGGAGCAGAGACTAAAAACCCCGAAAGCCCTCCGTTTCTCGTGCCTTAATATCCTGTTCTGGAAAGTGCCGTGGTAAGGAGGTGGAGGAAATGAAGACGATCCTTAACAAACAGAAGAGGCACTTCGCCAGCTCCAACCAGCAGCCCGGAAGGCCCCAGGGGCTGTAGGTGGGGCTGGAGAGATGCCTCTTGGGGAGGGAGGGGTCCTGTCCCTGGAGGAAGTCCTGGGAGGGCCACCACCACCCACAATGACCCGGATTCCTGTCCTCTGAGGGGGCATGTTTGCTGGGACTGGAGCCACTGGGTAGCTTCAAAGGCCACAGGCAGCGGCCTGGCCGCTTTCTGCCCTAAGAGGCGAGGGTTTGGGAATTTTATTCCTCCATCTCTTTGGTCCCTGTTGTCCCAAAGCTCCCCGTGCTGTGGCCTTTCCCCTGAACGCAGGCGCTGGGCCCTGTCCCTGCCTGCTGCCCCGCCCCCCACCGCAGTGGGTTTGTCCGGCTTGGGTTCGGGCCCAGCTGGCCCCAGCTAGAAAGACAGAAACCCACGGCTCCCCGGTCCTGCAGAACCAGAACCTGCGTTTTGCACAGAGCCCAGGCGATGCGTAAACCCTGCCGAGTTTGCGAAGCGCCGGCGTAGGAGACAGTCCACTCAGGGCAGATGCCGAGGAAGGTAGGGTAGCAACCTTGCTTCAGACGCAGCCGCCTGGTGTCCCGTCCCAGCGCCCCCGAGGCCACCAATACCTGGGAGGGGGTGGCCTTCACGTCCTCCTGGGTAAAGCGGGATTGTAGAAGCAGCCGGGCCTCAGTGCTTGGGCTGCTGAACGAGGATGAGGTGTAATAACAGAAAACCTATGTTCTGTCCTCGGCAGACAGCCCGGGCCTAGGGGGCACCGCGTGGACGCGGTGTCAGCCGGCTTTCTGGGGGAGCTGGCGCCAGGCTGCGCGAGCGGCAGGGAGAGCCCCGGGCCTGGGCAGCTGGTTTGCTCTGGGCCTGTCAGTGGGGTGAGACGCAGGGGCCAGCCGCCCGCCAGGACACCTGCGGGACTGTTATGGGGCCTAGTGGGGAAAGGGAGCCAGAGTTAGTGTTGGTGGTAACAATTATTTTTTTAATTACCAAAAAAAAAAAAGTGTGAAAAGCAAGGAAAACCCCTGGTGATCACAAATGAATTGCCTAAGTTCTGTAAGCAAATCCCCCTTTCTGAGCCACAGCTGTTGGCATGAGCCAGTGGCCATTCCTGTGAAGGCCTCGGGCTGAGGCCCGGGCCCGGGTGCTGCTGGTGGGGGAGCCGCAGCCACGTGGGGCTGGAGGAGGCGCTCTGTGGGCAGGACCGGGCTCCTGGGCCTCCTGGCAGCGCCAATGCCTCCGATTAGCAGGTCAGGCGGGAAGAGGTGCTAAAAAGAATCCTTCCCGCCGCCTCTGCTGGCACGTTTTGCAGGGAGTTCAGTTACGAGACCATTAAAATGTTATTTTGATAATTAAGCCCACAGCTGTTCCGAGGGCGGCGGGGGCAGGCCTCGCGGGCGGCAGAAGGCTCCCGGAGAAGGAAAGGAAGTGGGGAGCGTGTGGTGGAGGGGAGGCGGGCACAGGGCCCGAGGCAGGTGTGGTGTGGAGCCGAGGACCGCCACCCGTGTCCGGGGTTGCCGCCAGGTGGTCAGAGGGGACCGTGGCTCTGGGAGGCCCCCTTTGTGGGTCAGGGTGACCTGCCCCCCACATGGGGACACCAGCCAGGTTTCGCCTAGATCGGTGGCTCTCCTAGTGGGGTCCCAGCAGTATCAGCATCACCTGCAAACCTGTGAGAAACACAGTTCTCAGCTTCACTCAGATTCATGGATTGGAAACTCCTGGTTTAGGGGGGCAGTCTGGGTTTTAACGGCTCTTCCGAGGCTCACTAAAGTCATGCAACCGCCATCCTTAAAGGTCACCTGCCAGAGGGGCTCAGCTTGCAAATGGACCTTCGAGATTGGTAAGATCTTGTCGTAGTCCATCATTGTACAGAAGGCAAAGAGAAGCCCAGAGAGGGTGAGCAGCTTGTCTAAGGCCACACAGCAAATCTGAGAAAGACTGGAATTAGTCATTGGCCAGCTGTCTGGATTCCAGGTCTTTCTGTGAGACCCTCTTTCCAAATACTGGGGTGAGGGGTGAGGTTGGCTGAGAAAAGGTTTCAATTGGAAGCAGTGAGGGAAGCCGCGGAGAGGCCCGTTTGTCCACCCAGAATATCTCTACCTGCCTGGCGTCTCCCAGCATTCTCTAGTCCGTTCTGCTGGGAGTCGTTGCCAATCCACGCAGCCATCCCCCCGCCCCGATGTATTCCCCCATCTAGCCAGCCAGCCAGCCTCTCTTCTTTCTGCTGCTCGCTCGTACCTGCCGCCGGTTCATTCATCCTCCGCTCACCCATCTGTCCGTGAATTCATGCATCCATCCGAATATTCAAGTGGCCCTCACTCACCCATCTGCTTATCCATCCCCCGGGCCCTGCATTCATCCATTTCATCGCCAGTCTACCCATCCACCCCGTCCCTCTCTCCCTCCCACCCTCACAAAGAACCTACTATGTACCAGGCTTGTGTACATCCGCCTCCACTGGCAGGAGCTCCATCAGGCTAAGCCTGGCTGTGTGAGTGGGCCCTGTCCTGTAACACGGTGGAGCTAGGACCATGAGGACAGACCCCAGGTCCCCGGCTGCTCTGCGCCCCTCCCAGAGCCAGATGCCTTCCTGGCACAGATCGTTGGGAGGGTCCCTCTGCACCCCCGCCCCTTTGCTCTGCCTGCGCCGGGCCGCCGTCCACACCGTGGAAGACTTTCTCTACTGCAAGACTCCGGCACCTCCTCGCGGCCTGTAGAGCACAACCTGCTGCTGCCTTCTGCCATCGGTGCCTGTCCCCCTGCTTGTGGCCGGCCCGCTTACCAACCTTTGACCCCCTGGTCCCCACCCTGGGCTCCAGCCGGAGCAGGTGATTTGCTGCTTCCAAGAGCCTTGGCCCATTCTGGCGCGGTGCTGGCCCTGTGCCTAGAGTGACTTCGCCGCCCGCCACTTACTCCGCCCATGGAAGCCGTTCCCGTGCCCTGTGGCTCACTCCCGTGTCCCCTCTACCAAAAGATCCGCTTTTGTTTTCCATCAAGAGAGGCTGAGAGAGGTTAAATGACTTGCTGTGGTCACAGAGCAGGAGACATCCCAGAATGGGACATCCCCGTGCAGAACCCCTGTCGTCTGTGGTCCCATATCGTCACGTGTCTGGCCCTGGTTTGCAAGGCTCACGCTTGTGCATGGGCAGAGGCAGGCTGCGGCGTCTCCCACACACCTCACTGCGCAGCGCCCCACGTGGAAGGCGCTGCTCCTGAAGTGGGCGAGCTCAGGACTTAGTTACCTGTGTGCCGCACACATGTTGTGAGGGACAGGCCTGCAAGGGCCTGTGGGTCTCACTTTTGCCTTAAAAGCTGTGAAACCTTGGAATGCACAGCACCTGGCACTTAGGAGGTGCTTTTCACAAATATGTTTTGAATGAAAGGATGAACCAAAAAAAATCACTTTCTCCTTTCATGTTCTTTGCAATTTCAAAAAACTGTTGGCCAGATAAAGCGGGAGTAATAGTCACATTTCAAAAGCCAACTTGTCCCTTGAGGTGCTGGTCACTTGGGATGGCAACGGCCAGCTCGCTGGCCCATGGTTGTGGGGTGACCTGTGGACTCTGGCGGGCAGGGTCTGTGTCTCAGTCATTTCTGAACCCCTGGTGTGTGGCACGGAGGCTGCATCCCCTCCCTGGGCTTCGGCAATAGTCTGTCTCACTCCCCAAACCCCTCACCTTGCTGTCAGGTTGGACTTGAAGCGAGTGGCCCCCCTGACTGAGTGTCCCCCATTCAGAGCCCTCGTGGTTCCCGTCCGCCTTAGGTGGAGGCCTGCTGGCCCTGCCCCCACTCAGCACATGTTGTGACTATATTTTCCGTGTCCCCTACCGTCACACCCTTCACCCCTCGGGGCGCACTTGGGTGGTGTCTCCTTGGGTGCAGTGGTAGGCATCTTCCCCTCCTGCTGCGCCTTCCAAGTGGGTGGGACACACCAGGACTTGCGCTCTGCACACCATAGGTTCCTGAACCTGATACATAGTTTGTGAATGAATCAATAGAAGTGATACATAGTAGGCACTTAGTAAAACCCTGCTGAATAAACACACAAAACTTGTGTCCTAGGTGCCTAGCCAGTGTTTGTCGAACGAACCAACGAATAGGGAAGGATGCTCAGTGTCTTCTCAGAAAAGCTCTGGCCAATCAGGGCCCCTCTGGCCCAGGAAGACTGTGGATCCGCCTCCTTGCCCAGCCAGGCCTGTGACCCTCCTGCCTGCTTTTTGTTCACACCCAGAAGCTGAGTCTGGGCTAGGGACAGTGGCCCTGGGAGCTGCTGCTGACACAGTTGGACAGGGGACCGGAGGTGGGGACGGCTAGGGTAGCCTTTTGGTGAGAAACAGAGGGTGCTGGCCCTAGCTTTCGGCCCTGGTCTGGAGCCGTCTTTCAGAACCTCTGTTTTTCCTGCTCAGTCAGCTCCCCGGGGAGGGCCAACTTGCAGAGTGGCGTCTGTCACACCAAACATGCTGCCTGGGTGCAGCGGGGCGATTTGGTTGGGGAGGAGCTTGTGGACACTAAGCATATACTGCTTTGGAGCAAAGTGTAAAAACTGTTTCACTGCCCATTAACAGGTACTTCTCTTGACTCCCAGAGACAGAGAGAGAGAGAAATTAAATAAACAGCTACATAGCCACTTGGCACGATTTACTGAAAGTATCACAGGCTTCGATTTCCTGCTCTTTTGTGCTGTGTGATCACAGCAAAGTCTCTTAACCTCTCTGAGCCCCAGCTTTCTGCTCTATAAAACAGGATCATTACACCCGTCTCTTGGGGCTGCTGTGTGGATTACATGAGATCCTGAAAGCAAGGCCCAGCTCCCGGCACACAGAGGCCCCTCATGGGGGTTCACCTGGCACAGAGGGACACCTCGGCTGAGTGGCATACACCCCCCCCCGCCCCATCAGAACCAGATTTTAAGCGTTCCCCTCCCCCCATGACAGGGCCTGCAGTGCACCTGAGGGCATCATCCTTTCTCCCGCACATATTCGTCAGGTCCTGGGGCAGTGGGAGGAGCCTGAGGATTTATTTCACAAATTCATGAGTTTAGTCCCTGGGGCAGCTCTGGGGAGAGGCTGTGGGTTACAGATGCTGGCCTGCCCCTGGGCAGCCCTGGGTCTCTCGGGCACATAGCACACGCCCTGGCTGCTTGGCGTCCTCCGTAAAATGGGGCCAGGAGAGCTGTGACCAGTCCCCCGGCTGCGAGCGTGACACACGGCAGGCATGTAAGCAGTGCCCGACACGCAGCAAGTCCCCGGACCCACCCGCGGAGCTTCACCGTTCCCAGCCGCCCATTTAGCTGCCGTTGTGTTCGGTGGGCCCTTCACTCCCAGGCTGGGGACAGGGACAGCCAGCATCACAGTGAGAGCAGTTGCCACGCGCCAGGAGCCTGCTGTGTGTCACCGAGACCCAGAGGGCACGTCCTAGGACTGTTTCCATGAGCTGGCTGTTGCTTTCGTCCTCCAGGTAGAGAAACCGAGGCTCTTAATGTCCCCTAGCAGAGGCCACGGGGGCGGAGTGAACCCGGTGGCCTGCACCCACGCCTGTGGGACTCACTTGCCAAGTCACCACCCAGAAGGACGCGCCTTGAGAGCCCGCCCCTTCCCAGGTGCCTGCTCTGTGCAGCCTCCTTTATGTGAGCGGTCTCTCTGCGTTGTCCCCGGTCTTGGGGTGTGTCTGTGGCGGTCCTGCAGAGCAGTCTGACCCTCAGCAGGCCTCTTCCCAGGGCAGCCCTAACAGGCTCATTTAGGGCAGGTTCACACGCCCCGGAAGATGGGGCACTGGTCAGGAGGCTGTTGGCATGTAGACAAGAAAAGGCGGTGGCCCGAAGGGGGTGCTGGCGGAGGGGGTGGACAGCAGTGGGTGCCCGCTGGGGAGTGTGTGATTGCTAGGCAGTGGCATGCATGTGAGTGTGCGCAGGGAGCTGAGTCTTCGGGGGGATGGTGTTCTGGGAAATGTTCCTACAAGGGGCTGGCTGGTCTGACTCCCTCAAGGAGGGAGGGAGGGAGGAGCCATTTCAGACGGGGACACGAGGAACAAATGTTGGGGTGGGGGGAGCCCAGTGACCAGCTGTGGGGACCGCAGCAGGAGGTTGTGATGAGGTCCCCGCCTTCAAGGAGCTCCCTGTGCATTTTGGGACAAGCCTGTGGCCCCTGGTGGCTCAAGCATAGGGACATCCAACACCAGCTCTCGTGCTCGGGAGAGGCTGCCAGGAACAGGCGTGGGTAGGGCGTGACCAGGAGCCCTGGTTGGACCCGAAGGACCTGCCCGAGCAGGGGACTTTTGCATTCACTTGTGCATTTGTTCAGAGCATCCTGCATTCAGTGCTGTAGGGCAGGAGAGCAGGGGGAGGGAGGAAGGGAGGGAGAAAGACATACAGACAGACAGCAAGGGACGAATCCCTACCCAGGGGGACCAAAGGTTTATGAGGACCACAGTTGTCAGGCCTTTTGGAGTAACCTAACTAGAACCCGAACCTGCCTCAGACTGGCATAAAGGGCCAAGGGGATGGGCCCATTGGGCCCGAAACAGGGCTTTCTCGAGGCCCAGGTGGGTCCGCCATCAGGACAGGGCCCCCTGCCGTCCGCCCAGGCTCTTGTTGCTTTAGCTCAACGACCCCAGGTGCAAGTCTTAGCCACCATCTGATTGGCCAGGCCTGGGTCATGTGTTCATCCCTGAACCAATCACTTTACCCAGAAGCATGGACTATGCTGATTGGCTACATACTCACCTAGAGCATGGGCTGGGCGGGGCCGGGGGGCGGTTCCCGGAAGAAGGGGCAGTAGAAGCCAGCAGGGCTAAAGCCAAGTTCACTGCGGGGGGGGGGGTGTGTAAAGGCCACTTGCCTGGTGGGACAGGAGACAAGTGAGCGGTCAGAAGCTGGCCAGCCACAGACGCGGGGGCTCCAGGGCAAGAGGGGTCTTTGAGCCAAGAAATGATTAACTCCTGTGGAGGCCACGTGGGCACGGGGGCCCCCTTGCTCTCCCCAGTCCCCCGACGTCCAGTGAACTTGATTTTCCTGTGTCTGGACTGGACGTCCACTCTTCGTGCCCTCCCTGGCGGTCCCTGTTGAGAACATTCGGGGACGGGCTTTTGCTCCAGGCCAGCGGTGGCCCAGCTCCCCGTGGGCCCCCGCACGCCTTGTGTCCCTCTGAACAGCCGCCGGCGGCTGTGTGGCCTGGCTCTGCCCGGGCAGAGTGTGGCGTTTCCCGGGCGAAGCCAGGCCTCCCCTGCTCCTGCTTTGTGGAATGATTTGTCAGCATCACGGGGGATCGCTCTGGGACCTGTGTACCTCATTTTCGTCACCAGAGGGATCCGGGGTGGGTTAGGAAATGAAAAGATCAGCCAGTGCCATCTGGGGTCACATCAAAGCCAGCCCGAGCCAGGTGAGCTCGCTCCTCTGCTGCGCAGGTACGGAAGCGCAGGCTGTCGGGGACTTGGCCCTGGGCCCAGCCTGCTTCGACCTGCTGCATGATCTCCGTCAAGCCTCCAGTCCTTCTGCGCCTCGGTTTCCTCCTTTGTCCACACGGGCACACGAACACTTTCCAAAGGGTGTAAGGGTACCCGTGCGTGATGTCACCAGCCTTGGCACTGTTCCTTTCTGTCCCCGGGGGCTCGGAAACACCCTGTGAGGTTCCCTGGTGAACTGGCTCCCCCCGTCCCCTCTGTTCCCCTCTTGCAGCTGGGGGCTCAGGCATGTGACCCTCTGTGCAGGGCCCACACCTCTCTCTACAGGAAGGTGTGCGGCCTGGCCGCCGCCCACGCCCTCCCTGTCTGCCCCCAGGCGGAGCTTGGCCCCTGACACCCGCTCCCCGCGCTGGCCGCTGTGCCTCCAGCCTCGCTTCTCACTGGCTGCACATCAGCACAGTAATCATTTTCAGATTTACAAGCATTAAATATTTTAATTTAATGCCTTGGCTCTCTTGTAATTCATGCACTTAATTATATGATAATTACTCAAATGAAAGAGATACAGCTGCTGCCGTATCACTTCTGAGGGAAGACGGGGTTTGGAGTTGGACGGATTTGGGGAGGTGGGTCCCCCTTCTCCCTCCCCTCTCACCCTTCTCTGAGCTGGGTTGTCTGTAGTAGCAGCTCCTCCCCTATCCAGTGCTGGGGCTGGACCGGGGGCTGGCTCAGCTGCACCCCTGTGCCCAGGAACAGGGTGCAGGGCCCATCCTGGCTGGGTGGCTTGGCCCCTGTGGGTGCTGCTGTGCCAACAGAGACCTACTGGCTGGCGAGTGGGGAGAGGTGGCTCTTGGGAGCTCCTCAGGTGGCAGACAGGAGGGTCCCTCTCTGTACCTGGGGAGTGGACGAGGCTGGGAAAGCTGCCTGGGGTCCCCATGGCTGGAGGGGAAGCCGGGAGTCTTCCCCTTAGTGATGGATGTCCGGGCTGTGGGGTGGCCTTCCCTGAGCATCTCACCTGAAAGTGGAGAGAGAGTGAGAGACCAGGCCTCCCCCCACTGACCACTGAGGGGTCTGCAGAGACAAACTGGGCTGTGCGGGTGGTACTTCCGCTGGGGGCGCCTGCCTTGTCTCCTGCCTCTCCGCTCTGCACAGTCCCCTCCTCCTCTCTTCCACACCCTTTCCTCCCTCTCCCTACCTTTCCTTTGTGTTTAAATTCTCCTCTTTTCCTCTTTCCCCACTGACCGTCAAACTTGTCGTAATGCCCGAAGGTGCTGGCATTCTGTAAGAACTCCAGCTTTTTATATTTGGCAAGGATGGCAGCTCCCTCCCACCCCCGCACCACATCTGCAGGACCCCCGCTGGGTCTGCTGCCACTGAGTGGATGACTGGAGAACCTTCACTGTTAGTTGCCCCGGCACATGGGAGCACCTGGTGGCATTGCTCTGGGCCAGGCCCTCCTTGGGTCTGGGGGCGGTGGCCCTGGGAGGGTCGAGCCTGTTTCCTGGGCGAGAAAAGCCCTTTTCTCTCTGAGAATCCAGTTGAGCACCCGTGCAAGGGGTCCTGGGGCTGAGCTCTATCTAGTCACCGTGGCCTGTGCTCCGGCCGAGGCTCTGGAGGAGCTGAGTCGGGAGGGTAGAATTTCCCAGCCCATGGTGAGTTTGGGCTCCCAGAAGCTTCCCGGGATTTCGGGCAGGGACCCTCCTGGTGCAGGCAGTGGTCTCGCCACTCTGGGCCACGGGCCTGCCCGTCCCTGTGCCACTAGGCCTGGGCGAACAGGGCGGCGGCTCCGCAGAAGTGTGTGCCAGTGCGCGCTGAAAAGGGTTACCGGTGGCTCGCCCCTTCTGCAGACAATTTTCAGCTAGCTTACAGCAGCTGCGGCGTCGTGCTGATAGATTAAAAGCAGCAACCGGCCCCAGAATGAAGTGTATCAGAACGCCTGCTGGGCCAAGCCGGGGAGAGGCCCACACAGCTGTCATCCAGGCCAAGTTTCCAACCGAAACCTCCAGAACGGGATGGAACTCAGAGAAAAGTTAGCTTTCTAAATGAGGAGGCCGGCTGTTCCTCAGGAGAGGGGAGAGGGCCCGGAGGGATGCCGGGATGTGGAAGACAGGAGGAGATGGGGATGGGTGGGGTGCCCCACCAGGACCAGGACCTGTGTGTAGACCTGTGGCTCGCGTGGCTGGGAACAACGAGGCTGCCGCTGTCCACGTGGCCCCGTGGCGGGTACGGCTCCCAGCCTCTCACTCCAGATGGCCGGCCAGGGAGTGGGGTGAATGGGAGAGACAGGCAGGTGTGTCCGCCTTGTGTCCCAAGGGCCCCGCTGCTCAGTGCCACCACACCGTGCCCAGGACTCCCTGGTGCGCTGACAGGGTGGCCCTTGGACTTGGGGGCTGCTCGGGAAAACTGGTCCCTGCCACACCCTGCCAGTGACTTTGGTCTTCTCCTGGCCGCAGTTCCATGGCCCCTTTACTTTTGTTTTGAGCCTTTTAAGGGATGTCTTCTCCTCTTGTGATAAAAAAGGGCTGGAGAGGGACACTGTCCATTGTCACAGATGCCACTGGACCACTCGAGAGCCCATTCTTAGAAAAATTTGAATGCCAAGGGATAAATGAGTATGTTCCCTCCTTCCTTCCTTCCTTCCTTCCTTCCTTCCTTCCTTCCTTCCTTCCTTCCTTCCTTCCTTCCTTCCTCCCCCCCTTTTTTACTATATCCTTATTTTGTAAAAAGCAAAATGGTTCTCACTAGAAGGGCCAGATGGGTCTTGACTGAGGAGAAATAAGAATAAATCCAACCCAGCCGTCACTACCGTTGCGGTGGGAAACCGTGTGGTACATGCCCGTGATTCAGGCCTGTGCGTGTGTGAGGCGTGCCAGCCCACCGTCCTCCACCTGACAAGCGCTCCTTCAGGTGGCGGGTCGGCCTCACGGGGGGTGGGGTCTCCTGAAAATGCCAGGTGCTCTCAACTATTGAGGCAGCAAATCCCAGGCAAGGAGGCTGCTGGGAGAGGCTGCTGGTGTCCCGCGCACACTCTCTGCCCGTCCGATGGTGGGGCGTGAGCTCAGCTTGTCGGTGCTGTGACGTGAGGCTCCTGAGCACATGTGGAGATGACAACCTCTTTCCTGATAAGGAGCGAGGTCCTGGTGTTTGTGGGGATCCCTGAGCTGGCCTTGCTGGTGGGAGGGTGAGTCTGGGTGCAGGCCGATGCCATTGGCTTGGGGCACCCTGGTCACAGGCTGGGGGTGGGAGTGGCGCAGACAGGTGCAGAGGCCAGGGGCCCAGCTCTGGGAAGGCAGACCTTCCACGTCTGAGTCCCAGCTGTTTCTCTTCCTGGCTGCCTGCCGCCAACTAGTGTAAGCAGTCAGGTCAAGGTCCTCCTTAATCTCAAATAGTTGGACAAAACTCCTGGAACCACAAGTCAACCAGCCCAACCCTGGAATCCATTCACAAGTCTCTTCCACAAATGCTCAGCTTTCCTTGAATGCCTCCCATGATGGGACACTCACCCCTAGGTTGCCACTACAATCATCAACAGTTTTCTTGTACTCAATTTTCAGACTCTGTCCTTTCCTGGCAGTTGCCCCCAATGCGAACACTTTGCTGACTTCCCCTTCAGAGCAGAGGTCCAAAAAAGGGCCAAGAGCTGCACCCACGGGTGCTTCCCAGGTGCCAACCACTGACAGATGTCGTTTCCTCCACCCTCCTGAGGCCTGAGGGACAGGTGTTATTTTGCCTTCATATTACAGATGAGGAAACCGAGGTCATGGAGTTGGATTGCTGAAGGGTCACACGCATCTTGGTGGCCTGGCTGGGGCTGAGGTCGGGACTGTCCAATGTCAAAAGTCATGACCGTATTCATTACCCTTTCTAAGCAAGTTCAAAACCAACCAGTGATTCTTGGCTCTTTGTCCTTGCCCTCCCCCATCTCCACTTCAGTGAGCCCACCCACCCAGCAATGTTTTGGTTGCCTGGTTTGGGTAGAGTGCGTAGGGCCATTTCCTTCAGTGAGGTGTTCTCTAGCTGGTTTCTCGCACCCCACCACAGGGCTGGGGGTACAGCTTGTGTCTGCAGGAGACAGAAACCACTCACCCATGTATAGTCTCTTAAATTAATAAAAGTACTAATCTGGTAAACTCGCTATTGTAATTTGTCCACATAAAGCAGCACATGTGCCTGAATTGCCAGTCGAGCCTCAGACCAGTAGAAAATAGCCCGCAATTACCGGGGGCTCAGCACGCGAGGCGGCTGCGACCCTGCAGTCTTCGAATTAGGAGGAAGAATGAAGGCAACCAGAACACATCCATTTTCAGCGAGTGCCGCATGGATTATTAAATTTATTATCAATAAAATCATTCATTTGTGCCTTATACCGCACTTAATGCCCCCGAAGTGAGAAATTAGAAGTGTGTTTAATTCTGGCGATGGAAGGAAATACCTGTGCAGCAAATTTGCAGTAATAGGAGAAAGTTAATGCGTGGCCAAAAAAAAAAAAAGAATCAATTTAGCTGCTGCTATTATATTCGAGGAGAATGGGTTGGTTTTTCTTTTTTATTATAAACGCACAGAGTTGCTTGAATTCCTGTTTCTAGTGTTGCTTTCAAAGAACATTTAAAGAGAAGTTATGAATTCGGGGGAACGTGCAAGTGTGAATAATGTGGGCATGTAATGTCCCTCTTCCCCCGTATGTACACACACACACATATCATATGCATATATATCTATACATCTCCATCCACACACACAGAGGCATATGATGTGCTGATATTTAACAACCATCTTTCTGCAAAAGAAAAATCTGACTTGTACTGTTTACCAATTTCTGTGGCGTCAATCCTCCCACTACTGATTCTGAGGCCCCGCTGCACGCGGGGCTAGGAAAGAAGCACGTCCCATTGGCTGCAGCAAACCGCTAATTTACATACGTGCACGTACACGTTCCATCCGTGGTTCGGGGAGAAAAGAGAAAGGAGGTGTAAACTTCCTGCATCGCTTGGAGCCCTGAGCGTCCTCGGTGAGGTTTCCCCGAGCCTCCCCCCCACTTTGGGGACTCGGCGCTTGTATTTCGTGCTCATTAAAGAGCAGGCCTCTTCCCCAGGAAGTGTGGTGAGGTGATGTTCGTTACGTTCCAAATGCGAAAGGCAAAAAATCTTGGAGGGAAAGAGAGGGGGAAGGGGGAGAAGGGCGGGCTCGGGCCTCCCCGGGCGTCCGCCGCACGGGCGCGCCGTCTGCACGTGGCGGGCTTGCCTCGGTTTTTATCCAGCCATTGTTCGCTTTGACACCGCGCTTTCACAGTGGTGCGTCAGGGGGATTGCAGCAGTTGGAAAACACATGAAAAGAGTTCTGCTCCACTTTCATAAGGTCCCTGGATGGCTTGGACGAGGCCTGGAAGCCCCGGGGTAGAGCCGGTGCCACATTTCATATTCCTTCCCACCGCCGCTCACGTGATCGCACGCGCCCGGGCCAAACGGGGAGCTTGACAGTGAGCCTTTTGATTTTGTGGGGAAGCCTCCGTCACACTGCGAGAGGGAAGGGAATATAGCCCAAACCGGACTGCATACTGTGGCAAGCTTGAAATCCCAAGCCCCACCGCCGAGCCGGCTGATTGGAATCGTCGGAAGCTGCGTCCAGGAATTCGGCTGCAAGGACTTGGCTCACAGTAACTTCTGCCTTTTTGAAAGAAAAATTGTCAACTGGGAGAGCCACTTGAGGCCTGGGTTTAATCTGTCAGGCAGTGAAGATGCACAAAAATGATTGGCCAAGTTTCCCTAAAATGTTGAGAGCGCCAGCCTACGTGGGGGACTCTAGCCGGGGAGGGAGAAGCAGGAGCCACGGCTCTGGGTGACGGCTCTCATCACTGTCACCACCGTGGCACTTGTCACCAGCTTTGACGCCATGGCTGTTTTGCTAATAGCCAGCCTGCTGTTTGTGAGACAGAAGAGTCGGAGGTGCAGACAGAGCCCCCCAGAGCCTGTGCTCTGCTTGGTACCCCAGTCCCAGGCTGCCACTAACGACCCCTTTTTCCCGGGTAAAGCCTTTGTGATGTTTAGGGGCCCAGAGGCCAAAGAGCGGCTGACAGTGATGTCATGGGTGTACACATGGTGAATCCATAAGCAGCCACACTCTCCTGGTTGGGGGAATGCCCACAAGGTCACCTCCCGGATGAGGGGGCTTGGTGTCCCTTACCTTTGTTTGAGATGTGAGTGCAGGAGGGACTCTGTGGTGAGAGACCCGTGACGTGCATGGCTCTCTGGGGTCATCGCAGACTCGAGGCCTGGGTTCAGAAGCACAGGTGATGGGGTCAGCAAAAGTCAGCAGGTGTGCCGTGGGTCATGACCTGCCATCCACGGGGAGGCACCTCCTGTCGCCGCCCTCTTCTTGCCGAGGACGAGGGTCCTCGTGTTTTCTGCAGGGGAGGGCATGGCCTGTGCTGCTGGGAGAGAGAGAGCGAGAGGTCAGGGGTGCTGATGTGTGCTGGGGCCGACCCACTGCTGCGGCAGGTCGGGCCTGGCCAGGGAGTCGGGGGGCCTCTGGGTCAGATGGCGGCGGCTGATGCTCGCACTCACCGTCCTCATTACCAAGGAAGCGTTGGCTTTTCCTGTGTCTTTTTGTTGTGCCCTGCCCTGCCCCCGCCCCCTCCTCCGCCCCATCCTTCAGCTCGGCAGCTCCTCCCCATGTGGGCTGGTTTTCTCAGCTGACCCGACACAGCGCGTGGCCGTGTGTGCACACGCACAGCGTGGGGAGGAGCACAGCGTGGGGAGGAGCACAGCGGGAAGCCGGCCTCCGCAGGAGTGGCGTCTGGCTTCAGTCCTCTGCGTAGTGAGGCTGCAGTAAGGTCATTGACCTCTCTGGCCTCAGTTTCCCTGTCTGTGAGACCAAAAGCACACCCCACCCCCACATACACACACCCACCTCTGCCTCTCAGAAGGGCACTGAGGAGCTGAGGGGCCCAGAGGAGGATGGAAAGGGTGTGCTCAGACCCCCAGAATTACCCGTCTTGGGGATACCCCGGGCTGGGAGTGGGTTTTTGAGGCTCCTTGGGCGCTCAGGGCTGGGCCATGCCTTGGACAGTCTCCACCTCTGACACCCACGGGGTGACCGCCACAGCTCGGCCTCGAGGAGCGAGCGCCTACCGGCAACAGGACGATTCAGGGAAGGGCAGGAACCTAGTCATTTCTCAGCTGGAGCGCGCTGTAAAAATAAATGTCTTCTGGAGGTGGAAAGGCTGTCAAATGCCCACTGGGCCTAATTGGGGCCTAAAATGTGCAGCCCCCGCTGATCCTCAGTGGAAGATGTGTGTGTGCGTGTGTGTGTGCATGTGCGTGTGCACCCGGAGAAACTGGGCGTGCGCTGGCTCTGAGATGGTGGGTAAGCGCAGGACTTGGATCTGGTGGCCGGTTGGCTCCAGAGCAAAGGGCGTGGTGTCCCCACAGCCACTTCCGGGCCTGCTCCTCTTCTCCTGGGCCCCCCGAGGTGGGAGGTGACCCAGGGCCTGTGACCACAGACCCGTTGTGCTGTGGGGCCGCCTCCCCCTGCGTGCACCTCAACGGGCTAGTTAGTGCTTGTTGAGGGCCCGCGGGCCACGCTCGATCGGCGCGCTTCCTACACATTACCTCGTTAAGTCACACAAGAGAGACTGTGAGGGTCACGTGCAGGGTGGCCATGACCGTGCCCATGACTGCGGGGCTCTAGGTCCCACGAATGCCATCAGACAGGAACACCTGTCCCAGAGAGCTGGGGCCAAGAATCGGCCTCAGAAACAGCCTTGGCTTCCACGTCACTGAAGGCAAAGCTGGGTTAGGGACCCTCAGCCTGCAGAGTGATTCTTCTTTAGGCACACACACACACACACACACACACACACACACCCCCCGTCCGCTTCTCTGTGACAGGCACACATCCTTCCCCTCGCCCCTGACTTACATAATTAATTCAAGGGAGCCCCCACCTGCTTTAGGACAGAACATCCTCCATCCTGGCCCTTCTCCAGAACTCCACCCTGTGAGCCAGGGGGAGCCCTTCTGACGCCTGACTGCCCTTTCTTGTCGCCCAGCGGCTGCATCCGAGGCTGTGCCTTTAGAAGGACCAGAGGCCCAACTATTCGATGCCCCATTGCCTTACAGCCCGCCCACCTGGGAACAGGGGTGTCTCCCCACCTCCGCCCCGCCGCTGTCCCCCACTGATGAATATCCCATTCCCTCTTCAGGCCCAGCCCCTGGCCCTGCCACCCTCGGTCACCCGAGCCCGTGTGCCCACTGCCAGGCTGCGGGGCTTGGGGTCAGAGCCCTGCTCCGACACGCCTGCCCAGCCCCCAGCCCCTCCGTCTGCCTCCACCCAGCCTGCTACTCTCTCCGAGGTCTTCGATTGTTTGTTCAGCTAAGACAGACAACCCCAGGAGGGGGCGAGGGCTCTGGGCGGCAGTGCCTGCCCTGTCCCTCCTGCCAGGGGCTCATTTGTATGCAGAAGGAATTAGGCGGAATTTACCTTGGCTCTTCCCAGGACACCGCTTGCACCCTAGGAACGCTCTCCGAAGGCGGTGTGCTGTCGGTAAGATTAGAACAGGCCTTTCTGCCACCTCGCTCGCCCTGCTCAATCTCCAGGCCGCTGGCATCGAGGTCATTTTCATTTATAGCCTTTTTGATCATCCAGCCTCAAAGAGGGGCCCGCCCTGTGTGACCGCAGCCGCCCGAACGGCCCAATTATTTGGCAGAGGGGGACGAGCTGCTGAAGACAGTCCAATGTGAGAGACAGGGCACTTGGTCCGGGCTCACGGCTTGCTTTCCTGCCTTCTCCCACCAATATTTTTACAGCTGTTGACATATATTGAGTTACATGGGCCCGGGCTAGATCCCCGCGGAACTGTTTCAGAGATCCGTTCACCATAAAGTGTGCTGTTCTGGAGTAAATGACTGACTTCAAGAAAGCACAGTAGTTTAAATGTTACTATAAATACAGGAGCTAAGACATTTTAATTATAATTTTTGAGTTATACAGTGTTCTGTAAGTACACCAGGCATTCACGAAAGAGCTGGTATCGCACTCCGGGACACTGCACTCTCTTGTGGATGAAGAGGTTACTGCAGGTGGCTGGTCGGGTGGCTCGGTGGCCAGACCCCTGTGGGCTGTGGTCAGGAGGGGGGGTGTGGAGTCAGAGGAAAGTCAAACTCTGACATGTCAGGATCCACTGCACAATATTCACTGAGTCCTCCTCAATAAACGAGTAGGGTCCTGAACTGAGCATGGCAGGGTGTCAGCGTTGATGGGGAAAATCTCCACTCTCACCTGTACCAGTGGGGGAAGGACTACTATGATATCGCTGCCCAAGCTGCCGGAGTAGAAGGAGGTGTCGGGGGCACTAAGGAGGGCATCTGACTCTAGGGGGACGGGAGGGCTTGGGAGAAGAGGTGGCACTCAGGGCGAGAGGGGCCTCAGGGAGTGTTTGGAAGTGGACAAAACCCAAGTCAGTCTTCGGTGTGGTACCAAGTCGGAGCGAGCTGAACTGACGGTCCTGCCTCTGGCTGTTGCCCTCCTTCTCCCTGATGTCCTGTAAGTCCCCCACCCCCTACAACTGCAAAGTTCCAAGGGACGGGGAGAGATGCCAAGGGCCCATGGACTTAGAGACTGAGCCCTTGGGTGGGTGGGTTGAAGATGATTGGTAAGCGAGATGAGAGGGAAGCCAGACTGTGGCTGCCCTGTTGGAGTTTCAAGAGGAGTGGCGTTTCCAGTCATCTCTGTGTTTACATCCGGTGCTGGGGCATCGAAGTGAGGGAAGGAGCAGATCTGGGCCGGTGCATGGCTTTTATCCATGTGGCGTCAACACAAGGGCCACTCATTCACCCTCCCTGCTGTGCATCCGGGTCCCATCCACCATGGGTCCTCATCCATCTACCCATCCATCATCTGTCCATTCACCTTCCATCCATTTATTCATCCATCATCCATCTATCCACCATCCATCCATCCTTGTACTCATTCATCATCCATTCATCCATTATCCATTCATTCACTCAGTCATGTGTCCTCCACCCTCTACCCATTTATCTGTCCATCCACCTATCCATTCATCCTTCTGTCCATCTATTCAATCACCTACCCATTCATTGTCTGTGCATCCATCTATCCATCCATTTATTCATTCATCCTATCCATCCATTTATTCCTCTTTCCATTCATCCCTTTACCCATCTAATCACCTACCCATTCATCATCTATCCATCCATCTGTCCATTCATCTGTCTATCCATCCATTCAATCACCTACCCATTCACGATCCATGCATCCATCTTTCCATCCGTCTACCATCCACTTACACATCAGTCTGTCTGCCATCCATCTAAATGTTCACCCATTCTGTCCATCTGCCTATCCGCCATCTTCCATCCACCCATCTGTTTATAACCCACTGGACGTCGTAGTGTGGGGATTAAAAGCAGAAGTTCTGTCGTCATATTTATTGACTTCGGGTTCTGCCTCCATCAGTTACTAGCCCTGTGTTCTTGGAGAAACGGCTTAACCCATGTGTTAATCCTTTTTACCTGTAAAATGAGGGGAATGAACAAGGATCACAGAAGTTCGCTGCAGAAATTAAATGAGATACTATGTGTGCCGTGCCGATGCAGTGCTTGGCACGTGGTGAGTGCTCGGTAGATGTTGGTGCTGTTGACTGAGGGCCACCTGTGTGCCCGATGCTGTCCCTTGTGGCCAGGTGAACTCCTCGGTGCTCCAGGCGTGGGACAGGAGGCTTCTGCCTCAAGCAGGGGCTGGGATCCCAGCAGACGAGTCCTATGGTACAAGCCTAGGGCCTGGGAAGGACAGGCCAGTGTATTTTGTCGTTATTGCTGCTTTGGGGGAAAATGCCTGTCTCCCATTTGCTTCTATCAGTTTTTAATGGAGGTAGGTTTGCCTTGTGTCCATGAGGTCGCTTTAAATTTTTCTTAAAATTAATTAGGAAGTAAACGTACAAAACACCAAAGAAAACCGAGCTCCCTGGTGAGGTGTCTGTGGTCCAGACTAGAATCTTGGCAGAGCGCATGACTCGAAGATGCTCCTTGGACCACAGTGCCTGACTGCCACGCACACCCCCATTCATTCACGCCTTCTCTGTTCGCCCGTGCGTTCCTGCAGCCCACTCGTGTTGAGCGCCGGCTGTATACTGGGCCTTGTGCTCGGTGGTTTTGTCCTTGAGGTCTCTTCACGTAGCCTGATGTAAGGATTTTCTCTCCGGAGGGAAGTAGACAAAAAACTTGATAATGGGCCAGGTTTCCGTGAGGGGCGGGTCTGATTTTGCCCTTCATAAAACTTCCATAATAACCACACAAGGCTTTCATATGTGCTATGAGAAAAGCCAGCCAACAACAGCCCAGCGAGCTCAGAGGCCCCGCCCCCACAGAGCTCACGGCCCAGTGGAGAGGCAGCCCTTGGCTGTGGCGGACCTCTCAGTGTCGTGTCTGAAAACTCGGGCAAGCACTGTGTCAGCATCTCCTGAACGGCTGGCCCCTGGGACACCTGGATACGCCCCAGCAGCTGCCTGGGTGATACCGGGCACTCAGAGCTCCCGTTCAAATCCAAGTTGTTGAGACAGGACAAGGTGGGGAGAGGGTGCCCAGCCAGCCTGTTCCGGACCTGGCTGGGATTTGGGGAGCTCTGCGCTCGGTTGCTGTGAGGGGGTGTTGAGCGGGCATGGCCATAGGGGTGGGCGTGGGTCCTGCCCCCTGGTAAAGCAGTTGTGTTCAAGTGGACGCTTCCTTGCAGGGGCGGGTCAGTGCTGTGCCAGGCCTCCTCTCCAGGGGGCCTGGGACTGGGGAAGGGAGAGGTGTGTGGGCGAGCCAGCGAAGCCCTTGTCCATTCACTGGAAACTGGGAGCCGGGCTCTGCAGGGACCTGTCTCCTGCGTGCTTGCGATTCCGGTAGGACACTCGGGTGCTCTTGCCGCATTTCGAGTCCTTACACACTCAGGGATAGGAGTCCCAGAAAGGGGCGAGGCGCCGGAAGTAGGGGCCTGTCCCAGATTTGGTACCTGTCTTTGGTCCCATCACATCAATTTGGGGGGCGGGCTTTGGTTTCCTGTCACGCAGGGGAATCTTTCACTTCCACTTGTAAGCGTCACTCAAAGAATTGCAGAAGCATTTCGTAAACTGGGGAGCCCCATGCTCGTGAAAGACAGTCTTCTAGGAAAAGACGTTTAAAACTGCCAGCTGATCTTCGATGTGGCTGTTTTGAAGAAGTCCGTCTGAGACTGTGACGCTGTAATACCAGGCGTCTGTTCCTGTTTTAAATATGGGCGTGCGATCGAAGCTGCTGTCAGCCAATGACACTCAGCAGCGTGCCGGACTGCCGGACGCTGCAAATGCCCACCTCTGGCTCCCATTGCCTGCCCCCCAAATGATTGCTGTCATTTTCCAGGGTGGAGGTGGGATTCGAACCCAGCCCCTTCCTGTTGGGTCACATGCTTCTGAAGCACGTTTGATTTTTTTTTTTAAGTTAATTTTGATCCTCACGACAGTCTCGGTGGAAAAGTGGGGCCGCTATTGTGCATGCGTGTTACAGGGAGGCCCGGGTCTCCTGTCTGCACTCACTCCAAAAACACAGGGTCCGGGTGGAGAGGGTCCAGGAGTGGCCGGAGAGGGGGCTCTCCTGAAGGGGTCAGAGGGTGTCCTCGGGGACCCGCCCTCTGGAGTGCCACACTTGTCCCTTCGGCTTAGGCAGCAACTGCCAGTGAGCCTTCCCAACGCAGACTGGCACGCTTCTTTTACAGATTCCTGGGCATTGCTATTGATTTTTTGGCTGAGGATTCTGACGCCTATCGCTAAGACTCCTGAGACTTCCCTGCTGCAGTAATAATGCATTGTCATTCTTAATATCTCCGATCTGTGACACGCTCTTCACACGCGCTGCCGAGGGCTGGCACCGGCAGGGCCTCGGGGACGGCGGGACTGCTGTGGAGGCCTCACCGCCCTCCCTGCTATTCCCCCACCTGAAAACCACAGCAGGCTCACTCACCCCGAGGAAGGGGCCCAAGGGTGCATCCTGGGGGCACCCGATGTATTTCTACCCCTTTGTTGCAGTATTTTCGCTGAGGCCCAGAGAGGGACTGGGACCTGCCCTAGGTCACACAGCGAGTTGGTGGGGGGCGAGGAGAGCTGAAGCCCTCGTCTCCTTCGCCCGGTTCAAGGGTCACCCATTCTGGGCTCCCAGAGGCCAGCCTTAACGAGGGCAAGTGAAGCAGGCCGTGAGTGAGCCAGGAGCCGCTCTTTCCCGGCTGAGCTGTGCCCTTCCTGGGGCTGCAGCGGACAGAATGCAGATGTTCTGAGTTTTCTAGAGAAGGCCCAGGCCCAGAGTTTCTATCAAATCTCTTGCTTTTTTAAAAAAAAGAAATAGAATGTGACCCCCCAAAAGAGAACCGCAGCTTCGGGCTGTGGGTGCTGCTGGCCATGCCTGGTGTCCCCATCAGAGCTGGGGTCCCTTCGTCCGCCTGTCCGAACACCTTGCTGTCCCAGGTGCCTTCCTCACTCACCGTTCCGTCTGTCCCAGCCCTAGAATCGGGCCTCCCCCCGTTCCCTCGCCCCCCACCCGTACCCGCATTCCCCGGGCTCCCCGAGGCTGCTCCCCTCTGAAGTCCAGCTGGAGCCCACACACCCTGTGGTTTTGCAGGTGTGCAGGCCTGACCCCCCCTGCCCCCCTCCCCCCCCCCGGGCCAGGCTGTCCGTCCTCCTCGAGCGCCACTGGGAAGATGAGCTACCAGCTTGGCCTCCAGGACCTTCCAGGCCGGTCACTGCATAGGTCCCCCCCCCCAGGGCTTGTTTTCCTAGTTCTTGGAGTTGGTGCTGCTGGAACCATCAGAATAAAAGGACCGGGCCTTACACCGACGTGTGTCTGTGGGTGAGAGGACACACCAGATGGCGGTGGGGGAGGGGCAGGTGTGTTCCAAGGTGTGGACGGGAAGCCATGTCTGCAGTTTCCCAGTCACCGACGCCCAGCGGGCTCTGGAAACTTTTGGTGGGACGGCTCGTGTTTGGACGCGGTTGTCAAAAGCCTGTGACCGTTGGAACAGCCAAGAGGCACTGTCGTCTTAGTTGCAGAATCCTGTTGCCGGAATGTCAGGGAGTCGTGAGCAGGAAGGAGGGTGGCAACCACGTCCCCGCCCTCGGTCCCGACCTTCTCCGGGCCTCAGTGCTCCTTCTGTGAAATGGGGGCATGGGGGCTGCCGGCCCCTAGCAAACTGTGAAGTCACCTAGCTGGTCACAGCAGGAGAATGGAAAAGGCATCGTCCACTGAGTGAGCAGGCAGTGGGACGGAAGTGCCCGAGGCCCTCACACTCTGTTAGGCGCAGTTTCATGAACATTTATTTTGGTCTTATGTGTGGGAATTAGTGTGGACTACTAGGTCATGGCGTACATACTTTTTTTTTTTTTGCTGTAGTTTGCACTTTAAAACTTGGAAAAGCCCCTGGTAGGTGGCCTGCAAACCTTCTGGGAAGCCTTATGGTTCGTAAGGGCAGTTCCCTCACTGAGCTGATCCTGGGCAGTGATATCTTCTCTGACTCAGTTTCCTCACCTGTAAAATGGGAATACCCGAGCACCCTGCACAGGGGTTCTCAGGAGGGTCAGCCAGGGAGCCACGTGGAGTGGCCCACAGCACACAGTGCGGCCTGTGGGCTGGCCATCCAGTCGGAGCTGTGTCTCGGCCTTTGGACGTTGAGAAAGAGGACAAGTACAGGGCGCAGGGACAGTCCCAGAGAGCCACAGCTGATGCGGAACCCTGCCCTGGGCCCCGGCAGGCGCATCCCTCACCTTCCATGACCCTCCACTCCCTGGGTGGAGCTGGGAGCCCTGGGACCCCAGCAATGGGGAGCTCTGGGGTGGGGGCACAGCCCCAGCTCCGTGACGTGTGGCCTCGTCAGCATTTCCATCTTGTCGGCTGGTTCAGACCGTCGTGCCCGTGGCTCCATTTTGAACCGTGAAAAGCGGGCACCCCTCTGGGATAGTAACGGCTCTTTTCCTCCCCCTCCCGCTGCCCCACCGGCTTTTTCTTAACAATGCAACATGAGCCTGTGAAGAAGCATTAAAACCTAAAAAATGAAAAGGAAAGGACACAGAAGTGAGGACGCTGCAAGGGGCAGCTCCACAGTAAGTGGGAGCCCGGCCTCCTGCAGGGGCTGCGAGGAAAAACCACACTGAGACTTACGGACACCGAGACGCAGCGTTGGCAAGGGGGCAGGAGCGTGGGGCGGGTGCCCGGGGAGCAGGGAGGAGGCCCTCCTGTGTCCGGGAACGTTCTGCGATCCGGCTTGAGTTTGCCGGGCCCCAGGAGCAAGGGCACGCGTGGACCTCGGGGACGGCTTTGTGCGGCTCCTTCCGCTCCGCCTTCCCGCGGCCTCGCCCCTTCTTTTCCTCCCGAGGTGCAGATGGCCACATTTGCAGGTTAACTGGAACAGCTGGAGACGCATTATTAGTTTCCTGCTGCTCCTTCATATTTGCTTGGATTTTTTTTTTTTACAGGCAACATAATTTACAACTAGCACACGGGTGTCAGAGCTGGCGTGTTCTAAATCCGAGGCAGATTTATGGAACGCCACCGCTTATCACTGAACGAAGTCATAATTATTGCTTTGTACCATTAAATAGCATAAATATATAAACTGTTATACAAATTGCAGCCAACATTTCCTCTGGGGAGCCCTAGACCAAATTTTAATGTCGTGCATTTGTCTGGGATGGCAGTTTCTATGGTATATAATAATGTTGATAAATTTTGCCGTAGCAAGTGACATTTTAAAGCATTAATTTTGATGCTAAAAAAAAAATTCTGAAGGATGCCCAGCCCAAAGTGGGTGGTGCCCTGAGAGCTGACGGGACCAGGCTGGGTGAGGTGGGTTTTCTTTGAGTCTGGGGGGGAGAGGGGGGAGCACATGTCATCTCCCGGGGCCCCTCTGCACAGGAGGTCGCCCCCTCCTCTCTCAACTCCTGCAGGAGGGCAGCAGATACATTTTCCATGGCAATGATGATAATTAATTTCAAAAAATTCAAATCGATTCACATCTCCCTCAAATTCGAAGTGTGCAAGGGAACGGGGAAGGAGGGCATGGAAAATGCACAATTGGTGGGGAGGGTCCTCCTCGGAACCTCCTTCCCAATTATGTAAATTCTGTGCGGGGTGGAAATGGTCCCCGTCCTAATTAGAGATGCGGCACCCGGCCTCAGACCGCGGTGCAGCCGCCAGGCGTGCAGCCGCATGGCCCTCCTGAAGCCTTTATCGCCAAGAGCGACTTCCTCGGAAAGCCCCAGGGCGGCACGTGGCATTTACCTGGCGTGCTCTTCGGAGAGCTGGCCGGCCGGAAGGAGGGGGCCAACGTCCGCCTTCAGGAGAGGGCATGGGGCCTTGGGCGGGGGCTCTGTCTGGGCCCTCTCGCTGCTCCGGAGCTGACCCGGGAGAGGGAGAGAGAGAGAGAGAGAGAGAGAGAGAGAGAGAGAATGCATGTGGCTACTCCTCGCCCCCCAAGCCCTGAGTCTCGGCCAGTGGAACACTCTCTGAGAGGCTTGGTGACCTTTGTCAGTCTTCTTTCTTCCATTCCTGGCTCCTGCCTTGAGTTCTCTGGGGACCGTCATTGCTCTCCTGGTGAATGTGGCAGTGACTAGTGCTGTCCTTGGCCTGTGGTAGAATTTTACAGCCTGGCCCCTTTGTCTTGGGTGGGGCCTCGTGGCTGGTTCTGGCCAGAGAGCTGAGTGGTGACCTGTCACCGCCCAGGGGAGACCCTCCAAGGTTCTCCTTTGTCCTCAGGTGTGGTGACTGTCCCTGCCACAGAGGATGGTGCCCCAGCCCCTTAGGAGCCCAAGTGGTTTCCAGGAGTAGAACCCCACCCCCCGCAGGGTACAGGAAGGGCAGATGAAAAAGAAACCTTGGCTGTTTGCAGCCCTCATGTTGGGGGTGTCTGTGACCGCTCATTTCTGGCCTGGCCTGACTCATACAGACCTCCGTGGGTCCCCCCAAACTTCCTGATTTTCTCCAGTGTGTGGGGAAACTCATTGGTTTTCACTGTTATTTATTCTTGTCGTTGGAAAGAATAGCAAATAGGTACAGACCTGTGCCCACTATGGGCAGTGAGGAAGCGAGGCTCAGAGAAGGATGGTGACTCCCCTAAGGTCACACAGCTTATAGGCACCAGGCATCCACGCCTCCTTGTTATAAATATGCTCTTTCTTCCTCCTTGCTCTGCCTTTGACAATGAATTCTCCCTAACAGGAGTCCAAGCCCAGTGGCTCGGAAGGCCAGGCAGATAAGGGCTGGGCAGCGGCGGAGAGGACAGGACAACAGGACTTAAAGTGTTAAAATTCCCCATTTTGCCCATAGTCTGTCAGCTTCGGCATTTAATTCTGCGGCTCGCAATAACATCTGCAGCTTCCGGAGACACACCGCTTTAGCGCCTACTGTGTACTCACTGGGCACGTCTGTTGCTCAGGTCTTGCTCTCAAGTTTAACCTTGAACTTGAACGAACTTCTCACATGTTTATTTGCTCTGTCCTCTGACAGCCTGACAAAGGCCTTCCTGTCCTGGCACTCTGGACCCTGAAGGACCTTGTGAGTCCCCTGGTGCCACCTCCTCCTCTCACAGATGAGGATGCTGAGGTCAGAGGGGAAGCCTCCCACCCCCGGACACGTGGCTGGGAGTTCCTTCCTTAAGAGTCACCATTGGGAAGTGGAGGACGTAACCCTTTGAGTGCACGGCGGGTTGAAGTGGAAGATGGCCAGTAGGGAATCAATGCAACAGGGACCTCCTTAAACAATGGCTTATTTTATTTTATTTTATTTTTGCTGAGTCAGAACACATTTGCTGTGGACTTACTGCGTGCTGGGCAAGTGCTCGAGCATGAGAAACAATCTCAGTGAAGCAGCCGTGTGCGTTCGTGAGTCTGAGCGCTCACGTGGACGGCTTCCGTGTTCCGTGTGCTTCCAGTACCAGGCTCGACGCTTTGCGCACAGCAGAGATGCGGTGTGGACTTGAATTGCCTCCATGCCCCTGCTGCCAATGACGATAATTAGTAATGGAGAAGGAGTTAAGAGTGGAGCGCTGTGGCTGCGGTTTTGGGGCCCCGTCCCTGCCTGTCACCCCCACGGAGAGATCTTAGGAGCCGGGCCCGGATGGCAGGTGTTCAGCATAGTGCCCGGCACACAGCCCTTGGTGCACGGTAACAATCACTCGCCCTCCTGCCCTATCGCAGAGCTGGCAGCCGGGGCAGGGCCAGCGGCTGTGCCGGTCTGCCAGGGAGGTGGGCAGGGCAGGCCAGCCGCTCAGTGCCCACAGATCTCCTCTGCCTGCTCCTCATGGGCCGTGGGGAACAGTTTTGCACCCAGACTGCAAAATCGCCGTTGGAGCAGCGGTGTCGGCTCCCAGCAATGTGGGGTGCCGTTTCTGTGTGAGCTCTGCCGCCCCTGAGGCTGTCGTTCCCACGGGGGCTGCAGGCCGTGAGCGGGTGGGGTGGGGCCCACACGGCTGGAGCATGGCGGGCAGGGCCAGCGTGGCGCCCACGTGGGGCACGGGCTCACACACCCTACACCCCAGTGGGAGGGGTCCGCCCTCAGCAAGCCTACCTGACACCCCCCCACCCCGTCTCCATTGTCCCTCCCAACAGCCTTGGACAAGGTGATCCACTACCACTGTCACTATCACCTCTCCTGGCCCAGGGCTTAGAATCTCAGTGTCCCTACTGTAACACGGCGCCTCTGTCTGGCTCCCCTGCAGGGCTGAGGGGGGCGTGGGTGCGCAGGCCAGGGGCAGGAAGTTTCACCATCAGCTCCTCGCCCAGTGCCCAGAGATGGCCCCAGCTCTGTTCCAGCGCCGGTCAGCCCTGTCCGTAGCCCTGTGACCTCAGACTAGCTGCTTAACTTCATTCAGTGTCACCTGGCTCGTCCGTAAACAGGACAGGCAGGGTTAGCAAACAACTCTAGAGAAGGCTGCTGTGGCTTTGGTTTTCCTGTGTCATTCACACTGATTCCTTTTTTTAAGGTTTTATTTATTTTTAGAGAGAGGGGAAGGGAAGGAGAAAGAGAAGGGAGATAGACTCAATGTATGGTTGCCTCTTGCACACCCCCCAATGGGGACCTGGCCCACAACCCAGGCATGTGCCCTGACTGGGAACCAAACCAGCAACCCTTTGGTTTGCAGGCCCGGGCCCAATCCACTGAGCCATACCAGCCAGGGCTGATTTCTCTTTGAAGTGCTGATCCGCAGGAAGCAGTGGTGCTGTGGGGTCCAGGGCCCTGTCCTCCCTTCCTCTGCACGTCACTGGGGTCCCTGGGCGCTCCGTTAATGTCTGCAGAAAGGAAGAAGAATGAGACCCCCACCCGAACTGTTGCTTGGATGCTGGGGCAGGCTGCTGACCCATGGAGTGTCTGTCCCCTGGAACAAACCCGCTCTGCAGCCTTTGCCCCAGAGAGAACCCCCTCCAGAACATCTCAGCATGGCCCTGCAAGGCCACTTCCTCCAGGAAGCCTTTCGTCATTCACCCCTCCATTCCGGAGCTGTCTGTTGCACACCCACTAAGCGGCAGACACCTGCAGGCTCCTCACCTCTCCTGGAGGAATTTCTTCCCTTGTGGTGGTGTTGCCCTGACCCCTGTCCCAAATGTCTGTCTACTCCCTGCTGAGGACCTCTGGTCCTTCCCACCTGCGGTTATGTATACACCCAGCTAATCTCTCTCCCGAGTACCCGAGAAGTTTCAGATACTTCGCTGAAGTGCAACAAACACTCAGAAAAATGCACAAGCCAGAAACGCGCACGCAGCTCGATGGGCGTCCGGAAATGAACATGTCCACACCAGGGACGCGGGACTGGCGGCCCCCTTGCTGCCCCTTCTCCCTCACGTGGGGGCCTGGGAGTGGGAAAGGGGTCTCGTGCCTCAGCCCGCGCCGCCGGACTGCCCAGCAGCACCCTGGCACTGGCGTGCACGGAGGAGACGGGCGGGCCGAACAAGGCCTGGATGAGAGTGCTGGCGGTATTAATATAAAACGCCCGGCAGGGGCGGCCCTCGCTCAGCCTGTTCTAATCAGCGTTTCCCCGGCTGCCTCGTCTGCTCCTACTGCGATTCAGAGAGGTCAGCCTCTTGCTCAAGGTCAGCCACGCAGAGAGTGGCGGTCACTATGACCTAGGTCTATCCGGCCCGAGTCTGGAGCTGGCACTCTGAACCTCGCTCCCCGCTGGTTTGCAGCCCCGGGCAGCCCTTCCTCTGCTGGGCCAGCTGGACACAGGCTCAGCGGGCGACCGCGCTGAGCCGTCCTTGGCGGGCGAGCTGCCGCTTCCTCGCCGCCCCCGCCCACCCGCCGGGCGCCCCATTCCTCCCGGGCTGCACCGAGCCTTCTGTGTGCCTCTGCGAAGGACAGGGCATATTTCTTCCCAACCCTCCGAAGACCCAGCCTGCACTGGAGGGCTTCATCATTATGCAAATGAGCGGGATTGGATCTGCTCCCGCAGAGGACTGGGTGGGGGGGGAGCGGCAGAAGGACGGATTGAGCCTCAGATTAGGCCATCGATGGGTGGGGGCGGGGGGAGGGTGGGCATGGAGACAGGGCTGGTGCCAGTGATTTGCCACCCCTGGGGAGGCTGCTGGCAGTGGGGGGTAGGGGACAGGTGCTGGTCTGGGAGGGTGGGGGATGGGGGGAGCGGGCTCAGTCTCCCTGCCCTGCTGCCGAGGATGGGGCTGAAGGAAGACGTTCTTGTTGGATTCTCTCTTTGTGTATTGAGCCCTTTTATGATTCATCAGTAAGTAAATATCAGCTGAGGGGTGATTTGTTTCTAACAAGCTTATAAAATACTGGCGTCATTTGCGGGCTTATTGGAGTGCTGATTATAAACACTCCCCCATGCCCACTCCTCCATGTCAAATTAGCATTCGAAATACCAAGATTGGGTCTTGCCAGCACTTTCCACTGTCTCCTCAGAAGCCGGTGGGGTGGCAGGGGTGGCGTGGACCCCAGGCTCAGATGGGAGCGGGCCAGACTCAGAGACCCGAGGGGCGGAGGGCATTCCCAGGCGGGCCCCTCTCGGGGCAGGGGCTCCGGGCCCCTGGAGCCCAGCTGCACCTCCTGCCTCTGACCTTGCCAGGTTTCCTGTGACCCAGCCCCTGGGGCCCCTGGAGCCTGTCATCTCCAATCTCACGGAGGGCGCAGATCCGGGCTGGCTGTGTCTGGCTGGAGGAGCCTTCAGAGTGGCCGCCTCCCCCGGGGGCGGGCCCAGCTCTGGGCCAGGCGGAGGGGCAGGGTTGCCAAGGATGTCTGAGCCGGCGGTCCGCGGCCACACACCCACCGCCCCCTTTTCTGCCACCTCCCCACACCCCCTGGCTCCATCGGTCATGTCAGGGGTGTCCCTTCCACTGTGGGGCACGAGTCTGAACGAGTCCGGATGCCCTGTGTGGGACGGACGGCGGCACACACCTTCCCGTGGCACCTCCACGGCCACGCGGAAGGGCTGGCGGAGCCCAGCGGGCGCAGCCGGGCTCCACGCACACGGGGGGCCCGGGGAGGCAGCACGCCATGCCGCACGGTGTCACGGCCCAGACTCGAAAAGTGGCGGACGATGGACCTGGGTTCAGGCAGACGGCCCCCGTGGAGTGGGGACCCGCAGCCCTGGGAAGCCGGGGGCGGCTGCTGCTCGGAGCCGCCCAGGGGGAGAAGCTCAGAGCAGGAGCCTCGCCGCACACACGGGGACACGGAGCCAAAGACGGGACGCGGTCATTGCCTCCGCCGTCTTCATCATTAATCAGTGGATTAAAAATTTTAATTACAAAGCTTTTATTCTCTTTTATTACAAAAAGCTGTCCTTGCTTATTACAGAAAAATAGAAGATGCTGCCAAGAGAGTCCAAGAAAAGCATATTCTGCCCCCCGGAGGGGACCCCTGAACCTCGGTGTGTGGTTGGGGGGGTGTCGATAAGCACGCACACGGATGTGATCGTGCACTCCCCCTTGGTTTGAACTTGAATGGGGTTGCACCGAGTGCCTGCTTTTGTTCGTTCCCCTTATGCGTGTGCGCGGGGGTGGGGGGAGGAGGCTGGAATAAAGCCGTTCACTGTCCCTTCAGAGAAGGCGTCTGTCGCTGGCCTGGAGGGCTGGGGCGGGGGCCCCTCGGGGTGGCCGTGAGGGTGGGTGGCTCAGACGCAGCCCTGTGAGGGAGAGAGCGTGAGGGCTGCTGGCTGGTGGTGCAGAGGGCGTCCGTGGGGAGGGCTCAGCACTGGGTGAGGTGTAGAGGTGTTCTCTGTTCTGAGCCGGGCAGAAGGCCACCTGGTCTCCCACTTTCATGCTGGACCCTGGTCTCACCAACTGGCGCACGGGGTCCCTGCTCTTCTCAGATCTGGGCAAGGAGGAGGGAGCCATCTGGGCAGAGGCCGGGGCAGGGCCCGGCGGTGCCCCTGCCCAGGGGAGTCCTGGCTGGGGGCTGCTCCTGTGGTCGGAAGTCCAGGTGCTGTCTAGAACCTGGCTTCTGGATGTTAGATTGTTGTGGGGGTCGGGCCCCTGTGTGTTCGGGGCGTGACTAAAGCAGGAGGTGGAGGCAGAGAACTTCTCCCCCAGAACCTGAGTTTGTCTTCGTGGGTGAGATGCGGGGCCACAGCCCACACTGTGATGGATGAAGAGCTCTCTGTGGAAAAGCTTGAATTTGCGGGACCTCGAAGTGGGTTGTGGAGGGGTGTGCGTGTGGGTGGCGCCATCTCGTGTGGAGAGAGGTGTCGTCCCACCAGACCAAGTCCTTCGGTGACAGCAGGGCCCTGGGTCACAGGCTGTGACGTGGCCTGCGGGAAGGGCCGAGGGCTCTGGGGCAGCCCAGCTCTGGCCAGCCCCTCCCTCTGCAGAGACCTCCAGCCGTCTGCCTCCCTTAGAGCTCTGCCGCCCCCGCCCTGGGAGGGGGGCTGCCTGAAGGGCCCAATTAGGGTATTTTCAGGGCTTTTACGTGATTGCACCATGGTACACCACATGTCCCCTTACCTGGCTTCCAAGAGTCCTTGTCCCTAAACTCTGGGCCACAGGCCGAGTCCTTCACTGGCCTGTTGCCCTAGGGCCTGAGCAGCAGTGACAACGATGGTGACAAAAATATGATGCTTTGGGCCCTGATCACCCTCCCAGCAGCTCAACATCCGTCCTCACTTTATGGATGGCAGGGCCCGTGGTCTGGGGAGGCTGGGCTGCTTGTCCAGAGCCCCACAGCTGGACGGTGGCAAGCGGGGTGCGGGAACCCTGACTCCGAGGGTGTACTTCTCTCCGTGGGCAGGGCCTCCAAGTGCAGTGAGCAAGCCAGCGGGGCCTGGGTCCACCCTGGGGACAGCAGTCTCTCTGGTGGGGGCTGGGGTCATGGGGCAGACCCAGTGGGTGTGCCGGGGTGTCTGGACCCAGAGCCCGTGGCTGAGCTCCCGCACCTGGGACAGCGCCGTGTGCGCTGGGCTGTGAGTCCCGTGACCCGCCACACTGTGTTTGTTGAGCACCTTGTGCTCACTGGCCCTGTTAGCAACACCAGGCAGAGCGGAGAGCTGTTCATGGTATTGCCCTCCGAATTTGTTAGCCAGGACCGTCAAGTCTGCTCGAGCAAAGAGCAGAAGGGTTTGAAAGGATGCAGGTTCATTTCACACAAGTACAGAGCGCTTCAGGTGCCACCAGAACTAAGGACTCGAACACCTGCCAGTGTAGGACTTTCTCTGGAAAACTGTGGTTGGGAGGATGGAGGCAAGGCCTGAGAACTGTGTGGACAAAGGCTTAGAGTCAGGAGTGAGCACAGAGCGGAGGGTGAGGAGGCCGGCAGGACAGGAGGGTTGGGTGTGGCCAAAAGCAGGGGCATGGTTGGGGAGTCCTGGGCCTTCCTGCAGAAGGGTGCAGCGGTGCACTGGGAGATGCGGAGCCGCTGCAGGCTCCTGGGGGGCGGGCGAAATGATGGCCGGGAGGCTGGGGGGGTTATTATGCACCGTGTGCTAGCTGGACTGCGGAGAGAGAGACCAGAGGGGTGGGGGGGTGAGGGGGTGGAGGGCAAAGGGTGAATTCCCAGGTGTTGGCTGTGGTTTTTTACGAAGGTAGCCAGGACGATGTCTTTTCCAAGGAGGAAAAAGGCGAGATGCCAGCCAGAGCTGTGCGGAGGGGCGTTGTCCCACCGTGGTACGGAGCGTGGGTCTCGAACGGCCTGGGTGTCATCAGAGCTAATGGCAGCTGCTCCGAGCTCCCTGAGCCAGTGCACAGGGTGGGGTGGAGGGCCGTATGGGGGTGGTCTCCACTCCTGCTTCCCAGCCTCTCAGCACCTAGTCCGTCTCCCCTGCACTGCACAGGTTGCCTGTCCCCCGCTTCCTCCCTGGGTGGGGCTGTCTGCCCTGGCGGGTGGGGTGGGAGCAGACCCCAGGCTTTGAGGGCCTCCCTGGCAAAAGAAGGCAGGGCCAGGGGTGGCCAGAGCTGGTGGTGGGCAGAGGCAGCCAGGCGGCCTCGGGGAGCTGGACTGAGTGGGGTCTCTGCCACCTAGAGGTGGGACCCCTCCTTCTAGTGTCCGGGGGCTCTAGGAGCTGACCAATCAACTGTGTTAGTGTTGAATGTGAGCTTGGGGGACTTCATAGGCCTGGGAGTCCCAGCCCTGGGTCTGATGAAGGAAGACGGGAAGGAGGTACCCTGTGCCAGCCCTCAAGCAGGTGCCGTTTTGGGGGGTCATGGTTGGGAGGGGGTGGGGAGACGTTTGCAGCCCTGAGCCCGCTCTCTCTTGTGCCTTTTCAGCTGCATCAGAGAGAGCCTGCCCCCCAGCCTCAGCTGAACACCGGTGCTCTGGCTGGTATTGGTGACCACCTGAGAGCGTATCATTGGTTTGAACGTATTCATTTACTCCACGTTGCTTTAAAATGTCCAGTTTCGGTTTCGACTTCCATTCACTCGGATCGCAGCCAGCACCCCACTCTTTGAGCTGTAGCTGCAGAAGCAGATCCCGGAGACCCACGTACATGAGCGTTCAGATTCCGTCCTCCCCAGGCAGCAGGGCGGAGCCCACTTCTGGGCGGGACCCCTCTCTCCCGGCCTTGACCGCCAGCCTGCGTCCTCTGTGCTGACATTCAGCCGTTTCTCGGGGAGACCTGGGGAGCTGGGGACACATGGGTTCATGCCTCTCAGTCCAGAGTTACCCAAGTGTGGGAGTTACACCCTTGGAGGAAACTACGTGACTCTCCAGCGCTTCCGCAGTCACCTTCTTCTTACCTGCCCCAGGCCAAGTGCCCACGTAGTAGAAGTTTGCGCTGGAGGCTGGAGACAGTCACACCCAAGCAGTTTCCTGCGTAGGGAAGTCCTGACGCGGGTTCACAGGCCAAAGAGACAAGGCATTCTCTGGTGTCCAACGAGATGGACTCTGAGCTGCTGCCCTTGACTTTGTGCTGCAGTGGAGAACGTCCCCACCATGCCAACCGGGACAGTAGCCACAAGCCCCGTTGCCGTTGAGTACGCGGAATGTGGGACCGAATTTTTATGTCCTTGAGCGAATTCACTGGGTCCAGACAGCCGTATGTGGCCCGTAAATCCCCGACTGGACGGTGCGAATCTTCCCGTGGAAACCGGTCACTGTTTTCCTAGTGGGAGAGGCGGTGGAGCGAGCTGCTGTTTCAAGGCCGAGCACCGCGCCTCGCTGCTTTACGCCTTGGGAACTATGGGGTGGCCCTGTGTCTGCCAGGATGGAACTCTCCTGAAACCCTGCCTTCTGCATGGGCGCCCTGGATGTGGACGGGCAGGCAGCTTTCTGGCTTGTGGCCGCATTGCTGTGGCTCCTTTTTAGAAAACGATTTGGGTGGGGGCTCGGGGGCTCGGGGCTGAGGTCAGACAACCATTGTAGCGGAAACAGGACTTACTTGCGCGTCCCTGGCAGGGTAGGTGTGCCTTGCAGCCTGCCCGTCACGTTAATTCTATGTCGTTGGAGGCCGTTAATCGGAGGGTTATTAGCGTGATGGATTTTTCCAGCAGTTGCCTCGTTGTGGAAAACTTGAATCGGTAGGTGTTTGGTATGTTAAGGGCGAAGGACGAATGAGCTCCTTGTTTACGCCGAGTGGTAGAATCTTCAGATCGGAGGGCCCCGGGCCTTTGCAGATGAAAGGGGGTGTGTGCACGGCGGCAGTGGGACTTCTTCAGGAGGGGGTTTTAAGCCCCCAGAGTCTCAAGGTCTGGATGCTTGGAGGCAGGAGCACACTCAGACCTTCAGAGCTGCAGGGCTTCTCTCTCCTCTGGGTTCCTGGTGAAGGCCCACCGGTCCGGCTGCTTGACTTGGTTATTCATGCCGTCCATCCCCTTCTTTCTCCATGAAGGAGCTGAGATGGGCTCCTCCCGTCTCTTGGGGACCCGTCCTGGGTCTGGTTGTCTTTTGCCAAAGATGGCTAGACACCGTGTCCTGAATGTCACAAGCACTCAGATTGCTGAGGGGCCTGGAACTCCAAAGAAGTTCTTAAGCAGACCCTCTGCAAAGGGGGTACCTGTTATCATTAGGTGTCGGGGCAGCTGGCACCTCGGGGTGCCTTCCCGGGCAGTGTGCCAGCAGGCCCAGCACCGAAAGGAATCCCCTCCATCCGGATCCCGGCTGTGAGAAAGGTCTGGGGCTGCACGTGAACCCGTGTCATGCCCTCGTCTCACGCCCTGCCCTTGACCTCCACGGAGATCCCGCTGAGTTTTTAAGAGAGTAGAACAAGGAGAAGATCAACCAAAAAAAAAAGTGAAACTTTGGTCGTGGGAACGTCAGAGGGGTGAGCAGAAGTAGGGGCTGCTTTGAGCCACGTTTGCAGAAAGTGGTTTGAAATCTGGGTACAAGTTGTGCCGTCGCAAGTACGGGGAGCGGTCCGGAGGTGGAAGAGCGCACCGCCGAGGAAAGGGACTGGGCATTCGCAGGCGGACGTGACAAAGACCGAGGACCTGCTCCCTGTCTGACGGCCCCTTAAACACTGACGGCGTGGATTCCACTGCCCCTCGAGCCCACGAGGGCTGGCACACACGGTCTGCAAGGCTGTGGTCCTGGAGTTTCGGGGTGGAGTCCTGTCCGAGATCAGAGTCGCAGTGACAGCAGCACCGTGGACAGATTTCCTCACCTTGCTCTCACTCACTGTGTTCCACAGCCCCATGAGGGACGGCTTTCTTCCCACTTCGCAGACAAGGAGACCGAGGTCTGGAGGGTACTGTGCTTAGCCCAGTGTCTTGCTCTGAGTCCCAGGGAGACCCAGGAACTTCCCCCAGCTGCCCAGTTTGCAGCTGAGACTTTCCTCCCTGGCCCGAAGGTCCTCGTGGTACTGGAACGGGGTTAGTGGGGGGGGGGGGCAGTCAGTGAGCTGTCCTCTTGGCTGTGATGGGCGATCTCAAGGGGGCTTTACCCAGAATTGTCCTCAGGCTTAACTGGCCCCTAGCTAAGATCCATCTGACAGGGCTCTTGGGAGCAGTCGGTCAGTGGAACCATCTGGAGTCTTCTGATTTGAGTTTTGGAGGCGAGTGAGCAAAGTACTTTCGACTTGGGACAGAGCGTCCTGGAGACTGGCCTTGGCCAGATGGCCCGTCTTGCCACGGGAACCCTGGGGCCAGTGTGGGAGTGGCTGGGCCAGCCAGGCCTTCCGGGCAGTTTGTTCCCCCTGCCTCAGCCTTCCTTCCCCAAACCCCTCCGACCCCGCCCCAGGCATGCAGAGCAGCACCCCTGCCTGGGAACAGGACCGTGGGGTGAGAGGCCCGTCCGACCCGGGAAGAAAGCCAGGCAGCCCGGCGATCAGGCCCGGCTGGAAGGACACACCAAGTGCCCGAGGCAGAGGGGGCATCGCAGGACCCACGGCCCAGTGGGCTTTCACCGGGTGCTGAATAACAAGAGGGACGGTGCCCTGGCCACGGGGGCAGGGTTGGGGTGGGGAACTGTTTCCACGAGTGGACACAGCTACACTGGGTTGCGATGGGGGGAGGGTCAGCCCGCCCCTTCCTCCCGCCATGTGGCCTGGTGGTCTCCGCTCTGACCTGCGACGGTGGCATCGCGGTGGACGGGGGTGGCGGTGGGCACCTGGGTAAATAAATATAAATAGTTTTCTTTCTGATATGTGACCGGATTATTTTCCAGTTGATTTCAAGTCTTGGCCCCAAGTGGCCCACAGATCAAAAAAAGATAAGGGTCAGTTACAAGGTTGAGCTCATTCTCCGTCGCCATGGCAACTGACCTCAGGCAGCCCTCGGAGGGCTGCACCCAGCTCCCCAGGCGAGGTCCTCACTGTCCACGCCATCCACCCCCAGCCTCTCAGAATTCAGACCGTCTGATTGTCAGGGCTGTGTTTCTGAGAGGCTCTGGTCCCCCCACGGGGGCCGGTTCAGGCTGCCAGAGCTCATTTATAAGCCTCTGCGAAACAGCTGACCCGAGATGGGTCCCTCCTGTCCGGAGAGGCTGGGGAAGGTGCCTCTGAGGAGGGGACAGTGGGCACAGCCCGTCCTGCAGGACCAAGCGGGAAAGTGGGGGCGCCCTGGAGGGGTGAGCCTTTAAGCAAGTCTGAGAGCTTCTGAGTGAGGGTGCACTACCGCCCCCAGTCATTGGGGGTCCGGGGCCCTGCAGGTCGGGGGCCCTGCGGGTCGGAGGCCCTGCGCCCCATCTGCCTGGTCCTCAAGTCCTCTGTGGTGTCTGATGCTAGGCACGGGGCACAACGGGTCTCACCCAACCCGAGTTTGGGCAGGCCACGGGCTCAGTCCCCGGAGCTGTGCAACCGAAGTGTGACATTTGTCACCCGAGCTGGTAACAGGGAGGCAGCCCGCACGCTCCTTCCATTCAGGGCTGTGTCAAATCAGGAACCATGCCCTGGTAGCCCGGGGCCACCCCCTCCTCTCGCCTAGCAGAGCCCCCAGCCCTCCTGCCCACTGGTGGCCACTGCTGGGTGGCAAGTGGGCCCGTCTGCTGCCCTCCTACCCCGCCGTTTTTGGATGACCACGTGATTAAGAACAGAGGGTGCCTTGCTGGGTCCCAGGTGGGGGCCCTGCCCCATCCTGCCAAGCTTTTCTCCCCTATCCTGTCTGCTGAGGGAGACACCCCCCATGGCTGTGCCTTTGGAGGTGCCCAAGACCACGAGTGCGGGGGGTCTGGGGGCCGCTGGTGGACGGTAACCAGCTCGTACCAGCCCCTCACCCTTCGTTCCAGCCATTGTACTAAGTAGTTCGTTATGCACACAACTCATTTCCTCTCTACAGAGTGCCTGCTACGGGCCGGTCCCTGTTCTAGGTGCTGGTGACGGAGCAGTGAGCCAAACAGCCTCTGTGGAGTGTGAGTGCCAGTGTGTGACAGAGAGACAGAGGGGACTAGTTAGAAAAAACAGCCCACTCTAACGTATCAGCGGTGCCAGCACCGTTAAGGGCACCAAAGGGGGGTGCGGCGCCAGGAGGGGCGGCCTTGTGCTGCGTCAGCAGGTGTCCGAGGCTTCTCTCTGAGAAGTCTCCTTCCAGCAGGCGGGGGAATGAAGGGGGGGTGGGGGAGTCTGGGGGAAGAGCGCCGCAGGGAGGGCAGCTGTCCTGAGGCAGAACAGCCAACTAGGGGAACCAGTCAAAGCTCAGAGAAGGCAAGTAACATACCCAAGCACACACAGCGGGTGAGTGAGGGAACCCAAGTGTCCCCGGCTCTCACGTTTGTGTCCTTAATCACTGCTCCCCAATTGGAGGGGGCGACTTCGCCCCGTCATCACTGGTCCTCTGCTGGGGTGGGGGTGGGGGTGGGGGGAGGTGTGCATGAGTGACACCGCTCCCAGGCCAGCTTCCCCGAGTGGGATCCCTGCTTCTAGAAGGGCCGGCCAGGCTCGTGGATGCCGCCGTGGTGGCCGGTCACTCAGAGCATCCGAGCTCCGGAACAATGCCCTGCCCATGCCCCTCCCTCCCAGGCAGCGAATTACAGCCTCTGAGTGTGTGCCCGGGCCTGCCTTTGACCTCGGCGGGGCCCACCTGAGCTTCACCTTCAGGATCCTCATAATCAGCTCTCCCTCCCCCGGCTTCCCCCAAGACTGGTATGGAAATAAGTGTGCGTCTGCCAGGGATCAAATGCTTTCGGAGACAAAAGTCGGTACCGAGGACGTTCCGGGGAGCTGTCATCTCGGCACGGCGCTGTCCCACAAAGCCCTCGGCTGCTCTTTTGGGCTGACACAGTTTCAGCCTGAAAGGCTGGCTCCGTTTTAAGCAAAAACACATCCTATTATATATATTTTTTGAGAAATGAAGTGTAAAATTAACACTTATTATTCCTGAGCAGAGTTGAGAGAGAAAGACAGACAGAGAAAGAAAGACAGACTCTGGGATTTTGACACTCACCGGGTTGTTTCTTTGGCACTTCGGGTTGTTTTTTTTATTCAAATTTTTTAGAAATCGTAGTGAGTCAATAGATTCTGGGGCCTGGGCTGGGGGTGGGGTGGTGAGGCCGGCCCAGGGAGCTGGAGAAATCTGTGTTCTGCTCTGCACGTGAGCAGGGCTGTGCAGTTCACTTGTGTTGTACCGGCCCCTCGTCTGGATGCCTGTCCTGTGCTGTAAAAAAAAAAACGAAAAAGGAATAGAAAGGAGAGGAAGTGATCCTACGTCTCAACTCAGGACCCTGTTGCGCCCCCCCCCCCCCCGACAGCCTTGGCATCCTGCTCCCCGGGTCCCCGAGGGCTGCGTGGTCTCGGAGAACTCGGGAAAGTCGTTCTCCCAGGTTGTCCGTGCGGGGGTGGGGGTGGCAGTGATGGTAGAGGCGAGGTCTCTCCACAGCGGGGGCTGGCTCACCTGGGGCACAGGTGCCCACGGGGGCCTCACGCTCTAACTAGGACAGCCCCCGCCTCGTTTTCCTGGGTGGTTTTGTGGGCAGAGGTGTGTATGTAAAACAGACGCCCGAGGAACACCCCCAGTCCCCTCTGCTGGGGAAGGGCGGTGAGTCCCCGGTCAGCATTCATATTGCACCTCACTTTGACGTTCGGCTGGTTCTGTTTTCCTGTCTCCCCAGGTTTAACACCTGGGGGCATGGAAGAAGGGGGGCTGGCAGCCCTGGGCAGGGTTGTCTGCAGGGCCCTTGATCTCATGAACCTGGAATCTCGCACCCGCCCCAGTTTGGGGCTGTGATTTGTTTTTAAGTGGCGCTCCCCCTCCCGGAACGGGCTGCAGCGCCAGTGGTGGCCTGACTGTGTGCATATTTATGAACGTGGGTGCAGGACACAGCAGTGTCTGTGAATCGGGGACCCGTGGATGGCGCGCGGCCCTCGGAGAACGGGAAGTGACTGTCGGCCCTGATTTCTCTGATTACGAGTCTCGGGAGTCGCCTTTGTCCTGTCCCTGTCTGTCACTCAGAAGGGCGGGTATAGCTCCATTCACAGCCAAGCGGATAAAGGGCCCTGCTGGGCAGAGCGCTGTAAATCCTCCCTCCTTCGCCATCTCAGCTGGCATGGTGGTGGGGGGGCAGTCAGGGCCTGTGGGGGGCACCTCTCCTCCACGAGTGTTACCTGAGCCTGTCCTGCGGTCCCAGGTGGGTCGTGGGAATTCGGGGACCCGAGGAGGAGAAGGCCAGAGCATCTGTGCCCATAGCCCAGTTGCTGGCATCAACTGGCTATGTTGATAGCCAGTTGATAGCCTTCGGAGAAGGACTCCGAAGAAGCCGTTGGACGGATCCAGGCCGTCCTGCCCAGCCAGGGGCAGCCGTGTGTGCTGGCACCATCAGGGAGGCTGCCTGGAGGTGGTGTGTGGGCAGGATTCACACAGATGGGGAGGGCTTCAGAGCACTGCCCCCCCCCATCCCCCAGCAGGCTGTGCCAACTCAGCAAGTGGACTAAGGGTCTGAGCTAGTTTTATTTCTTCTCTGGAAATGTGGTTTTCCAGCAAGCAGGGTTAATTCTGCAATTCAGCTTGTGTTTCAAACTTACGTTATAAACAGTCACAGAAATTTCGGTACAGCTGTCATGAGTCACACACCCTCTGCCTCAGCAACGTCCAGGAGGTGCCCACATGCCCCTAACAGGGTGGCCAGATGTGAGGGTGCTGCCTCTCCTCCTCCCGTTCGTCCGCTCCTTCCCGCCTCCAGCCTGTGCTCCACAAGGCGCCGAGAAGCATTGTTTATGGGGCAGGGGGTGTGTAGGGGGGTCTCAGAGGCAGCCCCCCACACTGGAGGCCACCTCTAATTATGAAGACAGTCTCCCCGAGGGGAGAGGAGAACGTGCGTGGAGCCTGTGCGGCGAGCGTGCTGAGCCTGCCCTGCATCCCTAAACTTGTCAACGAGCTCCCTTTCCGCCGGCACTAGCGGAAGAGCTGCTCGAATCTCTGCCGGGGGCACGTGGCCTAGTTGCCGGGGCTCCAGGGGCAGGACAAACACCCGGTAGATTCCAAACGGGGGGCTATGTGGAGCAGGCCCCCCAGCTCGTGCATGTGCGGCGGCGCCTCTGCGGCAGGGTGCCTGGGGCGGCGGGGGCCGCCTGTGGTCTCCGCCAGCCCCAGCCAGGGCCTGGGGACCCGGGGACTGGCCGGGAGCCTCAGCCCATCTGTGCTCATGTCCTGCCAGTAGCAGAGCCCTCTGCTACCTAATTCTTGCCTTTGAGGACAAATCAGAGCACCTGGCACCTTTGGTGACGCTGGTTCCCCGGGGAAGCCCGAGGGGGCCCGTGTCCTTGGCTGTCCCAGATAACATTCTCACGGACAGCAGCAGAACCGGCCACAAACACTCACGGAGCCCTTTGTGCCTGAGAGGTTGAAACCCCTTTTCTTCCCCTTAATTATTCATGTTGTTAAGCTTCCTTAATTCTCACATCAACTGCAAGAGGAAGGCTATTGCGGGGGAGGGGGGGGGTGACTTTTCTAAAAAAAGACTTTCTGTGTTTAGAGTGGTTTTAGGTTTACGGTAACACGGGGAGGAGGAAGCTGTGGAGACTTCCACACGCGCACAGCCTCCCCCGTGACCGGTGCCACTCGCCGCGGCGGTCATTTCTGTCGTTTGCAGAGACGGACCGCCTCCGACCACGCATCAGCCTCGCCCGAAGCCCAGCGTTTGCCTGGGGGCGGGGGTGCCTTCCAGAGGTGTGGACACCTGGGTGGTAACACAGACGCACCGTCCCCGCCCTCAGATCGATCTCACTGCCCCGAACACCCTCTGTGCTCGGTTGTCCCCTCTCCCTGCCCCACCCAGCGGCCACGACCTCTCCACCCCGTCCACGGTTTTCCTTTTCCCCGGGGCCATCTAGTTGCAGTCACTGATGTGGAGCCTTTGCGGGTGGGCTTCTGTCAGTCAGGAATGTGCACTCGAGCTTCCTCCGGGTCCCGGTTTCACGTTCCATCGTCCGGATGTATCACCGTTTGTATCACCGTTTGTTTGTTTGTTTATTTGTCCACCTACTAGCGGACATCCCTGTTGCTCCCAAGGTTCGGCAGCTACGAGTAAATTTGCTAAGAACGCCCGTGTGCAGGTGTTTGCGTGAACATGCATGTCCGGCTCATGCGGGTGGATACAGAGGAGCCGGGTTGCTGGATCGTGTGGTGGGAGTACGTGTGGTTCCGTGAGGAACTGCTGAACTGCCGTCCTCGGCGGCCGCACCACGTGGCGCCCACCAGCCGTGGCCGAGGTCGCCGTCGCTCCGCGTCCTCGCGGGCACTCGGTGTCGCTGTTCTGGGGTTGGGCCGCTCTGACAGGTGTGCCGTGGTGAGGGAGGCTGCTGGCAAGTCTTCTAGAAGGAAGAGAACGGAGGCCCAGAGAGGCTTCCTGGCTTGTCTGAAGTCACACAGTAAGCAGCGGAGCCGGGTTCCAACCCTGGACCAGGGGCATTCCAGCCAGTGTGATCCTCTGCCCTGCCCCCTGCTGCCTCCCGGTCACCGGTGCAAGGCTCTTCCACCCTCTCTCGGCACTGGGGACTCTGGTGGCCCTTGTTTACCAGCACAGACTGACACTCAGATCACGCGGCTGGGAGAAGTCAGGACTTGAACTCTACCTTGCCAACCCCGGCGGGGGCACAAGACCTTGGCTCCTGATGCGGGAGGCAACACCGGTGCCCAGGGTCCGCTTCTGGGAGCCTGGGAGGGAACGTCTGAAGTGACAGTGGCTCCCAGGCGGGAAGACAGGGCCGCGTTCAGATCTGGAGGCAGGACAGGGTGTCTGCCCCGTGCCTGTGAGGACTGGGTGGCATCTGCTGAAAGTATTTAAAACGAGCGATTCACTGGTTTTTGTGCTCATCTCTCACAGAGTAAACCCCTCCAGTGGCCAAAAGGCCCGCTGCAGTGTGAGCCCGTGTCCCCTCGGGCCTCACGCCACCCTGTCCCCATCCCCATCCCCACTCAGGCTCACGTCACACCCTTTGCCCTGCTGCTCACCCCAGGTTCCCACGGCACCTCCTGGCGCGGTGACGCGTTCACCACCTTTGTCCGTCATCTGGTCCTGGGGTGGGGGAAGCATTCTGTTGGTTCCCCCAGAATCCCCTGCTCAGAGGGCTGGCATGCAGTAGATGCTCAGTAAACACTCTCTTGGGGTTTTTTTAGTCCTGGCTGGACCCCTGCCCCCCACGCAGACCCCATCCCAGGGCCTCTCTATGGGACACGGTGTGGGTCTCTGGGCTGGCAGAACAAGTCACAGACAAGGACACCTTCAAGTGCCAGATCTAGGGGGCTGGACCCTCTGGGGCTGGGCTGGGTCTCAGCATCCGAGGTCCCCCACCAGCGCTGGTTCTGGGGATCAAAGCGGGCTGGCCTGGGCATGCAGGGTGCGGGCTGCTGCCAGGATCGTGCGTGCTGCGTGGCTGACTGTCCCGGTTCCTTGCAGAGGAAGGCATCAACCACGAGTGTAAGCTGTGCAACCAGATGTTCGACTCCCCGGCCAAGCTGCTCTGCCACCTCATCGAGCACAGCTTCGAGGGCATGGGCGGCACCTTCAAATGCCCCGTGTGCTTCACAGGTAAGGGGCCCGGTGGGGGGCCTGCAGGGAGGGCGGGGAAGGGAGCTGGGGCCCTGCCCACGAACTGCTGGTCCTCAGTGTGTGCCCCTGGGCTCTTGGGGAGGCCCCGGGGTCCCCAGCTTCACTGTCCCGCCCCATGCCCTCTGGCCTCTCCTCCACGACAGGTGAAGGGGGCTCCCTCTCCTGGGCCTCCCCTCGGTCCTGCACTCAGCTGCTGCGAGCCCTCTGCTGGCCCAGCCTTGCTCTCCGTTTTGGTGGTGGAGGCTCTAGGCTCGCCTCTGTGAGCCCCCAGCCCGGCCCAGCACCAGTGGACTCTCCCTTTAGACCCCCCCTGGAGCCCCTCCTGCTTCCACGTTTCGTCCGACCATGCTCCGGGCTGGGGGTCGGGGGCAGCTCCACCGGCCGAGCTTCCCAGCCCCCAGGCTGGCCGCCAGCCCAGGCAAGCGGCTGCCCCAGCCCAAGGCTGGTCTCGGGGCCTCTGCCGGCCCCTCCTGCTGCCCAGATGGCAGCTGGTGTGCGAGGGGGAGCCTGGCCTTCCCCTGCCGCCCCAACATCTGCCGTCTGCCACGGCAGGACGCCTGCCCTGGGGAGGGTGCCCGTTGGGAGGGGGGGTCTCGGGAGTGCCCCCTCCCAGACTCGCAGCTGCTCCACAGCTGCCTCCTGTGTGCCCCCAGGGCCTGGGCCCCTGCCACTGGGGCTGAGACCCCGCTCGGCGACGGGCCTGAGGAAGGGGCTGCGCAGTGGGGAGTATCCCGCACACTCACACCCCTCTATCCCAGGGTTTTGTCCCCGCTCCATTGCAGGAGCCCCATCCATCAGTCACCTTCACACTCCTTGGACTAGTTGGGCTGGGGCCCCTGTGCAGGGATCCGAGGACGCTGGCAGCACCGTCCATGACCAGCATTAACAGCGTGTGTTGACCAAGCGCCGTCTCGTACCAGACGTTGCACTAAGCTTCCTCAGTGCAAAGCAAATCTCAGCTTCGCTGCCTCCTAGCAGCGGAACCTGGGACGAGGCACTTCCTACTCCCAGTGCCTCAGTTTTCCCTTCTGTAGAATGGGGACAACAGTACCCACCTTACAGGCCTGTGCTGATTCAAGGAGGCTCCTGGCAGACGACAGTGTTCACTGGGCTAATCCTGTGCCACATGGTTCATGCATTTGTCAGGTGAACCCACGTGGTCCTCCCAGCCACCCAGGCAGTGGCAGGTCCCCATTTTTCAGATGAGGACGCGAAGCCCGGGGAGGTTAAGTGACCTCCAGTGTTGCACAGCCCGTACTCAGCAGAGGTCCGCCTCCCTGGCTGCAGCCACCTCTGCTCCCAGGAGCCTGTTGGTTGGTCGGCTGTCGGCGCCAGGCGGGCCCTGCTTGTGAGCGGCGTGGCAGCTCTCAGGGTGTCAGGGCCAGCGTCCCCAGGGCCCCGCCCTGACGCCGCGCCCGTCTGCAGTCTTCGTCCAGGCCAACAAGCTGCAGCAGCACATCTTCGCGGTGCACGGGCAGGAAGACAAGATCTACGACTGCTCGCAGTGCCCACAGAAGTTCTTCTTCCAGACGGAGCTGCAGGTCAGTGCCCTTGTGCGCAGCTCGCCCCCTCCACTGTGCTTGCCTGTGGGGGGCTGAGGGTGCTGGGTCCGGTGCTCAGCACACCCCCAGCAGGAAGAGCACCAGGCGGCTGGGCCTGGCTCGTGCATCTGGAGCCGACGGTTGCCCTCCTGCCCAGCTGGCGTGTGGGGAGCCCCTGCTGGCCCTGCATTTTCAGGGGAGCTGAGTGGAGCCGTGGAGCCTGGAGCAGGGTCTGAAGCTCACGTCTGTGGTGTTTCTATGGCAAGCCCCTCCCTTCTCAGGACCCTGTCTCCCCACTGATGTCATGCAGTGATGGTCAGTGGAGCTTCGGGTCTGTGGCTGGCGGCCTGTGTGGTTTGCAGAGCTGAGTCCAGGGCAGTGTGCAGCCAGGACCTGGGTCTGGGGTCTCGGAGCCTCCACCTGTGCCCAGGAAAGCCAGACACATGAAGGCGGGGGATGGCGGGTCAGGCCCCGACTCAGAGGAAGGGATGCCACCACTAGGGCCCCCAGGAAGGGCGCAACGGCCTTGACCAGCTCCTGAGACCCCCACCCAGGCCCGGCTGTAGCTTTGGGGCCCTCGTGAAGGGAGGGGTTGGGGCGGGGTCTCCCTTGGCCCCTGCGGCCACTCCCCTTGGTGTCCCATCTCACCTGTTACTGCATGCTGAACACCAGGGTCTGTGTCCAGGTAAAACCACCTCATCACCCACTGTTTTTTGCAAGAAATTCTTAGAACACTTAGAGAGGCCGCTCACCCACCCAGAAGTAGTGCACACGCCCACAGAAACATCACACATGCGCTTTGCGTGGACCAGAGTGTCCCCCACTCACACACGGTTCCCCATGCAGTTCCCACACACAGTGTTTTCAAAGGTAGCACGACAGGCACACTGAGTAATCCCACCCCCACAGCAGAACACCACCCCCCCACAGAAGCACCTCGGACGGAGGTCACGCCACGCTCAGTGGGACCCAGGCGAGGGTCTGTGCAGTGACAAACACCCCCTTGGTGTGTGTCTTCGAAGGACAGAGACTTGTGGTGCCTGGGATTTATATCCAGGTGCACGGTGGGGCGGGACTCTGTTCCACACCCTCCTGCGGTGGCCTGGGCCCAGGGAAGTCCACCTCCTGTCACGTCGCCTGGTCCCCAAGACCTGGAGAAAGGGGACTCGGGGCGCCACACCCACCTCCGCGCCTCACGCCATCTCCGCCAGAGCAGGTCCTGTGGCCTCCAAGCCCCATTTCAAAGGGGGGGGGTCATCCTACCCTGGCCCTGGAGGGAGGGGACAGCCGGCTTTTGTCAACACCTCACTGGCCCACGCGGTGCGCCTGCCCCCGAGGAAACCGTTCTGCCCACCGCCCCTGAGCTCAGCAGCCTGCTCACCCTCCCGGACCAGGCTGAAGCCACCGCAGCCAGAGCCCAGTCAGGAGGTCACCAGGGAGCAGCGATGGTGTTTCTCTTGGGGCTGAAGGGGCACAGCTGTGGCCGGTCGCAGGGCAGCGCGGTCACCATACCACAGCCACCGCAGAGCCAGGCCTGGGCGGCCCTGCCTGTGCAGTCGGTGGCTGCCGTTGCCCAGAGGAAACGAGGGCCTGGCCACGGGGCGGGGGCAGAGGTCACCATCTGGCGGTCACCGGGGCTGTGTGCCGGAAGGCCTGTTTCTTCTCTGCCTGCTGTCCCTGTGCGTCCTCAAGTCGCTCTCACAGCTGTCCCTCCTCACAGTGTGGGACGCAGCTACAGACCCAGTTTGTTCGGACCCAGGCCCCGAGAGGGGCTGCCACTTCCAAACGACCACCAGCATGGGAGCAACCCCACCCTGGGCCCACCGGTCCCATACTGAGCGTGTACCTCTGTGCTGGGGACAGGGAGGGGCCTGCTGGCTGGCCCAGCTGTCCTGGGACCGGAGGGGGCACAGTGTCGGTGCCTGACTGGCAGGTCGTCCAGGGAGCCTCCTCGCTTGCGAGCTGGCTATGTGCAGCCTCACCTGCCTCCCACCTGCCGTACCTGCCTGGCCCAGCTACCGAAATAGGCCCGGGTCCCCAGACACCTGGAGCTTTTTATAGCCCAGCACGACAGCCTCCTTTAAACTCAGGCGCACACATTAAGCTGTGATTCGAGTTGTCCCAGGTGCCAGGAGAGGGGCCTGCTCCTTGGTGGCATTTGGGTCTGTCCCAGACGGACTTCTTGGCCCGCTGTTTTCGAGCTTTGTCGGCACCGCCGTGCCTGGGGCCCACCTTGCACACGTAGGTTTGGGTGCCGTGGGTGAAGCCATTCGACTCAGCTTCACCTACACGCCCGCAGCTCGCACCTGGGAGTCGGTGGGTCCCTGGGTCACCCCGCCAACCTCGAAGGCAGATCCTCAAATGCCGAGAACCTCGCTAAATTATAGCCTTAACGAGTCACTATTTTCTGCAATTAATGATTTTAATTACAGACCACTTAAACGTGGAAGTGTTGTAGCAACGCCAAATCTATGCAAATAATGGCTTTGGTTAAGTAACGCGGATAGCAATTTCCTGCGTCGGGAAGAGGGTTTCTCAGCCATGGACATTGTTGTCATCGTCTCGCCAAGGCTGCGGCTGGCAGGCAAGTTCACGTCCCCTGAGTGACCCGCTGGGTTAGATGGTGCAGCAGGAGACAGGCCTGGTCCCCTCTGGGCCTTGATGGGCTCCGGCGGCCGAGTGTCCTGTGACGTCTGGTGCAGAGCGTGAGGCGGGTGGACGGGGCAGAGTCCAGGCCTGCAAGTCTCCCTTCCTACAGGTTTCTGGGCACTCTGGCCGCTGCCTACTCTCTGAACCCTGTTTCCCCTGCTGTGCCCAGGCTCCGTGGAGGGCAGCGTGCCGGGTGGGTTGGGGGTGCGAGAACCCTGTAAACCACTGAGCCGGACAACATCAGGGCTGTAGGCCGGGCGGCTCCAGCCTCAGGCATGAGCAGGTAAAGGCCTGGGGCCCGGTGGGCCCCTTGCCAAGGGTGGGCGGAGCCGAGAGGAGGGGCAGGCTCTGCCCGTGCAGCCCAGCTGTCTCAGAGTCCCTGTGGCACCTCTGTAGCTGCAGACACAGGGTAAGGATGGCACCTCCCTCTCCCCTTCCTGGGAGGGCCCTGAGGGAGGCAGCACAGCGCACAGGCTGGCCTCTGGCCTGGCGGACCAGGGCCCTCGGAGATTAGACAAGGAATGGAGCAGCCGCCCCCCGCCCCCCCCAGGTGGATCCCTCCTGTGTGCCAACCTTGGTCTCCGCACGGCCCGTGAAGTCAGAACTCCGATCTCCACATTCAGATACGGGGCTCAAGACTCCCAGAGGCCAAGGGGCTTGCCCAAGGTCACTGGCGCACAGCAGAGCCACGTGCAAAGCCACATTGCCTTGGCCACTGAGGCACACAGAAACCCTCCGAAGTTTACAGGAACTGCCGTTAATATGAGCTGGTGGATTGAAATGAGACCTGCAGTGCTGAACTAGAAAACGCCTCACGTCAGGGGACCCAAAAGCTATTTTAGTAGTTGGGCCAAGCAGGTAGCACGCGCGGCAGTGGCAGGGGACGCGGAGGAGCCTCCAGCGGGTGGGCCCAGGTGGGAGCGCCGGGCCCGGGGCCGTTCTGCGGAGGAGCCAGGCCTGGGAGCCGAGGGTGCTGGGCTGGAGCTTGGGGGCCTGAGCTCGGCTCGGGCCAGGCGTCCGGAGAAGGAAGGTTCAGGCTGGTGCTGGAGACGGGGCTCTCCTAGGACCTCAAGGTCCTGGTGCCTCTCGGCTGTCCACCCACCCCCACGTGCACCCCTTACAGACCCTTGGGACTCGCTGAGCCCTGGCACAGGGAGGCGAGACCCAGAGAGAGGGCCCTTCTGGCCTCTGTTACTTGCGGCATTCTGCAGCCCTTGGCGACAGTGCTGGGCTGCGGCACCGGCGGGCTGCCTCGTGCCCAGGAGGCTGGACACCCTCCGTGACAAACCGAGGGGCTGCGGGGAACACTTCCTGAGTGGCCCGTGGTGGCAAAGCGGCCAGCGGCCTTGAGCAGATGTGTTTAAAGGATTAGCTCAGGCCGCCTGCTTCTGTGCGCCCAGGCGTGCCACGTCCCGCTAAGTGATTGCCATTGATTTCGAGCAGGGCGAGGTGTTCTCCGGTGGGGCCCACTGGGCCCTGCCCCGTGGACGGGTGCCGGCACCCAGCCAGGAAAGGTGCTCAGAGCTCCCCTGGGGTGCTGTCTTCCCAGCCCGTGAGAGCACTTGGTTCTCCCCTCCCCTGAATGTGCATTCACAGAACCAGCCTTTACTGAGATCCTACAGCGAGCACCACCCCGGGGCCTGGGTGTGGCAGGGAACAGGGTGGGGGCAGGCCTGCTCTCGCAGAGCTGACCCTGGGTGGGAAACGCCAGCGTGAAGGTCACCTCACATTTTGTTGGGATGGAGAGGGTGTGTGTGTGTGTGTGTCAGGGCAAGGGTGAGGGAACATTAGGAAAGAAAACTGGGACTGGATGTTCAGCTGAGTCCTGAAGCTTGAGAATGAACCAGTCAGGGGAAGGGCTGAGGGCTCTCCCAGGACAGGGAGCCGCCGGTGCGGAGGTGTAGAGGTGTAGACAGGTTTGGGGTGTCCAAGGAACAGAGGAGAGGGCAGTGGGGCCGGAGGGGCGTGAGTGAGACGGACGCCTGCCTCCTTGCGTCATCTTTCTGGGCTGCTCTGGTCTCGCCACTCAGAGGTGGGGGCCTCCGGGATGCACCTGAGGCTGCTGCTGCTTCTGCTTGAATGCCCTGCCCTTCTTGGGCTTCAGGGCCCGGCTCTGGTCCCTTCGCTGAGAACCCCTCGCCGATCCTTTCTCCTTCAGCTTCTTCAACTCCAGGCTTAACCCCTGATCCCTTGGCCAATACAGATTCTAATAACTATGTCTAGTCCCAAGTTCCCACTCTCACCTGAGTCTTTGGAGGGTGAAGATTCCACCTGCCATCCATCCATCCATCCACCCACCTATCCATTCATCCATCTACCCCATTCATCCACCCACCCACCCACCTATCCATCCATCCATGCACCCCCAAGTGTTTTACATTTCCTTTAGTTCCCAGAGAGCAGGAAAGTAGACAGAAGAGGCCACCAACACGGGGAGGAGAGAAGGTAGGAGCGCTGTCGCTGCAGCTGCCAGGAGCCCTTTCCGAGCTGCAGGCCTGTAGGAGGGGTAACCGAGGCACCGGTTTCCCTGCTTCTTTGTGCTGCTGCCGTCAGATCCAGCCGGGTAATTATAACTAATAATAATTAAAAGTGGAAAGTGCTCTAGGCACATACTTAGCACTTGACTCTCTGGCTGAGCTCTCCGTGAGCAGCAGCACCTTCCGCCTTCCGGCTTTGAGACGGCGAGTCTGTGTTGTCCACTGCTGTGCAGAGACCAGGGGCCCAGCCCCAAGGAGTGAGGGGAGGTGCCGGTGATGGCAGCAGCGGGGTCTTCCTCAGACGGTCCCCGCCTCATTATCTTCTGTTGCTGGCATTCGCACTTCTCTGGCCTCGGTTTCCTCATCTGTAAAATGGGCTAAGACCTGCCACCTCGTGTTGTTGTGAAGACGGAGAGGCTACAGGTGTGAGTCACTTGGAGAGTAAGCTTCCCTGAGGGTGAGGGGGCACATTTCAGGGTACAGTCGCTCTGTGTGTCCTACCTCCCCCGCTGGGTCAGGAATCTCGAGCCCGGAGCATCTCGACTTCCGTTCACCGTGGCAACATGGCGTGGTGGTGTTGTGCCCGTGCCTCGGGCAGACGGCCTGACTTCAAACCCCAGCCCTACTACAGAGCCTCTTGGCAACCTCGAGAGAGTTTGGTGCACTCTCTGGGCCTCAGTAGACGGGGGTGGGGGGGCAATTCCTTGTGGATATCGAGGGCCTAGAGGCCGCGGGGCCTGAAGAGGCAGCAGCCCCACTGCCACGGGGGAGGGACGTGACGAGCAGCGGTGGGCGGGGGTGCTACGCCTGGCCCTGTCAGATGCCCGCGTGAGCCCCAGACCTCTCTCTGCCTGCGCCGTGAAGTGTGCAGAGGCAGGGACTTGGAGGGGGCTGCCCCCAGGGCCCAGCTCTGGGCAGAGAAGGCACTTGGAATTGGCCGCGGGCTGCCCGTCTGCCCATCAGAGCCTGTCATTCATGCCCTAGGGCGGGGGGCCAACCAGCGTTAGAGGGGCAGCGTGCCATCGCGACAGATGGGCACGGGGGAGCTGCCAGGAGCCTCCAGCCAGAGCCCTTGTGCGTGCGTGAGCCCGGCCCCTCGCCGGCGCCGCCCCAGCCGGCACCAAATGCCTTCAGTTTCTTAGAAACAAAGATCACACCCAGACAGTAGGGGCCGTGATAGTCCGAGGCTCCCAGAGCTTGGCACCGGACAGAGCCCCGCCCCCGCCCCGACTCAGACAAGAGGCTGGTGCCGTAGTGCAACAGCACGGGAAAGACGTGGGGCCTTGGGGGCCTCCCAGGGTGTGGGGGTAGAATGGATGTGAGGTTGCTGTCCCACGCTCACAGATGGGAGACTCAATACCGCATCACACAGCTAGTGAGTGGCTGGGCAGAGCTTGCCCTGGTGGGAATAAAGAACGCCACCCCCCCAGGCACTGTGGGGTACCCTTTGCCTTGCTCATCCTGTCTCACCCTAGGGACCCTCCTATGAGGCTGCGCAGTTTCCCCTCCCCAGCTTGCGGATGCAGAGGCTGAGGCACAGTCAGGCAGTGGTGGAGGCTGGGTCATGGCAGGCTTTTCTCTGTCACTGGGCCCCATTCCTGTCCCATTCCTGACCCCCTGCTTTGTCTCTTGGTGTTGCAGCCTCTCTCCCCAGCGTGCTGGGAGCACGCTGGCTGCCCCCAGCCGGGCGCCGGGCCTGGCGTGGCGGGGCTGCTCTCAGTGGAGGCCTGCACCACACTCCTCGGTTGAGCAAGAGCAATTACTAATGACATTTAGAAAGAAATTAATGATGAGAAATGCAAGCTGGCATTTCAGGAGCTCCGGTCAGCAGCGCGAGTTCCATTCACTGTGGGGAGTAGGGGGGCTGGGGGCAGTGCGGGGGGCAGGGGAGTGGTGGCAGGAACTTGCTTTTGCTCTGTGGGCCACAAACGGGGCCCCTCGCTCCGCTCCAGGACTGTAGGCAAAGTCAAACGGACTGGCCAGGGCTCCTCCAGGGCCACAGTGACATTCAGTGTGTGCCAGGAGGTGGGCGAGGGCAGGTGACAGGTTCAGTGTGGTGTCTCTTCATTCAGTGGCACCAGGAGAGGGGGAGGACAGTGAGAGGGGAGGAGCCATTTGGGCTCAAACCAAGCGCCACCTCTTACCAGCTCTATAACTTAGCAAGCAACCTCACCTTTCTCAGCCTCAGTTTCTTCAATAGGAAAGTGGGGCCGTGTGGGGAGGCGTAAGGAGAATGTAGGAGGAGCAGCAGCCCAGCCTTGGCTCTCAGCTGGCCCCTACCGTATTTCACCGACATACTTTAAGATGCACAGTTTCCTCCCGGGAACAGCTCTTAAATCGGTTTACCAAACTTGTGTGTCACCGCTCAGGGGGCCACATCTTTTGGTTCGCTGGGATACACCCAACACTGGTGTTTTATACTCTTTGGGATTGCAAGACAGACACACTGTGGTGTTGGGAGGAAGTACGGCAGAATGGGAGGGGAAGCGAGATGCAGGACTTGTCTGGGCGGGCTGGGCTCCCAGGGGGTGAGGGGGCGCGTGGGGACCAGTCATTGTCCTGGCGAGACCTTGGACGTTTTCACAGCACGCAGGGCGGACGCACACAGACCAGGGCCCAGGGGAGTTTGGAAACTTGAAGTGGTTGTCTGCATTCCAAAAATGCCAATTTCCTCCGGTTAGAGCGGCTCGCAGTTACATAGTTTTCGTTAGTTCCCGGACACGGTTCTGAGCATTTTCACGCATCCAGTCGTTCGATCCTCATGCTGCCTGTGTGACTGAGACAAGACTCGGGCACAGAGCCGGTGACGAGCTGCTGGGTGCTGGGCCCTGGCCACCCACCGGCCCAGGTCCCACCCTGTTCGCCACCACACTGGACGGCCGGCGTTCTCCGTTTCCATAGGTCAGGCCTGGCGACCCCTGGCGGCATCCCTGCACGACCGCAGCCCCCAGGGACGGGCTCCCCGGCTCAGCCCAACCCCCTCCTGGTCGGCCACACCTGGCCCCTTACCTGGGCTCTCAGGTTGAGGCAGGCTTGCAACACTTCACAGTTCATAAGTATCATCTCACTGGTGCCTCACCGACCAGAAGTTGCTGAGCCAGGAGTCGCACGGCTAGACATGCTCTTCGCTCGCTCTGTTTTGCAGAAATCTGAGGCTGGAAGCCGGGTGTTAGCGGAGGAGACTGGCAGGGAGAAGTGGAGCCCGGGGAGGGAGTGGGGGAGTTATGCCTCCCACTTGGGTTCAATGGGGCACAAGTGGGGCTCCCTGATCCTCGGCTCAGGGACCGACGCACAGCCCGGCAGCTGCATCTCTGACCTGGGGGATGTCCTTAGTGTCTCCATTCTTCCTGCCGTAGCTACCACATCAAAAATGTGGCATCGCGCATGCTTTTGTGTTGACACTGATAGCAATGCCTCATGGTCAGGGTTGATGGTGACATTAGTAAACATGGGCACGTCATCACATGGGCTGTGAAAACGTCCACACGTTAGCTCACTGAGACTCATAACAAGGCTGAGGGAGAGAGGTGGTGCCCACCCACTTTTCAAGTGAGCGTCCGATCCTCAGAGAGGCGGACCGACTTGCCCGGGATCACACACACACTAAGTCGCTGAGGCAGCATTTGAACTGCTAAGCCCACGGTCCTTTCCCCAGCCGTCCACCCTCCCGCCCACTGGTTTATTCATGCACCCTCCCCACCACTAAGTCTGCCCACCCACCCATCCACTCATCTGCTCATTTGTCCATCCACCAGCCACCCAGTCATTGTCCCGTCCATCACCCACCCCCATTCTTCCATCCGCCATCTGCCCATTCATTCTCCTGTCCTTCCATCCATCCACTCACCTATCTGTTCATCATCCATCTATCCGTAACTTATTCATCTACTCATCTCTCCATTCATCCTTCCATCGATACCTCCGTCCATCCTCTATTCCTTATCCATCCACCACCCACTCATCTGCGTATCTACACATTCATCATCCATCTATTCGTCCACCATCCATCCATACTCATTCCATGCATCATCTATTCGTCATCTGCCCACCACCCACCCATCTACTTACCCACCCGCCCACCCATCTCTCCATCCATCCGCTGCACACCCTTTCGTGCTGAGTGCCAAGCAAGCGCCAGAAACGACACCTGCTACCCCTCCCTCCCTGCCCCTAAAACTGCACATGCACCTTCGCACACACCCGCTCTGGTGAGCGGACTGTGACGGGACAGACTGGACATGTAGAGGGTCCTTTAGCCTCCCGGACACCAGCGGGTTCTGCCTGGTGGTGGGGGGAGGCATGGGCAGGCCCGCCTGGTCACATGGGGCAGCTGTGGGCAGTGATGCTGCGCCCACAGTTTGGACGCTGGATGCAGAGCGAGGGAGGCAGACCAGGCATCGCAGCGGGGGGCACAGTTGTGGGAGCAGCTCTGAGGAGCGGGCAGCCGGCCTTTTTGGGCGCTGGGGGTCCTTCACCCGTTGCTTCAAGCCAGACTGGACTCCCCGTCTGCATGAGCCACGGTGCACACCCACGAGTTTTCACGAGAACCGTCGCAGTCATTAGGATAATCGGCCTCAGCTGCAGTCTTGCTCACTGGTGCATGCACACAATTCATCACAGCAAATTAGGTCCCCCCCCCCCCAGAACCTCAGGCCCTGCAGCCGGGGCGGGGGGGCTGCCAGCCGGGGGCTGTCGACAGGGGGCTGGGCCATGTGGGCTCTGGAAGCCATTGGGGGGGCAATGGGCCGTGATTTCTGAGGGGACCACCCTCAGAATGTCTGCCAGACAGCTGATCACCGGGGGTCCGTCCTTTAGGAAGACAGGGAACTTTCCTCGTCAGGGAGGAGAGGGCAAGGTCAAAGTCTGGGACATCGTCTCTGAAACCGAAAAGCTCCGGGTCGGTTCAGGCGCCCGAACGTGCGTGTCCGCGTCACTCATGGCCATGTGACCCAGGTTTCCCGGCATAGCCCCAACTCCCAGCGTCCGTCCCAGCCACCGGCGCCGCCCTGGCATGTGGCTGGTAGAAAACGAGGCCTCCAGGTGGAGCTCGAGTTCTTGTCAAATTTTCGTGAGTAAATATTAAAGTTCTGAAGGCCTAAAAACTTTTGGAAAGTTTCAAGGGAAAAATGTCCTTCTAGTGTTGTTTTTTTTTTGCCCCCTAACATGGCAAAATGTTTAATGTCTGTAGGTGGGCTTCCCACCTGTCCAGCCGCAGGGCCAGAGAGAACCGGGCTCCTCTGCCCAGCAGGTGTGAGAGCTGCCGAGCTCCTCCCTGGGCCTGGGCGCTGTGTCCTTGGCCATGGCCAGACTCCTGCTCGCACAGGAAGCCCCGCCCAGCTTGGAGGCGGAGGAGGTCTTTCGTGCGGGTGCCCGTGACACTCCCCCCACCCCACCAACCCACCTGGGATGCTGCAGCCTGTTCCAGTCTCACAAGGCCTTCACCGGCGCTGCCCGGGTCGGGGCAGCTTCCTTCCAGCCCTGAGCCAGAGATGGGAGGTCCGCGGCTTGGGACCCACCCCAGGCACCTCCCACTCCCACCTGCTCACTTACCAGGGGGATCCTACCAACAGCTTTTAAAAATTGCGATACAATGTGCGTTATACACGTACGCATAATAAAATAGTAAGTAAATAAAATGAATATAAAATAAAGTGTGTTGATATAAATAAGTAGAATGTAAGAGGTGACAGTACCCAGAATGGATGGCGAAGTCACGTGTCAACACCATGCACAGACCTCGTTCCATCTTGCAAAACGGAAACTCGGTCCCCACTAAATGCGACCTCCCAGCCCCCAGCCCCTGGCACCCGCCGCCGGTCCGCTCTCCGTCTGTGAGTCTGACCCTCCAGGGACTTCACAGAGGTGCAGCCACGTGGCACTGGGTGTGTGCTCGGCTCGCCGCCCTCAGCATCCTCAAGCCCCGGGCAGGGACGGCAGGGGAGGAGTCCCCAGCTCTTCTGTGTCTGTGGAGGGCTTGCTCAGCTGCTGTAGCTGCCACAGCCTTGCCGGCAGTCGTTCCAGAATCCTCACTGTGTTCTTAGCACATGCACGCTCTGGGCTGACACGCAAGGGAGGCACACCTGTGCAGAGCTGCGGCGAGACGGGACACACCCCGTGGGCGGGGCTTCAGCAGGGAAGCGTCCAGCGCAGCCCGAAGGGCCACGCTTTGGGGGAGCTGGAAGAAAGTGGTTGAGGCTGCGGGGCTGTCAGGACCATGGACGGGGGCTGGGTATGTCCCAGGCGTGGTTGGAGCCCTGCTGGTTAGCAGAGCTCTCCCGAGGTGGCGGGACTCAGGTCATGGGCAGCTGGGGCTAGGGCGGTGGAGTACTTACTGTGTGTATGAATACATGTGGGGCCTGGGATCGTGGGGTGCCCTTGGCACCTGGTCTGGCTGCACTCACCTGCAAGGCAGGCCCGACAGCCCCTGCCCCTGACCTAGAGGTCTCCGCCCAGGCTGGCCGCACACTCCAGAGGAAGCTGCCCATCACAGCTGGGCTTCCCAGAGGCCCGTCTTTTAGCTCAGCCACGGTTGCTGCGAGTCTGTCGCCCCACTGGTGGACACCCCAGTCTCCCCCAGGGCTCTGTGCGCACGGTATGCTTTGACCCGAGCTAGAGCCACAGATGTGTTTGGAGGTGGGAGTAGAGACCCTGCTCTTGGTCTCGGAAACCCGTCCATTTTTAACGAGGTTCTCATTCTAAAGAACCGCCCCCAGGCCCCCCTCTGGCTCCGTGGTGGTGTGGGTGCTTGGACCCCTGCCCTGCTGTGTCGGGGCAGTCACGCCCTTCAGGAGTCTGGCTCAGGCTCTTTGGGGGCAGGCGTCCATGTCTGGATTTGAACTTGAGATGAACTGTCCCCCAGGGCCCTGGTCCCAAGTAGGCACGTGGCTGATGTGGTCAGAAGGGACTTCCCGGTGCCCTAGGGGGTGGACAGGCCAGGGCAGTGTCCCTGCCCGGGAGGGGCCGAGATCACAGGAGGGAGCTCGTGGTCCTCTTGATTCTTGGTCCTTAGGCCCAAGTCGGCCAGGTTCCCTGACCACAAGGGCCCGGCCCCTGGGGCCTCCTTCCTCCCTTGGAAAAACAGCGACAGTGGCAACAGCCCAATAAGCTCGGGACTCGGGGTCCAGTGGGGCCTGCACCACTGAGGAGGGTGACTCTGAGGGCAGCTGGGAAGGCTGTCATCTTCCTGCGCTGTGATGACAGCCACGACCCCTGTGTTTCCTCGCATTGCCACCGAGCTCTGGGTACAGAGCGGCCGACTGGGCTATGGTGGGCGGGCCCAGGTTCCCTGTCCCTCACCCTGTCCCTCGGGACAGCTATGCTTAGCTGCCTTGTTTTGCTGGGTGACTCTGAAGGGACTCTGTTTACAGGCTGAGTCTCTAATAGAAGCCTCCGTTTCCCTCCTAATAATCTGTCCTCCAGGGGGGTTATTTCCAAAGCACAGAAGGTACAGAACTGGGCCCTCTGGGAGTTCGTTGGGATTTTTTTTTTTCACATTGGTTTCTCCCACGTTTCACTTGAGGGAAGATGTTTTCTTGTTCATGGAATGAGCTGTGAGCCAGGCCACCTTGCTTTGGTCTTTGTGTTCTGGGTGCTGCTGGGTGCTGGTGAGAGGGCTTTAGAGAGAGGCACCCATGCCCCACCAGGGCCCAGAGACGAGAGAACCTCTCTAACCTCCTTGGGGACCCTCCAACGAGAGCCGAATGGGCTGTGTGGTGCATCACGTGCCCTCGGGTGACTCTGAGCGCCTGCTCTGGGCCCTGCACCTAGCCGCAGACCCCCTCCCCCAAAGCCAGCCCCACTGCTCCCTGGGAGCCGCACCTCCCCGTAGGCCAGGAGAGCCAGATGAATTGCTCACACGAGAGACAGAGAGGCAGACGTCCCCGGCTGTGCGGGTGCGAGGCTCGCTTCCTGCCGCTCTGGAGTGGCAGACAACAGCCTGTCTGGCTGTCTGGGAGGCAGGGCCCAGCAAGCTTCACACACGTCCCGGTGCAAGGAGGAGCTGCCTCGGCCTCCGAGGGCACTCCAGGGCTCCGTCTCAGGCCAGTGGGCCACCAGCTGCACCCAGGACCCTGATGCCAAGGTGGGGTGTCCCTTGCATGTGGCACACCTTTTCTTGCCATCTGTGTGGGTGGGGTAAACCCTGGCTGGCTGGGTGGGGGCCACGGGGTATGCAGGTGCCTAAATGTCACGGCCAGGCTCCGGGGGGAAGCATCTGTGTCACCGGGCCGGCACGGAGAGGGAACCTTGGCCATCACTCAGCCCCAATTTTAATGACGTGCAGTAGCTAAGTCGTGTTCCGAGGATTCATTCAGCGCTGTTTATGGTGTGCTCTTGAGTGCGCTTACCGTTTGTCAGAAGTGCAAACTAGCGAACATACGAGCCTTTAAGACAGGCCATCTGTTCGTCTTAGACCCTTGGACGAGTGTCAGATTCTTCTAAAAATAAGTGCTCATCGCAGAGAGGGGCTGCCCAGGTGAAACACAGCAGGGAGGGAAACGGAGCTGCCGCGCCGCACCCGCCTGGAAGGGAAAGGTGGACGGCACGCGTGTGCGTGCGTGTGCGTGCGTGTGCGTGTCGGGGAGGGTGGGAGGGGATCCCGGACGGCCAGAGGTGCGGGCTCCTCCCTCTCCCCAGCCCCTTGTGTCACTCCACAGCCCCGATACCGTCGATGGCTCCCCATGGCCCAGATTAAGGGCAGGCTGCCTCGTCTCGCACCAGGGAGCCGCATCCGTGCGCGCGCCCCTCCCTCTCCCGGCTGTCTCCGTGGCACCGGCCCTGTGCTCCTGCCAAGCTGAATTATTCATCGTTCCCCCAGCAGATGCTGCACTTCGCACATTTCCCAGGCAGAGCCGTGCTGCGGTCACGTCCAGGCTCTGCCCAGGGCGTCAGGACCCACTGCAGGGCCGCGGTGCGCTGTGCCCCCAGTTTTCCTGCTTGAGAAATAGAGACGATGATAGCACTTACCTCCCTGATTGTCGTGGAACTTGCATGAGTTAATAGGTGTGAAGGGGTGACAGTGGGGTGTGGCACTCGGGGGGCACGTGGCAGGTGTGACCGGTGATCGTCGTGGGTACCAGTGTCTGGAAAGCTGTCCCCGTGTGCACGTGCGTGTGCGCGCACACACACACCCAGTGCAAAGCTTCCTCAAAGGGCGGCTGGGCGAGACATGGTTCATGGGCCCCTCAAATCTCCACAGGCTCGGACTGGAGTCCAGGCCTGGGGAGGACCCTCAGAGCCTGTGAGGAATCGGGCTCTGTCCTTACCACCCCAGTCCCAGACCTCGGGGAACTTGCTCAAGGCCGCAGGGCGGGTAAGTGGTACAGCTAGGATTCGAACTGGGGACCCAGCTCATCTGCCTTATTCTCATCCTTGGTAGCAGAGCTGGGACCCAGCACTTGTGGGCCATGGAGGGGCTACGATCTTCTGGGCCTGTTCTAATCAGGGTGGCTGGACCGTAGGAGGGACAGGTGACGGTAGCCTCTGAGAGCCAGCTCACTGATGTGCAGAAGAGCCCGCTCCAGCCCCTGCCCATACACCCCGGGTGTGCAGAGATTGGCCTTATCGCTCCACGGACAACTTTGCCAGGCCACCGGGCAGCCTCTGCGTTGGGAGCACCCCCGATTCTCCCCTGTGGGGGGTGAGGGTCAAAGAGAGACCAAGAAGCTTCTAGACCAAGAGACAAAAAACAGAGCCAAGACGTGGGGAAGGAATCCTAGCCGCAGACTGGGGCGGGCTTGCTGGCCAGTGTGCGTGCGCATGCGCCTGTGCGTGACTGCTGGGCATGGAGTCGGCCAAGTGGGGCCCCACCTGAACCTCTGACTGGCCCGTGCAGGTGCGCGTGGGTGCTTTGAGAAGAATGGTCCAGCAACGGGCTTCTGACATGCCCCCTCTGTGCCCAAGACCCTGGGTTTGGGTTCTGGATTGGGGGTCATTTTGCTGCTGAAAGCCCAGCTACGAGTTTCGGTATGAATGAATGAATGAATGAATGGCCCACCGACCATGTAAAATAAGGTGAGGGCATGACAAAGAGAGCCTAGGCTTGAGCTCTTTGCTGATGACTTGCAGAGAGAGGGCTCAGCAGGACCCCAGCTCAACCTGACCCCTGACTCTGACACCATATCACCCCCTTGCCTGCCACTAACTGGTGTCCCAGCCGCAGATGGCCCAGGGCGCCAGGCAGAGGCACCGGAAGCAGGCCCCAGCTGAAGCCTCCCTCGCCGAGAGCCACACACGCTCTGCCCAGGGGTTGGATCTCCACTGCAAACCAGCGCCACCCCCACCCCCACTCCCACCCCCACCCCCGTTTTATTTCTCTCACCTGCTTCCCGTCCCACACCTGCGTCTCCCTGGCAGGCGGTGAGGCCCGAGCGGCTGCCAGGCCTCCCCTCCGGGTGCCTTCCAGTGTTTCCCGGCTCCCTCCCCACCCACCGCGGCCTTCACAGTGCTGGAGAGCAAGCGTTCACCTGCGGGGTCGGCAGCATCTTTAAAAACGATTTCCTTCCTTCTCTGAAGGGGCTAAATATAGCCCAGGCATAAATAGCGAAATAGACATTAAGCTGAAACGCCCTTGTGCGAACCACGCCGCGCAGGAAGGCGCGGTCTGAGGAGGCCTGACCGAGCACTCGGCCCTTGGAGTCGCAGTTCCCCGAGTGGGAGGCACTGTGGCTCTTTTAGGGGCATTAAACGGTCCCATCCGCAGTGGCTCCAAGGGCAGCTGCGCTGCGCACAGGTGTGGGGGGTGATTGACAGTCCTGGTGAGGTCCCATCGCCCTTCCAGAGCTGGTGCCCTCCGCCAGGGGAGCACCTGGGCTCTCAGCACCCCTACCACACACACCCTTCCTGGGTGGCATTGACCGATGTCCCTTGCTGAGCTGCCATCTGTGCAGTTCATCCCAAACCTTTGGGTGTCTGTGTCCCAGGCCCTTGGGGCGGGTGGGCCCAGCTGGAGCCTTCCCCCCGCCCCCCATCGTGCCCAGAGCGGAGCATCCAGCAGGTAGATAATAATGCTGCGTCGAGTGAATGCTGGTGCCAGCCCCTCGGGGCCTCCAGCGTCGACATCTCCATCTGCTGTGACATCCTGGGCCTTTGTTCTCGGAGAGCTCGGGGAGGGAAGTCTCACCTTCTGTCACCCAGCCCTCTTGGAGGAAGTGCTTTCTGGAGTCTGACCGAAGAACTGCTTGCTGCTGCTCCTTAAGAGGGAAGCTACTGTTGCTTCACCTGACCCCTGGCATCATCCTAACCAGTGGTCCCCAGCATGGGCTCCTGTGCCGTCCGCCCGGGTGCGCCGGCGTGGACTACAAATGCCGCACCGGCCCTGCCCTTGGCATCCCGGCAAGAGGCTGCTCCGTTTGGCAGAGATGACCCGACACCCCTTTTCCCCATGCTTGTGGGGGCGGTCCTTGAGGATTGGGTGGAGATCAGATATCATCATGTCTGGTGTCCTGCTGCCCTTGGAACACAGGCCACCGCGTTCAGGGCCAACCCCACAGTCCTCCGTGTGACCTCTGCCAGGGTCACCCCGCTTACTCCAGCCTCCACACCTTTGTTGCCGTGCCTCCCACCTGGAGTGCGCACGCTTCCCTCCCCAGTAGCCACGTCCCGTGCACGCGTTCATTTACCCGCCCCACCGGGGCTCATCCAGAAATGCTGACTCAGAGTCTACTTGGTGCCAGGCCCTAGGGACTGTCCTTTGAGAACAGAAAAAGTCATTCATGTTCATCTTCCTAACCTGCCTCCCCCAAAGCCCCCACACACAAAGAAGGGCCGGCCGCACCGGCTAGTGCAGGCCACGCGGCACTGTTAACTGACGGGCTATCGGCCAGTTCTGGGCAGCTGTGCCAGGCAGAGGGCGCCCAGCGTCGGGCCAGGTGGGGCCTCAAGAGGAAGTGGGCCCCCTGCCCACATCCCCGCAGAGCAGGTCAGTCTTGCAGGCCCCTCACACGGATGTGTGTGACGTGGGCAGGAGGGGCCTCAGCCTCGAGGGGCTGCAGGGATGGGACCGGACCTTGTGCCCAGACAACCCCAAGACTGGCTTGGTTGGGAGGGAGGAGAGGCGAGGTGGGAGCAGACTGGGCAAGGGCTTGAAGCGGGGAGGACGGCTCGGCGGAGGGCGGGTTGGCTCCCCTCGGACTGGCTGGCTGTCCCTGCTCAAGTGCGAGGAGAGGTGCCCGGGCTGGAGGCTGGGCGTTCCCATGGAAACCACTGCAACCCATCTGTGGTCTCAGACAACCCGCCGTGTGCCTCTGGGTCCGCGAAGTCCCCGCCGAGGTGCCGGGCCGTGCTGGCGGGCCTTGTGCTCCCCCTGCCTGGGGTGGCGTGCAGGCAGCCTGTGGACTGGGGGGCCTGTGGGGTGTGGGGGGCCGGAAGCCTGACTTCTGGCCCAAGTCCCCAGCTCTCTTCGATTCCAGCTGCCTAGTACCCTCATGCGTCCCAGCTGGGTGACCCTGGGCAAGTCACTGAGCCTCTCTGAGCCTGCTTTTTCTCATCGTACCATGTCCTACCTTGTGAGGCCATTGTGAGGGTTGAAAGGAAGGTACCTGTAATAGCACACAGCATGTGTGCTTGCCACGAAGCCTGGGCCCCAGAGCCCAAGGAATGAGGCCAGCAGGCCCCTGCCACCAGAGATGGGGTGGTGGTGGCCCCACGGGGGCAGTAGCCATCCCTGCTGAAGGGGGAAGCTTCTGCCTCAGGGTCCTGGGCCCAGGGCTGGGCATGTCCCCAGGCCCCACCCCTGCCCTTCCCTCGCAAGCCCAGACCTGGAGCCCAGGAGAGAGACTCAGGGCCGCATCTGACCCCTGGTGGTCATCAGCAGAGCTGCAGGTCAGGGGCACCTTGCACCCCAGAGGAGATGCTGAGCCCCCTGGGAACCCAGGTGTGGGCAGGCAGGAACCTTCCTAGACAATTGCCCCCCCCCATGCCTGGCAGCCCTTTGCTGCCCCCAAGCAGGGCTGCTCTGCCTGAGGTAGAGGTTGCTTCCTTTCTCCAGTTGATGAGGTTGAACCCCGCTGAGGCTTGGACCAGGTGGGTCTGGATTTGGAACCTGGACCACTGAAATAGAAACGAGAACCTGCAGTCTCTGAGGGGCTAGTCCCACCCACAGCCCCAGGCTGCTGGCTCCTGTGGAAACAGGCCGAGGGGCTGGCCTGCTGCGGGCACAGCTGCAGGGAGGGGGAAGCGTTTGGCCAGCAGGGCCCCTGGGCCTCGGATTCCCAGGTGGATTTGGCCAAAGTACTCAGTGTTCTCCTCACCAGAGATCACATGAGCCACCCTGCTGGGTGACTGTCCCCTGTCCAGGCGGAGGGCACCACGGCCACCTGCTGCCTCAGCTGGTCTGGGCTGGTTGGGGAGCTGCTTGACCAGAGGGCTCCCTGGCCCGTGTCCTATCTCCCTCTGCTGGGCTCGGGGCAGCTCCTGGGATGGACTAGAGGGGGCCTGGGGGAAGCCTGGCTGGCCACCAGACACAATTTCTGCTCATCATTAGTGCAAAAGGGAGCCGGAGAGGTGAACGGAGGTATTTTTAATTCCTGCTACCTCCCCGGCATTTCCCCTTTTCCTCCATAGAGCCGGTCACCACGGTAAGACACAGACGGTTTTGGGGGGGAAAGCATTGGGGGGGACAATTGACAGGGAGCCTGGGTTGGCAGCAACAGGACCCGATCCCCAAGCCTCACATCGGTGAGGTGGCGTCTTGGCAGCCGCATCCTGGCGCACTTTTTTCCGGCTGCATTCTGTTCTCGGAATAATCGCGCCGCTTTTCTGCGGCCCTGGGCGCAAAGGCACTGAGTGGGAGGGGACGGGCGGGCGCTCCATTCTTCTGCCCTCACGCGCGTCTCCTTTCTTCGCCTTTGCAGAATCACACGATGAGCCAGCACGCACAGTGAGGGACCGCCCGACAGGACACCTCTCCGCAGAAGGCTTGCCGGAGACGCCGTGCGGAGGGGCCATTTGAACATTACATCCAATCAAAGTGTCATTTGCAACCCAGATGTAAAACTCTAATGATTTGGCCATGAGGCGCTGCTATTATAAGCAGCTGGAAATGAATATTAATGGCAGAGATTAAAAGTATTCCACGCTCAGTATTTTTTATTGCCCTGCTTCAGCTAGTGTGCTTTTAGGGTTTCTGCCGCAGACTACATTTCTAGAGTTAGAGAAACCCGCTTTTTGAGGCTTGTCCTTTGTTCCCTCATGTATTATATTGATAGTTTTTAAAAAAAAAGGATTAGTGTGATTTTTTTAATTTGCTTCTTTTTCTTTCTTTCTTGTTTTTTTCCGCCCCCGCCCCTTCGGTTAACTACTTTTTAATTGCGGTTCTAGGTCATTGTGCATCGTGACGTGATTGCTTGGCTATTGTCTGAATGTTTCCTTTTCATTTTTTTAATTAAAGACTAATGCTTTGATTGGATTTGCCAGTTCACCGGACAGTGATTAAAACTATGTAATGAATACAATCGGTTCTAGTGCAACTGGGTGGTCTGCCTTTACATGTGACTCGGCCTGACCGCAGGTACTAGTGCAGTCCCCTACAGGGGTCCGCACCACACGGCACCGCTGCCTGGTTCTCTCCTCCCCAGCCTGGGGCTGGGGCGGGGGAGCCATTGTCACCCGTGGGGTATGTCCTTGGAGTTCCTGTGGGATCCCCCTTGCCGGTGTGGCCAGCACACGACAGACCCAGGTTCCCTGGGGACAGGAGCATACTAAACTACTCCCCACTCAGTCTGAGGAGCTGGTCGCAGAAGTCAGTGGAGAGCACCCTTTAAGATGAGATCATCCCGTTTTTTCTTTTAGAGATGGGCACACTGAGGGCCCAGGGTATGTGGGCAGCTTTTCCAAAGCCACATTGCAGGTTGGTGGCTCACACACCCATGCACTCCGTCCCTTGTTTGTCCAGCTTGGGATGCCTTTCCCAGGGGCGGGTGTCGGCCCTTATGTGATTGACCCTGCTGTGGCCAGGCCTCCAGGCCGGCTCAGTTGTGGGTCCGGCATGGAGCTGTGGCAGAAGCTGGGGGCTGCAGATAAGAGCCAGGGGTGGCAGGATCCCTAGTGCAGAGATCAGCGGTGGGTGTCCAGCACTCTAGTGGGGCAAGTGAGGTGCAGAGGGTATGAGGCTCGGGGGTCTCTGCTCTCAGGACCACCTGCATCTGCAAGCCCCGAGAAGAAGTGTCTGCTGAACCTTTGCACCTTCTGCCCTTTGCTTGCCTCACCCCTCTTGGCCCTGCTGGCACCCCAGGGCCCACCTAGCAGCCTGGTCTCCCACCCCTCCTGCATGCTTGTACTCGGCCCGTTGGCCCGTCTGAGGCCGGGGCTTCAGAACCTGCACGGGGAAGCCCTTTCACAAGGGGCAAGAAAATTGGCCGTTACCCTCTGCAGAGCGGAAATGAAACAGGCAGACAGATTGCGCCTAATTATGACGTAGCACTAAGTCACGGGTGCGGAGTGCGGAGCAGTTATGCCCAGTGTCTTCTGATTCCCATAACCAGGGGCCTCTGGGCGCCCGGAAGAGTTCCCCTACCTGCCACCCCCTGTACCGTTCGCACACGGGCGGGGTGTTTCATTTTTCACCTGCGCATCACGGAGCGGCCTCCGACCCCCCGGGTGGTGGGGGGTGGGCAGGGACACCATGTGGCAGCCACCCTTACAATTCAGGGCTCTTGCCTCCTGGGAGCCCAAGGCAGCAAACTCCAATCTTAGCCCCTTGGAGACTGGGCTGTTTTAGGGGAGATCTCCAGGTAGGCTTCAGCACCCCCCGAAGTGGGGCTGAGGCTGGGCCCGGCTGCCCTGCCTCCCCAACCAGGCCTGCTGGGCTGACAGTGCTGAGTCTGGGGGCGGACCTGCGTGTCCCTGGGCCCCCTCCAGCCCAGATTTATCCCGAACCCCACGGAGCCCAGGTGAGTCCTCAGTGCTTACCTGAGGGCTATTGGTGCTATTACCAGTGCTATTGGTGAGTGCTTACCAAGAGCAGATTTGATTTGACGGTTGGTGGCGTAGGGCTAAATTAGTCACTGCCCCCATTAAAAATACAGCAGGGGGTTTAAGAGCTTTTCACGCCATGTGGGAATCAGCAGTGAAGCCGGCGGATGCCTTGGGTAAGGAGAGAGGCAGCCTAGGGGACCACGAGGTAATGAGGTTTATGGCGATGGCAAGGCAGCCAGGGAACCCCACCGACTCCCCCTCGCCCCGGCCCCATTGTTCTCCGGCTGACTCTGCCTCCCCCCAGCCCCTCCTGCTGAGAGTCCCTCGTGACTTCTTGCAGGGAGGGGGCTCATAGGGGGGACACCGAGGCCCTTACTGGGACTGTGTTTGCCACCATCCGGCAGTATTCGGTTGGGAGTGGTGCCTGTGCTTCGGGGGCTGCCCCCCCTCCTTCCAGCGGAAGCTAGTTGGAGCTCGGATGAGCCAGCTCCTGCGCAGGTCCGAGGCCTGGGACTGTCACCCGGGAAGCTGCATACAGTGACACCTCTGAGGACCGACGCCCCAGAAGTGGTGTGGATGCAGCCTGGCCCCCCACACAGCCTGAGGGCGTGACCGAATTGGTCCCTAATTGGGTGTGGAGCAGGATGTGGCACTGGGTAGTGGGGGGGTGCCCCGAAGCCTGAGGTTGTCTCTGTGTTTTGCACGTACAAATATATATCCAGTGGCTGGGGGGGCCGAGACATGGCCCAGGACCCAGCGGCCTCAGGCGCCTGCCTTTGGGCCCAGGGCTTCTGGGGGCAGCTGGAGAAGGGTTTTGGTCTCCCTGCAGACGCTGTCATGAGAAGAATCTTCAAGGCCCCTCAGTCACAGAGAACACAATGCACCCCCTAAACTCTCTGTGCAGTATTTCACTTCCCACCGGTTTTGGTGGTCCCTTCTGAAGTGCACCTTCTTAAGGGTGGCCTCCGCACCGAAGGTGATTAGTGAATAGGACCATTCGTTCCATTCATTCGTCCACCCAGCGGGTATTCACTGAACTGCTCCCACGTGCCGGGCCACACAGGTGCTGGCGATACAGAGATGGACAGTTAGCGCGTGGCACAGTCCTCAGGGGGCTCAGTCCCGTGACAAACACCTAACAAGCAAGCCGGTGCATCCCTAGCCACGTGCAGTCACAAGAGCCACGACGGGAAAGGATACGAGCTATGTGAGGCGAACGGGGGGCCCGTGTGAGAGGTGGGGGGCGCATCACACACTGGTCTGGCTGAGGAGGTGACTTGAACTGACCTGACGCGTGCCTCTCCCTCTTTTCTCACCTGAGTGGCTCCAGCTGCTAACTCAGCTCATTAAACAACTCCTAAAACAGGTGTCTGATATCGAGGCTAGCTCCTCGGTGAGGAGAGTCAAGCGCTCACCTTGAGTACAAAATTCAAACTTTTAATGCCTGGGCCGAGGCCGGGGTTGGGGTGAAGGAACTGAGGCCAGGTGTTACAGTACAAATTTACCCTGGATTGGTCAGCGTCTAAAATGTTGATGTTTCTTTTCATGATTTTTTTGCATGAATTTTGACCTTTAAAACATTGCATTAAAATATCAGTCTGAGTTTTATGGCATCCACTTGCATTTGGTGCCCCAGGGAGGTGCCTCACTCAGCCCTGTCCATCCTCCAGGCTGCCTACTCCCACCCCACAGCCACGGGAAATGTTCTAGAAAACCTCGGTAGCCCAGGGTCTGCACACCTTTTACAACTGTCTGTCTCTGGGACTGTATGGTCAGGATAGGCTGGGTCATGCACGGCAACACAAGAGCCCCAACTTGCAGTGGCTTCACACAACAAAGATTTGTTTCTCACTGACATGACGTGCCCTCCTGGACATCAGCTTGGAAGGTGAGCTCGGGGAGCAGCCACCACCCTCCGTGGGATTGGTGACCAAGCCAGAGGGCAAGGGAAGTGGGGAGGCTGCCCTGGCTGGTGTGGCTCAGTGCTGAGCCCCAGCCTGTGAATGATAAGGGTCTTGGGTTCGATTCCCAATCTCGGGCACGTGCCTGGGTTGCGGGCCAGGTCCCCAGTAGGGGGCATGTGAGAGATAACCACACAGTGATGTTTCCCTCTCTTTCTCCCTTCCCCCTCTCTAAAAAATAAATATTTTTAAAAAGATTTCCTAGTTAAAATACCCAAAACAAAAACATGATTTTTAAAAAGTGGGAAGGCTATTACACTAGCAATTCAGTCCCCCCGCCTCTCTCTCTCTCTCTCTCACACACACACACACAGGCACTTGAATGCACAGCTCATTAGCCAGCTGTTGTCACTTGACCTCACCCAGAGCCAGGAAGAACGAAGAACCAGCTTGGGTTGGCAAATAGCACTGATGACTGGACCATCCTCACCTGCGACCCATCCCGGACTATAACCTCTTTGATGTCAGAGCCTGACTTGGGGAATCTGGGTACAACCAGCACCCAGCACAGAGGGGCGAGCAAATAAATATTTAGTGGGTGTCTGCAGACACTGCCTGGGAAACATGACATTCAGACTTAAGGGGAAGATGAGTGTGTGTGAAGACACCTTGTAGCCTAAAAGCTGGGCAGCATGTCAGGCCTGGATTCAAATCTCAGCTCTACCCCTTAGTAGCTGTGTGACCTCAGGCTCAGCACTTAATTTCTCTGAGCCTCCGTGCTTTCATTGGCAAATGGGAAGGATAAGAAAGTGCTTGCCTGACAAATTTGCCCCGAAGTTGAAAGGAGATAAAAAATGATGGCATTAAATAACATCACCGGGGCACTCACTATGTGCCCAGCACTGGGCATGGTGAGCACCGACAGGTATTAACTTCGTCCACACATTATCTCGTGGGCATCGTCATCCCTTTTTACAGACGAGGAGACCAAGGCAGAAAGAGGCTAAGTACCTCGGTAACACTCGGATTCTAACCCAGGCAGCCTGGCTCCAGAGCCCAGTCCTCAGCCCCCATAACCATCTGATCAGAGCGCCTACTCATCCCTGGGGCTGATTCCAGGTGTTGGTCCTCTGGGGTTTGCCTTTGCCTGGAGGGACTTCATGGCCGGGCTGAACTGGATTGAGTTGGTCCCAAGGCTTACGGTCAACGCCAGGTGAGTCTAGGACTCGAGTCGCCCTGACAGCGATTTGGCCCGCCCCTCCCCCCGAGCTCTGATTGGCTCGACCTGGCGCCGGCTCCGCCCCCAGTAGCCCCGCCCAGACGGCGCATGCCGCGGGCCAGGGGCCGAGCGCCGAGCGGAGCTGCGCGGTGTGAACTTATTTGTGGAGTTATTAATTACTGAAGGGCGCAAACCGTGCTTCTGTGCATAAAAATATGTTTGAGCAGTTTCTACTTAAACTTTAAAGAGAACGTTAATCAATTTTATTTTAACAAAATGACCTTAAGCAGGGGAAAAAAATTGGTGTTATTTGCCCAAACAGGCAAATTAATTTCTTTCTCTTGAGAAATCTAAGTTTCCAGAAATAGCTATGCATAATTTACACCTGCCCTGGCCGCTCCTAGTTTAACGCCAGGCCCAGTCGCCGACCCTACCCAGCCCCAGGCTCAGAAAGAGCTGAAAATAGGTCCTTGCGAAGGCCTGGCATCCACACCATGTCCCCTCTGTCCTGTGTGCACCCTTTCCACGACCTTGGGAAATGGATGCCGAAAGGAGGGACAATGGCCTGTGAGAGGCCAGCCCAGCCTAGGTCAAGGTCGCTGGGAGGAATGGAGTGGCTTCCAAGTACTAGGGCCTGGGAATTCTCTGGAGGCCAAGAGAAGGTCTCCAGCAGATAACCGTGCTCCAGCCTTGGAGTGCCCTTCTGAGGCACGTGGGACCTGGAGTGCCTGCCTGTCGCTCTCCACCGTCCCCCTCCTTACTCCCCACCCTAAGAGATTCCCTGGGAGGCAGGACTCCAGATCCTGCCCCTCTGGGCCCAGAGGCCACGCCCCAGAGATCTGACGCATTTTTGCTTTTGCTTCCGGTGAGGGTGTAGATGGGCCCACGTGGTCTGCCTGGAGTGTGGGGCTTACAGGCAGAGCCTGGGGCCTGCTTGGAGCTGTGGTCAGCTTCCAGTCCTGCCTCTAGTCCCGACTTTTGCTGGCCATTGAGCCTCTCTGGCCCTGGGTTTCCCATCTGAATGGGGAGAATGTGCTATTCTGCTTTCTTCAGGGCACTGAGGACAGAAGGAGAATCGTGGGGGAAGGTCCACTCTCAGAGGACAGCTTGTCTTTTCGTCTCTGCTGCATCCCCAGCACCTGGGACGGTGCCGGGACGCAGTCGATGCCCCATAAATATTTGTTGACTGAATGGATGAAAATGCTAAACAGGTGGTTGTTCCTTCATCACTACTGGTATTATCGTGGTAGGATTTCTTGTTTCAAATATAAAATTAGGTCCTAATATATAGAAAATTGTTTTTCAAACTGCATTTGCCCCTCACTACCCTCACCATCCCCTGGAGATGTGGATGGGGTCCGTTGGAGAGAACTCCCTCCCCCCTCCCTTCAAAGTCGGTCTCTTGCATCCAGAGAGTACTCCATGTGTGTTTGTTGAAGTAGATGCCTGAGAGCTAACAGCAGGGGCCATGGGGTCTCCACCGCCACCCCCGGGGCAGGGACACACGTCCTGATACCACTATGCTGGCTGGTGCAGTGGGGCAAGAGGAGGGCCCGGTCACTGCGCGACAAGGAGAAAAATATTAGGTCATATTCGGCTTCGGCTGGGCGTGCTCCAGAGAGCCCTGGGGAGGGTCATAGACTGGGCGTGGGCATGGGCGTGGGCATGGGGTGGGGGGGTGGGGAGACTACAGTCTTTTCTATGGTGTTTGGCTGGAGTAGAGTTGTTATTGCCTAGTATTTTTTATTCTTGGTAGGCTGCCCCTTACTGAGGCTTTGGCTAGAGTGGTCAGGCTCTTCGGGGGCAGATTTTTTTGGTCTGTGCCCCTTGGTGCTTCCTGGTTGCTGGCTTCTTCAGCTCCAGGTTGGGGAGCTACAGGGCGAAGAGGGAACGCAGTGAGCCACCATTGGAGTGTTCCGAGCCCAGTGTGGCTTCTCCACCTTCCTGAGTCTTCCTATTTTTCAAAAATGTATGATGCCCATAGTTTTTAGTTACACTGCAGAAGAGAACTAGGGAAAGATGTCTACTCCGTCCTGCTGGGAGCAGATGTCCCTGCAGAACATTCTCCTCCATAACGGCCACAGCGGGTCCACTCAGGTAAATGAATCTGACTGGTCCAGCCTAGCGCCGTTGTTGGACATTTACATCGCTTCCGGCCTCTGTCCTATTAAACGCTGCCTCGAACCCCTTTACACATGGGGCGTGTCTGTGTGAGTACGTCTCGGTTCCGGAATACCTCCCGTGTTGACCAAGCAGATTGGGTTTCCTTTGGTGACTCGGGTGGGAAAAGAAACGAAGGGCCAGTGAGAGAGCCACGGGGGAGGGGAGTTGAGCAGGGACTGGCCGGGGAGGGCCTGTGCCGGGTCCGGCACCAGAAGATGCCTCCGACTCACATCAGAGGTGGCGCTGAAAACTCTCCACTGGCCCCGGCCCAGCTGCCCAGGGTGGGCCACCACGCTGACTGCCACCTCTCCAGGGCTGTTCCTTGAGGCCAGTTCCATACAATGCTCTCCCGCCGGCTCATCTTGCCCCCACAGGGACGGCCCTGCAGAAAGCTCAGGGGTCCTCCTGTGTCTCACTGCCATCGAGACGAGGCTCACCTGACTGCGCTGTGTGGCACGCAGCACACCAGACACACGTCACCCACGTCCTTTGAACTCCCTGCCCTGGGGGAAGGTGGGCTCGGCTGGGTGAAGGGACTCATTTGAAGCCACCCACGGGGAGGGGCAGAGGCGTCCCTCAGTCCCGGTTGTCTGGCTCCGAAGCCCGGCGTTGAGTGGAGGAGTCTGGGGTAAACAACATTCTGGGGGAATGTGACCAGACAGGGCGCTGGGGGAGCCCAGGCCTGAGCCAAGAGCGCAGCCCCGAAGGGAAGGAATGGGGTGGAGGGAAGGCCAGCACAGGGAGGCGGGGCCAGAAGGACTTACTCGGGGTCCTGGCAGTCCCCAAAAGGGCACCTGGACTAGGGGATATAAAACCACAACGCCGGAGGAGGGTCTCTGACCAGCCGGCTCCTACTGGAGTCCTGAAAAGCATTATTGGCCATTAGAGGCAAAACTGCTTTTAGCAGCCATGAGAGAAGGAGGCGGGCACACGCAGGCACACTCGTCCTGGCCAGATACACACACACACCCCATACAGACAACAGGGCTGCACACATGTATGCGTACACACAGGCATGCTCCAAGCAGATGCATACAGACTGCCCACTTGGACACACATGCACTCATGGAGACAGGCCCCCAGACACATGTGCACACGTGTGTGTGCCGCACACACCCACTCAGCAGCATATGGAGCAACCCTGGCTTCCCCGCGGTTTCCAGGAGGCTCAGCGGGGGGTACGAGTTCCACATCTGACTCGCCTTGTGTTCGTTAGACTCTCGGTGTAATTAAATGTTACATTGAATAATCCAGCGAGGGCTCAGTGGCGGCAGAGGCGGCTGTGGCGGCTGGGGGACTGGGCGGGGGGCAGGATGCCAGTCTCAGTCCCCCTCGGTCCTGCCCGCCTTTCGTCCTCCCACCACCACCTCGCCCAGGACTCGAGCGAAAGAACCTTGGACCACAGAGCCACCTGGTCAGGACTTGAGGCAGGATAGTGGTGGGACAGCGGTCCTGAGAGACCCCTGGGCTCTCCTGCGACTTAGGAGTCACTTTTGTCCTGTTCCTCCTCCTGGGGAGAAATTTCACCCTGGGCCTCAAGAGCAGAAGACGGATCTCTGGGTGCTGGGGAGCGCGTTTCCCGTTGCCCCATGTTCTTTCAGGCGGGTCTCCGACCTCCGCTGGCTCCACGGGCGGCGGCAGCCCACTATGGTGGCTGCAGCCCACCCCCACAGGTCCCATTCACTGACTGTGTGACTTGGAGCAAATGACCCGACCTCTATGTGCTCAGGGTCCTCATGGGGGAGACAGGGTAGCGGGAGTACTTACCTCTGGGATTCTCGGGGGCATGAGACCGGCCCTGAGGGCAGCGTTGCTGAGAAACACGCCGTCACCTGGCCCAGCTGGCAGAGCAGACCACAGAGCTGGCCAGGCCGGGTCTGTTCACCTGCGGGAGGGGAGGTTTGGGACCCAGTGCCAATGATATCACAGTACAATCTCTGCCCCCCTCTGAGCCCCAGCCCCTCATCTGTGAAATGGGGTTGACGGTCACTCTGGCCTGGCAGGGAGGCAGGGCCTGGCCAGCCATGGCCTTGGAAAGCACTGGAAACCGTTGGGCACTGCCCTCACAGGCAGCTGGCCTCCCCTCCCCTCCCCTGCCCCTTTTTCCAGAGCCCCTTTGGGCTTCTGAGCCATAGCCCACCCCCGCTGCCATCTGCAGCTGGCTCCCCAGAGCACAGAGCTGGGGCTGCCCCTCGGCTCAAAGCCCAGCCGGGACCCCCTGTCCAGGTCGCCTGCCCCGTTAGCGAGGGCCTGGCGTGCAGGACCCGAGCCCCCTGACCCAGACCCGGTTGGCACTGGGCTGTCAGAGCGATTTCACCAGGGACAGTTCCTCTCTGGTGTGAGCCTTCAAACACGTGCTGGCTGCCAGATCGTGCCGGCTGGACAGTGACGGGGCGAGCCGAGGCTAAGCCACCAAGGATGTGATGTGGCTTTTGCTCCACCAGACCCACTCAGCGGGGGGGCATGGCTAGACAAGAGCGCTCACTGTGTGATCTCGCTAGAAGCCATCTGCCACCGTCTCTGGGTCCCCAGCTGGTGGGCCCGGGTGAGGGGGCTGGCGCCCTGGTGCACATACACCGTCTGCATGTGGGTGTCCGCTCCAACCTCCATACCTGCACCCCCAGGCACAAAGGTGAGCAAGAGCCAAGATACAGTGTCATGTGCAAACCCAGATGGGCCCCGCCGGGGACAAGGACCAAGGACACGTGGGTCTGCCTGCAGATAGGTCCACTGCAGGGCCCTTTCCTCGCTCCGGAAAGACATGCTAGTTTGGGTCCTGGTCCCACCTAATCTGCAGGCCCACTCTGTCTCCTGCTTTATGGGGACCCAGAGCAGGTCGGCGGGCAGACGGTGAGGTCCTGGCTCCCCACCCCGCCTGTGTCCCGGGGGCCCTGCTATGGCTGAGCCGCAGGGGATGACCTGGAGAAGGGGGTACATCCAAGAAGAGGCTGCGACTTTCGAAGGATGTGTTAAATAGGGAGCTCGCCCTGGTCACCCCCCCCACCGCCCAGGACGCTGAGCCTGAGCCGTGCAGAGCAGAGCTAGCTCGTGAATATTCAGAACCCCGTACCCACTCTTCTCTGCTGCTTTCCCTGCTCCTCGTTTTGTGCTGAGTCTTAAGTGAAATTGATCCTTTTTTTTTTTTTTTTTTAAGGAAAGAGAAATCTGTCTTTTGTTCTCCTGCTCCCCCAGGGGCCCCTCAGAAGAGGAGGCCCCCCGCCCGGTTTAAGGGGCACACCTCGGAACCAATCGCTGCCTGGCACGGTTCCCCGGGCTCTGGGCTTGGGCCGATGCCATGCGAGCAGATGGCGTGATTGCTGGCAACCCGGAGACACTGCAGGAGAGTCGAGGATGGGTGTTTACAGCATCCTGGCCCTGCCGAGAGCATCAGAATGGCAGACCAAGTGGCGCCTGGCCCACCCGGGATGGGGGGAGGGGCGGGCACATTCCTGAGAGAGGGGAAGGGGCCCCCTTCCTCTCCCTCGGGGGGTCCTGTCCAGCACCCAGCACCCAGCACCATGTCCCATGCAGGGAAGAGCAAGCCCATGATTTTGGGGTGCCACGTGCCCTGTGCCTCATCTCTCTGGCTCCTTTAAACACCCTTCCTGCAGGCCCCCAGGGTCCCACACCTCTGGGAACTGGTCCACTGGAGAGTCCTGCATTACTTCAGAAAGCCATATGAGTACCTACTGTGTGCTCTGATCACAAGGAATAAGACAGAGGCCCTCAGACCCTCGTTCCTTCACTACAAAGCCCCGTCAGCTTACAGATACTTGCAGATTTGGACAAATGCCAGTCTCCATCACCAGGCTGAGCCCCACATGGTCCTGGCACACAGTAGGTGCTTTCCTCAGGGACCATGCCCTCCTGGAGGTTCTAGTCCACCTGGAAGTCCTCCTCTCCCGCCATTTTGTTTCCCAGCTATACTGCGGCCCCCTGCAGGCAGGCGGGGGGGGGGGAGGGCACCTGGCCTTTGCCTCCCCAAGATGCCAACCACATCGTGGCTCTTGCCTGTGGACTGTGTGGCTAACATGGAAATGGGTCTCTGGCCAGGGCCACAGAGCTGTGCCCGGGACACAGCTGCCGAAGAAGCTCGTGAGGGGCGCCACCCCAAGCTGGTCACCTGCTGCCTGCGGCCCACGGAGGCCCATCCTCACCCCTCAGACCAGCACCCAAGCCCCTCACGGTCTGCTGGCCCCCTGCCTGCCTTTTCTCCTTTTTATTCATTCAGAAACATTTTTTGAGCACCTACTAAGTGCCAAGTGCTACCCAGGGCCTGGGGGGAAGATGATGAATCACACGGAAAATCACTGTGCTCCCAGAGCTTGAGGGGTGGCGTGGGGCAGGGACAGAGGCCGAGAGGGAGGTAATGGGCGTGTGCTGGGCAGCAGGCTGTGAGGCAGAACAGCGGGAGCGGCAAAGGGGGCGTCATGAGCATGGGTGGGACTTCCCTGACATTGGAACGGGTCTGAATGAAATGACAGAGTGACGGGGATCCTGCAGGAGAACATTCTAGGTCAATGGAACAGCAAGTGCTAAGCCTGAGTCGCTAACAACTGGAGGCCGGGTCGTGAGTCCCAGCCCCCACGGCTCTGGGCAGAGGTCACCAGAGAGGTGAACCAGGTGAGGGCAGATACAGCAGACACTGGCTCCACGTAGTGAGGCAACAGGGAGGGGCGAGGCCTGCGGCAGACGTGGCGGATGTACAGTGAGCAGCCGCTCGGAGCGGCCAGGATGTCTCGTTTTGGGCAAGGCTAAAATCTTCATCTTTTACAATGTGAAAATCTTCCACCCGTGAAGTGCTAGAAGCTAATTTTAAAGGACTTTTTAAAACCCTGCTCATGCCAAACACAGCTCAGTCCCGGGCCAGCTCCAGCCTGGGAGTGACCGGTGGCTGCTTGGGATCTCGTGGTCTGGGAGGTCCCTACAGGGGGTTCTGAGTCATGAAGCCCCGCCCCAGTGGGCACCCAGGTGGATGCTCAGGCGTCCCACGTGAGGGTCTGGGTGGGGCCAGCTCGTTGGCCTGTGGCTCTGACTGAGGAGACTAAGGGGTCTGGGGGGCTAGTCCCAACACCGTCTCCAGGGACCCTTCTGTCCGAGGCTGCCCCAGTGAGTGAGGAGGCCAGCAGACAGGGTCAGGTGCTCTGCCCTGCTCCCAAGGCGGGGCCTCCCTACCCCCATTTTCCCGGCACCCTGCAGGGCCCAGTAGCCAGCCCCGTGCAGTCTGCCTGAGGGTGTGGGGAAGGACAGCTTTCTGCTCTAGCTTTCTTGGGGACCCTGCCCCTGGATGTGACCCTGAGGGTCCCACCTGAGCCCCCCATAGCACAGTCCCACTTGCTCTTGGCAAACTCGGGCTCGCAGCCCCGCCTGCCCTGGAGGTCAGCTCCCTCCGTGCTGCTTCATCAGGGAGGGCTGTGCCTCGCACGTGCCCGGGCCTCTGCCCACAGCCCCCATCCTGCTAATGGAAGTCCCGTGGCTCAGCTGCGGCGCCCCGCTGGAAAGAGGCTCGGGACGCCCACCCGCAAACATGACCTTTTCCGGCATAAGAGACAAGATTTCAAAATCAATCAGGCCTGTGGGGCCTGCTCATCCTCGCCACCCACACACTCGGGGAAGAGGCCGCACGCCCCAGGACAGGCAGCGGTCAGTCCTGGGTGGGAGGGAGCCGGCCGGCAGGGCCCGCACACTTGGGAAGCCACCGTCTCCCCTCTCCCCGAGTGCCTCTCTGCAAAGGTCACAGCACCGCCCACATCTTCACTTGGCCCTCCACGCCCAGCTGGAGCCAGCTCAGTTCTGCTGGCAAATGCTCGTGCACGGGGCCCGGGGCCCGGGGCCCGGCCCTACACGCTGCCGACGCTCACCTGCGGGCTGGTGAGGCAGGTGCCGTGCTGGGGAAACAGGGCAGAGAAGTTTTGTCAACATGCTGACATCACTCAGCTGGGAGACAAAGCTACTCGCACCTGACCCCGGGGCCTGGGCTTGCATTTCAGTGCCACTCAGCCCTCTCTCGTGAGCTCAGCAAACACCAGGCTAGCCGCCGCCTGCTCTGTGCCAAGGCTACAGACATGAGCCATACACAGGTCCTCCCCCAGGGTGGCCTGAAAGCCAGGTCCTTCCCCCTTGAAAGCCTGAGTGTTGGGGGGCCCCGAGGCTGGAGCCTGCTTCCCTCCTCCTGGCCGTGTGGCATGACCACATTCTGAGAAAAGTCACTCAGTGAGTCCCCACCCAAGGCCTGCTCTGAGTCGGAGCTGGGCTGGGGGCATCTCTGATCATTGCTCCTCAGGGGCGCAAGGACAAGAGTGACCCTTCTTAGGGGCACCTCACAGCAGTGTGACTGTGGCCACAGGTGTCCCATGGGCCAGCACTTTGTCACTTGGCTGAGCAGTTAGCTTCCTTCTTTCCTTCTCTTCTCCCGGGCCAGAGAAGCCCCTCCACCTCCATCCGGGGAGATGGGGGTAAGGAGGCCGGGAGGTGGGACCCCATAAGCAACTGCCATTCTCTGTCTGGAAAGAACTTGAAGTTTCCTTAGTTTAAAGGAAAGACGTGAGTTTCAAGTGGGAAAACTTGGTGGGTGTCCGTTGTCTTGGCACGGTGGTGGTCTGGCCACACAGCCCCAGCAGGGGGGCACATGAAAGGCACCTGTGAGCAGGGACAGAGGGGCGGGCCTCCGACTCAGGTCGGGCACGGCCCCACCCTCACCTGCTTCAGAAGCCCCCAGGGGACCACCCCCCATCCTTTATCCCAAGCCCCTTTTTTGAGGTTTGGCTGGATTTTTGATCTTAAGTTTTCTTTTTTTTTCTTTCTTTTTCTTTTTTGGTCATCTTTGCTGGGGCTTCGACAATGTGATTTCCTTTTACTTTAAAAACGGGAGCTTTCAAGCTTCCTCTCATCTGGGATTGTTTCATGTGTGCGGGTTTCTGGAAAGGCTGGGTGGGACTTCCCACCTGCTCCCTGCCCGCGCGCCGCTGGGGAGGGGCCGGGCCCACAGACTGGCCGCCTCCTCCGAGCCCCTCTGCTGGGCCAGTGTGGATGGAGAAAGATGCTGGGCTGTGGGCCACCGGCCACACCCAAACGCCTCCCTCTCCCCAAAGCAGGACACCTGCCGGAGGTCCAGCTTCGGACAGGTCCTTCCGGTGGTCTCTGAGCCTCAGCTGCCCATTGCACAGCAGGGATAGTGATGGTCCTCTCGGATAACAGTGGTGAATACTTGGTAACAGCATAAGAGACAGGGCTCTAAGGCAGTGGTTTCAGCCGGAGTGCTGCACGAACGTGTGCAACAGGCAGTACCTGGCTGTGTAGGAGGCCCCGACCTCTTTTCCCTTAGGTGGCCAGGCAGCAAAAGCAGCCAACCCAGCAGTAGCCATCTGGTGTGAATGAAGCAAAGTTACACTTTTTTGGGGGGGTCAGATCAGCAAAAAATATGTTTTTGGTGTGCCACAGAATTTTAGTAATTGGTTTCTGTGTACCAGGAGGTGAGAAAGGTTGGAAATCGCTGCCCTAAGGTAATGGTAATAAGCGCTTACTAATGGGATAAGTAGGGATAGGCTAAGACAAAAGTGGTTAGTACATACCACTGGTGTAAATAATGGTACTGAGGTCATAGTGGTGAGTACTCACTGTAGGTAATAGTACCCTCAGATAACAGCAACAAATACTTAGTGTGAGTGATCGTGACCTAGGTCACAAAATAAGTACTCACTCATAGTATAGGCAACAGTCCTCTAAAGTAATAGTAGAAAGTGCTTACTAATACTCTAAGGTCATAGTAATAAGTACTTAGTAAGTACTTTTTTTCCCTTAAGCTACTTAGGACTGGATTTTCAGTCCCTGAAATAGAAACGCCTGTTTGCAGAGCTTCCAGAGCATCCGAGTCCCCAGTCCTAGAAGCAGGAGGACAGTGCTCGCATCCCTCAGTGGCTTCCAGGTCCTTCTGCGTGTCCACCAAGTGTCTCTGCCGGTGCCTTTGGCCTCGCCTGGTAGAGGGAGGGGACCTGTCTCGTCCTCATCTGTGCCGACAAGGGGGCCCCGCCAAACGGGGAAGCCCAAACCCCCTTCCCTTCTGCTCTGGGGGAAGGGCACTCTCCTCAGGTTTTATATTGTTTTGCCTTTTGTTTGTTTTTTTTCAGATTTACCTTCCTAATTAGGTTTCATGCAGGCAAACATATTAGGATTAGTTTGTAATCCTCGAGCTCATGGAAAGCGAGGTGGGCCGTGCCCAGCGGGGCTGGGAGCCAGGAGGGGTGTTTGCTGGGGAAAACCCACGGAGTGGGTGGGGCCGCCTGGGTGCCCAGGGGCCTCCACCCAGGACCCGGGCTGCAGGTGCAAAGGTCATTCACCTGCTTGATCTTCATGCGATTACAAACTCCTGGTTACCTGCTGGGCAGACCCCCGAAACCCCGACCCCACCCCAGGCCCCGAAGAGGAGAGCGAACGCCCACGAAAATCCCCGTCCACACCCGCACGCTTGCACCAGTTTCCCGAGGTTGCAGAAAGAAATTTTCCTGGAGGCCAGGCCATCTCTCCAAAAACTTGGGGGGACAGCCCGTTCCTTACCGCCTCCCACTTCTGGCGGCTCCAGGTGCTCTTCGGCCTGGGGCCACGTGGCTGCACTCTTGCCCCCCCGTGGCCACGTGGCTGCACTCTTGCTCCCGTGGGCACGTGGCTCCATGCTCCACCCCCGTGGCCACGAGGACACCAATCGCTGGATTTAGACCCACCTGGATAACCCCGGACCAGCTCCTCCTCCCACGAGTCTTCACTAATTATGTCTTCAAAGACCCATTTTCCAAATAAGGCCAGTTAACAGGTTCCAGGGGCTGGGGTAGACGTCTCCTCCTGAGGGCCAGCATTTTTCACTGCTGTGAGTGGAGACAGGGTGGCCAGGGTACCGTTCTCGGTGACGAACAAAACACCGAGTGTCTGACCTGGGCTGCAACCAGAGCTCGGCAAGGCCGCAGCCAGCCCAGCCAGGCCCGCTGGGAAGAGGAAGGGTCGCTGGGGCTGCGTTAGCGTTCCCATCTCACCCTCTCTGGGGAACACGTCCCCACCAGCCCGTTTGTTCTTGATTACCCGGATTTTTTCGTGACAGCAGAATGCACTTGTGCCTTGCCCGCTGTCTGAAGCAGTGCAAAGCCCACCAGGCATTGAAGTTGGAGGTTTCTGGAGGATGCACACAGCTGGGGCTGGGGGAGGGAAGCTGAGCTGGGGGCAGGCAGAGGACAAAGTGCTGGCAGGAACCAGCCCTGGGTGGCCAGAAGAGGTCCCCTGATCCAGTCCCCCTGGCGGACGGGATTGGTGCGTGTATAGGGGCACATGAGTTGCCCACCCGGGGCACTTGGGGTCCACAGGCCCCAGCCGAGAGGCCCGGGTCGCTGCCTTTCCCAGGGCCCCAAGCCTGAAAGCTAGAGGCCCGGGGAGAATAAAACAGCTTGGGCAAAAAGGCTCCGGCGCAGTTCAAAGACAGAGAGAGCCCGGGGATGACGTTTTCCAGCTACCGCCAAAGGGAGGGCTTTTCATCTTGCCAGCCTTTGAATCGGGAATCAAGGCGGCCAAGTTACTACCAGGTTAAAGTTTAAATGGCACAGAAAGAGGCGACAGGAAGATGAAGCGTCGGCCGTCTGGCCGGGGAACAAAGCGGAGTCCGGCCCGGGCACCTGGCCGCAGGGGCCCGAGCCGCAGCCGCCGGGCGGGCCAGGAGGGGCTGTGACGCTGTTATTGTTCCGAGGAGGAACCCAAGTAATTGAAAGGAAAAGTGAGCCAAGGAGAGGCAGCCGGAGCGAGCCTGTGACGGCCGGGATCCTTAGAAAATAATTTAAAGGGAACAGAACAGGCTTATCAAGCGGTTTCTCCTATGGAAATGCCTCCATGAAGAGCCCGGGTGGGTGCGGGAAATGCCTTTTCATTCTTTGAAAAAGAGTGAGGTTTTTTTTTTATTTCTGCTCACCAAGTGCAGACTTGAATATCATCTGAGATGCCTTCCGTTTGCAAAGTTGCTTCACCGCCTGGGCGGGGGGCACGCTGGGGGCTCCTGGAGCTGAGCTGGGCATTTTGGAGGGTCGGGCGTCTTATCCTGAGATGGGCTGGCTGCTTGCTCAGGAAGCCCAGCCCTGGTTCGGAAGAGAATAGGTGTGGTAGCGCCCTGCCCGGGGTGACACCGGCGCACCTTACACCCGTATTTTTCTAGAGAAAACTTCCCTGTTCCCCATATCTGACTGGACACAAGAGGGGCATTCCTGGCAACACTTTTAGTCTTTGATGCTTAAAACATGTTCACAATTGTCAACACGAATCAAGCACCCTTTGGGTGTCAGATAATGCCTAGGGGGCAAGACAGACACCGCTGTGTTTAGGGACCTATCATCTGGTTGGGGAGGTGAGCAAATAACCAAAAACAATGCAGACTAATCAAAACTAAGACAAAGGGAGCAGTGTGGCTGGGGGTGGGGAGCCCCTAGCAGGAAGGCTTACCCTAGTCTATGGACAATCAGGGAAGGCTGCCTGAGGGAGGTGACATTTGAGTTGTTTTGAAGATTTATTCATTGCTAGGGAGGGAGCTTCTACTGCCAACCAAGATGGAGCTACCTGGATCAGATTTATCTCCTTGCCTGAAATGACAAAAAAAAAAAACTGGGAAAAATACATGAATCAATGTTTTGTGAGATGTTGAAACTTAGGATATGAAGGGCTGTGTTTCCTGAGACATGGGAATGAAACGGGGTGAGCCCTGAGAGAGGTTCCAGGTCCTGGCACAGGGAGGAACGGGTCAGGGGGGTGGGTGGGCAGCCAGGGAGCTGGCAGACCGAGGCGGCTGGAGTTTGCAGGGGAGAGCCGCCCAGGGCGGACGCCGGGGCTCTGCAGAGGGCCCGCCTCCCCACTTGAGCACAGGTGTGGGCACGCAGGGCCGAGGCCTGGGGGGAACCCTCTACCTGCACGCGGAACAAAGTATGGGCCTGTTCCATGGGAAGAGAAAGCCAAGTCAGCATTCAATGCCATGGGCAGACACGGTGGCCTCAGAATGAGCCCCGCCGTGGTGACGTTAAAAATGCCAGGGGGCTCAGCAGAGGGAGACACGGGGGCTGTGGGGTGCACAGGCCGCCAGGAACGTGCGTTTGGTAGACAGGGTTGAAGAAGGTGAACTTAGATTGGGATCTGCACAGGGACGGCCAAGAGGAGGGTGAGGGAGAGGCAGGCAGTGGGCGGCCTGCTCTGTTCTATACGGTGTCAGTACCCCAATCTCAATCCTGCCCCCCCCCCAAGTGCGGGACACCCCGTTCGGAAATGCCAGCGGCAGTTGAGACGACGGGCGATGGGGTGTGCTCATTTGTTTTCTTTTCCACCAGGCCTGTAGACATCCCGTGTGCATTTCCAAAGCACTGTGAATCTGCAGACTAACGAATCGAACCCATTTCCCTTCTAACCGATACTCCCAAGACTGGGCCTCCCTCGGACAGTGGCTTGAAGATAGACTGGCTCCTACCAGGCCGTAGGCTTGGCTGGACAGGCGCCAGGGCCGGGAGCCTACTCTGGCTGGCCCTGCGAGGCAGCAGGCGCACCTGAGCCGCCGGGCAGGTGTGGCAGGTGCCCTGGACCACGTGGAGCTGGCTGAGCCTCGTGCCTGCCGGGCCGCCCCGCCCCCCCACCTCCCCCTGAGTCCTGGCTAGCTCAGGTGGGCTGCATCTGTGGCCCTTGGCAGCTTCTGGCCCACAGGGCCGGGGAGCTGTCAGGTTAAAGGCTGGCTTGCTCCGCTTGATCCCAGGTGTGAGCGCTTTTATTTCCCTCTCTCTCCCTTACATGGCTTCGGTGTGCTTTCATAAATATTTCACCGGCCTCGCTAAAGTCTATTTCATCTCTCTCAAATGTATTAAATATAAATGCAGCAACAACTCTACCATAAGTCTCTCTTTGCTGTCAAGAGCTCCGGCACCCGTGGAAGTAAATATAATTTGCTTTGTTTACTGTGGGTAATTCGGAGCCCGATCTACCGTATCGACACCCCCCATGCTTCCCAAACCTTCCCGCTCTCATTAGCGGGGGTCCGCCCTCCCCCACGGAGGGCACCGGGACACAGTTCCCGCACTAAAGATGGCATGACAAAGGACCAGTAGGGGCTGTTCTCCGCGACCTGCAGGACCAGAGTCCTCTTGAGTGAGTGAAGGGGTCCTGGACTTGTCACCAGCAGTCCCACCACTGGGGACCTGGTCCAGAAAGACTCAGGCTGCTGTGAGGTGACCCAGGGCACCAACAGCCCCCCCAGACTGAGGGTCCACAGAACAGGGACAAGGCAGGGATTCTGGTCCCACCCCCAGGCCTGGGCCACTTCCTTTGTTCTTTGTTAAATTGCAAAATAACCCCCAGCCTGCCCACTGTGGAGAGAGCCTGGCTAGCCAGCAGGCCCTGGGCAGGGCCGATGCTGAAGCATTTGCCCTCCACTGGCCACGTGGGGCCTCCTGGGGGACAGACGCCAGGGCGGGGACACTCCCTGTTGCGGCCCGAGTCAGGTGCCAGCTGGCAGGTAAGGGGACCGAGTGAAGGGAGGTGTCAAGAAGGGAAAGGCACGTTTTATTTGCATCTGAAATGAGTGAGGAGTTTCCTTTTCACAAAGGACTGGGTCTTTTTCTCAAGGAAATGTGCATTTTCCTGTTTGTCTTTTTATTTCTTCCTAAAAAAAAAAAAGTCCCCTGAGTCCTATTTCCCTCACTCCTTTTGGTGGTGAGTGACGGTAGTTCGGGAAGTACTGCATTTGCTTCGTCTATAAGAAAGTCAGAAGGTGAGCTTGGCCTCTAACCCACGCTCCTGACTCCTAGCCTAGAACCCTCCGCCACACTTGCTGGGATAGGAGCAAAGAGTTGCTGTCCTGGCCAGGTGGCTGCCTTGGTGGGAGCCCCGTCACACAGGCGGACAGTCTGCATATTCAATTCCCCATCAGGGCACACATCTAGACTGCGGGTTCGATCCCTGGTCCGGGAGCCTACAAACCACAAGGAATGCACATTTCTGTTATATCAACATCTCTCTCTCTCAATGCAATAAAAAAAATGTCCTCGGTGAGAATAAAAAAAAAGGAAGCAATTCCAGAGGTTCCCATGACCTGGTGGGGGGCAGGGGGTGCACAGAGTGCCACTCAAAATTACGATCTTGGCAAACGCTGGGCCGACACTGGCTTCCGCAGCGTCTCTCTCGGTCGCCGAGGCCCTCCTGCAGATTCACGGAGACAGTGCTGTGGCGGCTCGGTGGCTTTTGGCCTCCCCGTCCCTCTTAGACACAGCGCGCAGGGAGGGTGTGTGGCCCGAGGGGAGACAGGACCGTGCCGGGGCGCCGATCTCAGGGCTCCGTGAGGTCCCCTCCATCATCAGTACGTTAAAGTCTACTCATTGGATGTTGAACGCCTTCATTGTTGGTATTTTGCTTGAAAACGTTAAAAGGGTTTTAGAATTTTACTTTTGGCATTGCTACTCATTCCGATTTTACAGTTTTCTTCTTGGTTTTAGAATCAATATTTTATTTTTATTCTCCTTTTCGGCCCTCCAGCAGGGCCGACGGCCCCTGGAAAGCCAGCAGACCCCACTGCTTCCGGGGCTCACTGGGGCTGGGACGGAAAAGCCACAGTGGGGGCGGGGAGGAGGCCGCTTGCCTGGAAACCCCCCTTCATCCCGCCCATCCTGGGAGGTCTCAGGGAGCACGACCTGCAGACCCCCGCCAGCCTACCCTCCCTGATGATGAAGGACACCAACGGCAGGCGTGGTGGTGGGCCGGCTGGGCCAGCTGCTTGGTGGCTTTGGATGCTGTGGCTGGTGGCTCCCCGCCCCGCCCTCAGGAATGGAGCTGTGTTGCTGGGGCCTCTGTGTCCCTTCGGTCCCAGGGAGGGAAGGGAGCCGGGGCCTCTGCCTCCAGCAGGAGTTTCCAGAAGCGAACGTTTCTCTCTGTGTCTGCTGCCCACTGCTGGTGGACCGGGCTTGCCAAGTCGGCCCAGCGTCCGTGGATACCCTTTTTATTCTCTTTTGTAGGAAAAAAAAGAAAGCCTAGTCACATTCTACTCAAGGTTGGAAAACTCACCAGACAAGGCAAAAATCTCCTGTAAAATTTTACCAAGTAAAATTTACCTTGAAAATCCCACAAATCTGTAGGCCCTGCTGCAGGGAGCCGAGAACAAACATTTTGCTTCTGGGGCGTTGTAGCTGTGGCTTTCCTTCCCCCGGGGCAGTGGGGACAAGGGAGGAGTGGCAGGACCCTCTGTCTGTCCTCCTGTCTTTCTGTCCCTCTCTGGCTGAGCCCTCTGAGCTGAACTTGGGTAAGATGGTCATCGGCACGGATCACGTCTATGGTGCTCGAACGCCAGACTGTCAGGGCACTTCCACGGGCACCACCTCAGATGCTTAGCCACCCCTCTTAACCCACCCCCGCCGCAGGGGTTGGTAAGAATGGGGTCAGCGTGTCTATTTTTCCTAAGAGGGCACCAAGGCTGGGAGAACAGGACCCGCCGAGATCTAAAGCTGCGTCCCGGCCCCCCGGTCTCATACTGACCGCTCTCCCTGGCTCAGCCTCCTGGGTCCCTGTGGGGGGGAGGCCTGGGAGAGGGTCCGGGCTGGGGCCTTCCCCAGCTGTGGCTCCAGAAGCTTTAATGGGTCAGGGCCCCCGGGAGCACTCCGGCCTCTCAGGGGACGTCCAGCAAGGTCTAGAATCATCCGTGGTTGTCACAACTGGGGGTTGCTACTGGCACCTAGTGGGTAGAGGCTGCTGCGCACCCTCCAGCACGCAGAGCCGGGCCCTGCCCCCTCGACAGAGGGTCAGTGAGCCAGAGCGCCCACAGCAGCTCGGGTTCAGGGGAACGATTCCCCGTGGCTGGCAACAACGCCACACGTGTGCCGCCTTCCCCTGAGTGCCCAGCGTGCAGCACGTGCAGCAAGCACGAGTCCCAGCCGCCCGCACGGTGACCACGCCTGCGCCGCCGCCTCCGGGTACATCCGTGGAGGACGCGGCGTGGCACACCTGTCCCCCTGGGGCAGACAAGGAGATCGGGATGCAGGAGGGCGTCACAGCTGGCGTTCGGGGAGGCAGCACATGGGAGCTGGGCTTGCAGGGGTGGGGACGGCAGGACGGGGCAGAAGAAGCCAGCCGGTCATAGTGCAGGCTTGGTCGATGCTTAATCAGTTGCCTAAAATAAGGAGCTCTCGCACAAAATTCTGGACTTCGTTTTCACTGAAACATTCGGGAGATCTTGCTGGGCCACGTTCTTGACGCCAGGTTGGAGTGGCAGCCAGCCGAGGTCTTGCCACTCTGTGGTCAGTGGCCATGACCCACACCCCTCGGTCACTCGCTTGTGTCGTGATGTGATGCCCCCTCTGCACAGGCGACTGTGGGGGTGACTGCTGGGTGACCGCCATCCCTGTCTCCCCTTCACCTCCCCCCTCCCCCCGCAGCAGACTGAGCGCCAGGTTTCACCTGCTCTGTGACCTCAGGGCTCTTCCCTCCACCCGGTGCCCACAGCAGCTTTTAAAGAAAATCTCAAAAAACTCACAGAGAAAGCTTCTCAGATTTGCCCTTTGTTTCTGGACAGCCCCACCCTTCTGGCCGGCTCAGAGGCTGCAGCAGCGAGTGGGTCCCAGCTCGCTGACGGGGCTCCCTCTCGGAGCGGGCTGCGGTGTTTGTGGGCCACTCCCACGTCACCAGCCCGCCCGGCCGTGGGGCAAAAGCGGCGGACGGGTTCCTGAGCGGGCTTGCGAACGCGCAAGGTAACAGCTTCATTACTCGGTGAGGAGTGACCCATATTTCCTAACATGATTTCCCTGCTGTAACTCAAATTGAGTTCATGTTATTCTAATGATATCAGTTGACCTTGAGAATTAGACCAAGAAGCCTGGGGTGGTTCTTCCAAGTTCCACGGCAGATTCTCGCGATGTGTTTGGAAATGCGATCTGCTCTCCGTGGCCCTGGAGCGGGCGGTGAGCAAAACAGGAAACAAAGACCCCGAGAGCTGCTCTGAGTTTTAGAAGATGCGTCTGGCCGGTTTCAGACCCTACGATGCTCCCCTTCCGCAGCCGGTGCTTTCTCCGCACCCAGGTCCTGCCGGCAGAGACCTTGCCCAGATCCCCGCTTCTCCTCGGCCGGGAGAAGTGCTCAGCCATCTCCCCTCGCCCGCCGGAGAAGCCCAAGTCCTTGGCCTGGCGTTCCAGCCAGTCTACGCCCCCTGCCCTCCCTGTCCCCACAGGGCCCAGAATGTCGGGGGGCCGCGGTGCCGCTCTTTTGTGTACCAGCCTGTGCTCCACTGCCCTCCCCCCTGACATCGATGTTGCCCGTGGACCAGCCCACACCCCACTCCATGGACGTTTCCTTCTCAACACGGTCTTTCTGGAGCTCTGACTCCGTGCTGGGTGTGGGGATGAATCTGGGGAGGAAAGAGAGATGGCCAACAAGAGCACAGGCTTAAAATTTTTAAAAAGGCTCAGAGGCCCAGTTGGTTGGCGCGTCATCCTATACACCGAAAGGTTGCAGGTTCGATCCCCAGTCAGGGCAACATTAGGTTGCGGGTTGGATCCTGGGTTGGGGCTCGTGCGGGAAGAGACCCATCAGTGCTGCTCACATTGATATTTCCCCCTCTCTCCCTTCTTTCTCTAAATTCAATAAACACATCCTCAGGCAAGGATCTAAATAAATAAATAAAAGCCAGGACCTCTCAGATATGATAAGCTTTGGAGGAAATGAGTATCCTGATGTCCTGGGGGTACTGGGGGGGGCTCCTTTGCTTCGGGGGGTGCAGGGAAGGCCTGAGAAGGATGGGTGAGCTGAGACCAGAAGGGCCAGATGGAAGGAGCCCCGCGGAAAATCAAGGGGACGAGAGCCCAGGCCCACAGCCCCTGAGAGGGAACTGATTGCTCCAGGGACCGGCACGGTCGGTCTCTGTGCAGTTCTGGGGGGCCGGGGTGTCTGCTCAGAGGGCACAGGCCCCAAAGGGCTGCAGGCGAGGAGGCCGAGGGCAGCAGCCAGAGCCCAGACGCTGGGCTGCAGGGCTGCAGGGCTGCATTCAAGTCCGCGCTGAGTCGTCGCCCTGAGACCTGGCAGAGATCAAAAGACGCGCCCCCACTCCCACTGTGTCCAGCCCAGAGTGCCAGCTAATGGCGTCCTGCGCTAAATCACCGGTTCTAAGATGCTAAGTTTGGGGGTGTTTTTTGCAGAAACTGTGAAGGGATACATCCCACCTAACATTTCTAGCGATGGGCAGAGTATCTATAGGTTTGTGTTAGAGGCCCGAGTCCATGAGATTTTCCTCTTCGGGGGTCTGCAGTCGTAAATACTTTAGGACGGGGACTGCACGCTCTCCACACGCGTGTCTTCAGCCCCTGACCCGGGCTCCGCCTGGAGTAGGCCCTCGGCGCTTGTTCAGAGAAGCGGGGTTGGTGGAGGAGGAGGACGGTACGGGGGTGAACAGCGATGGAGGCGGACCTGACCTGGGCCGATGGACACACAGCACAGTACGCATGGAGGATGTGTTGTGCGCCCGAAACCTGTATAATTGTGTTAACCAGTGTCACCCAGTGTCACCCAGTACCTTCAATAACAGTACAATTAAATTTAACAAAAAAGAACCAGAGAGTGGATTCCACGTACAAACACACCGCCAGACTGCGGGCTCAGGGTGTAACCAGTGGGTCGAGGCAGGTTCACTCCTGGGACGATGGACCGGCATGTGGGGGGTGCGGCTGGGGGCGGGGTGGGGAACATGCTGCAGTTTCTGCTCGTTTTGTTGGGAACCTAAAACTGCTGTAAGAAATAGTGTTTCTTAATCGCGCGCACACCAGTGCAGAGCCCTGGCCGCCCCCATCTCCCGCCCCCTGTTGTCCTTCTCTCCAGTCCTCTCTGCAAGGGGACCCGGGCAGCGCGGGCTCCTGTGGAAGAGGCGCAAGATGTGAATATTTCATGTCCTCTCCCCTCTCTTCCAAACCCGCATTACTGCGCCCCGCAAGTCAATTTCGCTCGAGGACTCGGCTCAGGGTGCGGCATGCCTTTAGCTAGTTAGCCCCTGATTGGGCGCCAGCCGGCCTTCATGCACAGCCTCACTCCGAGGGACCCTCAGAGCAGGGCCGTTCCGCCTCGGCCCACGTCTCATCCACTTCACCGCTTTTACATTAAAATCATCATCTCAGCTATTTAGCTGGGGCGGCGGGGGAGGGGGCTGATGTCAGCCACTCAACTGCCCTCGCCTCTCTGCCCCATTCTTGAGGGTTGGTGCCTTCCACTCCGTAATGCGAGGAGCGGCAGCCCTCGTAGCCAGAGCCGCAAAGCCCACACTCACGTTTCTCCTGTGAAATTTACTGGCTTTATTGAAAGGTCTTTGGGGAGTTGCTTGCTCATTAAATACACCAAATACAAAGTCTCTCTTAACACGGTATTATCTTGGTAATGTGGAGGACGGTCGTCGGTGTGGCCCGGACAGGAGGGGTTGTCAAAGTGCTGGGGGAGGTGGTGTGGCCCCTCCGAGTGGCCCCTCCGAGTGGCCCCTCTGCCCCCCTGCCCCTCTGCCCCTCTGCCCCTCTGCCCCTCTGGGATCAGGGTCTTACCAGCCTTGGTGGGGTGGCTCCCAGAACCGCAGGCAACTGAACGCCAGATGTTCTCAGTGACCTTCAGGATCAAGGGGTGGAAAATGACTTAGAAACAGGCCAGGGGGCAGCTCTGGTTTCAGAGAGAGGCAGGAAGGTTGATCTGGGGTAGGAGTGAGGACAGGGACAGTGGCTGGCGCTTCCACCACAGGTGTTTTGGTGACACTGTGGGGCGCAGAATCCTGGAGGAGGCCGGCCGGGTGTTCTTCCAGGGGCCGTGGCGCGGTGGCCAGAGACCCCGCCTGGCAGGCGGGCAGGAAGCTGAGGCCGAGGGGCCTTTCCGGAGTCCCTGCTTGCATTCTAACCATCAGTTCTTTCTGAGTGAAATTAGGTTAAAAACGCCTTTTCCTTTTTACAGGTTCAGTTTAAAAAAAAAGATGCTATCACTCCCCTAGAAAGATGCGGGTCAGTGAACAGCACGGGAAGTCTGGGACACTTGTCACGGAAACAGGGGAAGCCCTAGAGGAGGGGGACAGGGGACAGGGGCCACCCCGCAGCTCGGAGGAGCAGCCAGCTGGCTCGTGGCCTCTGCCTGCCTTGCTGCTCTCCCCTCCCCCCTTCCCTTCTGAACCCGTGTGGCATCAGGCCCTGTGCTCTGATGGAGACCTTGGGTCCTCACCTGGGCCACACCAAATAAAAGGTGCAGCGTTGCCAAGGAAGCCGACGATGCTGACGCACAGGTAATCAACGCCCTGAGCAGTGTGGTTTGGCACTGCGCACCGGGGTCTCCGACAGGCCTCCTGGACGGACCCCGCCCTGGAACGACGCCCTCCCCTCGTTCCCCTCCCGGCCGCCGTCTGAAATTCCCACTCCCTGGCCTGTGCTGGGCTCCGGGCCGGTCTCTTGTCTGTGGCTCTTCCAGTGCCCGTCAGTCAGCCTCCCATGTCACTGGTGCCCGAAAACGTGAGCCCACTGTGGACAGGTATTTTGGAGAGGGCTGAAGAGAGTCAAATAAGAACTGGGTGTCGGGCAACATTAGAAATTACTATTCCTTTGCGTCGGTGAAAACAACAACGGACACCTTAGCTGTTCATAGGAGCTGAAGTATTTACCAGAGAAGCAGCGAGCCCGCAGCCGTTTTTAAAATGCTCCAGCTTAAGAAAAAAGCGGGAGGTGACAGGTGATGTAATGAAGTGGGGCCCGGCGTGGGGATCTGTTGCAATTCGGAAGCTCGGACCCTGGGGTCGTGACATTCCCTTTTCAGGGGGAAGGGTTCCAGCGTTTCCACGCCACTTAAATGTGCTCGTTGAACTCAGTGGTGAGTGAGTGGAGGGCACAGCAGATGCACTCGGCCCAGAGCACTGGGGCCTGAGCCGTGCGGGGCCGGGAAGGCCACCGAGGAGAGTGGCGGTGTGGCGGTTCAGGGAGAGCAGAAGAGCGGCTCGGTGACGATGGCCACCACCTGCCCCAGGCCTGGGCGGGGCAGGCAGGGCTCACCTCCCACTCACAGGCGTGAGGTCAGGCAGGGTGGTGGATGGGGGGTGGGGGCCTGCAGTCCTGGGCTCTGCCTCCCCCCCCCCCGTCGGGCACCCTGGGGAGGCTGGCACCCCGAGTCTGTGGTCAGACAGGCAGAGGGAGCCCGTGGGCTCCATGGGGTCAGGGAAGCCAGAGAGGCGGGGCCGGGTCTCTCAGCCACACAGGGCTGTGGTTGCTCGACTGGCCCAGAGGCGCCGTTACTCTTCCTCCTTTTGGCCTTGGAGCAGGGAGGGGACGTTTGGAGCGGCTACGGCTCTTGCCTGCCTTTGAGGGGAACCTAACCCAGAACCAGGCCCACAGGGGAAGGAAGCAGAGGGGCACCAACAGCAAACAGATCCTAGGAGCCCAGCGAGCTCCTGGATCAAGCTGTATCTGAGGGCAAACCAGTCGTGGGTCTGAAGGCCAGAAAAGCTGACACATGCCCCTGGTAGCTTAGCCACTCAGCTATGGTTTTGTCACCGGCGAGGGAAGGACCCCTGACGGCTACAGTATAGCTGCCCTTGGACGTGTGAAGATGCATTTGTGGGGCTGTTGGGGCCACTGGAAGCTTGTGCCCTGAGAAGGGGTGGTACTGAGCCTCACTCCAGGGGCTGTCAACGGAGCTTCCAGGACCAGGAGAGCGAGCAGGCCACATTCACCTAGCCCGTCCCTCCCCGCTGCCAGCTGGGTCTCGGGGGGCCATGCTCTGCCTGCCCCCTGCCCTGGCCTCATGGACAGGCACCAGGTCCTGCTGTGGGAAAGTGAGTGCACACGAGTTTTCCTTTCGTAAACAAAACAGCCCCCCCCACCACTGCCTGCATGGACAGGAGCCTCATTCAGGCACCTGCAAACTGCCTTTCGTGACCCCTGTCATTACGGGATTGCTTTAATGGGGGGGCTGTGAGGGTGGGGGAGCGTGGGGGGCAGAGGCATCCTATACTGGCAATGAACCTGTTAGACCAAGGCACCCAGCCAAGGCCCCTGCCTGTCTGGGGGTGGGGGTGGGGAGAGAGTGGAAGCAGGGCCCACAGTGGGGGATCTGTGATGTGGCCCCCACCCTGAAGGCTTCTCAGGAGGAGACCCTCTGAGCGCGGGCCCAGCTCCTAGCCAGTTTCATGAACACGCCAGTCGGAGTCTGAGTGTAAAGGGTGGCCTGGGGGTTGCACACTGCCACTGAGACCCGGACGCCGTCGTCCCTTTTGCTGGGGAGTGACGAGGAGGCCGCAAGCTTTGCATGTGGCCACCGGCAGCTCACACCGCTGTCCAGACCTGGTCCCTCTATCGGGTCGGCTGAAAGTTCGTTTTCTTTTCTGTAAGATGCTTCCAGCAGTGCTGAGTGGTCTTGAACTTCATTCCAAACACCTTTGTTAGACTGTGTTGTGACAGCTGTCGTCTCAGTGTGCAATTAAAAAAACATCAAAATTGGTGAATTTTTGTGTAGCTATTTTAATATTGAAGATGGAAGAAAATACACAATATTTTCTGCATATTATGCTTTATTATTTCAAGAAAGGTAAAAACGCAACTGAAATGAAAAAAAGATTTGTGCAGTGTGTGGAGAAGCTGCCGTGACCGATCAAATGTGTCAAAGGCAGTTTGCGGAGTTTGGTGCTGGAGATTTCTCTCTGGACCACGCTCCCCAGCCGGGTGGACCAGCTGAAGTTGATAGTGATCAAATCGAGACAGTAATTGAGAACAGCATTCTACCACGTGGGAGAGAGCCAACGTAGTACTCAGAATATCCTAATCAATAAAGTTATTGGTGAACGTGAAAAACGTGTCTTTTATTTTTGGGAAAAACACACGAACTCTTTAGCCAGCCCAGCATCTGTATGATGGGGGCCGAGGGCGCCCATGAGGGGCAGTGGCCTCTCTCTGGAGCCACCGGCATCCCTAGGAACGAGGAGCAGGCCTCCGCCCCAAGGTCCCCAAGGTCCCCAAGGTCCCCAAAGAACCGTGTGGCCAACGCTGCCACCAAGATGGTCCTAAAAAGCTCAGCTTCCCAGGGCTGTGTGAGCCCATGAGCCTGGGTCCCTTCCCTCCGCAGGGCTGTCCCCACTGGTGGGGAGGGGGCAGGCGCCATCTCTGAGTGGCTTGTCCAGCAGCAGGAGCAGCTGTCAGCCCCAGGGCCTTTGAACCACGCACTCAGGGGGACCCTGGAACACAGGGTTGAAAGGCCACATTGGTCTTCGTGGTCCTCCCCCCATCACCCCTAGCTAGGGCTGACTCCTGGGGTCACACTCCCCTTGTCTCGGACATGTGGATCTGAGCCCCATGGGCAGTCCGGGACTTGTGCTTTCTGAGAATACGAGGCCTGGGGCGGCAGTTCCGGTCCCCTCTCTGTCACCTCCAAGCTGCCCCTGGGAGGGGACCTGCAGCCCTGTCTGCCCCTTAGATCCTGCTCTCTGCCTTTCCATCCAGCTGCAGCCTCCGGCATCTCGTGGAGTTAGAGAAAAGTGGCAGAGGCGCAGCTAAGGGTCCCGGCACCTAAACGCCCTCCTCACTCACCCCTCTCCCTTCCTGACACCTCCCTGCCACCACCAGGGCCTCTCTCCCAAGAACCTCCCACCTGGTCTCCCTGTTCGGCCCTTTGTCTCAGTGTGGCGGCCCCAGGGAGCTGTAAAAGGTGCCTCACACGCCCGGCACACCTGCGTTCCGGCGCTGACCTTCCTGCCACGTCTGCACGATTGCTGGACTGAGATTCCTGTGGCGCCTCCCTCTCTAGCCCTCGTCAGGACCCTCACCAGGGCCTGGGCGCAGTTGGCCCCTCTGTCGCTGGCTCCCCCCCACTCCACTCCACTCCACTCCACTTCACTCCACTCCACTCCTACCTGAGGTCCCTGCCACCTTGAGGCGCACTGCGTCCTTACTGGAGGCCAACAAAGGCCATGGGTGGGGAAGGGGGATGTTTGCTCCGAGCTGTCTCTGGCTTCTAGGGTAGAGCCCACCCTGCTACCTAGGAGACCCCAGCAGAGGCCAGGTATCTGGGTGACCCACCCCAGCTCCTTTACGGTATACAACGGCCCCCCACAATTAGCTCTCCAATTAGGTCCATAAATGAAGCTTAACCTGGGGCTCATGGGGAGCGAGGCCTTTCCTCCTGGGCCCCTGGCTTCGGAGCTCCACCTTCGCTTACCCTTTTGCCCCGAAGCCTCCCCCGACCTCCCTGTCCGGGCCTGTGTGTGCCGCCCCAGCAAAACCCAAGAAGCCAGCTCCCCCACTCCAGCCTCACGCCATCTGCTGGGGAAATGCCCCCTGCGGAGGTGCACCGGTTGGCCAGGCCCCACAGCGGCCTTCGGGTCTGCCAGCAGGAGGACTGGCCTGTCGCATGGAGACTTTGAGAGGATGGGGCTTCTCCTGGGGGGAGCGGTCTCCCTCCTCCTCCTCTCCCACACTGACAGACTGTGGCCAATTAAAGGCAGGTTGCAAATGCCCCTGGGGGCCAAGTCCAGATCGCACCTCCCTGTGGACACGTCCCTCCCCGTCCCACTTTTCCACGGGGTCTTCAAGGTGACTCACGACCGCCTGTTTTCAGGGGGAGAGAGAGCAGTGATGAAGTGCTGGGTGGGCGGGGGACTTTCTGGCCCCTCCCGGACACCTTTCCCGGGCCCCATTCTTCCTGGAGCCCCTTGTGGGGTGCAGGTTCTCCATAAGTTCACTGTGGAAGGGTGAACCGCGACACAAACATTCCTCATCTTGGCCCCTGCCCCCCAGATGGCTAGCTGCCTTTGCCCACAACGAGGTCGCTGTCCTCCCAATCAGCTCAGCTTGTCTCCACTGCAGACCTTAGCCCGGCCGTTCCCCGTCCCCGCAGATAACTCCCCTTTGTCTCTGGGTGTCCCTTCCTAGGACCCTGGCCACCTCCCTGCACACGTCAAGCACACCCTTCCGAAGGGCACTCTCCCTCCCCGCATCCTCCCGGTCTCGTGTCTCCTGTTCATGCCTGCGCTTAGCAAGCGTCCTTTCCCCTGGCGGGGACGCAAGCTCTGTGTGGGCTGGACCATCCGTCCCCTGTGGCCTCTCCGGCTCCCAACGCCAGGCCTGCTTCGCAAGTATTAGTGAAAAACGAACCGGACTTCTTCTGAACCCGCAAATGCTCTCCAGGCCCTGCGGGCCCGAGGAAAGCCCTGCCTGGCCTCGCCGGGAACGGCCGCTCCGAGGACTTTGCCAAGGCCCACGGCGCCTTCTGGAAGTCACCTCCATTTCCAAGCCGGCCCTGTGGGGCCAGGATAACGAAGCAGCTTTAACATAAATAATTTGCTTCCGAGGTGTAAGAAATGGGGAATATTTTTAGAAGGCCTGCCCTCCTAGGGGAAGTAAATGACTTATGAAAACGGGATTTTTTTTTTTCAAAGTGGCCTTCAAGAGAAAAGGGAGCTGCGTGTGATGGCCGAAATGGAACTCTGCGGATTCGCACGACTCATTATCCCGGCCGTGTGCACGCAGACACACACACTCACACACACACACAGGCGCCCGTGCTCGCGTGCTCGCTCTTCCTCCCGCTCCCGTTTCATGGGGAAAGAAAGCCCGGCCGCCCTCCTCCCCGGCCCTCAGCGGCGGCCTGTCTGATTGGATGCCTCCCACCGCCCCGAGGACCGGAGCTTCAAGGAGGAAGCTGCCGGGGACACGCTGAGCCCTCGCTTCTTCAAGTGCGCACCGTAAGGTACCTTGAAATGGTATTTTTTTTTTTTTGGAAAAAAAAAGTATTTTAGGTTCAACAGACACTTGGGTTCCTGTTAACAACTCATTTAAGGAGAAAGTGGGGGGAAAGGCATTCAGATCAAGGCTCTTTGACAAGGCGAACCTCCTTGCTTTGAATCCGGGCCGTGTCGATGGGATGAAAGATTTCGCGGAGGCGCAGACGGGGCAGACGTGCAGGTGAGAGAGGACAGATGTGAGCCAGGCACGGAGACGTGGGCATCTCGGGACGGGCTTTGTCTGGCCGATAATGGAGGCGAGGAATTGGAGGGAGCGGGGGACGGGGAGACCAGAAAACCAAGACACAAAAAGCACTTTGTGGCCATTGTGTTCCCACCCGAAGGCTTGATCGGGGACCACGCACAGTTTGGGAAGCTAATAAGACGACAGGCCCTTTGAAGAGGCGCTCTCTGAAAGCCCCGTCTGGAGAAGCATCCGCCACGGGCTGCCTGGGCCTCCCTCCTTGTCTAGAAAGTCCCGCTTCCAGGAGGTGTGGGTGTGTCTTCCGCCCGGAACCCCTGAAGCTCCTGGCAATCAGCTCTGGGCCTTCTGCCGGGAAGGGTCATGGTGGCTTCCCCTGGTCCACAGGCCCAACTTTGGGCTCCAGGTCTAGCAACCAAGGTCAGCATGAGCTGGCTCCAGTTGACTGCTCCTTCCGGGGTCCCTGCCTGGACCTCCACCCCCTGCACACCCATCTCCTCCCCCAGCCCTCTCTCTTCTTCCTCCCTCCGTGGAAGTTCCCCTTCTCCAGCCCGGCGTCTCTTCTCCGCCGTCCATGGTCTAGGTGTCCCAGCAGGCCTGACCCCAGCAGCCTACCCGGCAAGCCCGCCCTCACGGGGCTGCGTCTGTGGGGACTCAGCGCTGATTCTGGGTGCCCTGGACCCATCTTCTCCATCGTTGGGGCAGTCTACTTTCCCAAAAGGACTGTCGGCCTCCTGGGGGCATGGGTCCTGCTTGGTAGGTACCGGCAGGTGGCATAGGGCCAGAGAGAGGGCCCAGCAAGAGGCACAGGTCTCCCGTGAACAGGGACACGCAGCCAGGCTGTGGGCTGGGGGACTCCAGCAACACGGTCCGCTGCCCTCTCCGATCCGGTGGCCGCAGCAGCAGACAGAGCCGATCAATCCCAGGTCCTTTGTGCCGTGTCCAGACAGGGCTCAGATGCGCCTCCTCGGCGGAAGGTCGCCCCTCCCCCAACGGTGGTTGTCGGCTACACCCCACTCTTGGCTTCACAGCGCCGCTCATCACTCGTAGTAATTATGTAGTTTTAAACTGATTTAAGGCCTGCTTCCCCAATTAACCTGTGAGCTCCACGCGGCGGGATTGTGTCAGCGTTCGCTCATCACAGCACCCCCGGTGCTCGGCGGCCTTTGTCACAAGGAGAGAGCTCGGTAAATATTTGCTGCACGTGGACAGAATGCCTGAGTCGGTGGACGAGGTAAGGAGAGAGCCCAGGCCGCCTTGTCAGCCCAGGTGCTCTGACATCTGGCCCTGCGGCTCCCACACGGGTGTGCTGTGGGGCCAGCCGCACCCCCCCAATGCCCGTGTCCGCGAGGCCTCACCCCCCACCCCGGAGGTTTCAGCAGACTCGGGATGCAGCCTGTCCCTGAGTGTGAAGGCCACAGGGAATGTATTTTGGACTTGAGAGTCGGGTTATTCTGGAGCTGGTGGGCTCATGTTCGGTGTGGGCCCAGGAGACACGTGCCAGGGGTGGGCAGAGCCAGGCCCTGGGCTCTGCAGGCAGAAGCTGTGGCCTTGACTCTGGCCCTGGACTATTCACAACCCAGTGGTGGGATCACCAGCTGCGTCTTAATAGCCCGGAGGTCCTCCTGCTCCCGACTCTCATGACGGGGAGCGGAGTGAAGGGCACTGTACCCTCCCCTTTGTGGTTTCCACAGCTGGGGCTGGACGGCCGCTCCCCTCTGGGGGTTCAGCCCCCACCCCTGAGCCTGTTTTCCCTGCAGCCTGGCTCTGCTCTGACCAGTGAAGCCTGCCTAACGCGTCCTGGGGGAGGCCAATGCCTCAGGCAAAGCGGCTCCCGCTGCCTAGACCCAGTGGGAGTCTGTGCATGCGTGCAGGGAGTGGGGCGGGGGAGGGGTGGCCTGCCAAGTGTGCTGGTAGGGCCCTTCCTGAGGGAGCCGGCTGCGTGGCCTCTCAGGAGGCAGGACGGCAGAAGCCCTTCGGCCAGCTCAGTGCGCACCCCCTGGTGCTGCTCGTCTTCAGAGGACCCTTTGGCTTCTGTGGGCCGCAACCCGTCCTGAGCCAGCAGTGACCAGTGTGGCCTCCCACACGCCCCGGTGGACTGCTCTGTGTAATGTCCCGGCACGGCTGAAATGGAATTTTCCACCAGCCCAGGACACAGCGGCATCTAATCGGCTTTGTAGTCACTTGACTAGGAAAATGTGCCGTTTCTTCTACATCCACATCACGGACTAAGACTCGAAGCTGTCGGTGTGTCAACCCCAGGGTGGCGGGAATTTTTCTTTTTGGTCTGTTCCGTTGGCCCGTTGTATTGCTTACATGGCCTCGTGCACAGAGGCACGCGCAGAGCTCGCGGGGTGCTCGGGAAGACTGCCGAGATTGCCCTCAGGTTCTTTCCCAGTGACTCTGGAAAACCGGTGTTCTCCTCCCTCCCCCCTCCCTCCCGAATCCCGTCCAGCTGTCCCAGCACTGGCACGCTGTCCTCAGAAGCAATCAGTGCCTTGTGTACACGAGTGCATGTAGTTTGTACGCAGGTTAGCGTATCACATCTCATCTGGTTCTCATATTTCGCACAAGTGTGCAAGGCCGTCCAGCTTCGGGGTGGGGGGAGGGGCGGGTCTCCAGCACCGAGCTACCCCGCCCACACCTGATACCCGCAAAGGCCTCTCTGCCCAACAGTGGAATTGCTGGTCGCTGTGAGGTCTGCGGGAAACTTCTCCGGGAGAGGCCGCGGGGGGGCGGGGGGCAGGGCTCCCTTCCCCTATCTGGGCCACACCTGCGTTCCCCAGCTCACAAAATATTTTCCAATCTAATTTGGGCTAACGCGGGACTTCGTGTTGTTTTAAGTTGCCTGTTTTGCCCGTTTGGGGGGAAGAATTGAAACTTCGAGAAGGCACGTGCCCAGAGGCCCTCAGCGGCTCTGTGGGGCGCTGGGCTTTGCCGCGCACCCCGGGCTCAGACTGCAGCCTGCTGGGCCGGAGGTGCCCCCTCCTGGGCGGCGGGTTCTACCGGCGCCGGTGGGGCCTAAGTGCCTGCAGCTCTTCCGCTGTGATCGAGCCCCACCTGGTGGCGTCCTCGGGGAACTGCAACTACAGAGGGGCGAGAACCTGACTTGTTTCACTTTGGAGCCTCCTATTGTTTTCGTTTTTTTCCCTTAACTTTAAATTTTATTTTTGAGATATATCTGACATACATCGTATTCGTTTCATGTGTACAGCACGAACTCTTTCGTGATGAGAATTCTCCCAGCCCGTTCTCTTAGCGAGCCCCAAACACACGCCCCCATTCTCCTCTAACGTCCCCCTGGAAGTGGTTTTTGCACTGGGGGAGGGGGGTGTCGGTACTTTTTCTGCACGGCTGTGTGACCAGCCCGATTTATTGAAAGATCTCCCCACCGCACCACGGCCCCGCTCCTCACTACCAGGGCCGGGTCGGCCCCCATTGGGGGAAACTTTGAGGAAATGCAGAGCAGCCGCCCCTCCACCCCTCCACCCCTCCACCCCTCCACGAGGTCCTTTCTCAGGGCGTGAAATACCGGAGCACAGTGCGCTGGCTGCTTGCGGCACGGAAGGGCCGGCCTTGCTCAGACCGCTCTGGGAGCCTCGGGGCTCACCTGCTGAATCACAGGCTCCTCGGGCCTGTGGGGTCCGCACCCGGGAGCCCTCTGGACCCCCAGGGCGCCCGTGTGTCCCTCCCAGCTGGGCGGGGCGTGGTCTCTGCCCTGCATTCACCTCCCCTCTCTTTTCCAGTCTGCACTGGCCCCTGGGAAGCCTGCAACCGGCTGTGCAGTCGCTGGAGTCTGAGAGGTGGGCTCCCCACAGCAACTGCCCCCCCCCCAAGGGTGTGCGAGCACCAAGCAGGCCCCTGGGGACAGGGTGCACCTTCTGCTACAATTGCTCTAGTTTGTGGAAAGGGGTTACATGTGGATGAGCACGTCCAGGAACCGGGGTTTGGGGGCAGGGCGGACACTCCCCCAGAGACCCGAGCTGAGTATCAGATCAGTGTGCCCTGGGGCCTGAGCTCTGGCACTTGCCTCGGGCAGTGTGGGCAGCTGCTGGGGGGACCAGGGTCTTTGCAGATATAATCAGGTTAAGATGAGGTCATGGGGGGGGGTCCCTGGTTTAATCAGATTTTAGAGAGACAGAAACATCAGTTTGCTGTTCTGCTTATTCATGCGTTCATTGGTTCCTTCCTGGATGTTCCCCGACCAGGATCCACCCTGCAACCTTGCCCTGTAGGGACAACACCCCAACCGACTGTACCACCCGGCCAGGGCCTCCCTCCCCCTTTTGGAGACTTGGCCCTCCCTGGGGGACAGGCACTTCCTGGAAAGCAGGGACATCTCGCAGTCCTCAGCAGGGCTGTCTGGAGACCCGACCGTGGCTCTGCCTGAGCACTGTGTGGGGGTCGGGCTCCGGGTTCGCCTCTGACCTGCCCGCTCCTCCACTATGCTGCGAATGGGCAGGGGTGGGGGCCAAGGGGTTCTGGAAGCTTCCACGGCTTTCCTCGGCCTCCCAAGGCAATGACTCAGTGGAGAGAGCCCCTCACCTCTGAGGGTTGAGGGTTGCTTTGGAGCCTCAAGGTGGGGCTGGGAACTTGAAAAGCAGAGCAGAAACCCCGCGGGTTGGTGTTTGGAGGCCGAGCTGAAAGCCGGCCAGAGGCTGCTTATCAGTGACCCTGGCCCCTGGGGCTTCCCTTGCTCCTGGGGGCTCAGGGACCACTTGCCTTTGGGGGCACCCACCAGGGGATACAGGTTTGTCATCACCAGCTTTTCAACAGGGTTTTTCACTCAACAACGACACGCCCAGTTCTGAGGGCCCCTCTGGGAAAGGGGGGCTGGTCCACCCCAGGGGACCCTGGGGACAGCTCATGTTTGCAGTGTGAGCTTTTAAGCCTCCATGTCTGAGCTGTGTCTCCCGGGCAAGGCTGCGGTGGTCCCCCGTCACCCCTGCTCGGTCCCTCTCACTGAGGAGGGAACAAAGGCACAGTGGCCAAGTGACGGCCAGCGAGCGGGACAGCTGGGCCTGGGACCCGACTGGCAGCTGCTCCAGGATGGGGACTGCGTCTGACGCGTCCCACGGGTTTGCCAGGGTCTCCCGGATGCGAGGCGGCAGAGCGGGGACTAAGGTGAGACCACTGGCCTTGTCCCCACTCTGCCCCCCTTGTCTGTGTGAGCCAGCAAGCTCCTCCGTGGCTCCTTTTCAGTTGAGCAACCCTCTGCCTCCCCAGCTCCCATGGAGCCACGCCACCTGGCTCTCGAGACCCAGGGTGCATGTGTCCTCGACCAGCCCCGCAACCCTCGTCCACCTTCCGAGTCCTGGGGACTCCAGGCCCGCCTCTCCCACTTCTTTCAGACCTCCTGCCCGGAAGCCCTTCCCGAGGCGTGTTTCGGGGGAGACAGCCCCGTGACTCCTCGGCTGGCTCTGACCCAGGGACCAGGACACACGCCTCGGCAGCACCAGGTCCATGCAGCCTGGTCTTGTTTTCTAAGCACTGCTGTCTGGAGGCTGGGCACGCCGCACAGCAGGGTAGTGCCTGGCAGCCCAGGGCCCCCCGAAGGGGCGCGGCTCAGAGGGCCACCATGGAGGCCTGGGAGAACACCTTTTTGGCGTCTATCTCCGCTTCGGTCATGTGAGGGTGGATGTCCACCAACATCCCCGCGTCCTTGCACAGCTTGACCAGGGTCCGGATGTTGTTTGGGGACAGCCTCAGGTACCTGCATGCGACAAGGTCAAAGAGCTCAGCTGAGGGGCGCGTCGTCGTGGCTTTGCACTTGACTGAAAAGAGCTCAGACTCTGCCCTGGGGACCTCCCAAAGGGACTGGCTCCAGACACTTCTGGGGCTGACAGGGATCTTATTCTAAAAAGCGGGACACCCCACAGAGTTGCTGGGTATCTTGTTGGTAATAAACTCTTTCGGAAATCCACATGGCAACCTATAGGCCGAGCCCCGCCCTTGCCTGCCCCTCCCCCCGGGGGCTCCCTGTCCTGGACTCAGCAACCCCATGGGCCTCAGCTTATCTCGAGGAAAAGGGTCACTGGGAAGAAAGGCTAAGGCAGTGCAGGTGTGAGCTGGGCTCAGGCAGCAGGGAAACAGGAAATTCTGCCGTGGAGGGAGGGTTAAGCGGGTAAGGGAATGGCCACCCAAGGGCTGTTGATCACTCAGACAGCGTCGGTACGGCCGGAAGACAGGCCGATCGTGGCTGCAGATGGGCAGGCCAGTATTTTCCTTTAAATATTCAAACAATGAAAAAAAATTAGGCCATCGATTTGAAACAGGCCCGAAGCTCTACAACACTGATGGACCCTGAAGGATGGAACGGATCGGCCTTGACCTTGCTCCCCAGCTTCAGGGCAAGGACACAGGCCGCCATGCCAGGCCACCGGCTGGCTGGTCACTCTGCCGTAGGTGACGGGGAGGAGCTGCAGGTTGACCCACCGGGGGTTTCCGACCCATCAGGGGCAGCCCCGCCTCTCCTTCGAGACCGCCCAGGGCTTTCCTGTTCTGACCCCAGGCTCAGACCGCCGGCCAGCCCCGCCCCTGGGCCGCCTCCTGCTGCCAGCTCCTGCCGCAGTGCACCCCACCCCACCCTACCCCATCCTACCCCTGGCCGCCTGGTGCTACAGGCTCTCACGAGTGGGCACTCGCTGAGGCCCGGTTCTGGACACTTTCATTCTGCTCTTGGATGTCTCCTCTGCAAACACTCTCCCCCTCCCTTGAGGAGGGGGCCTGTCCAATATCTGCCCCCCCAACTGTGGAGCCCAGGTTGGCTGTCTGCTTGCAGGCCAGGCCAGTTGGGAGCCCTGCTGATCCCACAGCCAGGCCCAAGGCCGTCGGCCATCGGCCATGGAAGCAGCCGGGGCGAGATCCCCCTTGAGTTGGGAGAAGCTGCCTGTTCGTCTCCCACCAGATCACGGGTCCACCTGCCCATCTCCCAGCTGGTCAGCCCTGCGGCCACCTGCAACCTACAGACCAGGCCGCTGCTTCAACTCTGCGAGGAGAACCGGTCTCTGCTGAGGTCACCGAGCCTCATCAGTCACGTCCCCACAGTGGCAGATGATACTGGGCTGGGGGGGATACTCAGGTTTTGGGGTGGAGACTGAGGGGTTGCCTGGTGTGGCTGAGAGCTAGCGGGTCTGATGGACAAGACAGAGAGTGAGGACGGAGACCCCTCAGTAAGAGCGGTGAACGCTAGGTGGTCCCACCCTGTCTGGGTCCCTTCGGGAGTCTGAACACCCCCACAGCAAGCGGGTGACCCTTTGGGGAGTATGGCTGCTGACCGCGGCCACCCCAGCATCATACTCTCAGGGGACTTCCTGGGCCCACACGCAGCCCACTCTTTCCTTCCCAGTGACGCTGGGGGCTCCCATTGCAAAATGAACGGAAACACCAGGACGGTCTTACGTGTCCAAATGGCAGCACCCAGAGGTTGTGTCCACTCAGGGCACGGTGCACTGGCAGGTGAGGCCCCCCTTCAGGGCTCGGCCCAGGGGTCTGGACCAGGGACGGCAGCGAACGAAGCACACCCTCCCGGGACACCAGCCGCGCCTGCGGGCCGCTCACCGGCAGCTCAGCACCTCCTCCGGCTTCAGGATCCTCAGGACCTCCACCCTGGGGTCCACGCCCTTGTCGATGAGGCTCTTCAGCCTGCGGTCGTAGGTGGTGTCGGGCATCTTGCCGACCCAGTCTCTCAGCAGGGTCGACCTCCGCCCCGCAAAGGTAGGGTCCTGTAACACCGTCTCCTGCAGGCTCTGTCGAGAGAAGGGCATCGACCGCTGACTGGACTCTGGGATGACTGGGTCCCTGATCTCCATGTCTGCAATGGGACAGAGCGCGGTGGGAGTCAGATCCGGGAGAGGCGGCAGGCAGGGTGGGCAGGGGCGCGGGGTGGGGAGACGGCGTGGGCCTCCAAGCACACCTGCTCTAAGACACAAGGTCTTTTCAGGGCCGAGGCAGCTTCTCCTCCTCAGCATCTGTGTGACCGCGTCTTGTCCTCCCTCCGTACTCCCTGACTCCCTTCCTCTCCCTTTTCTCTTTTATCACCTTCTCTCGACTCTTCTGCTCCCTCCCCAGATGGAGCTTGCCTGAGAGTGAGCTCTAGCCTAGAAGGGTTGAAGGAAGATCTCAGGGGAGAACAACATTGAGCTGGTTTCTAAAGGAAACAAGATGAAAGGGGGAGAGAGGAGCATTGCAGTGTGGAACAGTGTACAGTGAGGAGGAACGGCGTGTGCAGGTGGGAGGAACAGTGTGTGTTGTAGGAGGAACAGCGTGCGCAAAGGCAAAAGGTAGAAACATATGAACTGGTGAGTGTCTGAAAGTGCCCAAATGTGGGATCTGTGCCAAATGAGGCACTACTGGGGGTAGAGCTTAGAGACTGTAATTTTTTTTTTGTTAAATTAACTTCTAAGTATTTTACAGATTTTTGCTGACAAGAGTGGAATATTCCTCCCATTTTCATTTCTAACTGGTATGACTAAGACAGGAAAAAGACTAGGCTTTTTAAAAATACTTTTTCTACCACACCTACAAGGACACCAACTTTTATTAATTTCTGACTAGAATTTGTTGTGTTTCGCAGATATGCAGTATTAGGAGAAATGAACATAGCTTCTAATATTTATAAAAACTATGCACTCTTCTCGATGTACCTGAGAGACTCTCCAGGAAAACAATGTCCATAAAGGGAGCAGGCCTGCCTCATTTTGTCTCTGATTTTAGTGAAAATGATTTCAGCACCTCACCATTTAGCGTGACATTTGCCACTGCTTTTGGGATATATTTTATAGCATGTAACAGCTTTACTCCTTGACTACATAGGTTTTTATCAGTAATAACTGCTTGATTTTGTCATTGATTTTTTATCATCAATAATCATGTGGTTTTTCCTTTAATTTATTGGTGTAATAAATTGTTATTAGATATGTTGATATGGAAAACCTGGCCCCTCCTAACCTGCTATAATAAATCCCATTCGTTCGTGGTGCATCATTCATTGCAGACATCGATACATTTAACATATTTTCACACACTGAGTGTATCTCCTAAAAGTTTTTATATTTTCTGCATCTATACTATGGTGAGATCGTCCTACTTTTGCATAATGTTGTAATATCAGGATTACGAGGGCTGGTTAAATTAACGCAAGATTGGCCGTACTCTGTAGGGTCTGCAGTAGTTGAAGTGGCTTTGGGATCATTTGCTCCTACAGGTTAGAAAGAGGCTGGTGTGAAGGCCTTTGTCCCTGGCGTCCATGTTCGTGACCAAGTGTCACCGTCTCTGGATATTTACTGCAGAGATCGCTGTTTGGCTTTTCCTGCTCTTTATTGTATCAGTTTTGATCATTTGTAGTATGAGATTTGTAGTATGGGATTACTCCCTTCTTCTGGGTTTCCAAGTATATTGTATAGAGATGCAGGGAGCCTTCCGTTAAGATTCGTTTACTGTATTTATCTTTGCTTACACACCTCTCTCACGCAAGGCCTTGTGTGTTTTCGCCCTTCTTTGTAGAAAGGCTCGCGATGACTTCTTGTCACTCACCGCATGTTTCCAGAAGCTAGCTTTGGATTTATCCTTTCGACCGCTTTTTGTCTTGTATTTCATTACTCTCAGCCGGTATTTGACGAGTCAGTTCTCTCTCTGCTGTATTATTTCTTCTATCTTATGAAGTGAATAAGAGTATTAGTTTATTCTTTGTCACTTTTGTTTTGCGAAGACAAGAGCCACCACCATCAGAACTTCCTGTACGTTTTCGTCGGATTGTAGATTCTGCTGTCCACCCACAGGTTTTGGTCTAAAACAGCCTTATTCTCACTAGCTTTTCCCCCTTTGATAGAGAGGGTATTTTAGAAATGCATGTCTTCATTTCCAACTGTTAAGCGGGGGTACCTCTTAACTTAATGTTATTTTTAATTATTGGTTTAGAACACTGGGAGTGGCCCTAAAATCTTTGCTTTTCGGAAGGGTGATGTTTTCTCTGTGACGAATATACAGATGACAGTTGTAAGTATTCTCTGGTCATATAAAAACGTGCGTTCTCTGTTTATATGTAAAGTTGGGCTCTGTCCATGGCGTGGTTATTCTTTGGGTTTCTGTTACTGTCTGTGCTACCCATTGTCTGGTTCTGAAAGGGGTACATTCAAGTCCCCATGGCAACACATCTCTATCATGTTCTCCTTGTGCTTCTAAATGTTTATTTAGTTACTATATTTTTTGGTGCGTGCAGGTTTTCAGGTTATTTTTTTCTCTTAAAGATTGCAGAAGACCCCTCTTCTAGTTGGTGTGTGTCTTTTAGCCTGAATTTCGCTTCAGCGAGTGGTGTCTCCTCCCGCTCTGTCTACCTGTTAGGTTTTTCACCGTTCTTCCATGTTAGTAGTTTTCAGTGCATATCTAGATTTTCATTTTAAACCAGTGGTTCCCCGGTTTGGGGCCTGAGCTGTCTCCCAGCGCGTGTTCCGAAGTGGAAGGGGGTGCCCGGCCGAGAGAGCCCCTGCATGTTCTCACATGTGCGGGGTCACACACGATGACATGCATGTGTCCGGGGACAGCGTTAGGGTCATCGGGCGGCAGGTCTTCCTCTCAGAAACGGTGCGTTTCTCACTTCCAGATGCTGCTCTGATTCCTTTTCCTTTGTAAGTCAGCTGTCCTTCCTGTGAGCCGGTCAGGTTTCACCGGCAGAGTCCAGGCCGCCTCCAGGGATGGGAACAGGGGCGGGGGGGCGGCCACCTGGAGGGGGGCTGCGATTTGCCATAGTAGCTGCCAGTGTTGCGTGTTGGAGAGGCCCAGCTGACACCTTTGCTTTCCGCCGAGATGGGGAGCAGGGGCGGATCCTCCACCTTGAGCAGTTACAGAACCGGACCTGTTCTGTGAAACAACGGGTCTGCTTTTCCTAAAGCAAAACAGATGAGTCCCACGAGAGCCCCAGCCAACCCTTGCGGCACAGGGCGGGAACCGAGGCAGAGCCCGTGGCTTCCCCACTCGGGGGGGCAGCAGACGACTGGGATGGGCCCAGGTAGCGAGGAGTCCCAGGGCGGGGAGACAGGAGACCAGCCAGCGTGCGTGGGAGGGGAACCTCAGGGGACGGGCGGACCGGACGTGAAAGCGGGGACTGCAGCTGTCCTCCATGCGGTCACCACGGCTTGGGCATGGGGAGAAGAGAGCCAGGACGTTGACAATGCGTCAACACCGAAGTTCTAGAATGAAAACGACCGTGTCTGGAGTGAAAGACACATGGGATGGGGTGAGCATCCGAATAGGCGTTGCAAAGAAAAGAGGAGTGAACTTGAAGACACAGCAACAGAAAATATACAAAAAGGAAACCCAAAAGAAAAGCCTAGGAAAAACCCTGGTGAGTTGTGGAGCCTCAAACGGATGTCTTGTAGGCCTGAGAGAGAGGCGGCAGTGGAGGACAGAAAGAAATATTTAAAGAAATAATGGCCAAGATTTTCTAAGTTTGATGGAAACTATAAACCAAGAATCTCAACAACCTCAAAACACAACAAACCATAAGCAAATGACATCAATGTGCACTCCAGTCAAACCGGCCTTGGCTGGTGTGGCTCAGTGGGTTGAGTGCCGACCTGCAAACCAAAGGGTCAGTGGTTCGATTCCCAGTCAGGGCACATGCCTGGGTTTCGGGTCAGGTACCCAATTGGGGGCACAAGGGGCAATCGCACATGGATGTTTCTCTCCCTCTCTTTCTCTTTCCCTTTTCCTCTCTCTCAAAATAAATGAAATCTGTTTTAAAATTGCTCAAAAAAATTCTCCAAAGAAGCCAGAGGAAAAAGGATACGTCACAGCTCTGGCTGGGTGGTCCAATGGCTGGAGTGGCACCCCGCACACCACAAGGCTACGGGCTCGCTCCTTGGTTGGGGCACGTGCAGGAAACAAGAGGCCAATGTTTCTTTCTCACATCAATGTTTCTCTCTCTCTTTTCAATCAGTAAACAAATCCTCAGGTGAGGATTGAAAAAAGAAACTAGTTAATAAAAGGTCCATCTCAGAGGAAAGTGTGGAGACATGCAGCCACCTCCTCGTGGGGGACACGGGGAGACAGGGGGGCAGAGGCCCACACTCCAGACGGCCGGGCTGCTCTGGATGCTGCCGCCCCGGGAGGGCGGGCACCGTCAGTCCCTCGGGAGGAGCGGGGTTTGGGGGGCCACCGTGGAGCGGGTCGGGGCCCGTGTGTGTGCCCCCCTTACCGGATTTCCCAGCGCCGTCCTTCACGTAGCTGCCGGGGACCATGCTCAGGCGTTTTCCCTTGGCCTCCACGCCGTAGAGCCTTCGGTATGTGACGGCGTCTCTGTCCTTCCTGTTCACCTCTGGCTCCTTGGAGGGAAGCAGGGCAGAGGTCACATGCTAGGGAGCAGGTGTGGCCTCCTCCGCCCCCGAGGGAGCGCTGGGAAGGGCTCGCTGACAGGCGGCAAGGGGGCAGGGGTGGCACGCCGGTGCCTCTTGCAACGCTGTGTCCCAGGGAAGCGTGTGGGGCCGAGGACCCCGTAGCCTGGGAGCACGGAGGTCAGTGCCCGCCTCTTCCCCCGGCATGTCCGAGTGGCACGGGGAGGGGGGCGACGGGACCCTCTGCCGCGGGGCGCTCATCTTCCACGGGGTGGGGTGGATTGTTGGGCGGGAGCTGGGGCGTGGAGGGAGGGCAATGTCATCTGGTGTTAGTGAGAGGCAGGACCGGATTTTAGAGCCGTAGATTCTGGTTTTAGAAAGTGGTCCTACAGGGCCTGGGAGAGGAGCACCTGGAGCGGGCGGGGGCTGTGTTACCTTCTCGGAGAATGACACCCGGTGGCTCTGTTTTTCCTGCTTCTGGGCGAATCTGGCTTTCTTTTCTTCCTTCGCTTGGGCCTTACGGGGGGGCGCCACCAGGGTGAGTTTCTGAAAGGGCAGAGAGAAAAGGCCTGTGTCCCCTCCCACCCAGCCACCCCGAGCTTCGGCCCCCATCTGGCCCTCCTGTCCCCCTCCCTGTCCCCCTCCCAGTCCCCCTCCCAGTCCCTCTGCCTCCAGACACGCCTGGCGCCCGAGTCCCCCCCCCCCCCCCAGTCTGGCTGTCCCCCTTCAGGACCCATCACCAGCTCCCTGTCACCCACCATGGGAGGTCCCCACTCCCTGGCCCAGTACAAATGCCCTCCAGTCCCCAGGCGGCCTGTCTAGCTGGGACTTCCCTGCCACAGCCTCTGGGTGAGGGGGCTCTCTCCCCGCCCCGAGGTCCCTCCCGCCCTTACCCCGCCTCCCACCCCGTCTTCCCAGGGCTGCCACTGTCGCACATGCTCCCTGCGGCCACCAGGGGCTGAGCATGCCACCCATGTCCCCAAGTGGGCTTCCTTGTGCAGGTTCCCGGCCCTCCGCACCCACGGGCAGGCAGGGAGGAAGGCTGTGTGAGGAGCATGGGGGGCCGGTGAGGAGTGGCCCGCGGAGGGGCATCCGAGCCCACCCACGAGGGGTGGTGGGGCGTGAGCATCTCAGGAAGGCCACGTTAACTGGGTCCCCTCGCAGGGTGCGCCACTGATGGCAGTGGGGAGGTGGCAGCCTGGCTTGGAACCCTGTCTGCGGCCAGTGCCAGGACAGCCTTGGGCACGTGGCTTCTCTCCGTGGCTCGGTCCCCTCCTCTGGGATGAGTCGGTGGCAGGGTCCGCCCCCCAGGGTCATCGTGAGAAATCAGGGGACACAGGGACCAGCTGCATGGGTGCGCGGAGCCGTCCGTTCTCGTGAGTAACGCTGGAAGGGGCGGGGCTGTCGTGACGAGCTGGCCGGGCGTGGGGAGGCAGCTGTCTGAGGGCGTGCTTGAGGCCACCTCTGCGACTTGTCTTTCTCAGTGGGGAGAGGGGGGTTTTAAGTTGAGAGTAGAGGTCCCAGCCAGCATGTCCAGAGGCCGGTCTCTCCCCAGGAGTCCCCGAAGCAGCCCCCTTTTTGGGGAGAGCTGGGTGGAATCGATGTGCTCCTGCCACAGCCACTGAGCCATCGGTCCTGTGGCCAAGACATGGGACCTCTGGGGTCCTCTGTGATGCTGGACGGGTCCCAGGGCCACGGCCCTCTGGGGGGGCGGCACTGCAGCCATGCTGAAATGGGGAAAGGCCTGGACCTGCAGGACAAGGAACAGGTGGCCACAGGCGGCACTGCTGCGGCGGCCACACCAAAGGGTCCCCCTGCCTGTCGCAGAAGCATCACCTCCTTTCTCTGTTACTTCTTTAAAAATCCAAATGCTCCCGGGAAGGGTAATGATCCTTGAAGATTTCATTGTCTTTTCCATTCAAGTTTGCTCTGTCCCAGTTCCAAAATTATTTATGATAAAGGCCACATATAAGGTAGAGCCGTGCAAACATCATTAGAACATCATCTTCGTGGGGAGAAATGGGAGCAAACATACTTGTCAGAGGTGAGCACAGCTCCTGGGACTGGCGGTCATCGGAGGTCCGAGCGCCCAGCAGCCCAGCCTCCGCAGCCCCAGAAACGAGGCGGGGGCAGGGGTAGGCCGTCAGTGAGCCGGCAGCACTTGGGTGTCAGATGCACCTCCGGTGGAATCGGCTGGCCAGTGCCGCAAATGGAAGTGATGAGAAGCCCGTGAACAGGGCAGGAACCTTCCTGAAAGGCTCGGAGCCAGAGAGAGCAGGGCTTGGGGAGCTGGCCCGACCCAGCCCCTGAGCATGGGACCTGGATCCACTGAGTCTGCATCCGGGCTCACCCCTTAATTAACCCTGAGCTCAAGCAAACGACTCCTCTTCCCCCAGAGCCCCCTCCTTCAGCCGGGGAACAGGGCCAGAGCGGACCCCAAGCCTCACTGGGGGCAGCCGGCGAGATGATGCTAAGCCTGGGGCCTGGCTCCCAGGGAACGCCGGAAGCCAGCATGGTGCTCAGTGCCACTGTTTTCCACCCGCGTTGCTCTGGGGACTGGGCAGCCAGGGTCGGCGGAGTCCTCCGTGGAGACCGCTTTCCGAAGACGTGACTTGATTTCCCATAGGTTGCAGCCTGGGGGGGCTTGTGGGGGGACCCTGAGGGAAGTATAGTGCTGCAGACTGAGCAGCGTGGGTGCCCCCCACAGACATGTGTTGAGGTCCTAACTCCCACCAGGATGGTATCAGGAGGTAGGACCTTTGGGGACATTGAGTTGTGAGGGTGGGGCCCCCCCACGGATGGGGTCAGTGCCCCCAGAGTTTCCTGCCGCCTCTGCCGCGTGAGGACACAGTGAGGACACAGCCATCTACGAGTCAGGAGGTGGGCCCCCACCAGACCCCAACCAAACTCACAGCTGCCTCGGCCCAGGGCTGCCCAGGCCGCAGACCTGCCCAGGCCTTTGCTGACGCGCCCCCCCACCCGCCGTCTGTGGGGCTCAGCCGGGCAGCCTGGACTCACTGGGACGGGCTGGCCCGACCTGGGGCAGCGTGTGGAGGCAGCGACATGAGAGCGGGAGTTGCAGAGGGGACAGTGGGTGCCCCTCGACCCTGGAGTCCTCGTCATGAGGACACAAGTGTCTGGGGACAGTGGAAAAGACCCCAGAAGCTGCCACTCCCCAGACCTCCGCAGGCACCGACCATGGCGGCCTCGAGTCTCTGGTTTCCTCCATTCCCTGGGCCCCCCAACCTTCCCCCTCTCCGGCATTTCCTTCAGAAAACTCAGACCCGTCCGTTCTTACAACCCAGGACTGCTTTTCTCGATGACTTGGGGCCACGCCTTGGAAACGCCTTCCCCAGGACAGACAGCACCCCCGCCTCCCTCTCGGGGGCGCGCAGAGCCCAAGTGCGCTAGTGACCCTGAGAGACCGTGGCGGCCCCACCTCATGCGCCTGGGCAGCCCGGTCCTTCTTGCCCTGCCTCCGCTCCAGCCACTCGAGCACCCGGGTGAGGTCGGACATGCGCCTCTCCTCCGCCGTCCGCCATATGGACTTCCTCTCCGTAGGCAACGCGTCCCTCAGGTCCTCCGACTTCTCTAACCATGAGGGGCTGGCGGGGGGCCTTGGGTCAGAAGGCGGCATGCTCTCCCTGTGTCGGCCCCTCTGTCCCTAGGGGCTGGCCTGGGGACTCAGTGGGAGGGCTCGGCCTCCAGAAGGGAGCAGAGAGGGTGGAGTTAGGCCAGCGGCTGAGGTACTGGCCTTCTAGGCAGGGGTGGGGGGAGGCCCAGAGGATGACTGTGAGGTCACTCTCAGCAGTCCAGCAGTGACTCTGTGACCGCACAATGACCGATGAAGCTGCCTGTGCTGAAGGGAAGGGTGTAGCTCTGAGCCTGAGGCCGAGGACTGGACTATGTGGGGTCGGGGGTGGGCCACACCCCTGCCTGGCCGGAAAGACGAAGTAGGCTGCCACAGGGCTCCGGGCCCCGGGACGAGCCAAGGCCCCGTGGCAGGACGGACGTCTGCAGGGTGGGGGAACGACAGAAGGCCAGGGTGGCTGGTGGGAGGTGGGCAGAGGCCACCAGGCAGGCCCTTGGAGCTCAGGGGTGGCTCCAACGGGGAAGCAGAGGCAAGCAGGAGAACAACAGAGGGGTTCAAACAGGAGGGGGTGGCATGGTCAGGCTTTTAAAAAAAAACTATTATCGAAGAAAACTGTACAGAAAAGCGCAGGGATCACAAATGAAGACACCAGAGAGCTCCTGGGGCCCCGCCCCGCCCCGCCCCAACCTGCCCCGCCCCAACCTGCCCCACAGGTAGACTGTTCTGACTCTGACCGGGCCGGTTTTTGTCATTTGAGCTTCGGAATCAAATGACATGGAATGTCATTTGGAATGTACATGGAATCATTTTCACCTAGTTTTTTGCATCAGGCTTTATTCATTTTACAATATATTCGCAGGATTTTAGCACTGAATTCTCTTAGTCTTTGCATGTGTGAAAATGTCTGGATTCCACTTTGTTTGCGGAGGGAGACTGGCCGGGTTCTGGGCTATCACTCAGCCCCTTGCACCTTGTCCCGCTGCCTCCTGCCCAGCACGTTTCACACGGAGGATCGGCCGTGAAGCCTGTTGCCGTGAACAGCTCCCCCCACTGCCCACAGAGACCACGGCAGCACCGAGGCGGTCAGCAGCCTGTCTGACCGCAGAGCCACTGCGGCGTCCGAGTATCAGGGCTGGGTGTGCCCCCGGAGGGCCGAGTGGCCGCTCCTTCCACTGACGGGGGGCAGACCAGAGCCCAGAGAACCCCAGAGACCTGCCCAAGGTCCATGCAAAATAGCGGGGGACCCAGAGATTCCATGAATAATGATGAGGCCTTTCCCAAAGACCTTTCCTATCTGCTGCATCGAATCAGGGGTCTCAAGTTCAAGTGGGAGGCGGCTGCGTGCAGGCAGTGGGGCGTGGGGCTTGGAGGGAGCTGGCGTTGGCGCTCAGCTTCAGCCGATTAAAGCCATGCAAGCAGCCGTGTGGCCAGAGCCTGACTTTTTAAACAAAAGCCAGAAAACCTGGAGTTCACGTGCAATTAGTTGGAGACAGATTTAAAAGGAAACGCTGATTGGGCAAAGCCCGTGTGGCCCTGCCCAGGCCCCGGGGTGCCCACGGGCAGCCCGTGACTCGGTGGGTCCTCGCACAGCTGGGAGGGCCCTCAGGCTAAAGGGCAGAAGCTAAGTTGAGGCAGAGAGAGGGGGGCAACCTGCCCAAGCCCACTCACCTGGGAACCAGTGCAGCCGGGACAGGACCCCAGGTCCCCGAACCGCGGCCACAAGATCCCTGCGGGGCTCCAAGAGGGGGGAGAGTCTGAGGACCGGGGTTCAGGCCGAGGCCGCCCCTCAGAGATCAAGAGCCAGGAGTTTGACAGAGGTTTCCCGGTGCCACTAACCATCCCGGCCAGATGCCTCGGGCAAAATCCACAGGGGACTTTCCACGCGGTGCCTCGGAGTCCCCGCAGAGATCGGCCACCTGTCTCTTCCACTTTGTCCTCCTTTCTGGCGTTTTAATACTCAGTATCAATGTAATTCTCAAGGGCCATTTCAAATATATACAATCTTATTAGTGAGAACTGCCTCCCTGTGGCCGGTCCGCATTGTGCCGAACAGCCACGGTCCCGGGTCTCAGAGGGGTGTCCGAGGCGGGCGCGGCCGACTCTCAGCGCTGCGCCTGCCCTAGTTTTCCAGGGCGCTCCGCGCGGACGTCTCAATTAGGCCTCGGGAAGGATGTGCTGTGCACGGCTGCGGTTTGCATGCGCAGCGCCCCCGGGTTCCTTCGTCCTGTGCTGTCCTTCCTTTGCTCTGCGGGGCCCCAGGGAGGCCTCTGGCTGCCTTCCCAGGGCACAGGGCTCGGGGCTGGAGGGCCGTGAGGGGGTGCAAAACCCCAGGAGCAGCCGGCTGGGAGCCCTGGATGCAGCACCACCCTCCCCCTGGCTCCACATGCTTGGCTGTGGCCCGGGGACCTTGGGTCCACTCTGCCTTTCAGTCTTGTGTTTCAACCTGGCAGGGGAAAGGACTCAACCGGGCAGGTGATGTGTGGCCCACAGACGAGTTTTATTCAGCCTGAACGGTGTCTTAGAAACGAGGACACTTCATTTAAGAAGCAGCCGAGAGCTCAGGTTGCTGTGATAACACAGAGACAATGTGGTCTGAGCAGGCTCGGCTCCCCGCGGTGAGGCGTGCGTGTGGTCTGCTGCCACGAACCCCCACCCGCCCCCGGCCCTTCGCACCTGGCCACGTCACCTGCTTGTCCCCGAAGACCTGTGAGTTGGCGACCCCCAGACCAGGGCAGAGCCTCAGTCTGCTCCTTTCTCCTGGTCACGGAGGCTGACTCTCCCCAAACCTCAACATCCTCGTCTGTAAACTGCACCCACATCAGCCTGGCTTCGTAGGCCGGGTGTGTTGGGAGGAGCTCATGAGACAACCAAGGGCTCTGCAAAGTTGTGGAAACTTGGGGCACGTGGGAGTCCACCACGTGCCAGCTGTGTGTCCTCGGGCAGTTTGCCTGCCCTCTCTGTTCTAAGCTTCCTCTTCCATAAAACAGAGCCAACAGTAGTTTCTACTCCACGAGACTGTGAGCATTCAGTGAGGCGTCCAGATAAAGTCCCCAGCACTGCACCAGGCACATGATAGGTGTGTAGTGAATGGCAGCGATGAGTGCAGACCACGGACACTTGGGCCTCCGGGGGGCCAAGGGCGGGAGTGCTGTGGGGACACGCTGACCACACAAGGCCATGGCCTGGGGAGGCGGTGGCGGCTACAGCCAGGAGGCAAGAATGAGCAGAGGAGCGTTGGCTGGGCTCTTGGGGGGCTCATCCTGCTGCCCCGAAAGACAGCTTGGGCTTGTTCCTGCCCACTCCTGCCTCTCCTAGATGGCCGGGCAGGGCGGTCTGGCCCAGCTGGGGCACAGCGTGGCCGGCCCTGGATGGTGGGCAGCCGGATCCAGTGTGGGGGGATCTGGGGCTGAGACTGTGTCTGGACTGCTGAGCCTCGGTGTCTGTCGCAGGGACTCATTGTGGAGGCTTCTGCCCAGCAGCCGAGACCAGAGACATGTTTGGTGGTGACGAATGGGGCACAGGGTGCCTCTGGCCTCCAGTGGGTGGGCCCCGGGGCCTGCTAACTCCCCCACAGTGCCCAGGACAGCCCCACCCCCACCACAGCAAGGAACTGCCCAGCCCCAGCACGGGTAGAGCTGAGGCTGCGGACCCTGTCCCACTGGATGGCGGGGACACGGGCCAGACAGTTTGAGAGAAAGGTGCTCGGGCTGTACGGGGAGTCAGGCTCCGGTCTCCTGGGGGTGGGAGGGTATCACTGAGCCAGAGAGGAGCCAGGGGACTCCCCTGGGAGGTGAAGTCACCTCGCTGTCCGGTCTGTGCCCCATGAGCTCCGAGTCATAAACGGTTTGTCCTGAGCCAGTTCCACCCTGCCTGCGTGGGCAATGCCACTGCACCCCTGGGCCCCGCCACGCCTGAAGTTTCATGCCCTCGGGGCACAGGGCACCGAGAGGTCTCTCTGCTCCTCACACTAGTGTGAGCTGACGGTTCTGGAGCACAAATAACGTCGTGGCCGTGCACTGCCACAGACCTGCTGGGGTGTCCTTCCCACCCTCGCTGGCCCGATGGCACCCAGACAGACGGCTGCCTCCTCTCCTTCCCAGGCCGGCAGTCTCCTGGGGCTGCAGTGGCCGCGGCTCCACTCCCGCAGCACAGATGCCCGGGCCCCGGCCCCGGCCCCAGCCCCACGCAATCCGAGTGTTCCATCAGCCCGAAGGGGGGAGCTGCGGTCGGAAGCGGCTGCAGAACAGCTGCCCGAGCAAGGCTGGCAGTTAATTAAAAGCTCCGTACACTCTGTGATTAACTAGTCACAGCATGGTGGCCGTGGCAGTGCACGGGGACTGTTCGCTGGAGTCGGCTCGGAAGCTCCGAAAGTCCGCCTGCTGGCGGCCAGTGCCCAGCAGAGGTTGGGTGGCCCCGAGCAGTTTGCAGGGCGGGTTGCCCACTGTTTCCCGTCTGACGTTTGCAGGTGGAAGAGAGAAAGGGGACATGGGCAAAGGGGGCAAGACGAGGATGTCAGGGCAAGAGATGGGGTCGGGTGGGCGGTAGGGATGTGGGAACTGCTGATGGGGGTGGGGGGCGTGGTGGGATGGGGCGCCGGGACCGCAGGGCCCTGGGAGGACTCGCCCCTCTTCATTTCAGGGCGGTGCCTGCCTTGGTGGGGTGCAGCTGTAAGTCACGGCCCTGCCACTTACTGCCTGTGTGACCGTGGACAGGATTTGTAACCCATCTGCCTCAGTTTCCCTACCTGGAGGAGTAACAGTTTGGGACCAATGACCACACCTCATTCCAGGTCACAGGCAAAAAGAGCCCCCGAGAGGGTGCCCAACACAGTGAGTGAGAGACGTCAGCGGGTACAGTCGAGGGCTCCTTCCTCACGGGCGAGGGGCGAGGGGCGAAGGTGAGGAGTGACTTCGGCTCCAGTTCACCAGGCACCCCGCCCCCGACCTTCCCCCCAGGGAAGAAGGGGCCTTTGAGAGCCTTGGGGGGGGCTGGGGGGCACTGAAGACAGGCCAAACCTCCTCTACAATGTGGCTCCAGGGGCCCCCCTCAGCTGCCTTCTCCACCTCTGATGGGCTCCTGGTCCCTGGTCCCGCCCATCAAGGGCCCCCACGTGGCTGTGTGCAGCTGTGGCTTTGACACCTTTAACGTTGGCCCCAGGTGCCCGACCACCCAATGGGGAAGGCTCCTACTCCCTGACCCGGCTTCCCACGTCCCGAGAACTGCTCCGGCTTCCCCTCCCAGTTCTGTCTCTCACCTCCATCCCCCAAACCCCCCCCACCTCACCTCTGGACCTCAGGATCCAGCCTCCGCCCCTTCCTTTCTTCCAGGCCTGTCTGTGGGGCTGCCTCCCGCTGCTGACCGCCCTCCTGGTCTCAGCATCCCTGGGGGTGGGGGGCGGGTTGGAGAGTCCCAGCCCCTGGAGGCCGGGAACTCACTGGCAGGGTGCTGCTGCTGCTGGAGCTGAGACCTGAGGGGTGGACAAGAGACGTGAGTAGGCAACTCTGTGGGGAGGGGACGGTGATGACAGAGGTCCTGGGACGGGTGGCTGGGGTGCCCACGACTCAGGGGTGACCACAGCTCAGGGGTGACCATGTATTATAGATGCGAGGTGGGGAGACCTCACCTGCCTCGGGACCAGTGGTGGCTCAGCCTGGCCAGGTGTCATCTGACCTGTAAGCGCAAGTGGGGAGGTTGGGTTCCCAGAAACAGACCCTGCATCTGGGACCCATTGAGAAATGTTCCAGAAACAACAGGGGCTGAGGAGAGAGCCACTGAGAGAGTGCGAGAGGGTCCTTGTTCTGTGGGGAAGTGGCCAGATCTGCTCCTCGGGTTGTGTCCTATGTCCTCCTGGGAACAGAACACCTCACCCATGTGTGCAGGGGAGAGTGGTCCGGGCCTGCCCATGGCCGGGACCCAGCCCCCCTGCCCCAGGCTCCTCCACCCACCAACACGGCAGCACAGGTTCCAGCCATTGCACCTGCCTTTCCAGGCAGTGGGAAGGAGAGAAGGAGAAGGAAGGGGGCACCATTCTCTATAAAGCTGCACATGAGGCTCCAGCTTCCAGGTTTGGGGCCAGACCCAAGGTCAGTGGGCCCCCCGCTGGCAGGGGAAGCCTGGAAACAAAGGCTTTACTCTGGGCAGCCTGTGCGCAGCTGAACAACTTGGGTTCTGTTGCTGAGGGGGGAGAATGTGTAGATGCTGGGGGAAGAGTTTGCCTACCCCTCTGCCTGGAGCTCTCTCTGCGAGGGGAACGGGGAGAGGCCACTGCTGTGGGGAGGGCCAGAGGTGAAGCCCCTCTGCACAGGGGGTGGGGCGGGCATGGGCCGGAGCCCCAGGGTCTCTGAACCTCCAGAGGGCCCCATGTGTGAGACCCCACACGAGGCCCAGCCAGCTCCAGGGGGCCGTGCAGACAGCTGCCTGGACGCATCTTGGGGCCATACTGAGTCCTTGGCTAAGAGCCAGGGGGCTGAGTTCCTAGTGCACCTAGTGATGTTCAAGGTAGCCTAGCTCGGTCCATTAACCCCTAACAGCCCTCAGGCCCTGCTCCACCCTCTGTAAGTCAGGGCGATAGAAGGAATTCAGGGTTGGCAAAGTGTGAAGCTAGCAGCAAGCAACTCCGGCAAGAGGTTTAAGAGGGCACCAGAACACTCAACAATTATGGTAACATTTAATGTAGCATTTTAAAACGATAATGTACACATAACCATGCATTTTACCATCCTAACCACTTCCAGTGTTTGACTCGGCAGCACTCTGTCCCCCAAAACACTAGGGGCCCAGTCCCCAGCCCCTGGTGGCCCCCATTCTACTTTCTGCCCCTGAGTTTGACTGCTTTGGGGACCTCACAAAAGGGAGGTTGTACAGTACCTGTCATTTGGGGTCTGACCTATTTTACTCTGCATAGCGTCCTTGAGGTTCAAGTGCAGACCTCCCTTCCTCTTCAGGGCTAACCAGTAGCTCACCATGTGGACGGACCACACCCCATTCACCTGCTCCCCCATCAGAGGACACAGGGGCTGCTACTCCAAGCAATGCTGCCGCCACGAACAGGGGCGCAGGCACACAGCTGTTCAAGTGTCCACTTCCGCCCATGCCGTGTGTTTAAAAGCTCAAAATCCATTCGAGAAACTCCATGGTGAGGGGACACCATAGGTTTCGGTGGTGGCCTGTACTGAACCCCGTGAGGGCATGGGGCAAGAGCCGGGGGTGGGCGCTGCGCACCCCGCAGGAGCCTGTTTGCAGGGTCCCCGGAATCTTGCGTCCTGCGGGGGAGCAGAGCCTGGCTGGGCTGCTGGGCCTGCGAGCCTCCTGCCCTTGGCCACCCCGGCTAAGGGTCCGGAGAGAGGAGGAGCCTGTAGGTGGGACAGCTGAGGCTGGGGGGTCCCTGTCCCCTCCATAGATTCACGGTAATTAGTCCTTCATCTGAGTGAGGACGGGAAAGTCACTGCATCTCCCTCCCCTCTGAGCCGATGTGTCAGGAGACACACCAAGGCTTGCTCAGGGATGGCTCGCAGAGCTGGTTTGGGGACACTGCAGTGAGGGTGGGGGCCGGGGCCCTGACCTGCCGGGCAGGTACCTGGCTCCGTGCACAGGCGAGAGTCCGGGAGCTGGGGGGTGGGGTCTGACCTGGGGAAGGGGCATTCCAGGTCCCCAGATCCGAGCCTCCAAGGAAGAGAGCCCATGAACCCCCCGCAGGAGTGTCTCCCCTCATTGTACAGGGAGCATTTAGTGAGCACCTGCTGTGTGCTGGGCTCCGAGGGAGTTGGCAGGAAGGAGGGTCGATAAACGGGTTATCTGTGGCCCTGATTTTAAGGATTTGAGGAAGGGCAAATGAAGGGGTGCTGAGAGGCGCTCCTCCTTGGCTAGGGAGTGTGTGGGGGTGTAGGTGGGGGCAGTGCTGGCTGAGGAGGGGCCAACTCGCCCCTCCCCCACCCTGGGGGTCTGGAGGAGGAGGGGGTGGAGCTTCCCCAGGCCTGGGTCTGGCCTGTTATCCTGAGACAGACCAGCAGATGGCGGCAATGCCCAGGGAAAGTCCAGAGGGAGGGTCAGGAGGGACAGAGATGGAGAGACCAAGACAGGAACAGACCAAGGGACAGACAGAGAAAGCAGATGAATCTGGACGGGCTGCTACACAAAATGCCACAGAGTGCATGGCTAGAACAACTTAATCTATTTCTTCCAGTCCTGGAGGCTGGAAGCCCAAGGTCAAGGTGCAGGTGCAACCAGGTAGGTTTCATCCCGAGGTCTCCTCTTGCAGGTGGCCGCTGTCTCACTGTGCGCCCCCATGGCCTTTTCTTGGTGCATGCGTGTGGGGGGTGGAGCAGGGAGGAAGGAACAGAAAGAGGTCTCGGGCCCAGTCTACTGGACCAGGGCCCCACCTTCACAATGTCATTCAGCCGCCATCACCCCCTAATGACTATGTCCCCAAATACAGCCACTCTGGGGGCTAGGGTTCAACATACGACAATTCAGTCTGCTGCACAGTGAGGGACAGAGAAGGGGAAAGTGGGGGGGAGAGGGAGAGATGGGGGTGGGGGCGGAAGGCAGAGCCTGCAGCCCTGGGTCAGGACCCCTGGGTCTCTGCCAATTTTGACGCCCCCTTCACTGAGACCCTGAGCAGGCCACTTCTCCCTCCGAGCAGTTACGTCCTCACCCCAAAGGGGGCAGGGACAGGCTGCAGATAGCAGTTCTCAGAGCGCCCCCTGACTTCTCCCTCGGCAGCACAGCCATCTGGGGTGGGCATTAGCAGGACCACTGCCTTTCCCATGAGGAGGTGTGAGGGTCGGAGAAGTTAGGTGAGTTGCCCACAGACACACGGGTGGGACCCAAACCCAGGCCTCCTGGCTAGTGGTCCAGCCAGCAGCCGAGCGCCCCGGGGGAGCTGGGTCATACAACACAGATGCAGAGGAAGCTCAGGACTCTGGCACAGCCCAGGGGCACCCTGTCTCCCACGGGGGGTGGGAGGTGTTTCTGGATCCCCCACTGAACTCCTGAGAAAGAGCGAGTTTGGCAGAGGGTGCTTGTGGGAAACCCAGGCCCCCAGGGCTCACGGCCTGGCAGCTGGCCTAGAGACCTGGGGACCCAGAAGAACACTCCTGGACACAAGGTCACCAATGAAACTGTCCCTGACAGTGGCTTCTGTCCTGCTTTGGCCTGCTGGACAGTGAGGCCACCCAGCTCCTGGCTTTCTCTGAGCGGTGTGTGCAGGGCAGAGAGGAGAATGCCTCCTCTTCCCTAGAAGACACATGAGGGACGCCGAAATCTAATAAGTTAATCTAGACTCCTAGAAATGAGATTAAATTTTCAAATAAAGGCAGGCTCTGACAGCTAAGGCATAAATCTTTTATTTAAAATAGAGACTAAACCCATTCAAATGCAATCAGCAATGACAGATGCAGACAGAAACTAGCTCTGATGGGACGGACGCAGCGTGCGTTTGCTCACTCCTGGAGACACGTCACAAAGGGTGACCTTAAGGACAGCCTGAATGTCAACACCATGGGGCCTTGGCAGGCACTGCCAGGTGGCTGCCGGCCAAAGGCGGGGCCAGGGAGAGACGGTCCTGGGACGGGTTGAGGCAGAGGGGAGGAACCAGCCTCAGAGTCCACGGTCCCATGCTCGCCACCCCAGCTGCCCCTCAAAGGCAGAGAAGGGGGTCAGCAGTATCTGGAGGTGTTGGAGGCACCAGTGAGCAGCCCCGGGAGGATGGGGGGGGGTTGTTGCAAGCAGGTACAGATGGCAGAGGCAAGAGCACAAGGTAGGCAGGGAGAGGGGACGTTTTGGGAGCAGCCAGAGCGGACGGCAGAGCTCTGCAGGACCCCTGAGACATACAGTCTTCTTATGGGTGGGCGTTTCTGATGCCGGACACGGTGAGTCCCAGCGCGATCTCACACAGTCACTCCGTCCCACCCTTCACTGGGTTCTAACCAGCCCCCTGTGAGCGGGAGTGAGGCAGGTCACTTCCAGACTCGGCTCACAAAACCTCCGAGCGGGACACAGACTCACCCAGGGACCCGAGGAGCTGGAGGGAAGGCCCTGGGACCCCGGGTTGCTCTGGGAGGTGAGCTTTGGGGTTCGAGACAGGCAGCAACCCCGTCTGGGCTTCCCACAAGCCAGACACAAACGCCTCCCGTGCAAAGCCGCTGGGACGGGGGCCGATCTGCTGCTTCCTTCACAGTGAACGTCTATGAATTTCAGGTGACTTTTCCATCCACAGATCCGTCTGTGCTTCATGGAGACTCTGGGTGGCAGCCTGAGAACAGCATCTCACAGACGACAGTGCTGCTCCTGGCTTAAGTGGATGGCGGGAGGGGAGAGGTTCCGGTGTGAAGGGGTGAGGGTGAGGGTGAGGCCATGGCAGGCCCCGGCCCTGGCCCTGGCCCTGGCCCGGGCCCCTCCCTGTGGGCGCAGGCATGTCCGTAGGGAGAGCTCTTCAGCACCCCCTCCCCACCACGTTCTCTAAGGAGCCTCTAGGGGCCGCCCCTGTCCATGGTGCTGAATCCAGTGTGGGTAGTGGAACGAGCCGGGGAGTATAAACATTAGACATGCCTGCATTTTACTAAACATGTAGTTCTTTAATCTCTCCAAATGTTAATTTTCCTGTCTGTCAAATGGGGATAGCACACTTTCCTCATGGGACTGCTGTGAGGGTTAAATAATACGGAGGAACTGCTGGGGTAATTTTTACACCCTTCTCCCCCACCTAAAAAAAAGATCGAGCCTCGCCCTTGCCATCCCTCCCCAGAGGAACAGTAAGCCGGTGGCAAGTCCATACTAACGCATAACACGGACTTCGAGGGCCAGGCCTGCCGTGCCCTGAGAGTTGAGTGAATTCAGAGGAAAAAAGCCCACAGACGAGAAAGACGCTCCCTCGTGGTTCTAGCAGCTGCAGGCTGCATGGACTATAGAACATTCTGCATTTCAGGGGAATCTGGGGCTTGAGGTCAAGGACGTTTTGAGGTCTCCCCAGGTTCTTTATTTGTAAGTGGTGGGGAGGGGGTGGCCACTCCTTGGTTTCCAACACGGATGCCCCTTGGGGTCCCCATCTTTCTGAAGGTCCGGTGAACTAAACACATGGCCCTGATTGAGGGACAACAAATTAATCTCCCCAAGTTTATTAACGAAAGGCCCTTAGAAGTGACCATGCAATAAAAACAGTATTCGGCTCCCCAGTTTAACGAGGTGGCTGATGCACTGGTTAAACTGTGCCCTCACAGTGGGCTGAAGTGTGTGGGTTCCCTCGGGACCCAGGGCTGTCCCTGTGGACCTCGGAGCAGGCACCCGGCTGTGCAGGGGCGCCAGGACGCTCCCAGCTCGGAACTGGTTCTGATGGAGTGGGCGGGCCGGGCAGGGAGGACACAGGGGGAGGAGGAGGGCCAGGAGACAGGGCTGCATGGGGAAGCCTCCGCCTTGGGGACTGGAGCCCCAGAGGGTCCGCTGGGGTCGGGCCCACCCACATCTGGACGGTGAGTAGTGAGAGGCAGTGCGTGTGCACATGTGTGCACGTGTGTGCACACGTGTGTGCAGCAACTGGAAAGCTGGCTCATTAGTGGAACACAGGCCTGCCCAGGGGAGCAGTCAGCTGCCCCCTTTCTGGGAACACGCTTGCTCCCAAGGCCCATGACACAGGAACCTGACCTGAAGTCAGAAGGGGGCTGGTGGCCTGAGACTGGACTTAGGAGCTGGGTGGGTAGTTTCGGTGTCACTGTGTTCAGACTACAGAGACTGATGACTTCCTTTCAGGAGTGGAGACCCCGGTTCATGCTGGAAGCAGTCGCTGACGCTTGACCCTAGGGGTCTGCCCCTGACTTGGGCCTCTGGGGGGGTCCCCAGAGACACAAGATGCTACACTTCCCACCTGCATTAGGGCTCGGTGAGCATCAGTCTGTTCTCTAAGTGCGGGGTGCCCTGGGCTGGCGGCAGGCAGCTGCGGCCCAGGGGAGGAAGCCCTTCCTGCCTTTGTGGTCTCCTTGGTTTCGGCCTCAAGGGCGCCACCCGCAGGACGGCACAGCAGCCAGGCTGCGTTTTTGAACTGGCGGCAGGGAGTCCCGAGCCCACTCTCTGGGCTGCAGCCCTTCCCTGCCTCTCTAAAGCTAAGCCAGACGGCCCGGGAACTGGGGCAGGGGGGCTGCTATGCCCTCCTGGGACGCCTCGGGGCTCAGCCTCCCGCTGGTTTATGAGCGGAGCAGGTGAAGGGCATGTTTGACCTTTTCGGTTACTTCTCCCAGCTCCTCACTGGGGCTGCTGCAGAGAAATGAACTCCTTTCATGTTTTCCCAACTGCCCACAACCACAGAAGCCGCTACTGCTGCCACCGCCTCGGTCTGGACATGTGGTTTGCTGTGAGCCTGGACCTCACCCTGCCCATGGCCTCTCAGCCGCCACAGCCCAGGCGCTGACCAGAAACTAGGTTCCCCCAGGAGAACACAGCTGATGGGGCCCATTTAAATCTGACCCAACACCCCACTCTGCACCCCAACCCCTGCCCCCCACCCGGTGCCGCCTCCGGAGCAGCACACCTTTCCCCCCTCTAGGGGTCAGTGTCCCGCATCCTGCAGGGCCCTCCCCCCTTCTGTTCCTGGGGGGCTGCTCCCGCTGTTTGCTCCTGTGTGGTTCCCTCCTCCGGGGTGGCCCCTTTCCTTTAGGTCTCGGGATCTGTTTATCTGCAGGCTTTCTTCTCATCCTAAAAGAACGAGGCGCCCCTGTGCACATCTTAAGAAACTGTAGACCCCCCCTTCTTTCTGCTTTGCTGGGCACGTTTCTTGTCTCTGCCCAAATGACCCACCAATGTGAGAATGTTGATCTATCCGAGCGAGAGAATGTCAGCTTCACCTGGAAATCAAGTTTCCAGCGTTTCACCTGGAAACCCTGCCCCCACCTCCTCCATCTCCGAAGGGGCTCCAGCTGCGGGGCCTTGATCCCGGCCCTCAGGTGTGCCAAGCCGGCTCCAGCTCAGGCCCTCCGCACCCACCGCTGCCCTGCTGGGGTCCCGCTCCCTGACTCCCTGTTCATTGGCCCCTTCCAGCAGCCTGGGGCTCAGCTCAGCACCCGACCCTCCACCCAGCTCCACAAGCCCCAGGCCTCTGCACGGGACAGTGTTTGCTGATGCCATTTCCTCGCTGCACGGGTCAGCTTCAGGAATCGTCCTTCTGTGTTGTCATCGGTTTCACTTGATCATCTTCATCCCCTGCCAGGACTCGAGCTCCATGAGAGTGGAGTCCGTCCATCATGCTCACTGCGGGGTCCTCACACCTCCATGAGAGTGGGGCGTGCAGGAAGCACCTCCCCGCAGCAAGGGGATGGCAGCGAGTGCCAGGCGTAGAGCCAGAGTGTCAGGTTCACGGGTGTGAGCCTGGCAGAGCTCCGTCACATAGTAGTTGCTCAGTTTTTGGATGAGCAAGTGAACCAGAAAGTAATTCGACATCCGGGCCTTGGAAACCCAGCCCCCTGGGCCTGACTCGCTGGTGGGGAAGCAGACAGGACACGAGCTTCTTAGGAGGCAGTAAGCAGAGGCTGCAGGTGGCAGAGGGTGCTGGGCAGACAGGCCCACCAGGTGCCTCAGGTCCAGAGGAGACCCCGACTCTGCCGACCTGACAAAGACGGAGCCCCTTCCCGCTTCCCCTGCTGCTTCCATTTTACTTCTTAAGATGCAGAGAGACAACCGCACACGGCTAATGGCAGAAATAAAGCTTCCTCCAGATTTGTCTGCAGGTTGTGTTTGCTTTTATCGCCATTCCCTCCTTGCTTCTGGAGCCAGAGCGGGCACCCCACTGCCGGCCGCGCCCCCTGATATTCCCCACCCCCTGTGATGCAAACAAAGAAACGCTGACCGGCTGGGCACTGCTGGGCTTTGGAGGCGCCGCTGCAGCCAGCGGGCGCGTGGCAGGGACGCCACCCAGACCAATAAGCGTGCATCGACCCGCACTGGCATTAATGTCCTCTCGTATTGACACGTGCATTTTATCATAAGGGGCCCGAGGGGAACATGTATCTTCAGATTGACTTGAGACGGGAGATATTACAGGGTGGGTGTTCTTGCTGCGCAGCACTGCCCCCTGCATCCAGATACAGGTGTGTGATCAATATTTCATCATCAAGTTATGATCTGGCTTTCAGCACTTTGCAAAAAGAGCCTCAAGATGAACAATGAAGAGGGATGATAATGTTGAAATGAATGCAAAGAGTTATTTGCCTTTAATAAGAGTGAGGGCTCCTGGCGGCCCTCAGGCAGGGCAGCAGGAAGGCCCTCTGGCTGGGGGAGGGGCATGGTGGGAGCGCTTGCAGACCAGAGGCTGGCGGGCTTCACTGTTTGTTCAGCACCGTCTGGACACGCCCACGGCCTGTCCATACATCTGAGTGGTGGGCGCTGCCGGAGCCCATCCAGACCCTCTGGGATCCTGCCGGGGCTCTGTGTGACCTCCTGCCTCCAGGGGTCAGAGGGTTCCACTCCTGGGCTCCTGGAACTGCTCGGGGGGGTGTGGTCTGGGAGTTTCCATCCCCGAGTTGCTACGGAGGCTGGCTCCCTGCCTCAGGTGGGACAAGTCCACTCCAGAGTTCTCCCTGGGGGTGAGGTGGGAGCCGCCCTCACAGGCTGTGTCCCCGGCTCCCAGGCCTGGCCCCCACAGCCCTGCCTATGCCCACTCCCCCCCCCCCGTGGGCCTGGGGGCACCCTGTGACCCCACACAGCCTAGTCTCCAGGCCTGCATCTGGGAAATTCAACTTTACAGGCGCCATCCATTCCACAGCTGTTCACTGAGAATTGACTGCAGGCCAGGCAGGCCGGTGGGAGCAGGGGACAGTGGCGAGGGAAGGGACAGGCCACATCTCGGTGACGTCTGGGGCTTTGGGCTGGCTATGGAAGGGGAAGTCCAGCAACAGCCATGGCCTGACGGGAACAGCCCGATGCAGCTAGTGCTGATGAGGGAGCTCCGGCTGGGTCCCCAGGCCCAGTCTGAAGGAGGAGGAGGGCGTGAAGGGGGGGGCCAGGGCGTGGCAGGCAGCGGAGAAGCAGACCGAGAGGCCGGGGTGGGGCTTGTGTGAGGACAGCAAGGCTGGTGTCGCCTGGACCCCGGGCCCGGGGTAGAGAGGGGGCAGCCAGGTCAGTGGGGGCCACTCAGGTCACAGCACCAACCTGGTACTTGTCCCCTGCGCAGGGGCAGCACCGAGGAGTTCAGTGCAGAGAGGAGGAGGAGCTGGGACTGGGGGGTGGCGGCCGATGCCACAGTTTCCCAGCAAGAGCCCAGGGCTTTGACTGGTGCAGCGTCAGTGGCTGAGGGGAGGAGGGGACCGACGGCAGAGGCAGAGCTGGTGGCCTGCCAGGCCTGGGTGAGGAGGCCCAGGCTGGGCTTCAAAGCCAGGCTCTCCCAGGAGGACTGGCTGAGTTGGGTCAGGAAATGGCTCTTCCCTCCATCATGCCCGTCTGCACCCCGAGGGTAGAGAAAGGGTCCCTCATCACTTCTGGTCCATGGGAAGGTTGGAGGGGAAAATATTAAGGGAAGTGTCTGGGGGGGGCACATGTTCTGGAAAAACTGACGTTCTGTCCAAAACGGGCTGTCCTGTCGTGGGTGTGAGTGCGAACCCGGAGCTGGGGGGCCCGCCCTAGAACCCCAGTCACGCCCGTCACCCTCTGGGGCCGGGCCCTCCCGAAGGGGGTCAGGTGGGAAATGAAACAAGGTGGGCGGAAGTGCTCTGGCCACTGCGAGGCACCGGCAAATGTCAGGATTGTTGAGAAAGGTTCTTTTAAGCAAAAAACCAAATTCCCAATTGGGGGGTATGGTTGAACTGAGGTCAATGTCAGGGTGTCATAGAGGAGAATGTCTTTGTCCTCAGGAGACGCACGCGGAGTGTGCAGGAGTGAACCGTCAGGACCCCGAATACGCGTGGTCGGTGCACTGCACCCAACCCCGTGCACTGAGCTGCGTATCTTCACCCACTTGTGTGTGCAAATACAGTGAGAAATATACAGAAAATGGGACGGAATCTCAACCGCTGGGGAATCCAGCAGGAGGATCTGAGTGTTTGTTAAGGTTTCTTTTTTTACTTTTCAGCAGATTTAAAAACTTCAAACATAAAAAGCTGTGGGGGAGGGGAGCATAAACCCCAAGCAGACTGTAGGTGTAAGTTGGAAGGTAAAACAAGATCTCAGGAGGCAAGGCAAGGCAGTGCCCCCCGGACCTTGGCGTTCGGTGGGAAATGCAGCCACACTGCGGCGGGAGAGTGAAGTGGGGAACTTCACTTCCGAGGCTGAACCCCACCAGAGGCAAAGAACAAAGCCCTTGATGAAACCCATTGATCAGTCTCCGAGGGTGTGGGGTAGGGAGCAGGGCAGCGGATGTGTCGGAAGTGGCCAGCGGACAGCAGCCGGCACTCTACACCCCGACCTTCAACGCCCCCATTTTCTTTAAAGCTAAGAAACAGGAGAGTGAAGCCAACCCTGCACCTGAGCCTGGGTCTGGGAAATGTCTCCCTCCTGGGTCAGAGGACAGTGTGCACACGGAAGCCGGTCCCTCCTGCCCTGATTCTGGAGACCATGTGTGGGGACAGGATGTCGGGGCCCCTCCTGCCCCCAGGATGGAGGGAGCCAAAGGCTGGGAGAGGAGCCCTTCTAATTCTGCACCCCACTCCAGTGTGGGTTTGTGGGTTCCCCACACCCACAAGCAACTCTGCAACACCAGCTGTGTATCCCACAACTTAACTCAGTTCTGACGCTTTCTACGTGGAGACAGCGGCGGGTCTCACAGGTCAAGGGCTCAGCACCACAAGCCCGCCCTCGACTTCAGATGCCAACCTCAAGTTCAGGCTGTCACCTGTGCTTTGGAACACCGAGCTACATTACAGGCTGTGGGTCCCATCAACCTCCTCCTTGGGTTTGATTAATTTGTTGGTGGCTGGTGACAGATCCCTGGAGACAGGTGCCTCCGAGGTGTGGCTGTGCGCTGAGACACCGCCATGTCCCAGCACACGCCCAGCAGCCACTCTGTGGCCCGTGTCCTGGTGCTCTCGGCCTGCCCTTTGGACATCCACCCTGTCTGGGACCACTGGGCCTCCGCCCAGGCGTCAGCATTTCCCGAGCACCCCGTGAGCCCAGATGCAGCAGAGCTGAGGACCGCAGCTTCCTCGGGGACCATGTCCAGGCCACCCACAGGGGACAGGCCTTGCTGACCTCCCCTGACTCCCTTGGGTCACCCATTCTATTTGCAAAATATTGCTTTCTTCACAATTGTCAGTACGTGGCTTCCGTGTTGCTACGAGGGATCGGCCACTGTCGGTGACTAAGATCCCAGGAGGCAGGGGTGGCAGGGACTTACATGTCCTTGTTTTGTAAGCAGCTGGGGATTCTGATTCAGTGGGCCAGGCGGGGCCAGGCATCGGGTACGGAGAGGGCCCCACTGCGCAGGTGGGCTTGGGAACCGCGGGTGGATCGTTGGCTCTTCCTGGCAGCGGGAGCAATGCTTCTTCCCTCCCCCGGGACCCCAGCACCTGCCGCCAAGTCTGGCACACGGCAGACACACGTCTGCTATGAACCGTAGCCCGGAGTGAACCTGGGACCCTGGCACTGCCAGGCAACAGCACCCTTTCTTGATGTACTTCCAGACACCGGGTATTCAGCCGGAGTCTCAGGTCGGTGCCCAGGAAGTGGGGTCTTGGTGGCCCTGACTGCCGTGGCCCACCCACTGCCATGGCCCACCCCGAGCCCCCGTCCTATTACTTGCAAATACTCACTGACAGTAACACAGCGTTAAGCCCGTAAAAATGGGTCAATATATTAAAAAGAAATACTAAGTTATTTAAAAACACACAGGGACAGACCCTGGGCACACAAAGCAAAACAGCACGAGCATCACTGTCCCCTGATCGCTCTCACCTGCCGCAATCCATGGAGACTCTGCTCAGAGTGGACACCTGTTCCTTCCGTGGGATTTCCAGGCCAAAGTCCAGCTGCCTGAAAGCAAAAGCAGGGACCCGACTGTCACTTTCTAGCCCCATTTTAGCCGGTGAGCTGACGGGGCCCCTGAGCCTCGTCTCTGTGTCGGGCAGCACTGGAGGCGGCGGTGGACTCAGGTGACACGTGGGGGCCGCACACGGAGCTGGCAGGCGGTGAGCATGAGCCTCAGGCCCCGACCAGTGACACGGCGGACACAGAGATGCAGGGCCGGGCAGCGAGGGACCAGGAGGCAGCTTCGGGCTGGTGGTCGGGGACGGGAGGGCTTCTCTGAGGAGGGGAGCTGGGAGCCTGGGCTCCTGAGGGCGCGGGCAGCAGGTGTGCAGACCCAGGGGCAGGGAGGGGCCCGCAGCCGAACAGCTGGAAGGCAGGGGCCCGGCCTCAGCGGGTGACGGGAGAGCGTCACGGCGTGGAGGGGGGCGAAGCCGGAGCGCAGGGTGCCCGGGGGCCTTGGGAGGGAGGCTGGTGCTGGCCGTGAGAACAGTAGACAGTACGGGGTTTTTCACACCAACACGACCGCGACCACAGAAGGGGGCTGACGGAAGGAGCACCCAAGCTCCGGGAGGACATTCCACTGGCCGGGCCGGCAGAAACAGAGGTGGGGGCTTTCCTTCCTTCTGGGGCATTACCTCGGGGGCTGCGGGGCTGGGCAGCCCCCACGAAAGAGACACTCTGCCCCAGACTGCTGTGGGGTGCAGCCTCCCTGTCCCTTTAAACCTCTGCGCCAGTGGCACTTCCCGGAGGGGCCTGTCCTCACCCCCACCGGCCGCCCTCACCCCCACCGGCCACCCTCCCTGCCCGACCTGGCTGCAGGGCTTCAGGGCTCTGACCGTGATCCCTGCCTGCCACGGGCCGGGTGCTGGGCCAAACTCCCACCTGCCCTCCAGGACGAAGGTCCCAGACCAGCGACTTCGTTCGCCCCGGTTCCTGCTGTCCCCAACACTCAGCGCCACCCCTGGCACGCCACGGCTGCGCAAGGAGCGCTGGCCAAAGGGACCTGGTAGAAGCAAGGCCGCCGGACAGAGCGGCACTTGCCTGGCACCAGGCCCCGGGGAGGCCCGAGTGTTTCTGTTTCTGGGTCCCAAGCACCAACGTGACCCTTCTAACCTTTCAGCCTTAATCTCTTCAAATGTTCTGACAAGCACAATCGGCCAATTAACAGCACTTACGATCTCGTCACCTCATCTGTGATCCATGCTGTTCTTTCTGTTCATTAACGGCCTTTCCATTTTTCATGGATCAAAATGGAGGACATACATAATGAATACGGAGAGCAAACCGATGAGAGGGGCGTGTGTTCCGCTGCTGGCTGGGATGTGCCTGTCGGTGATGACAGGAATCCGGCAAATTCCCACGGAACACCATGACACCCAACCTTGGAGGGGCCCCGAACCCCCGTGGTCACCGGGCAGCAGCAGACACAGGCAGCAGCATGAGCCCCAAACCCGTCTAGAGCCTGTGCACTGTGACTTCGCCCCCCCCACCATGTCGAGTCTCAGGAGAGAAGACACTCAAGAGACGGCCTCATGAGCAAAGTGTGAAGGACGCCACTCGGGTGCAATCGAGTGCATGGTCTGCTCAGGAGTTGCGTGTTTTGGGATCGCTGACACTCGGGACACGGATGTCACCCAGCGGCAGAGGGTGTGTCGCACACCATCCTCTTCCGTCACGCTTCACGAAGGTGACAGAGCAGGACGGAGCCGGATGAGAGCGGTCGGGAAGGAGCCTGAGGGGGGCCGCGTGGTAGAGGGGGCGCTTTTTAAGAGGCCCGCCTGGCTGCAGGCACGGTCTCCAGCGACCCACAGGCAACCTTGGCCAGTGAGACCTGCAGGACCCGGGGTCTCCTTTGGCACCAGGGTGGGTAGGGCGACTAGCGTAGCCAGGCCGGCGCTGGGGAAGCAGCCAAGCCCTGGTCTGGCAGGCCGGTGGAGGGCAGCTGGCACGGCGAGGAGCACGTGCTGAGGCCTGTGGCCTCCAGTGTTCCCAGGCTGCCGGCCGCTGGCCCCGACCACTGCTGGCCCCAGCACAGACAGGCGGCAGGAAGGCCGAGCGTATGAACCTGGCCGTGGTCCCCACCCACTTCCCAACGGCCGCAGCCCTGCAGGTGTGCGCCTGCAGTGGGCCTGCATTGGGAGGGTGGGTCAGCCAGCCCAGGGGGAGTGGCGGTCAACGTGGGCACGGCAGTGCTGGCCCAGCCTGACCCAGGCCGTACAGTGTGCATGCCGTCTTAGGCTGGAAGCCCCAGGAGAGACTCTGAGCTGAGGGTCCGAGGGCCACGTGCTTTACTGGGAGAGAGAGGAGGCTCGGGGGTGTGGGGAGAAGTGGGACAGGAGAGGAAGGTGGGCGCACAGTGAGGGGGCGTTAGGGCGGCTACCGTGTGTGCAACTGCAGTTGAATGTCAGTGGGAAGCCCCAAGACTGCAGAAGACATGCCACACTGTGCCCTCGGCCAGGGGAGCTGGGGCAGGCCCAGCAGTCGGTCCAGGTGCCCCTGGAGAGGAGTCACTCCCAGGTCCCTTCGGCCGCCCAAACTTACCAACGAGGTGGGCTCCGGGAGTCTAGGGCAGCCCGTCAGGGGACGGTGCCATGGATGGGGGGGCAGCCCCGACAGAGACTCCTTCAAAGCCACCCCAAGGGCTTAGGGCTCCCTCTGGTGTGCACGGAACCCACAGGCCGGAGCTCCCGGCGGCTCCCACGTTCCCCGGGACCATGACCTCTGCTTACCCGGCAGCGCGCATTCTGTGCCCTGTCGCACGGGATTTGAGAGGGACGGAAACGGCGGCTCTCCTTGCTGGGTTTTCCACTCCGTGGAGATGGCAAGACAGATTTCTTGCTCAAATTTAGGAGGTGCACCCGCCCTCCTCCCCCTCCGTCATATGTCTATGTGTGAGAATAAAGAATTCACAACCAGTTCTAAAAACAGAGCCAAACTCGGAAGAGAAACACGTTCGCAGACCAGAGTCGGAGCCGGCACTAAGGCGGAGAGGGCAGAGGCCTGCAGACGCCCTCCCTGTCACTTGAGAAAAAGCCCACACAACAATCTGGGCACCTGTCCCTGGCGGAAGCTGGAGGGATGTCTGTCTGTGCTGGAACCTTCTCTGTCTGTCGGATGGGGTCTGGGGACCAGGTGGGGTGTCACCTCGTACTGAAATCCGTACCTGAAAGCCAAATCACTGAGCCTCCCCCGCTTCCTTTGACACCTTAGTGAAGACCCTCTCATAAAGCATAATAATGCACAACACAGTAACTGCACCTACCCAGTGCTTGCTGCCTGTGAATTGTTTTGCCCGCATCAACTCATGGAGCACTCAGGACAGATCTGTGCTTCCCGATTATCCGCCCATTTTATACAGAGAGAAGCTGAGGCTCAGAGAGGTTAGGGGAGCAGCCCCAGGGGGCTCAGCGAACGGCATGGGGGTCTGAGGCCGGGTGTTTGGACCCCAGCACCCACATTTCTGCACTGCCTTTCTTCCACGGGCCCTGCTCGCCTCGACCGGCAGGCAGATGTTTCTACAAACACAGATCCTGACCCAGGGATGCGACGGTTTGACATTCAACCCCAGGGTAAGTCCCACACCTTTACCCAACGAGCCTCCTGAAGCAGAGCTCGTGTGGGGTGGGGAGAGGCCCTGGCCTCCCAAGGTCAAGTGTGGTCTCTCCATGGGCCGCTGTGCTTCACCCCCCGACAGCCCCTGCTCTCTGAATCGGCGGTGGACGCTCACCGTGGGGCACAGTGGACGCCACACTGGGAAAGACAGGAAACCTGTGAACGGCGCCACATTCTCGCTGGCTCCCACTGGCGTGTCGTAACTGAAGAAGCAGTGAGACAGACGGCAGATGGAGCCTTCGCCTAGAAAGAGCGAGCGCTTCGACGATCCACATTCATTACAGTGGGGTCCCGAGTCTAAGGAAGAATGGGCTCCCCCCGCCCCACTGCCGCCCGGGAGGCTCACAGACAGAGCCAGGGAGGCCTCCCCTTCTAACTGGCTCTGCAGGCGGGGACGAGAGGCAAAGCTCCCCGCTTTGGGCGGCCTGCGCGGCGTAAGCTCGGCCCGGCTTTCCTGGGCCGGCAGCACCGTGTGGGTGTACAGACGGCCGAGAGCGCGTGGGCACGGAATGCTGCTTGCAAAACGCAAGAGAAAGATGGTTTTCCCGCTCCACCACTTAGACTCACAATACAATGCTTTAGGAGCCAGCAAGATCCACTACTACACACACAGGAAAGGCCCTCTTATTTCTCTAAATGTTTAGAGAATTGGTCTCGAGAAGGATCAGGGGCGGAACTAGCAGACGCAGAGTGGAAGGAGTGGGAAAAGTGCCCCTGGGAGCAGTGTGTGTGTGCGCGGACCCGCAGGCAGAATTTCATCGTTCTGCCTTCACTGGCCCATGCTCAGTAACAGCAGTGACTCCAGAGGCGTCAGGTCCAGCTGTCAGGAGGGCTGAGCAGAAAGCGCGGCTGGTCCCAGTGTGCCTTTGTTTGACCTGCTCGTCACGCCCCCTCCTCCTGAGCCTCGGTCCCCCTCCCCTCCCACGGCTGCCGTGTGAGAGAGGGCACCTGAGTGACAGCCTCCGGTTGGACCCTCCACCTCTGCCACCTGCAGACTGGGGACAGCGTCCGCCCAAGGTGGGAGGCAGGCGGGGCACCCTAGGGGCACCTACACTGTCCCTTCGTCAGTGGACAAGTCTCAGATTTTGGACAGGACTGAGAGGTACTGAGGAGACCGCTAGTGAGAAGACCCGGATTTCAGAGTCACCTGCCTTCAACCCACAGCTAGAGACCAATACGAGGACGTGACGTGGTACACAGACGTCCCCAAAGGTGGCACGAGACAGACTGAGAACACAGAGTAACACCCATTGGCTGGGTCACACATGTACAGAGAAGGCAGCCATTCACTGCCCATCATGCTTTCTTAACAACTTAACAACTTGGACCATGAGATGTGAGGGCAGTGATGACCCCCACAGATGATGCTAAAGAATAAAACAATGTTAACTGTTATGAAGTTAAATAAACGATAAAACATCGTTATATAAAATACATAATATAAATAGAATCATTATACATATAAAGTACAATCACAAATTAAATAAATTTAAAAAACCAGATAAAATGGAGGGAACAAAAGGGTACATCAAAAGCAGCTCTCTAGCCTAGGCTGGTGCGGCTCAGTGGACTGAGCGCTGGCCTGTGAACTGAAGGGTTGCCAGTTCCATTCCCAGCCAGGGCACATGCCTGGGTTGCCGGCCAGGTCCCCAGTAGGGGGCGTGTGAGAGGCAACCACACGTATATGCTTCTCTTCTCTAAAAAATAAATAAAATCTTTTTTTAAGAAAAACAAGAGTCTACCGGCTGGACAACTCTGTGAGTGCAGACCCCTGGGCGACGGCAACAGTACAGGCAAGAAGGATGTGAAATGCGGGGTGGGGGGCTCGGTGAGGGCGGAGAGCCTGTTTACGGCGTTGACGCGTCTCAGGAAGCAGCTGCACGATCCCCTTAAGAGATTCCATATTGTAATGGGACAGCCCCTGAACCGACTTGGTGGTGGGGAGGGGCAGGGAGAGGCAGAATCTAAAGTAGCCCCGGGGACACCTGAAGGTTCTGGCAGAAGGAAAGATAAAGGCACCAAGGGGACAAACTTCGCTAAACAAAACCTGGTGAAAATAGTGGGAGGCTGAAGCCGTCAAGACACCAAAGGCCTGGAAGAGGAGGCTAGAGAAGGTCCCTTCTCCCTCCACTGTCACTGATTTCCCAGAAATCCTTCTCTCTTTCCCTTCCACTCTCTCTAAAAATAAATAAATACAATCTTTTAAAAAATCTTCCCACCAAGAGAATTCCAGGCCAGATGGTTTCACTAGTGAATTAGATGAAATAATAAGGAAGAAATAATGCCCATTCCATACAACTCTTCCAGGAAATCGGAAAGGAGTGAATATCTTCCAATTTATTCTACGAGGTCAGTCTTGCACTGTTACCAAAACTAGACATTACAAGCAAAGAGAACAGACCAATATCCCTCGTGAGCCTATAAGAAATTCTAAATGAAATTTCAGCAAATCAAATCTGAAGATATATAAAAGACTGTATCATGGTAAAGAAGGATTGGTCCCAGGAATGCAAAGATGGTTTAATATTCAAAAATCAATTCACATAAGTCACTGTATTGAGAAGCTATGAATAAAAACCATTAGACCATCTTAACAGATGCAGAAGACACTTGGACGAATCGAACGTGTCCGTGACGAGTGCTCTCGGTAAAGCAGGGGTTACAGGGAGCCCCACAGCAGCAGGGTCAAGGGCGGCTGTGGGGACGCTTGCTAGCACTCCCAGTGGCGACAGGCTGAATGTTGCCCTGGGACCGGCGCCCAGTCAGAGACGCTCCCCTCACCACCCCGCTCAGAGGCACTCTGGGCTTTCCAGCCAGTCGAAGATGTGACATTAAAGAAACAGGAGGCCATCCTGGAAGAAGAAAAACTGTCTTTATTCCCAGGTGACACAGGAGACATGCCATCTCTTTAGAAGACCCAGCAGGAGTACAAACACGCTACTGTAACTGACGGTGAGTTTCACAAGGTGGCAGGATACGGGGTCGCTACGCAGTGCCGATTAGGTTTACACGTGCTCACGCTGAAAAAGAAGAAAATGGCGTTTTAAAGAAGATACCATTTATAACAGCACAGAAAGATATACTAAGAAGTTACTTGCGAACACTGAGCGGAAATCTTTGCGGAAGTCTGAAACAGGCACAAAATCCTGTATGCCATTACAAAATCTCAGCATTGCGAGGATGAAGAAGGCTCCTGGAAGGTGCCCAGGGCCCTTCCCGCCTCTGTTTATGAACAGAGGACTGAGAAGGAGACTATCGTCACATGTCTCAGTGGCCTGGACGAGATGAAGCAGGCGGGAAAGGGAGGGGGTGGCACTGGCTGACATGGCACCTGTTTTGGAGGGAGGCACACCCTGACCTCAGCATCGCTAGGAAAACAGGGGTGGGGGCGGGGAAGAAGTGTCTTGCCTGCACCCTAAACCCAGACTGCTCTCTTTCCCCGGGGCACTCTGGCCCCTGTCCACTCCCCCATCTTCCTAAAGGTGGGGTGGTGGGGGTCCCCAGCACCGCATAGGAAGAAGTGACTCCTTTCCATTCTCTCTCAGTTGTTTTTGCATCAAGGAGAAAATTTCAGTGAGCTACTAGTACACAGTAACGTTTAACACTGTTCTGTCTCGGCAACAGTTGCTATATCTTCCTGCTACATGGGAGACCGCAGGCCTTGAGCTCAGAGTATTGCCCTGCTATCTAATTACTGCCTGTATTTATTTTCATGGTCATTGTCTCTTTTGTGTGCAAGTAAAACATGTGCAGTAGTGCTACAGGTTAAATGTATCTTTTTAAATGAAGATACTGATTATAGGTACACGATGGAAGAAGGTTGAGTAAGTGCGGCGCGTGGCGTGTGAAGGTGGATTCCGAATCGCTGAGGCCGGGGCACGCCCGAGCTCCGGCCTGGGCTTGCCCTGGTCCCCAAGGCTCCTTGCAGGACCTCAGGGGGGAGAACAGCCTCATCTGGGCTGCATGCGGGCACCATTTTCTGGGTGAGAAACTCTGAATTTGCTCATGCTTTTTAATAATCTCCCAATTAAAGGCACCGGTTGTGAGCGATATCCCAATTTGAAGTGTACAATAAAACCTGGAATACAGCTCCGGGAGCTCTGAGCCCGCCGTTTCTGGAAAGGAGATGGCCGGGAAACTGCTGAGCTGCTCTGCTTTCCCTCCCCAATTACGTCTTTGGAAAAACCCTCCCTCATTACATCTGCAGCCGCACATCCCCTCGGCGTCAGGCGCTCGGCTCAAACTGAGCTGCGGGTCTGAGAACAGTCTCCCGGCAGAGCCGCCAACAGATCCGAGTGGCCATCCCTCCCTGCCGGAGCCTCCGCCGGGATGACCGGTGGGCAGCCCCCAGGTCATCGCTCAGGCCCCGGCTCCAAACTCCACACAGAGACAAGTGCTCAGAAACGTGGCCAAAACGCACGGGACACCCGGGAGAATCGCCGCAGCGTGTTTAACAAGCAAATCTGGGGACAGGGAGACCAAGATGCAGAAAGGTAATTATGGGTCAAAAACAGTGGTGACAACAAAACATCCTACATAAGTCTGTGCAGGCTGGTCTGGGAGGCTGCGACATCGCTACCGGTTACAAGATTACAATATGGTCCGTACTGGTTATGTGTACACACACACACACACACACACACACACATACATGCCCCCTACAGATCAATGAGACAAACAACCAGACAGAATGACCATCAGTGTCTGAATAGGCAAGTCGGTGGGGGGGGGGGCACTCCAGCAGCCAATGAACGTACATCAAGGGCCCAATCTCACTGGTAACGAGAGAAATGTGCGACAAAGTAACGAGGTGCCCCTGCGGGGGCAGCGCCCACTGTAACATCTGAGCAGGTCAGTGCTGCGGAGGGTTCACGTGAGGGGTGGGATGTGGGGAAGGCCAACCCCCTGCCCCCGCTGGTCGGAGTGCAAATGGCGCCTCCGGTTTGGAGAGCGGTGGAGCCCGGTCTGCGGGACTGTACCCTGTCACATTCTGCAGTCTGGTGCCCCCCCCAACACGTGTGAGCACAGAGAGGCCCTCCTGTGCACCAGGGGTCACTGCGCCTGCAGCACCTCTCACAGGGGAGCACTGGGAACGCAGAGAAATGCCCCCGAAGCTGCGGAAAGTGAAACAGCTGCAGCGCGCGCCCTCCCTGAGATACAGCGAAGCGGTTCGCACAAGCGGAGGAATCTGCGCGGGTGAGCTCGGGGACATCTCCGAGAAATACCCAGAAGCGGAACAGCAGGTTGCAGATAGATACATAAAGCATTATACCCGCACGGGGGATACAGCTTCTAAAAGCAATGCTCCTTAGTTGTGTGATGCCGCCAGTTTGCGGGCATTATGCTGAGATGTACAAAGACGTTTCAGGGGACACCGACTAAAGGGGTCGGTTACGGGGGCCCGCACAGGCAGTGGGGGGCCAAGGTGACTCTCACTTATCTGTGACATTTTCATTTTTCCAAGGAGTTGAGATTTATGCGGTACTGGAGTAATTTACATAACACCAAACAAAACCAGAAAACAGTTGCACCCCAAGAAGCCCTGAGAGAAGAGACAGAGAAGTCCCCCCGGCCTTTAGGTGTGTCCTCCGTGATTGTGTTGGAAGGCTGGAGTCAGCGAAGCGTCTTCCCTCTGCCCTGTGGAAGCTGTCTGCAGGGAAGGGGGGGCTCCCCACTCTTTGTTAAAGGAACCCCCTCCGTGACCCTGCAGGGATCCCAGGCTCCAGGGGCCGGGTCTTCCTCCCTCACTGTGAGGACAGGAACAAGACTCAAAGCCACCGTCTAAGACCCCTTGGTGGGAGGAAATTCAAAATCAGAGTCTTTCTTTGCTTCTTTATAAATCTCCGTATCCGCATGCAGCCCTTCAGCAGCGAAAATGAAGTCCCCGGTGTGGTCTCCGGGTCCTAACGGGGAGAACAATACGAAACGGCGAGAACTGTCCAGCTTCTTCAGGGGGAGGCCCGGGGGCTGCGGCGTCTCCCTCTGCCGGCACCACCCGGTGACAGGCAGCGCCACGAGGAGGCAGACCCCCTCCCGAAATGTCAGGGAATTCACATCCTCTCTAATTGCCCAGAATTCATGGCACTTACGCAAGGAAGCTATAAACACACAGAATCATAAAAACACATTTAGACACCCGAACAAAATCAATGCCGTATTATTTTAGTTTATTATTCCTTGTAGAATTCGCACTGGCCTTCCTACTTTGATATTTATTTATACCCAAGAAGCAAAAGAGCATAAATACCACACTTGGGATAAGGCTAATGCTGGGACCGAGTAGAATACATACAGCCTCTGCCTTAATTTCAAAAACCAAAGCAGTCTTTAGCAATCAGCCACACATAATATAGGGCAAAGCTGAAGGTCACTGTATTATTCATTCAGAAAGGCACTGATAAGGATTAAAATGAAGGTTCATGAGATTTGAAGAACCGTTGGCTCGAACAAATGGCTTCCGCCTTCTTAACGGAGCAGGCTGGGGCGGGGAACACAGAGTGTGAGGAAGAACAGGCTCCCGCCCCTCCCTCTTCTTCTGTCTTCAGAACCTCTGAGCTCTTTATTCAAGACGTCCTCGGCTATTCACGAGTCTGCTGCTCCGAGGAAAAAATTAATGATTGCTTTCTCTTGGACAGAAAAGCGCCTTCTATTGTGGAAGATTAAGGAAGAGGACTTGGTGCCGAAGTGAGGCCCTCAGTGGGAGGTGCTGCTCACCGGCACTTGTAGAACTGGGGGGAAGCCCCCGCCGGTTCAAGGACAGCGAGTAGGCAGGCGCTGCACAGCCCGGCACAGGCCACAGAGCAAGGGATGCGTCCTTCTTGGAAGGGACGCAGGAGAAAAACGGCCCGCCCCCAGCAGCAGGCTGGTCCCCGCCTGCCCACCGACTCCTTTCACCTGCACCTGAGCGCCCTCTGGGCATGCTATTGTGAGGTGGGTGGATTTGCTGCCGTGGGTTCACAGGTGACAGGGTTACCACGTAGGCAAGAGCGAGAACAAAACAGCGAGGACGCTGTTAGTCATGCTGCCGGTGCTTAGCAAACACTTCTGAAGGAGTCTCAGCCCGGCCCTGCCTCGTTCTCGAGCTGAGGAGCGGGGGGTGGGGGTGGGGTGGGCTTGGGGACAGTAGCTTGTTTCTTACCAAGGTAAGAAAAGGGTGTCGATTGCAAAAATAAAATATCTTGCATCCTTACCCCATCACATGTACACTGCAGTCTTCATTTTAATATCCGTTGAAAGCCTATCTTCCTCGTAGTTGAAGAAACCAAAGCAAAGGGAGGTTGTGACAATGACTGTGATCATTGGGGGCCGGGTCTCCCCCTCGGCTCTTCTCCCTGAAAACCCAGCGCTCCAAGGCCCGCTGGTGATGGCCGTCCCCACGCATGCACCCAGGCACCCAGAAAGCAGGGGCGGTGGGAGGGACAAATTACAACACGTCCAATAAGAACAAAGGGTCCCCCAGCCTGACCCTGACTCACATGAGTGAGTGAATTCAATCAACGTGCACTTGGCGTCTGCATGGCCTTGGCCTTGGTGAGGCTTCCAGGGAGTGGGGGAGGAAGACGTGAACAAACACCTGTGCAGGTAACTAACCACACGGCTACCCTTGCGAAGGGCTCAGCACTGTACCTTTCGCTTCTGGGTTTTTAAACTGCTGATCTGTAAGTGTTTGGAGCAGGCACGCACAGAGCTCACGAGGTTGAACGTGCGTCCCTGGGGACCACAGCAGACCGTTCTGTGCTGGTTGGTTTCTCCCAGTGTGTCTGCACTTGCCCATTTGGGGGTTAGTGTCAATGCTGGCATGTAGAATGGCAGTTAGAAAAATGAGCACTCTTTAACCTGAGCACGCATTTGCAGGAGAGCCACACCTGCAACGCCTTCCCTGGTTTATCCGAGTCCTGAACTCTCCGAGGGACAACGTCTTTCTCTGGGCCAACCACCGCTCTAAGACGTTCTGACGTGCCGTGGCTCAGTCCTGTCCCCGGCGCCGTGGCCGGTACTGGGATCACCCCCCTTATAGACGAGGACACGGAAATGAGCCACAGAACCTGAGGTTCTTAGTCACGGGAGGCAGAGCTGCGGTCCAGAGCTGGTGGGCTGGCTCCCGTCTGCCATGGCTTCTGTCTGAAGAGAGATGCTATTTGGAACGACTTGTAAACATCCGAAATCATTTTCAGCACCGTGACGGGTAGCAGATCCCAACAGCTAGAACAATCCATGGAAAACAGCCCCGAAGAAACACTTCCAAAGAGTCTGCAATAAAAGGCAAGATCAATTCCTCCTTTAAAGTCCATTGCGAGGATTTTACCGCTGCCAACATTTTATTATTGGACACCAGAAAATCATTACCGCAACACAACACCCACAACAACACAGAAACAAACTTTGTTTCTTAGGGACAATGCTATACATATGCACAAGAAAATATTTTTCTAGGACTTAACACTTGAAGGGTCAGGAAGAGTTGTGGTCAGTTCCAGAAGCAAGAGAGAAGCCTGTTGAAAGCCACGGTGAGAGCCTATGATTTAGAACTTTTGCATGACAAAAATAGACCATAAAAGGCCAGAAGACAAGCTATAAACAGGGAGTAACTAGCTGAAATGTACCTAGTAAACAAAAAACTATTAACCAGAAATTATTGAGGACTCCTACAAATCAATATGATCGCTAATTTAATAGAAGGAAAGCACAGATGATATACTTCAGGATTTCCATAGAAGAGGAAATCTGAGTGGCCAGTGAACACAGAAGGGTGTCGAACCTCCCCAGTAACTAGGGAAACACAGGCTTCAGCCTGGTGAAGCCACCAACAGGGGCCCTCTCTGGACGGTCAGCATCTCGAACTTGGCCAACGTCAGAAGCAGGCTTGTGTGGGAAAACGAACGTTCTCATGCATGCTGGTCAGGGCACCAAGGGCACAGCCCATCGGGGGAGAAAGGGAGAGTGGGCAAATCCCACGACCTTTAAATCACCTGCCCCAGCGAGACACTGGCGGGGACGCCCCAGTGGCACGTCCAAGGACGGTCTCTGCAGCATCACTCGGGACACACAGCACACAACAGAAGTGCCCACCAGCAAGGGAGTGAGTGCCTGACTGCGGGATGTTCGTGTGGGGTCACAGCTAGGGACCCCGATCTAGCTTCACATGCAGCTCATAAACAGCCCAAAGCGGGCAAAGCTGCAGGGAAAAATGCACGGCGATCTATACATAAATGTCAGCTCCCCCCCACACACACAATGTGACATGTTTCCAAAGACGGGCGCACGGGTGTGTAAAAGTGTGCAAAGGCTGGTAAGATACACAGCAAGCTCAGAACGGTTTACTTCTGGGGTCAGGGGACGGTGACTTCAGGGACACCCAGAGGGAGACGTAACTCAATAAGGTGCTTTATTTTTTTTTCCAAAAGGGAGAGTTCACTTTTATGTCATTTACATAATTAAAAATACATTATGCGCATAGAGAAAGGACTGGACCCGATGTTCCAGTGACTAATTCCAGGTGGTAGGAAAATGTCTGATGGCCCCCCCGCCCCATTAAAAAATACTGTCATATTTCTTCAATTCTCCAAAATAAGAAATGTATCGCTTAAAAGCCAGCAGACATCAGTGGGTATTTGCGGCTGGACCTGCAGGCCCACGCTCCCCCTCCGGCCATCGGCTTTCCTTCATTTCTGTCTTACACGGTTTTGCTCTGAAATAAGGACAAACTAAGATTCAGAACATTGTGACCCTTCGTTTCTTTCAACGAGAAGGAACACCATGTCTTGGAACAACGTATTCTTGTTTGTTTGTTTGTTTGTTTGTTTGCAGAGCTGCAGAGGCGGAGGGACCTACGTTCCATATGGACGGCAGCTTGGAAGAGAGGAAGCTCCTGGGCAGCAGCTTCCCTGGCCTCCCAGGAAGGAGCCTCACCTTCGGATTTAAATACCAGTTCCCGGCAGTCCCATCGCTCTGCACTCGGCCAGTCATGCCTGAGATGCACTGCAGCACAAGGGCTTGGAGCCAAGCAGAACAGCAACAGCACAATCTAACTTAAACGTAAATGAGTACAAGTAAATACCGCGAAAAACGCAGTTCCTCTGTGACGCTAGGCACATCTGGAACGCTCAAGGGCCACATGTGGCCAGAGGCGCCCCCACAGGACAGCCCAGGTGTGGAGCACCCCCGTCACGGTCACCATCGCTGCGGGAGGTTCTGCGGCACAGCTTGGCCCAGAGCGTGGGTCCTGCGTCCTGGCTCGAGTGCCGCCGCTGGCGAGCCAGCTGGCCGTCAGCAAATTTCTGGTTCTGTTTGTGCCTCATACTTAACAGGCACAAACAGACAAAAAATGGCTCAAGAATATCTCAAAGCCCCAGAGCCCATAACTCTAAGCAACCAAGAAATAGCAAAACTTTCAGATGCACAGTTCAAAACACTGGTGATCAGGATGCTCACAGAACTGGTTGATGTTAGTCACAAATTAGAGGAACATATGAAGGCTAAACTAATTGAAATGAAGGGAATTGCACAGGAAACCAATAGTGATGAAAAGGAAACTGGGACTCAAATCAAGGGAGTGAACCAGAAGGAAGGAAAAAATGACCAAACAGGAAAATATGAAAAAACAAGAATTCAAAAAAATAAAGAGAGGCTTAGGAACCCCCAGGACATCTTTAAATGCTCCAACATTTGAATTATAGGGGTACCAGAAGGGGGACAGGAACAGCCACCAGTGGAAAACTTATTTGAATAAATAATAAAGGAGAATTTCCCCGATCTGGCAAAGGAAATAGACTTCCAGGAAATCCAGGAAGCTCAGAGAGTCCCAAAGAGGTTGGACCCAAGAAGAAACACACCAAGGCACATAATAATTACATTAGCCAAGATTCAAATGAAGGAGAGAATCCTAGAAGCAGCAAGAGATAAGGGGATAGTCACCTACAAAGGAGTTTCCATCAGACTGTCAGCTGATTTCTCAAAAGAGACCTTACAGGTAAGAAGGGGCTGGAAAGAAGTACTGCAAGTCATGAAACCCAAAGACCTACAACCAAGATTGCTGTATCCAGCAAAAATTTCATTTATAATGGAAGGACAGATAAAGTGCTTCTCAGATAAGATCAAATTCAAGGAGTTCATCATCACCAAGCCCTTATTATATGAAATGTTAAAGGGACTTATCTAAAAAAAAGAAGATAAAAAACATGAACAGTGAAAGGACAGCAAACTCACAGATATTAACAACCACATCTAAAACAAAAGCAAACTAGAAGAACAGCTAGATCAGGAGCAGAACCATAGAAATGAAGATCTCATGGAGGGTTAGCAACAGGAGAGTGGGAGAAGGAGAAGGAGGGAGAAGGTGCAGAAAATAAGTAGCATAGACAGTAGGTAGAAAATAGACAGGGGGGAGGGCAAGAATAGTATGGGAGATGTAGAATCTAAAGAACTTGAGACACATGGTCATTAACTAAAGGGGGGGATGGTAGGGGTGGGGGGTGCGGGGTGGAGGGGAATGAAGGGGGAATAGAACAACTGTAATGGCATAATCAATAAAATAAAAATTAAAAACACACACAGATTTACTGAGGTTTCACTATGTGTCAGGCACTGTTCTAGGCACTGGGGGTACATCGGTGAACAACACAGGTCCCTCCCCATGTACAACCTGCATTCTAGCAACACGCCAGGTGGTGAGCACGGTAGGTGGGAGGCAGGAAGTGCAGGGGAGAAACGAGGGGCTGCAGGAAAGGTGTAGGTGGAGGGGCCGGGTGGGGCTTCCGCAGAAAGGGCCGAGGTGCCCCCTGGCACCTGCTAACCTCAGACCATGCAGGCTGTTCAGCCACACGGGGAACATTCTAAACAGCCAACAGGGGGCGATGGAGTCTCGTTCAACTCAGCGTGTGAAGGGCACTTTCAGATCATTGATCTTGCAGGCTGGGCCACTAGAAATGCAAAGTGACAGCCCCAAAGGAGACCCTGAATTAAACACAAAGAACTGCTGGTGACGTGCTGGTTGAGCCCCGTGTGCTGCATGGCTTCTCTTTGCTTTCCTGGGCCCACCGTCCCCCTCCAGTGTGCTCTGCACTTCACAGACTAGATGAGCTGGGGGGTAGTGGGGGGCCTCAGCAGGGGTTTGCAGGATACTCTTGTCCCTCCCTGAGGGGCTGTCCAGGGCCAGCTGGGTCGCTTTTCCTCATTCTTGGCTCCTGTCAGGGGACTCTCTCTTTCCAGACCTGGGTGGTTATCAGTCCTAGGGCACTGCCCTGTCCCTTGTGGTTGCCACTCACCCTGCCTGTTCTTTGTATATATCGCCTTCACTCAGTTCTCCAATCACCCAATTTAAGTCTCTTTTTTTTCTATGAAGACTCAGATAAACCATCAAAGGGGACACCCTTAATGAAGTTGTTGGTCTTGAAAGTTCTAACAGACATCGGTCATTTTTGTACCTTCTTTACCCCTCTCCCCTCTGCATCTGAGCTGACTTTCTGCTCTGGCATTTCCCTACCTCAGGGCTCTTGATGGGAGACAGAGGCCAAGAACCCCATGGGAGCCACGTGCTCACTTTGTCAGCCTCCCTTGCAGCTAAGGACTCAGACATGTGATCCAGGTTCAGCCAATCAGATGAAATTTGACTATCGACACATCATGCAACAAACAGGAACTGCAGAGACTCATTCCATCCTGGCTGGCGTGGCAGAAGCAGCTACATGCGTTTCTGAAGGGACAGCAGTGTCTAGGGTCAGGTCTGGGGTGCAGATGTTGCCCCTGGCACCATGTGCACCCGGCAGTGGCCAGAAACTGATCCTTGGAGGGATCCTGTATATTGCTCCGGCTACGAGAGCCCCAACATCTGTCTCGATGGACCTCCCAGAAAGGAAGTCTGTGAGTAACCCCACAGCTGCCACTTCACCCTTTCCCACTTGAATGAGCCAGAGTTGTGGGCTGCGCCTGAAACTAAAAACTCTGCCTTAGATAGCAGTCAAGTCAAATCTTCGTGACCCAAAGGCTGTGGCACCTAAAATCCTCATCTTGTCTTACATAAAAGACAAATCCGTGCCTGAGCGTCTACTCTGCTTCAATGGCTGTGCCAGGCGTTACAAAGCTAATGAAGACCGATGAGTAAGGAAGCAGAGCCACACACCCAGCCCTGCAGTGGATCTTAGCTTCTGGAGTAGAAGGGGCAGAAGGGGTCTGTTCTGCCCGGCAGGGGCCTGGGGGTGCGGGGAGGTGGTGAGCGAGGCAGAAGGGCCAGTGTTTGACGTGCCCAGGGAAGGAGGCAGAGCCCAGAGGGGCCAGAGCAGAGCCGAGCAAAGAGTCACTGGAGGTGGAGCTGGTCCGTGAGCTAAGGCCCAGCTGTGCACTGTCTGGACTCCATCCTTTAGCCACGCAGGAGCCACGGCCGGGGCCCTGGAAGACGAATGGAAGGGGGAAGGACAGGGAACGCCCCCGGAGTCGTGAAGGGCTGTGGCCGCGGCAGAGGCTGCGGGGCCGAGATGGAAGGCAGAGAGTCGAGAAACGTTTAAAGAGATGCCAGTGAGGGGTGGCTGCCCTGCGGGGTGTGGAGAGCCAGGGAGGATTTGGGGTGGTCTTGAGGTTCCAGCTTGAAGGGGGACGGGTGGCAAATGTTCCTACCAACACAGGGAGTTTGTCAACAGTTACCTGCCTGGTCCTTTCTCATCTGAAGAATGTCCTGATGCATCTTTACACGCTGGGCTCTTGCCTGTAGTCGCTGCTCCGGACAAAGAAAGGATGGAGTTGTTCCAACCCAGCTGCTGCCCTTTGGTTTCCCTGCTCTTCACGGACCAGCCTGCTCGCTATGGGACGAGGTTGACCATGGCCCTGAAGTGCCTGACCCCTGGGATGTTCCCAGGCTGTGGCAACTGCGAAAGCAAACTTCTTTAGAAGGGCTAACACAAGCCGTTCCCGTTCTCCGCACACGGACCTCTGTCTCAGCTCAGGGCACGCCTGTGACCAGGGTCCGCTTCTCTGGTGCACCGCCAGAGCCACGCTAGAACCTCTGGGAGGTCACGGGCCCCGCGCCAACGCCGGCCCTCCGCCGGTCCCATCGCTGTTGGACGTGCCCTGCGGACATGCCAGCGGACGTGCCGCTGTTGGACGTGCTCCAGTCCCCACCCCGATGCCTCCTGCCAGGCGCCCCTCTGAGGGCCGACCAGGCCGGCCTGGCTTCCCGACCCACCCGTTCTGTGTTCTCGTCTAAACGTCGAGGCCCTGACTGGCTGTGCCCCCTGGGGACTCGGTCTCACCCTTGGAAGCTTTTGTCCTCGCGGTGAACAGCGGAGCTCTTCTCCCGGCTTTCTGCCGAGCAGTGCGTGGGCCGGGCTCCCACACCCCCTCTAGACTGGGGCGCTCAGAGGGCCCTGCTGCCGGGCACTGGGCTAAAGGGAACAGTTACGCTTTCCCAGGGAAGGGTCTTCATTTGCCAGTTTTTCAGCCAGCACTATGAAGAGCTAAGGCCATGTCGTGAGTGCTGTCCCCAGTGCCACCACCACCCACTTCCCAAAGCACAAAGCAGCGGGTGGTAGCTTTGGAGATGTTCTCTGCGAACCAAACAAGAACAGCTTCGTCACCCCAGACCCGGGAAACAAGAGGTGTCGTCCCCATTCACCTCTGCCCCCCTGCCGAACAATCAGCTGTACGTAGATAGCACATCTGTCTGTCTGTCTGTCAGATCATTGCCATGATTCTACTAGACCGTAAGCCCTTTCACGGCATAACCAGGTTCGAATCCTTCCCTAAGTTTGTACCTCCTGGCACAACGGATACTGCGGGGTTCGGGCCAAAGCTCAGTTGGCTGGAGTAGTTGAGAACCACAGCGGGAGCTCCCCACGAGCGGAGGGCCGGTCTCAGCCGTGATGACGGTTGAGTGACAGCAGCTGGCCGCCCCTGCCCCCCCCCCCACCCCCGCCCCGGCCGAGCCGGTCGCTGCTCACAGGTGACACGGCAATTCCAGGTGAACAGAGGAAGAGCGCGAGTGGATGAGAAATGCGCTCAGCAGACCAGCGGTGCCTCGGAGACTGTTTTCGAAATCACCGCCGGGCTACATGAGCAACACATTCACGAAGGCCGAGCATGCGAATGGAACCTAATGTTGTCATAAATGTTACGACAAAGTTAATTGACATGCAAGTAATCTGACTCGAGTGACCGTTACGGGGCAGCGCTGTGCTCAGACATCGGCGCCTGGAGAGTCTTTCCTCGCGTCCCACCAACTCTGTCACTGGGCACTTCCCTTCTCCGTTGTCAACTCTCCACGCCCATGACAACCTGCACAACTTAATCCTCGGCACACAGGTACGAAACCCAGAGCGAAGCCTCCCTGCGCAGGGTCTCCTCGCCCCCTCCCCCACCGGGCACACTCAGCCAGCAGAAGTGCCCGGTGCCGATGTCTGCCTGGGGCACCGTCTGAAACAGAAGACCAAGGACAGCCTCTGTGACCCAAAGGGGCACACTGCCACCAAACCCTAACGGGGACTGACGAATGAAGTCCTTGTCCCTCAGCTGCAGGGCAAGGGGCGGCTGTGCAGAGGCCGAATCCCACTGACCCCTGGAATCCACTGCAGCCGCCGCTGTGGTCACCGACTTGTGCACGAACGCCCCCTTTCAGAGTCCACTCCTCGCCTCCCTGCTCTGCCCTCCCACTGGTGCTGTGGACTCACCGCCCAAAGACGCCACTTGCACTTGAACCCTGGTCCCCAGGTCTGCTTGTGGGGACCAGCAGACCTTCCCTTGCAGCCCTGAGGCAACCGACGGGTGTTCCTCTCTCACACTGCTTTCTCTCTCTCCCCCCTTCCTCTCTCTCGAAATCAATAAACACACCCTCAGGTGAGGATTTTTAAAAGTTAGAAAAGCTGTAAACTGAACACACAAACGCGACCGCTCTAATTTTTGTGAAAGAACGTCTACCTACGCTCTCCCCTCACTCACCTTCATGCCCAGGTTCTAACATAATATGAAATTAGACAGAAAAAAGAGTGGAAAAAGAGTGAAACGAAAATATACCTAATGCAAAAATCTAACACATCTCAAATCTGTCAAGTGAATTTTAAAATGTAATCACTTCATTGGGGTAAACTTTTGGATGTCTGAGTGTTTCTACCCAAACATGATCTTCGAGGGACTTCCGTGTCTGTGTCACACGGAATCACACGACCCTTCCCAAATTATTAGCCTGCACAAAGGACATGAGAAAAGGCCACAGTCTCGCTTGTTAAGAATGGCAGGGGCTGAGCCTGGTGTCTGTGAGACGCAGCTCTCGGCGGGGCCTTCCAGATGCGCCCAGCCCGGCTGGGTCCCCGCTGGGGACGGGCGGTGCGGCTTGCTCGGCACACACTTCTCTGTGTGCTGTCAGTGAGTGTGCAACAGCACAGGCTGGTAACTCGCACAGACTAGTTCTGGGCCCCACCGTGTCACCTGGTACAAAAGAAGCCTTTTTCCTAGAAGTGGGGAAATTAGACAAATAAATACCTGTTGTCGTGTTGTGACCAGGTTTAAGGCACGTGAATTTCACCTTCTTCCCGTAAAAGGTTAAAACCTAGATACTAACAAGCGCCACAGTACTGGTAGAGCATGATTCCTCCTTTCCCAAATGGCCAGATCACAAAAAAATGTATCACTTATATAACCGCTGGTAGTTCATCCTTCTGCTTGCTTTGTTTCTCTGCGCATCTCTGTAACAGTGTTTCCAAAGGGGAGCTATGACTGTTGTCATGTGAACAGCTGTAAAGAATAATTAAAAGGTACGGAAGAGCATAACGTGAATGCCAGTAACCTGTTTCTGCCAGAAATATATATACATGGAATGCTATTTAGGGACAAAAGAGGAGAAAGAAGAAAAAACAGAGAGAAAGAAATTATCACACTGGAAAATTTAAACACTAACCCTGACTGCTTGACAGGAGAAAGAAGATTCCATATTCGGCGTTAATCCGAGCTAACTCCTGCCTAGACACAGCATGTGACCACCAGTGGCCTCTGCTGAGGGGCGATGTTGCCAGAGAATGCGGACAGGGTTTCAGAGCTGGGGACAGAAAGTAGTCCCGCCTCTGCCAGCCGAATGACCTTGGGCAAGTCAGTTTACCTCCAACACACCACACTTGGACATCTAATAACGATGTAAAAACCACCTAAAAACCTCAGGTTGGCGAGACAATGTACCTGTGAAAAGCGCCTTAGTTTGTAAATAGCTAGCATCCTGCAAATGCAAGCCATTGTCTTGTGCTGCCCATTGTCAAGTGCACTGCTGATTCCAGCCAGACACATGCACCTGTATGGGCTGCCAATAGTCTGTTCAATGGTTAAACGTTTATGAACAGGATGGTTTTCCTAATGGGATTAACCCGATGCTTTTCTGAAACGCGTAACCTTGAGTCTACCCCACAAAATAACGCTTTGCTTAGAGCAATGCCTACAGTAAACGTTATCCTCGTCTCTGAGATGTCAGGCGTCCACAAAAGAGACCTCCTTTTGAAAAAGATGTATTATGTTGGGGAAGAAAAGAATTCCCTTTCTAATTATGGATAATGTATGGGTGAATGCAAATCACAGCCTATCAGGTGCGGTCTGCAAGGCCAAGGAAGAGAGAGGATGCTGGATGGTAGCCATGGACACCCTGTGGATTTTGACGATGTTAAAAGGGAATCCTCCGTTGAGAAAACTATATTAGAATACATTTATGGAAGTTTGGGAGTGAGAGAACCGCCAGACCACAAATTAGATTTTCATGTCAAAAATCATAATCCTCACCAAAGAGTAAACCAGTCGCTGTGCTGATGTGCACATACCCTTGGTCGTCTTCTCTCCGTATTTTCAGAAATCGTGTAATTTCTGACTATACAGCCTGCGACTTTGTATCTTGTCTTCTTCTCATTTAATGTAAGGGACTGTCAAGGGGCAATCCTTTGGAAATTGCCTCAAATATGTGGGAAAATACATTTCAGTGGAAATAATTCAGGGGTGAGGAACTACAGGAAGAGCCCCAGTTTTCCCCGTCTCGCTCAGCAGAAGCAAACGCCCTCCTGTAGAACGAGTGGGGACGATCCAACCGCCTGAGGCCTTCTGGTTAAAGAAATGAAGGCCCCGTCCAGTGACAGCACCATGGGGACAAAAGAAAACGGTGACTGTCTAAAACCACGCAGCAGGTCACTCCTTCACCACCCGGAACCCACCTCTCTACCCGCCAGCCCCAGGCCTTGGGCTTCAAATGGGTCTCCCCGAAGCAGGGCTAGCGTTTTGGCCAAGTGACTAGGGGGCGGCAAACACCATCTGGGTTGCACAGTGAGTCACGTGCGCTAAAGCAGAGAGGTTCAAACAGCAGGTGAGCTTCTCTGGAGTGAGGCGGGCGAGCCCCTGTGAGCAGCCTCGTCTGCGCCCTCCCTCCACCTCTCCCCTGGGTGGGCGGCCCACCACGTTCACGGCTCTGGACACTCACTCACTGCTGGGGACTTGCTCTGGCCAGAGGGTCCTCCCTTCAGCCTTCCGGCAACACTGAGGATGTACCCTGAGGTCCACACTCACCGCCTTCTGCAGGGTGCGCTCTCAGCTTCGTGGGCCATTTCCACGGGAGAATATTCCATTTATAGAATGACTGTCCCAGCACAGTACAAAAAAAAACCCACTTGGAAGATGCGAGAGACACGGGAGCTCTCGGTTATGTTCGCACAGCACAATGTCAGGGCCTCTCCCCCACCGGTCCCCACCGCTCCCCAAAGGGGGTGGGGAGGACAGCGCTCGTTTTCCAGGACATGTGAACAGTGCTCTTGCAGTCACAGGAGTGGGGACACTGAAGCCCTTCCAGGGGACGTGCGCACACTCTGCTGAGCCCAGGAGTGAGCTGTGAGGTCCGCCAGGCTCGGGGGCGAAGGGCAGTGGGAGGAAGTCGCTCAGCCGGCACAGCAGTCTCTCTGCAGCCCCCAGAGCCTGGGGGCTCTGACCTCCAACGCAGACGGCCGGTCTCTCTCTCAGCGTGTCTCAAAGTGGAGTGTCTTTAAAGCAAGGAATATTTACCTTTAAAAATAATTACGATTTGCATATTTAGAGAGAGGGGAAGGGAGGGAGAAAGGGAGACAAACATTGATCGGTGGTGGCCTCTGGCCCACGTCCCATCGGGGACCAGGCCCACTGCCCAGGCCCGAGCCCTGACTGGGAATTGAACCGGCCGCTGTGGGTTGATGACCCACCCGCTGAGCCATGCCAGCCAGGGGTCTACAGCAAGGGACACTTAAAGGGCATGTGAAAACTTACTCTAAAAACTTTCGATAGGCCTAAAAACCAGCAAGCCAGTCCCCACTGACCACATAGCAATGCAAGAGAATAATTACCACCCCTTCCCCTCAAAGTCACTCACATTTAAAAACGCAAACAAAACTAAAATAAAACAAAAAGTTATAATGTTGACAATTTTCTGATTAAATCCCCAGATACAAATGAAAAAAAATACCAGTTTTTTCATGTCATTTAAAAATAGTGGCCAATTCCTGAGGCGCGAAGTGTCTTTTTAAGGAAGTTTCCACAGAGCAGTGCTCTGACTCTCATGGTCGTGTGGACCAGTGAGCGGGGACAGCTTGGCCTTACTGTTACAGAGGTGACATTCAGAATGAGGGGGACGTGGCGGCCACGAAATTGCGTCTCTTCCTCAGCTCTCGTTCGCAGAGAGCGGACGGGTTTTCCCACTGACGTGTCCCCAGTTCTCACACCAAAGACCGGTCCCAAAGCGGGCGGTCCACACTCACCAGCTGAGTGTGCAAACCAACAGAGAAACAGGGGTGCCCGGCGTGTTTGTGTGCCATCTGTGTAGAGGAAGAGAAACAGCCTCTGTTTTGAATTTGGGCATGAGGACTTCTGACGAAATATTTTCACCCGAACCAGAGGAGGACAGTCCCGCCTGAACTGTCGCGGGAGACAGGGAAACCACTGGCAAAGAGCCAGGTGAGGCCCTACCTGCCCAACCTCAAGCTCGGTCTGGAGCAAGCATAGGGCAGTTGCACCTGGGTACCCGAGAAGGGGGAGGAGAGGGAGGGGAGGAGGAGGAGGGAGAGTGGGAGGGGGCACACCCTCGGGCTGGGCGGCATGTGCCCGGCTGGAGCTCATGAGGTGCCCACAGAGACCACCGTGCCCCTGGACTGGCTCAGAGGAACTTGCCCTCTCTGGGCCGCAGTCTGGGCAGTGCAGGCGGTTGACAAGAATTAAGGTTCAACGCTTAGGTTTAAGACACTCCAACATTTAGGGGTCAAGACCCTCCAGGTTAAAGATGCAAAATTCTGACCGTTAGCTCTGAAGGCCAGGGAAGTCTGTCTCACTGCAGGATTACCCCATGGCCTTGACCCCACTGGTACAGGAAATATTGGGACCAAATTCATAGTGAGCGAGGGCAGAAACAAGCATTCATAAAGGTTTGTGATATACTGACAAGGACATAGCACATACATTTCAGAACATCTATACTTACTTAAAACAGTGTGTTCCCACAACAAGCAGAGCCAGCAGGACTCAACCACCGTGTTTTTCTAGACCAGTGGACACTGGGATTGAAGAGTTATTCTCACTGAGTTCATTGCTGCTATTCATGCATAGCAACTGTCTAGTTACTCTGTTTGCTAACTAGCCTTTAAGACTGTTTGGGTAGGTGGGAACAGGGTAGTTCAACTGAATGGATAACTAAAAGGGTTCCATCACAACCACCCACATATCGAAATACACTACTGTGGCTTGCTTTCAGTCCGTTCTTTTAAAGTCTGAAACATAACCTATTTTACAGAATAACAATGAGATCCTTATTTGTTGTGCACAAGCAGAGATAAAAGTTTGCAAGTGTGAGAACTGAATAACAGTAATTGCCCTGCTTTTCCAATGATAAAAACACATTTTGGTAAGGGCTTCGTATTTTAAAAACTTAAAATAGCTTTGTGAGTTCACAAAATAATACTGTGTTTTCTCATGATATTAATGTGTCCTTGTACTACAGGCATATAGGATGTAATGTACTGGAGATTTAGCATTTGCTACTTTAAAAATGTTTCAGTGTTTTCACTTCCGTATTCTGCAAACAGCATAGTTACATTTATCAGGGCTTAATTGTTGAAACTGATGATGCACAGTTCTGTCTGAAATACAGTATAGCTCTGGAGATATCATGCAGCTAATCTGAATTTGTAACAAACGAGGGTTTAATTCACAGAGATGGTTTTCTGTGATACAACTGATGACCAAACAACTAATGGTGCCACAGAGGACAAATGTGTCAAATCTGTCGGCTATGAGAACCAGGCGAGATTTTGTGCTGATACCTTGTATCGCTGAGGTCCCTGAGGTCCCGGGGAAGCAGAGGCAAACTCAGAAGCTCCAGTGGAGAGATTTGAACACAGGGACAATCTACCAGGGTCGGGGGGATCAAAAGCAGAGGCTGGGGATCCAGAGGCCAGCAAACCCCGCCCCCCCCCCCCCCCCCAGCTGAACATAGGCTACTGGAAAGGAGAGCTGGAGCCCGGGAAAGGGGGAGGGGTTCTGGGCAGGAGCTTCAGTTCTGAACAGGAGGAGCTTCTGCCAGGGTCCCCCGCCTCACACTACCTGCACCGGAGCAGCAGGGCAGGCAGCGGGGCAGGGGGAAGACTCCTTTCTCCTCCCTCTCTGATCTGCGCTCACGCTCTCCATAGGCCAAAGCAGAAGCCAGCAGGGAGGAATCAGGCTCCGGGGCAAGAACATGAGTGAGGAACCCAGAGAAGGGCTCAGCAGTGGGGCACAAAGCATCAGGGGGCTCAGTCACCTGACTGTCCCTGAGGCCTGATGCAGGGTGGCAAGACCAAGCACGCGCCTCTGATCTAGTTTCTCAAACGTCCACCAGAGAATGTCATTTGGGGATTTTCCCACTTAAATAATTTTCACAAAATACCCAAACCCTTTTTCCTTCTGTGTTTTCCCCCCTTCACGTTCCATTTAAATTCTCTCTTTCATTCACCTCCCGGTCACACAGAAGCCCGGGGTGCCACAAGCCTTCGTTAGCAGACTTTTCCCGAAGACCCCATCCTGAGAGCCCTCGGGACTGTAGGCAGTCTTCAAACAATTATCAGTGACGGCCAGACCCTGGGAATTTCCCGAAGAGCCCTCTTAAACTTGCTGATAACTTTCTAATGGCAAAACCCAACCACCCGCGGAGGACAACGACACTCACCATTTCTTTGAAAAATGTCAAATGCCCCAAAGCGTACACAGAGCTGAAATCTTTATTTGAATGTTCTCTAGTCTATACAGTTTACATGCATGTGTCATTTTTGTGTGTCTTCTGGTTGTGAGGCCAACGTGAGCAGATCCAGAGGATAATAATTAAAGCCACTATGATAAGGATTTAAATAGCACCACTGCTAAGAGGGTCTTCTGATTAGCAGAACCAGTGGAGGGCAGTGAACGTGGGTGATGCAACTTTGAGGTAAGTCCAGGCCCTGAAGCCTGGGCTTCTGCACTTCGGGCCCTTGATAAATGCGGGATGAGTTGGCCAAACCTTGGTGTGTCCCCATAATCAACCACCCCAAAAGCACACACATAATTATTTCTTGAAGAAATTCCAGCTAGCGTTTGATGTCACTTAGGTGGTTCTTTCTATCAAGAGCAGCTCTGTAGGATTATGCTTTTTTTTTTCCTTTGACCTTAACGTCATCGACTTGAATAACAGCTTCAGATTTCCACCAGCGCCCGCCGCAGCAGGGGCTGGTATCTTCTCAAAACCAGTGCCGGGATCTCTCAGTTTAGGAGCTGTGCAGTCTCTCCTCTGAACAGAGGCTGAGGTGACGCATAATTTGGTATTAGCATAAGAACTAAAGACATTTTGAACATATCATTTGATTTTTTTTTTAAGAACAAGGGTTTTTTTTTAGGGTCGCTGGTTTGATTCCCAGTCAGGGCACATGCCTGGGTTGCAGGCCAGGTCCCCAGTAGGGGGCGCACGAGAGGCAACCACACACTGGTGTTTCTCTCCCTTTCTCATTCTCTTCCCTTCTCTCTAAAAATAAATAAATAAAATCTTTAAAGAAAGAACAAGGTTTTTTTTTAAAAGAATTTAAATGTTTACCACAAACCAGGCCTTCTTTCAAAAGTGATGCTGCAGTTTCCTGTATTTAATAAAAGTGTCCACTTACAAAGTAACTTGGAAACGTACTTTTAAAACTTACACAGCAACAGTGTTGCATTGAAATGAATCTGAGTATGCCAAAAAAAAAACAACACTCAGAAAGACCAGGGTTTTGGTGAAAGTTAAATTATTTCATATTTTGCACAACTTAGATCCATTCTTATATGTTGTGGTTTAGATCTCAGCATTAATCTAAAATGACCTTGACCCTTGAAACCTTAAATGTAACACTCTTCAGAATGGGCTAGCCTTTCTCTTCTGTTTTATGAGCAAATGACCCAGAAACTAGGGAGTGGTTCTGCGCGGGACTTTGAACCAAGGCTAAGCAAGATGAAATGCTGGTTGACGGGCAGGACGTTGGAGAGCCCGTTCTGACTTAGTTGAAAGCAGGAGCTTGTTTCATAACCTGGAACAAAATATTCCCCCTTTCCTGACAATGTTCTCTCATTCCAACAACACAGGAGGGTTGTTTTTTCCAGGGGGAAGGGTCTGGGGTGGGCAGGGTTTGCGTGGATATAAGTCACCCTCATTTCTGAAACCGCATTGTGGTGGGAGATTCAGATGCACCGGGCGTGTGGGGTGGGGCTGGAGGGGAGGGTACGTGGGAAGCTTTGATGTCATCAAAACATAAGGGCCGCATTTGAATCAGGAGATAAAGGACACAACGGCAACAGTATAAATTCCTTGTTTACAATCTTGCAGTTCCCTAAATCCCTACAACACATTAAAAGTGCCAGACAGACGGTTTTAAAACACTTTACCAATACTTCAAAAGCCTGAAAAGCTTTAGTGAGTTAAACCGTACGTACAGCGTTAAATTTCAGAAATGGCCTAACTGTATCCTTTATATTTCAGACCTTCTCAAATTTTCATTAATTGATGAATAATGAGGAATTTCAGGTACCCATCTACAAAGAAATAAACTCTTCACTTTTCTAGGAGCACAAAAAAAATGAAAAGAAAAAAATCGATTCCAATGAAATGTCAAATTTTCTTTTTACTTTTTTTTTTTTTTTTTACAAAATAAACCCTTTAGAATAGGATGTCAGGATTCCTATACTTACCACGTTCTACCACCTGAAGCGCATTCAGATTTCAAAGCTAAACCTTCGGTGACATCAATGTTGATACTATCTGATTTCACACTTAGCTGAGGCCTCGGGGAACCAAGACAAACACGCACCTACCACTTGGCTACTGCATCGGTCTTTGCCGCCGTTGTCTGGGGTGGACTCTCCTGCCGCTGACCCTCTGAGCAGGACTGAGGCAGACGTGTGCTGTTTCTGCCTGCCAGGCCTCCCTTCTCTGATGTTCCTTTGGAGAACTCCCCTAGTCTGGAGCTAACGCCAGACCTTCTTCTGGAAGAAGACACGTGGATCCAAGCAGAACTTGCCCAGAGAGGGGCTAATGCCTCAGAGCACCCTTGTAGGGACCACCCTGAGGCTGGGTGGGGGGGGGGATTCCTTGTTTTCTCGCTAGGAGCGAGCTGGTAGCAGCTTCTAGGAGCTATCATATAGGAAGAACTTGCTTGACAATGAATCCCAGCCCGGAAAACAGACCTCGATAACCTTGACGGGTGGACCCAGCCAGCCTTTAACTGGGGGAGACCAACCCACAGGCTTTTTGCACCAACCAAACAAAGTCCTTAATAAGCCAGTGTGAACTGGTTTTGTCACTTGCGGTTGGGGGCGGGGGGGGGGAAGAGCCCCAAGTCTAACAACATGGAAAAACTGAAAATAAACATGACCGCCTTCAGGGTTTTAATGCATTTTCCTCCTTGAATGCACTACTCACTGAAGCCCCGCAATTCGGAAACGTACCTATCTCTCAACATTAAATTCGCATTTATTATTTTTTGAACAGGTACTATGTGGAAGACAGATGGAGCATGCTAGGGGTGGGGCATCAGCCTGAAAGATGATGGCCGGGGAGGTCTCACTTCCATGCGAGGAACGGCGAGTACGTATCTCAGGCACTCACTAGACACCAGTCAGATGAAAGAGGATGCGGTATCCGGTCCTGCCCAGAGGTGGTTCTTGCAATAAGTCCCGGATGATAAACAGAAGACTCTTGAATGAGCCCAGATCAGAGATGGTGGTATAAGAATGGCTCGAACAATAGGGTGCAGAGATGCAGTCAAGTTAGCTGCGGCTGGGAGGGAGTTTGGGGGGCGCTAGCTGGGTGCAGCTATTGCCACTCAGAAAGAGGAAGCAGACAAAGTAGGGGCTAGTTAAACATGCTGCGGAATATACGAGTACCAGCCAAGAGGTCCAGAAGACCCTTAGAACGACGTCTGGGCTGCAGAGAGGCTGAGGCTGGAGGCACCAGATGAAGAACACTGGCGTCCACCGAGCAGTTCAGGCTCTCGCCCTGCCCTCCAAGGCCTCACTATGCGGAGAAGGGGAGAGGGCTGGCTACCGCGCCCCCTACCTAATCTCAGGCCTGATGGTGAGCTCCCCGAAAATAAGCTGCAGAGAGGGTTGGCCCGGGCGGGGCGGGGAGGACTCAGTAAATACTCGAAACGACAGACTGTGTGCAGCCAGGGCACTGAGTGAGAGCACGCCGCTGGCTCCGGAGTGTTTCTCCAGGTGCCCTCCCCGGTGACAGCCGCCAGTCTCGGCCGCGACACTGGGTGCAGCCTCATTACTCAGCTTTCACCTCTTAAATTAGTTCATGCTCTCACACTAGGTGTCATCGCGGCTGGCAACGCTTTCTGGAGATGTCTCAGAAAGATGAGTTGAAAGATATTTTGTGTCATTGTAATTTAATGTAAAATCCCTGCCCCTTCCCCGCGCCCCTTCCCTTTCTCCTGGCCAAACCCACCGACCGCTGCAGGTCTCCGAACGGAGAACAGAGGCAGGCCAGAGATGGGGTACCCCCCCAACACCAAGTAACTCTTTAAAAAGCTACCAAAGTCTCAGAGTAACAAAGGGCGCTGAAAGCGGAAAGGCGTGGCTGTTGGCGACTGCAAGGCAGGTCTCCCGACTTGGGCGCCAGCGTACCCTAGGGGGCGGTAGACGCCCGGAGGACGAAAAGAGGTGCAGTCCTTCCACGCCCTACATCTTTCCAGATCCCCGGGCTCGCGCCTGGCCGCCGCCAGCCACACATCTGCTCTGGCTCGGCTGAGCACGCAGGTTCAAGGTCGCGCGGCCGCGACCAGAGCGCCACCAGCCGGGCGGACAGCATCCCAACCAGCCTCTGCCTGGCGTCCGCAGCCGGCGCTTTTGCTTTGGACTTGACTGAGGTCCATTCACTCTCCCTCCGCCGCGTTAACCGCCCGCATTCAGCCTTCACGGTCTCCGCCTTCCCACACCCCAAGCTTTCCTTTTGCTTCTTGCCATCTCCCCTCTCCGGTCACTCAGCAAAGCAGTATTTTTACGTTCATGTTTGTGACTACGTGTGTGTGTGTGTGTGTGTGTGTGTGCAAAGTTCGAAGTCAATGCCTGACTTAATTCATTCAGGGTCAAAATTACCCTTGAAAAATCGCCCACAAATCACAAGATTTCGTGTCTACACTCAAGGCAAAGATGTGCAGGTGCCCGGGGTGAAGCATGCAATAAAGTTGCACACTAAATGAAAAACAAGGAGACTTTTAGTGCGAGGGAATCCGGTATCTGGTCAGTGAGCCTGCGTGTGCCGTCAGGGTACTTGTGACTGCTTGGCGCAGTGGACCAGGGCAAGCCTCGTCTGTGCTCACCGCCACCCCAGCGCCTGGCACGTCGTACGTGCTCAGTGATCTAGCCTGAATAAATGAACCAACGAAGGAAGGAGTGCACGCTCGATCCGACTCCTTGGCCCGCAGAGCAGGCGCTTAGAGAGGCGAACGAGGGCGGCGGGTCCAGTCGCATCCTCGTTGCTGCGGGCCGGGCAAGGTGAGCGCAGAGACACGGGCCTCGAGTCCCGGCCAAGCCCACTCCGGACCGCAGCACGTGCGCCTCCCCCGGAGCCCAAGGCGAATGCCCCGCCCCGCCTCGCCTCGAACGCAAGTACCCTGCAGTCCGCCACCCGTTTAGCCCGCAACCCGAGGCTCGCCCCGCACGCCGGCTGCCCCTCGCTCCTGCGCCCGCTGGGGGGCGCTCCCCTCCGCCCGGTGCGCCCACACGGGGCGCCGCAAGTCCCTGCCATTCTACTACCGACTCTGAGCGCATGCACCGCCTACCTGCGGGCAGAAGAGGGAGGCGGGCGAAATGGCTGAGGGGCTGAAGGAGACCCGTTGCCGCAGGCGGAAGGCAAGAGAGTGAGCGGCCACGGCGGCTGGGGCGGGAGGGCGCGGGCACGCGCGCGCGGCCCCGACCCTCGCGCCGCCCGTCGACTTCGGGCCAGAGCCCAACCCTGCTGTCGCGCGCCGCCCGCCTCGCAGAGCCTAATAACAACGGCGCCCGGGGTCAGGTGGCCGCGCGCGGACAGCGTAGCTATTGGCCCGGCGGGGAGCGCGGCGCGCCAGGATTGGCTGGAGGGTGGAGCCTAGGCCGGGGCTGGGGCGGGGTTGTAGAGGGAGGCGGGCAGGGAGGTGACGGGGGCGGGGCCAGGCCGCGGTCCGCGCCTTTGTGTCCGGCGCGCGCTCTCCGCCCGCTCCGGCTGCAGCGCCGGCTGCATCAATAATTCAGAGCGGCGGCGGCGGCGCCAGCGGCGGGTGCGGGCAGGAAGGAAGCAGTGGAAGCAGCGAGAATCGAGCGGCAGCGGCTATGCATCCAAGTGTGGCTGGGCGGCCGCGGCTCCCCTGAGGCCCGGGTGGGGCTCCGGGAGCATCTCGCGGGGGGCAAGCCTGCCCCGCGGAGTGCAAGGAAGAGCAGCAGTGTCCAGAGCGGCGTCGGCGGACCTGCGTGCGGAGCTGAGGAGGGGGCTCCCGAGCGGGGCTGGGGCGGGGGGGGCGGCTGGCGCTGGCAGCCCCCGGGGTGGGGGGCGGGGTGGGCGCCGGCACCGAGATGCTGGGCGTAGTGGAGCTGCTGCTGCTTGGGGCAGTGTGGCTGGCGGGCCCGGCCCGGGGGCAGAATGAGACGGAGCCCATCGTGCTGGAGGGCAAGTGCCTGGTGGTGTGCGACTCCAACCCTACGTCCGATCCCACGGGCACGGCGCTGGGCATCTCTGTGCGCTCTGGCAGCGCCAAGGTGGCTTTCTCTGCCATCAGGAGCACCAACCACGAGCCGTCCGAGATGAGTAATCGCACCATGATCATCTACTTCGACCAGGTGAGTGCTCCCTGGAGATGGGACTGGTAGAGGAGAGGCAGACGGCAGATGCCCGACATTCTCCAAGGTCTCCGCGGAGGCGCGTGGCAGGAGGTCAGACGGACTCTCGCCTACTCCCTTTCCTCCCCTCCTGTCGTAGGTGCTAGTGAACATCGGGAACAACTTTGATTCAGAACGTAGCACCTTCATCGCCCCGCGCAAAGGGATCTACAGTTTCAACTTCCACGTGGTCAAAGTCTACAACAGACAGACCATCCAGGTCAGCCGCAGCTTCAGGGTCAGGCCTGGCGCCGGGACGGGGGCTCCTAACCGCAGGAGTGAGGGGCCCGTGTCCGGGCGGGAGACAGAAGGGACAGCTGCGTGTGCCCCGGCTGCTCGGAAGGACGAGTAGCAGGGCCTCATGTTTCCGTGGCTAGGGCTGTCCCTTGCTTCCCCTGTCGTCTGCTCCCGGGACCTAGCCCCCTCCCCAAAGACAGTGTTTCCGTCCTCCGTCTTCTGGGCCCCTCCAAAGAGGTTCTCACGCTTTGCCAGGAGACTCCAGGGATTTCCCGTAGAGGTTGCTCTTAGCATCCCAGACAGCTCCCGCTCCCAGCCTGTAACACCACGGACAGTATCTCCAACCCCTTGTTCCTGCTCCGAAGCCGGCGAGACGCCTTTGCGCTAGCTTTCAGCACCATGCTCAAGGGGGCCTCCCGCGTTCATTTGCGGACACGCTCTGGGTTTCGGAACTAGTCGCGCAGGGCCCTAGCGGGTGAAGGTGGAGACAGAAGGGAAGGAGCGCGGTGCCAGTCCTTCCTGGCGCCAGTCTTGCCCCAGCTCTCACCGACTCCGCAGGTTCGCAAAGGCGTCTAGGGTTCCTTTGCGTTGAGAGAGAAGGTGGACCGCACTGCTGGGCACGCGAACAGGGCCTTTGGCTGCCGAGGCTGCCGCAAGGGCAAAACCCGGCTGTGGCTGGCGAGAGGGGCTGGAGCTGGATGGGAACTGAGCCGGGGGTTTGGGCATGAGGCACAGAATGTAGCTCTGCGCGAGATTTCTCTTCAGCCCAAAGCCTTGCGCGGCTTCTCCACTGTCTCCACGGCGTCCAGCCAGGCAGCCAGGGCCAGGGGGAACCAGGGTTTTTGTTTGTTTTCCCAGAAGGGCCAAGCGCAGAGTTGTCTGAGTTTCCATTTGAGCCTCAGGAGTGGGAGGAGGGAAGGGGACTACGGTCTTACGGCACTTAAACCACCCACGTACCCCTTCACCTGGATGAAAGAGCACCCTCGGGGTTCGCTGGGCTGCTCGCGAAATGAAGGTGACTCGGCTAGGGGGCACGGCCTTCCTCCCACCCAGATGGGCACCCTTTGCCCCCATTAGGCCCCCAGCAGTAATCCGGCAAAGCCCCTATGCTCCCCGTCCCCGCCCCCGCCCGCACCCTGCTTTGTGCTGTTAGCCACACCGCGAAGGTTCGAGTCCCCCCTGCCGCTTCGGTGCCGCCTAGGTTGCAACTCTGAAGCGGCCCTTTCTCTTTCCCAGGTGAGCCTTATGTTAAACGGGTGGCCGGTGATTTCAGCTTTCGCCGGTGACCAGGACGTGACCCGGGAGGCCGCCAGCAACGGAGTCCTGATCCAGATGGAGAAAGGCGACAGAGCATACCTCAAGCTGGAGCGGGGGAACTTGATGGGGGGCTGGAAGTACTCCACCTTCTCCGGATTCCTCGTGTTTCCCCTCTGACTGGCTCATCTCCGACCCGGCATGGAGGCAGGGAGGGGGCCAGGCAGGAAGGGGAGTGAGGAAGAGGCTGGCTTGGAGAGGACCAGACAGCACCAGGACCTGAACCTTCCCACACGCCCCCCCCCCCCCCCCCCCCCCCCGCCGCATCGGGGTGAAAAGTGTGCACTCAGAAGGGCGGACGAGCGCTGGTCCCTTTACTCATTAGAAGGGAATTCCACTTCAGCTCTGCGCACTCCCATTTCCCAAACTAAGCTCACCTCCCCCATCCCAGTTGCAGTCATGAAGGAAGAGACACAGCCTTGTCCTTGTTTCTTATCCCAAGTTCATGTTCCCTACGATTTATAGAAAAGAAACTTTGTATTTCACTGTGTAGCGTGAAATATCTTCCTCTGAGGTCCCTGCTGAAATCTAATACCCTCCCCCACTTTACTTGACAGAGGGTAAGTTTCTATTTTCTTTTTTTGATGGGGGAGGTAGTTTTAATTTGGCGAGTATTGCTCTCCTTAAAAACACCGCTCAAGAGTTAATTCGCTGAAGATACTTTGTGTCCTTGGCTGCCTGTTAGCAGAGAAAGGACTCACCTTAGTGGTGACTGGTTTAAAATATATATAGAAAAATATATATCATTTGTACACGAAGAACTCTCCCCAGTGGACACTGGCTGTATTTCTGTATTTCTATGTCCTATTCGGAGTGATCGTGAAATCCAAGGCTGCTCGGTGTTCTGACGCTTGTCAACGCCCTCGTGTTCCGTGGCTCCAATAACAACCGCCAGGAGGTTCTTCGGGACGCTCCCTCGTCCTCTGTAACATACGTGTGAATAGCCAAGATTTACATTTGCTTTAATCAAATAAAGTTGGAGTGGGACTTTTATTTTTTCTGAAACCGCTTTCTTCCCCAGCTGCGGGGTTTCAGGGCCCGGGTGCCAAAGGGCGAGGTTCCGAGTGAGGGAGACCGGCTAGCAGGCGACCCGAGCGCAAAGCCGCGGGCGCTCCAGCCTCCGCCGGGCTTGGGGCGAGCCCTTGCACTCGCCTGTGCTCCCCGCTTTGGCGCAAACGTAAGAAATTCGACCGAAATCTCCCTCGGCCAGGCGGGGTTGCCGGCCCGGGAGCAAAGTTTGGGTTTTTCAAAGTCTACACGCATCAGGAATACTCCCAGTTGGAGGAGCTGGAGCCGCTCGGCGCAGAGCGGCGCGCTGCCCACACCTCTTCCCCGGGTGCCTCCGCCGTGCGCTCCTCGGTTCCGAAGCCGCGTTTGTGTCCCACCGCTCTGAATTCCGGGCCTGCCCTCTGTATCACCCGAGCGCCCAGGACTGGCGCTCCTCGCAGGACTTTTGATCAAGAGTTTCGTCCAGGAGTTTTGATTGTATCGGGACATAATGTGAAAGCAAAATTGAAATAAACGGCACCGTTTTAAGTCTGGAAGTCTGACCCAGTCGCTTCGGCAACGGGGAGGTCGGGCGCCGGAAAGGGGGTGGGCGGCGAAGAGCCTCTGGGTGGGAGCCTTGGCTTGAATGGGACTCTCCGGCTCTGCTCTTTTTAGAGGCTTTTTTTTTTTTTCCTGGCCCAGTATTCAGGGATGAAGGTAATTAGCTCCTGGAGGGTGGGGAGAAGGGGAAATGAATAATAGCACAATAAGCAACGTGTCTCGAGTTGTTCCTGAGGCTCCCCTGACTGAGAGATTCACGGAGCAAGCGGCCACCCTTGGAACTCGGGCCCTGTGTCTCCTCCACGCGCAGACCCGGCCTCGCATCCCCAGCCGGCGCTCCGCAGCCCCAGCGCCCTGCAGCCCCAGCGCCCTGGCCCAGAGGGATCAGCGGGGACTTCGGAAGTGGGCAGTGGGCCCGAGTGCTTTTGTCTCCCCGCCTCTCAGCTCCCCTCCGCGCGAGTCAGTTGCCAGGGAAGCCAAGGTGAGGTGGAATAGCGGCCCTAGAGGGCTTTATTTTCTAAAACGATTCTTTTAAGAAAGAGACACTTAACAATATTTTCTCCGCATTCTTCCGGTTGGGAGGAGAGGTGGGGAGAGCTGGAGGGGCTGCGGCGGAACTAGCGGGACCCAGCAGCTCCCCTCCCCCAAAGCCAGCCTGCCAGCCACGCGCCACGTCGAGGGTGCTCTCCGCCAGGGACTGTAGCCACCGCCCAAGGAGGCTGTGCCCAGAAGGCGCTTGGAGCTCACTAGGCCAGTGGGTAATCACCCCTCTTCCTGTGGAGATCAGCTGGGTGACTGTGACAAGTCGCCTCTCCAGCCCCACCGGTACGAAGACAGAGAGGGATCTAAGAGTCCCTCCTGCTCCGAGGTCCCAGCCGTCCTCTGATCCCTGACTGGGAGGCCCTCAGCTCTTCTGCCTGGGCTTAGTGAGCCCTGGCTGCGGCCGGAGCAGGCGGGCATGTTCCAGGCTCCCGAACACTGGGCCTGAGCCTGGGCTGGAGGCCAAGGGGAAGCCTGTGCCCCCAGGCACTGAAGCGCCCTTCGAGCCCCTACTCTGGGGCCTGGGAGGTGAACACAGAGGGGAGCACAGGGGCCTCCTCGGGTGGGACAGAGCGGGGAAGGTGAGCCCTTGCTTCTGCTCAGACTCCAGCTGGGTTTGGGAACCCCTGCTCTCCCAAACCTCTGGTCTGGGCGCTGGCCACCCTCCTCACTCTGGTTCCAGCCCCTTCTTCTACCTGCTTCTTCATTTAAGGTAACCATCTCCCATCACCGTCTTCATGCGTCTGCCCCTGCTGTTTCTTTGCTTCAAGGTGAAGTACACTTTCTCTCCTCTGCTTTGCAAAATCCTGGTCTTTCTGGGGATCTAAGCCATTCAACAAACAGGCTGCCCCCTCTGGGGGTAGGCCTGTCTGGGGGGTCGGGGCAGGTGCTGCTTTCCCAAGCTGCACCCCTCCTCACCGTGGGGTGAGGCCATCTCTCTCAGCTCTGCAGTGGGTCCCACGCCAGGAAGTGCCCAGAACGGCTAAGCCGGCACACTTGGCCCAGAGGGCTCTGGGGAAGTGTGGGGTTCTCCACCCCCAGTCTGCCCTCACCCTCAGGTCTGAGCCTCCCAGGAGCCTGGGTGGGGTTCTTTCCAGGGACCTAGAGTTCAGATGCCTCTCTGGGCTCCAGCTTGTCGCAGCTGGGCCACCTCCCTCAGTGGCGCAGAGGTAGGGGCAATGGTTACCCCTGCCGGAGGCAGGTGAGTCGCCCTTCATCTGAAAATTGTGCTCCGGCTGGTGTGTTGGGGATTGGGAGAGGGAGCGAGAGGGGGGCGTCCTGAAACCTGCACCTGACAAACGGCTCCCTTCAGTATCCAGAACCCTCTAGGCCCTTCTAGATCTGGGCCCTGCCTCCCTCCTACTTTCATCTCCAATAAACCCAACCAGAATGGAGCCTTTAGGGGTTCCAAGACCACCCCCTCACTTGGCCTCACCCTCAGTCTGAAAGACTCCTCCCCTGCCCGGCTCACCTTGGTTACTTCCTTTTCTCCTGCCTCAAGAGTAAACATCGCCTCTTCCAGGAAGCCTTCCTTGCCCCCCATAGGAATAGTGGTTACCCCTTCCTAGTCACCCTCTTTGCAGTGTGGTCTCTCTTACCACACTGCCTTTGCTCCCCAGTTCTCTGAGGCCAGAGGCTCCGTTTGCTTCTCCCGGGGTGGGGGTGGGATGGGGGGGATAATATCCGGGAAGTTTCTAGGACCCAAGGAGCCCAGACCCGAGTTCTAGGCCTAGGGTAGAGCCGCATTGTGCTTCCGGGAGCTGCGGGCGGTCGCTGGATCCTTGCCCCCGGCCGGGTCACTGTGGGCCATGCTGTCCGCCGAGCAGCCCCGCTCCCACGCCGCCCCCTCGCCACTCTCCCTCGCGGCAGCTTCCACGTTAGCCGAGCTGGGAGTGCGCCCTCCATGCTGCGAGGGCGTGTGGGTGCTGACAGCCCGGAGAACGGGCTCCTAATGAGAGCATAATGACCCCGATGGAGAGGGAGCCTCGCCCCGCTCCGTGATTGTTGCCTTAATGGGGTAGTGGTGGGGGAGAATGCGGGGCGGGCGAGGAGGCAGGACGCTTCCACGGGTGCTGGGGTGCCAGGCCGGGGCCTGAGGCCTCCGCGCACGCAGAGGAGAGTGGGAAAACCCAGGGGTCCTGATCGCCGCCTGCGCCGGGCCTCTGGCAATGATGTGCCACCTGCAAGTGCTCTCCCCCCAGATGTGAGGGCTGGGCTGGAAGACGGCTCGGGTTTCCTCCAGTCGGGGCAGTCCCTGATCAAGGCGTCCCAGACTCTCAGCTGCCCCCTGCCATTCCCTGCCCACCTCCCAGCTTGCGCTCCGCCTGCCCTGGTCACCGCCACTGGCTTTCGCCCGAAAGAGGGAAAACGGCTCCCTGCCCTGGCGGAGGCAGCGGCGCCGGCACAGAGGAGGACAGTCCGGAGGGAGAACCAGGCACTCCTGCCTCTGAGCCACTTCAGGGGGGTGACAGAGTCCCTGGGGTGATTACAAAGGTCTTTTGTTCGCTCTGGGTACGGGCGCATTCTCTCCGAGCCTCAGTTTGCCTACATTTCAACTGGGGACAATGGTGCCTTCTCCACAGGGCGGTTGCTCAGATTACGCTAAAAGGTACAGAAAATGCTCAGCATGGCCCCACACATAGTAGGTGCTGAGTAAACGGTAGCAACAATAAGGAGCAGTGGACATCTGGCCACGCCTCTGTCACAGAAGCAGGACACAAGTGGACATGGAACAGAGGGGAAGCTGAAACCAGAGAGGGTGAGACAGGGAGCGAGGGAACTCGGGACAGGGCCCCGCGGTCCTTCTCTCCCCTCCCCCAACACTCGCCTCTCCTCCCCTCCATTTCTTCTCCAGAACCGGGGATTTTACCCCCGCAGCATCTCTCCTCGCCATTCCTGTTGCTCACACTTTGCCGTTGACCCTTGGGGGTGAGGTGTCTGCACGGTCCCCCCTTAGGGCTTGAGCCCCGTCTGCCTGTCTGTGCCCTTCGGAGGGTGAGACCCTTCAAAGCAGGAGCGGAGCCCTTGTCATCTTGCTCGGTCCGGTGCCTCCCGGGCGCCTGGCACAGAGCAGGTGTCCTGCGATTGCATCATGCTGGAACCACACTGCGCTTGGCACGATGGCCGGACGTGGACCCGGCCAGGGAACCTGCCCTTCAGGGGAACTTCCTGGACCGATCAGTGGGTCCCCCGCCCCCATCGCCGACAGGAGTGCTGACTGGGAAGAGCTCCCAGCAACCCCCCCCCCACACACACACAGGCAGGGAAACCTTCCCAGGCACCTGTGCTCACTCTCCACTCTGCCCATGTCACTCTGTGCTCAGCCAGTTCCCAGGAGGTCCCAGCCCGGACTCAGGGAGAAGTAAGAGGCTGCTTAGATGTACGGGCTGGTGTTCTGATTCGTCACTAGATCCTCTCGAGGCTTGGATGAGGCTGCCTGCACTTCTGGCAGCTGTAAGGAGACCCAGACAGCGGAAGTCAGGAAAGAGGGCTTCACGGCTGCAAAGGGAGGGTTTGGGTCATGTGGCCACAGCCCAGAGCCCAGGGAGCCTTTGTCCTCTTGCTAAACAGTGAGGAAGTTGGGGGAGAAGTGCAGGGGAGGGGCCAGGGACTTCCCCTGCCCGACCCAAGCAGGCTCCCCTTTGACCTCCCTGGCTTCTCTTGAACTCTGCTTGTCTGTCGGCAGGGCCTTCCCTCCCCAACACCCATCAGGGCCTTGGCCTCTGCTGACCCCCGACCTCTCCTGTTCAGGTTACAGCCTGAGCCCCGGTGAAGCTCCTCTCTCTCCCAGTGCCCAGTGCCTGGTTCCCTGGATGAATGACTGCGCACACAAGTGGGTGGGCAGATGGGTGGCTGGATGGCTGGTTGCATCGTGGGCACCTTTGCTGGTACCCCCGACTGCGAGCACTGCAGAGGCACCCGCCTGGCTGTCCGCCTTGTCACAGCTCTGTTCTCAGGGCCCAGCGCGGTTCCTGGAGGGGAGCCGGGAGCATGCAACGTTTCTTGGATGACTGGGAGAGGAACTGCAGGACTTTGGCGCTGGGACTCCTGACGGGGAGGTGCTGGGATGCAGGCTCAGCATCCTGCTCCCAGCATCCCGCCCTGCCCCCCTGAACAGCCACGTTTGTTTTAAAGCAACGGAGTTGAATTGGAGTGGCCCTTGCATGCTGCTTGCCCCACCCCCTCACCCCCTCACCCCCTGCAACAAACTGTCAGCTCCTTAGAGAACAGGGATCTTATTTTATTTCCTTTAAAGGGCAGAAATACCTTTCCCTTCCCCCAACAGCCCCTGTCATGGGATTTAGGATTGGGGCTGGCTGAGTGGTTAGTTAATGCTGGATCCAGCCCTGAGGCCTGTGGTTGTGAGGGGGGGGGTGTCAAAGCCCCTGCTGATGGTACCTATGGGGGGGGGCGGGGAGAGAACAGAAGATTTTTCTGTGCTAGCAGCGAGGTGGCAAGATGCAAACAGCGGCCACGCAGTGGCTGGGCCAATGAGGGACCTGGAATTTCCCCAGCAGACCTGGGCTTGTGGCTAGTCGTGGGTGGGGTCTCTGGGGTTGTGTTCTAGAAAACTGAGTGACCTCTGAAGTCCCTTCACTGCTTCGGGTTCTGCGGAAGACCGTGGACATGGAACCATCTAAAAAAAAACCCCAAGGATTCCCCAACCTTCCTTCTTCCTCCACACACCCACGCCCTGCTGGGGAGTGCAGCCCAACGGAGCCCTCTGGAAGCTTCTGCCAGCCAGCAGCAGCCTGCTTCCTCAGGTGAGGCTCCAAGAGCCTGTCTCCCGTCCTCAGAAAGGACTGCGGACTGCCAGGGCCACGTTCAAAGGGGGAAGAGGAACTCACGGACAAAGGAGAGGCCCTGGGCATCTCTTTCTTCCTCATTTGAAAGGACGCTGTGCACTCTGCCCAGATCCTGAGCTGGGCAGACTCGCCTTTGTATTTGGAGAGACTCAAAAATAAACTCCCCAATGTGTACTTCCGCTGAGCAGTTCGGACGGTTTTATAATGGCTGAGTGACTCCAAATACGGAATTAAAATGCATCTGGTGAGAAACCTGCTAGTTTACTAACTTATCTTGGTCAAAGTTGGTCCATTTAGGTCTATAGCAATGTTCTAAATGCTCTCTCTCGCTCTCCCTGTCTCTTTCTCTCTTTTTGGAGTTCATTTCAGGTAGATGGATTGTTTACTTATTCTGAAGGTGCCAGGGGAGAGGGCACGTCAGCAATACCAGTTGGGCTGTGGGGCAGGCTCCGGCTCATCCATCACGTGGTGTCTGCCTGTCTGGTGCTTTTCTGCCTGCTCCTCTGGGCTCCCCGAGCTTCCCACGTGGGAATGTGCTTGGCAGGTTTGCGAGCCGGTGGACCTAAATAATCTCCCGCATCAGTATGAGTGATGGCGGTGCTCCGTGGGGCGTCAGGCTTGGGAGCTCTTTGCCTGGACTGTCTAAGGCTGTCCCTGTCTGTCGTGAGAAGCTGGGGCCCGGCTGAGGGCAGGAGCAAGCCTGTTCCCCCAGGAGCCCCTGCATGACCTCCGGGATTCCATCCCAGCTAGAAGCCTATGAAACTCAAGATTCTTGGGGCCGGAGGTGGGAGTCTTCAGGCCTGTTTCCAGCTTAAAACGGCCCCTGGAATCCTGCCTTCTCACCCCAAGCCACGGAAAAAGCCAGCCGGTGACTGGCTCTTGGAGCCATGATGTGAGTCTTCTTTCAGCTCCTCCAAATTCATTTCCCCCCAGGAGCCAGAGGGAGCTTCTCAAACGCAACCCAAACCAACAATCCTCTGCTTAAAACCATCCGGCGATCGGCGCCTGCTGACCCCTCGCAGCTCCTCTTCTGCCGCTTTCCTCGAGTGCAGAGCGGCTCATTCTGGATTTTCTCAGTTCCTAGGCTGTTCTAGGCTCTCTCCTGCCTCGGAAGCTCTGCGCACGTTCAACCTTCTGGGGGGAGGAGTACCCTTCCCCTCCTGAATGCTTCGTGGGGCTGTTTCCTCCTCCAGGTGCCAGCAGGCCACCCCTGATTCCTCCCTGGGGCCCTGGCCACTCAGTGACGTCACCAGTTGAGCTCTAATTACGCTGCCCCCCCCCAGGTGCTCATTTCTCTGTTTGCTTCTTTACTGTCTCTCCCCCTACCTAGGGACGGAGATCTGGGCTATCCTGGGTGTCACCTTGTCCCCAGAATTTGGAACAGAACCTGAACTGGCAGGTGCTCGATTCATGTATGAATGACCGAAAGGCCCACCAGTCACCGGATCGAGTTCCCCGGCGCTCTGGGCTTCGGCGGAACCCGGAGCTTCCGTCGCCTCATGGGCTCCTCTCCTCGGGAGCTCAGGGCAGCCATACAACATGTCACCCAGTGGGAGCCACATCCATCCCAGGGGAAGCCACGAGGTCAAGGATGGGGGGTGGACAATGGGTCTCCACAGATCCACTGGATGGGTCTTTTGCTCGTTAAGGTCTGTTGTTAAAATTGCTTAATTCAGCTAACCACGCTGTTGGACTAGGGAAAACTGAAGTGAGCCGTAAATTATTGAATTTTTCCACTGAAGTTATTCTGCAGAAAGCAAGCACCAACAAGAGAACGAGGAGAAAAGCAGCCCAGATACCGGTCCTGGAATGGCAGCTGGGCCCGGAGCAAGGTGGGCCACGGGGTGGGGCCAGAGGGCAGAGGGTCGGGGCTGCAGATTCCTGGGCACAAAGCAGAAGGCAGCTTGACTCTCTCCGAGCTGGGAGAAGGTGGCCCTGGGGCAGAAAGGGCAGTGATGTGAGTCTAAGGCTGGTGCAAAAAGACCTGTGTCCTCCGATGGCAGAACATCCGCCACAGCAATCCCCAGGTGGCCCAGAGCCGTCAATCAAACATTCATTCAGTGAGGCTCAGCTCACTTGCCGCCTCTGAGCCACCAGCTCAGCGCCACAGGTCCCCCAGAAGAACCCGGCCTTGCCCAGACTGCAGAGGGGGACGTGGTGTGGAGCAGGGTAAGAAATTAGGATGGTGGGGGGCTTGGTGGTCTGCTTTACTGGGTCACCCTCTCCCTCCCACTCCACTGGGGCGTCCTCAGGGTCCAAGTCACTCCCTGGGACTTTTGGCTTCCTCGTCCTTTCTATGGGTAAGAGCAGGCTTTGGATTCAGCAGAACTGGTTGGCAAGGCTGCCTTTGTCACTGGGTAGTGATCAGGGCTCTAGAAACTCCCCTCAAGCTGGCCTCAGCACCACCTTCCCAAAAGGGCGTATTGACCCCCACAGCCAAAACGCCCAAGGAGGATGGAGTTCAGGTGTGGATGAGCCAGGCTGCTTCAACGAGGGCATCGGGCTGCTGCTGTCCATGTCTGGATTACACACGATGGAAGGGGAAGGGTCTGGAAGGGGATAGGACTGGGAGCAGGTCATCCAGTGATGAGGCTGTTGCAGTCATCGGGCTTAGGGACAGAGGCAGCTGGGGCTGCGGCAGGAGCAGGGAGTCTGGAGAACTGTTAGAGCCTTAGCATTAGCGGTGGACCAGGATGCAGAGGTGAGGGGAAGGGGGTGGCAGGGATGGTCTCTTTGGTGTCTCCCAGATTTCCGGTTATGCTGCAGATGGCCACTCTGGCCACCCCCAGAGAGGAGAGCTGGGTCTGCAGCGGCGGGGAGAGTCGAGAGGTCAGTTTGGGACATGTTGCATTTGAGGTTCCTTGGAGCCCTCACATGTCCGTGTAAAATAGATGGCGAGCTAGCAAGTCTGGAGGCCAGGGGCCAGGGGCCAGGCGTGAGCTGCAGGAATAAACTTTGGCCTCACAGGCAGGAAGGGAGGTCAAGAGCACTGAGCAGAGACGAGCTGGCGGAGGGGGAAGGCACCTGGGAAGAGCTGCTATTACAAACACTTAACGGTAGTTGTTGCAGTTGTCCTGCGTGTGTCTTGCAGCCAAATCTCCAGTCCTGAGGCTGCTGCTGCTGTGGTTGGCTTCTGGGATCATGGACCTCACCTCACATCAGCTCCTGCCATCTCCGAATCAAGGCTACGATCCAGAAGGGCTGCGGTGGGCTGGGGGAGGGTGGGGGAGGCAACAGGGAGACTGCAGAGGCACAGAAGGCGGTCCCATTGGCTCCCCTCACCTTCGCCCCGACACACACAAGCCAGGCCTGACACTTTGATTGAACTTAATATCCTTCTTCCTAAAGCCTTCCCTGGAAGAATTACGAGCCTGGCTCCCCCCACAGGAACGGGGGGAGGATGGTATTGGCGATGGCATAAAAGCCGAGGAGAGAGGAGAAAGACACAGTATTTATCCTCAGCAGTGACCTGGAGCACCAGTCACCCTCTGAGCAAGAGCAAGACAGACGGCCACCAAGGGCTTTAAAAATAGAACCACTTCACCGCTTCAGGCAGGGGAGACAGCCGCGGCTAAAGCCAACCTTCCTGATTCTAAGCAACTGATGCCCACGGGGGCCAAGGAGGCTCCTGAGCCGCAGTGAGGAGACAGGGCAGCTGGGTGAGCGGGGAGGGGCCACACCAGCCTCTGGGCCCCGGGCTTTGTCCGGGACTGGCCAGTGTGTACCCTGCCTCTGAAGAGGGAGCAGGTCCACAGGCCACTCGGGCCCTTTAAGGCCAACAGCAGCGTCTTCGGAGACAGCGAGAGGCAATAAGACAAGCTGTTTCTGGAACGGACCAGAACATCTGCATGAAAGCACAGGCTACTGTCTCCACAACAGTTCTCAGAAGATGTGCGTCTCCTTTTTCAGATGATGACAGGGCTCTAAAGACAAGGGTGACAGGGTTGTCATCTGTGCCTCTGGAGAGGCTGAGGGGACTGGTATGGGCTAGACATGGGGAAATGTCACGCCAAGGGGGGGGTGCCAATCCCAAGGGATCTTGGAGGAAGCAGAGGGCTTCAGGGAGGAGGTGACTTTGTTTTATTTTTAATAGACTTTACTTCTCAGAACAGTTTTAAGTTTATAGAAAAACAGAGAAGATTGCACAGAGAATTCTGATCGTGGTTAGATTCCCAGTCAGGGCACATGCCTGGGTTGCAGGCCAGTTCCCAGCAGGGGACTCACGAGAGGCAACCATACATTGATATTTCTCTCCTTCTCTCTTTTCCTTCCTCTCTAAAGATAAATAAATAGAATCTTTTTAAAAATGACATTTCTAGGTGTAGAGTTTTGGGCATTTATCCTGCTTGGTGTGCCTCCAAACTTCCCTGGAGATTGGTGCCTGTCATTCATTTTGGAAACGTTCTCATCTGTATTTTACTTCAAGTATTTGCTCCATTTCCTCTTTATTTGCCCTCTGGTAGTCCAATTACATGTTTGTGAAACTTCCTGAAATTGTTCGACAGTTCTTGGATATTTTGTTATTTTTTGGTCCCATTTTTTTCCTCTTTGTATTTTAGTTTTGAAATTTCTATTGACATATCTTCAGGTTCACTGGTTCTTTCCTCATCCACAGTCAATCCATCGATGAGTCAATCAAAACCATCCTTCATTTCTGTTACAATGTTTTTTTATCTCCAGCATTATCCTTTCGACTGTTTCTCAGAGTTTCCATCTTTCTGTTTTATATTACCCAGCTGTTCTTGCATGTCGTGCCTTTTTCCATTAAAGACCTTTAGATATTAATTATAGTTATTTAAAATGTTTTTTTGTCTAATAATTTCAAAATTAGTGTCTTAACCAAGTCTTTGAGGCTGATGCTGTTACTTGCTTTCTCTCTTCTTGTGTTTTATGATATCTTATGATTTTTTAGTCAAAAGCCAGACATGATATGTTGGGTATTAAAAACTGAGCTAAACAGGCTGTTAGCACGAGGTTGTATATTTATTGGCTAAGTGTTGGTCTAAGTTGAACACTGGGCTTTCCAATCTCTTCGGTGTCCTTGTTATTATGGCCACTTTTCTGTTTGGATTTTCACATTCCTAATGTGAAAGAAGTCTCGTTCTTAAGTGGAATCTGAATCTTGTAGTTCTGTCAGCTGCAATCCACCACTACTACATGTGAGCCCTGTTCTGGTGGTGGTATGGTGTGGGGGAGGGGAGGCATTCTGTAATCTTAGGATGAAATCTCAGGGTTTCAGTGTGCTTCTGTCCCCCAGCGGTGACCTTCCCAAGGACTTCTTATCTTTCTTTTCCTCCCCCTTTCCTCAGGTGAGGGAGGGAGGCCAGAGGGGGCACAATTGTTTTTCTTCCTCTGTGAGATAAGATAGATGACTCTGGTCAAATTATTTTGTGTGGTTCGCAGGCCCACACTCAATCCACTGAGCTACACCAGCCAGGGCTGGACAAATTATTTTAACTGGAGAATAGGCCTTTGTTAAATGGAGAATACACTGGACATATTTCAAAATGTCACTTTTCTCCTTGCTTTGCCAGAAACATGAGAGATTTGTCATGGCTTTGCACCCTGAAAATCTGGTGGGGTTCCTGGAGGTAAAACCCACGAAAGTGTGAGGAACCGGTAAGACTGGGCCCCGGGGGTCTTCTCGCTCTGCAGCTAGTCCTTGCCTATCCCCCAGAGACTGACCGAGAGCCCCATTTCCAGGTCCCACCGGCGTCTGCCGCCAGCACGTGGACCTGGCTCGTGTTCCTTTGCATTTGCCATTCCCTCCTGATGCTGGGGCACCAGTCTGCCACCCCCCACCCCCAGGCTTGGTTCTCTAACAGGCTCAAGAAGATCCATCGATTTGCAGTTTGTTTCACTTTTTTCTCAGTGTAAGGACGGGAGGACACCTTCTAAGCTCTTGACGTGTCAGCACTGAAACCAGAAGGTGAATTTTGAGCCGGGTCCTGGGGACAAACATGACTTCTCCAAGAGTCGAGGTGAAGGTAGCTGGGAGTACACAGGCCCGCCCAGACCCGCCCTGCGGGGCCTGCTCTTACTCTTGCTGAGTGACTACCAGGAACTTACCCACAGAAGAAAGTCTTGTCCCAGTGGACACTGGCTGTGTTTTGACCACCCCACCTCACCCTGCCTTTTGTAACAGCCCTCCAATGCCAATCAGACGTGCAACCCTTTGGCCCCCTCCTCCAACACCAGTCTGCGTGTTTAAGGCGAAACCATTTTCTCCAGGGGCTGACTCCAGCCATATGACTTTGGCCTGATCAATCAGAGTCTCAAGTTTTCCTGGACACAGCGATTGGTTGAGGGATGTGCCTGTGATCTCACTGGAGCCAATGAGATGTGAGAGGGCGTAGGTTCTGGGGCTACCTGCAGGCGTTATGATGACAATCACACCCATGTGGACAACTGATCTGGGCAGGAGGAAAGCCGTGTCCTGCCCATGTCCTTTACGCCTCTGCTTCCAGCTGTGCCTGAAGACGCTTGAACTCATGAACTTGTCACTTATGGGATGATGTCCTTTCTGTTTAAGCCATGTGGACTGGGTTTGGGTTCCTTTGGGAACTTGCTGCCTGCCAAGGTCCCGAGTGATACAGAAATCTGCCCCAATCCAGTGCAGGGAAGCCAGGGAGCAATGCCACACCCCGGGAGGTGGTGCCTTCTTGGGGGGACGTCAGACCTCAGGGGGAAACAGTTCAAGTCCCACCAAGCACGTGTGTGGTACTGGGCTGAGCACTCGTTTGCTGAGGGATCATACTTGGGGGCTCTTTCCACCTCTTTAACGATCTGTTCTTTACCCAAATTTTACGGGCTGTTTCCCCGATATCCTATTGACTCAGGCATGGGATTTTGAAATGGCTAAGATATTTGCTCTGAGATGAGTTGGCCTTTCCCTGTCTCTTTATACCCCTGTTGAAAATGCTGCTCAGCAAACCCAGGCCAGCACCTCGTCTGTCCCAGGCCCTGCACTGGGTGGAGGGGACGCCACCCCATCCCAAGAGGAGGGCGTGGCCTAGGGGGCAAAGGAAAGCAGGACTGAGACCCAACGTGTCCCCTCCCTGACCTTCTTGACTTTCTCTCGAGCCTATTCCTCTGCTGTGCTTCCCTGACCATCTAATACCCCCACCCAGGCCTCCCACTTCCAGAATATGGCCCTGTGTACTAACTGCGGCACCGACAACTCCACCCCGCCCCCGCCTGCCCCCTGCCCCAGCTGGCTGTTCACCATGATCCCTGGGAAAGGTGATGTCCGAATGGAGAAGCTTGGGATGGGTGGCTGCTTAGGGAGCTTCCATGGGCCGGCGGAGGGGGGCGTGCAGGTGCTGGCCAGGAAGCAGGCAGGGGGCGTGGTCCAGTAGTGGAGTTTGAAGAATCAGGGGAGGGGCTGTTTTAAGTCCTGTCTCTCTGCTCCTCAGAGTGTCCTGCTTACTCAGATTCCAGAAGGAGTAACAACGGGAGAAGTGGAGACTGTTCAGTGGAAAGCAGCCACTGCACCCGGGTTTTAACCCTGACATTGACCCTGATGTGTTGTAAGACCTTGCATGAGCCCCTTTACTTTTCCAGGGCCTCAGTTTCCCCACCTGCGCAGTAGGAAGGGTCGTTTCTCTTTGGCTCAGCTCCCTTATCCTCAGGGACACTGAGGATAAACGCGGTAACAAACAGAAAAGAGTTTGAGATGAAAAGCACCATAAAATAAATTCAAGGTGTTATTATTTTAAGGTGAAAAATCAGAACTTATAAAACCGGGCATAAAAATGTCCTGGTGGATATATTTTCATTCTAGAGAAAATTAATGGTTACATCTTGGGCTTGAATTTTCCACAGCATCAGTCCCAGAATGTTGGCACCAGAATCTCCTGTAGAGATATGGAGCCTCACCCCTCCCCACAGAGAGTGTGAGGCCCAGAGAGGGCAGGGACTTGCTGGGGTCACACAGCAGGTTAGGGACTCAGGGTGGGGAGCAGGAGTCCTGACACCTTTTTCTACATTTTCATCCTTTTCACGGGGCTGGCAGGGGCTGGCAGGACCAAACCTCTGGGCCACCTGACGCTAGGAGACCCGCCTGGGCAACTGCCAGGATGGACAGCCCAGGGGACCCTGGGAGGAAATTCCTGCCACAGTTGCTGACCTCAGCTTGTCAGACTGAACTGGCTTGACCCCGGGAACTCTGCTGCCGGTCACGTCCCCCTCGCTGGTCTGGCTCCTGTACAGTGGGGCTTGGTGTGGTTTGAGTGCAGAAGTAATTGCAATATATTGAGGTTTGGTATTGTAATAAAAATGGGGGCCATTACAGCTACCATTTATGTCATTAGTATTTAGTGGTGGTGTGTTGCAGCTTTTTTAGTGCGCATAAAACTGTCGCTGCTTGCAGATATGTCACGGCACTGATATAAATTTAAAGGGTTGGAAATCCATAAGTCATAAAAACTAGATAGTAAATAGCAGCAGAACAGGATGGACAAGAACTGTTGCATTAGGCATGCAAATGCTCACGGATTTGCATGCCTAGTGCTTGCATTAGCATAATGAGAAGCACATTTACATTAGATGGACTTGATTAACTAGGCCCTTGTAAATAAAGTCCACGCAGCCCAAAGAGGGGGAGTGTGGGCCCCAGAGGAGGTGTTGGTGCAGGACCCAAAGGGCAAGTAGAATCACTTCCTGTTTTTTCTCTGGTGGCGTGGGAGTCCTCAGCAGGGACCTGAGGTAGCGGTAGTGGCCGACGTGCAAGGTAGTGCTTACTGGCCACTTATTTTTACGTGCATTCACACACTTAATCCCCGTAACAGCCCTATTATCATGTCCAGTTTACAGATGAGGAAGTTGAAGTACCGACTGGGAATTTATCAGAGTCCAACTCTTACTAAGTGGCAGAACCAGGATACGGAACCCAGACGGCCAGACCCAAAGCCAGACCCAGTAGCTCTAACTGCTATTCCTGTTTCCTTCATTCTCTCCATTCCTGCATCCACGCAGTCAATGCCTACGGAACACCTGCTACGTACCAGCCTCCTTGCTTCTGGTAAGGATACAGGTAAAAAGGTAAAGGCTCACTCTCTTCCTAAACACCTCATGTAGTCTAATGGAGAAATTGAGAAGAAAGCAAAGATCCCCACACTGTGCTCAAGCCACCAGGAAAGGCAGGTCCAAGAGGGCTTCCTGGAGGAGGTGCCCCTTAAACTGAGGATCAGAGGATGGATAGGTGTCCAGCAGGTGAGGGATAGAGGGCTGGAGCCTTGCTCAGGGCACAGCAATGCAGATCCGTGGAAATGGAGAGCCCTGGGTGTGTCCTTCACCTAGGAGTTCCTCAGAAAAATTTTTTGTAGCTCGTTTGGGGCCCAGAGCCCTGAGAAACAGCCAAGTGCTGCCTAGATCATGGGCCCTCAGAGCCACCAGTCCCCAGATCCACTTCCCAGGCAAGTTCTGACAGCTGGAGCTTCCCAGAGCCTGGGAGCACCATCACCTCCGACCTGTCTCCAGCCTCCAATGAGCCATCAGCAAGGCTGTCCCACGGGGTCCGGGTAATGTTGACTCTGAGCTGGAACTAAGGCTGAGGGTGGGCTCTCCGAAGCTATGTTTCTTGGAGGTGCTGGTCATGTGGTCCAGTTCATGGATGCGTAGTTTGTGACAGTATAACCATGTGCCCAGGGACATTTTATTAGTGAGCACACGCATATGCATGTTGGTCCCTGTTCTTGGGAACGTGCAGCAGTGTGTGTCTCTGTAAACACACACACCTCTGGGTGAGTACACACGAGGGTGTGTTTGCTAAGTGTGTACCGAGGCTCTCTGTGAACAGAGTTCCGATGTGTTCAGTTGCATCTGTGTACACACACATCTGGAAATGCTGAGGAGTGTCAGGCAGGTGCGTGGGGCCGGGCTGAGAGCTGACACTGTCATTTCTTCCTGGGAACATTGAAGCCTCTGAAATTCTCCCCATAGGAGGCAGCACCTGAGTTGCTGCCAGCTGGGCTGTAAATCCCTTTTATGTGGTCTAAGGCCGTTATCTAAGGCATTGGCCTTGACCTGGAAAGTCTAAGAGATGGCAGGGTCTGCAAAAAGGGGCGGTAAGAGCCAAGGAGGCTGCAGCCACAGGGCAGGAGAACCAGCCCTCCTCCCTCTGTGCGTCCCACTCCCCACTTTCCTGAGATGGGGACGCAGGTACACAGGGGCAGATTAATACCAGCGGCACACTCTCACTGAGCTAAGCTTCGCATTATGAACTTGTGTGATTCACAAGCCAGATCCCTGAGGATTCCGAGTCCCAGCTCCCACAGAGATGTGGAGGTACAGTGGGTCACAGTGACCCGTTGGGACTGGGTGTCGGGTGGTGTCCTCCAACCGCACAGTCCGGCACTTGGGTGCCGTGTTCTTCCCGGATAGACCTCATAGCCAAGAGGTTTCTGGTCCCCAGTGACAGAGGCCGTTCTGGCCCAAAAGGCCAGCACAGTGAAGCTCTTTCCCCTTCGCCACTCTTTCTTACTCATTATTCTCTTCGCCCTGAAAATGTCCACACCTCAGCCCCCCACGCCCAGAGCTTCCCCTGGAAGGCCGTGCCCAAGACTGTCCTCCCAGTGGCCCCAACCTTTTGTCCTCATCAAAATCGCCCGTCTTGCCAGTGGCCACTCGCTCGCCGACTTCTCTCTGCCTTCCATGGTGTTCCCTTGCTGAGCTAACTAATTAGTGCTGAGATGATTATGGCTGCTAATGAAATCAAATGTCGCATTTCCCGGGGCCTGGAATGCAGGAGCTGAACAGGCTCTTTGAGTCACGAAATCCGATGTCCTCTCTCAGGCTCACAGAAGAGCAGGGACCTGCCCAAGGGACCAACAGCAAAGAAGAGGGTGGGCTGGCCTTCAAATCGAGCCTTGTAGTCTGAAGCCCAGTACTTTGCTCTCTTCGCCCACGCCTGGTTTTACAGTTCCTCCCCGAGAAACGAGATGGCAGTGGCATGGAGACCAGTCAGTGGCGGCAACAGTTTGGCCAAGCTGTAGGTTAGGTCTCTACCGGAGAGTCCAGCCAGCTTTGCCGAAGAGTTAAAACAGGCACCCTCTCGAATGGATTTACCATGACGGCTTGCCTACCTCACTCTGGGTACTTGTCTAAGACCCTAAAAATCCTGATCTAGAACATGACCTCTCACACAAGTCCAGATGACCACAAGCGTCAGCTACCCAGATATTGATGTCCTTGTAAGAATAAGACACAGGAAACGGAGAGAAAGGGTAACTTTCACTGAGGTATCTGAGTTCACCATTCAGTACAGCCCTTCTGCCTGGGGGGTTCAGCCAGGGTGCGGGTCCGAGACAGGAGCGAGGGCCATCTGCCACTCTGTGACGCTCCCCAGTAGCTGTCCTTGTTACCTGGTTACCACGCTGGTGATTCGTTTTCTGGGTGGAGCATTTGAAAATCAAGGTAGAGGCAGCAAGAATCCACAAATCCCCCCACGAGGAGAGGAAGCTGGGGGCCCCTCCCAATGGCGGCATCTCCGCTTTGTCGGAACGGAGGTTCTCTGTCAGGCTTTCTCAAGGACACCCTCGGTCCCGCTGCACAGTCGGCCTCAAGGTCTTCCCACCTCCGAGAAACCCAGGAGCTGCTTCAGCCGAGTTTCCAAACGTGCGTTTAGGCTGGATTTACGTCTGCGTTGCTACATATTAAACGATGATGATTAAAAACATTCGCACGGCTCTTTAGCAGCGATAGATTATGTATCCGTTACCTAAGTCTCAGCGAAGGCTTTATTAATTCATTATTATTTTATCAACAGACAATAAACTGTTCTATTAAATCTAAATTAGACAGATATTTGGGGAGGGATCATCTGAAAGGACCTCGGCTGAGACTATCCCCAGGGAAGGACTTAATGAAGTTTCACACAGTTAATAACCTTCAGTTCATAAATAAACCATGGAAATTTAAAGACCTGCAAAATGCTAAAATAAGATGTTGAGACTCAACAAAGGAGACATGAATGAGCTCTCTTGGAATCCCCTCCTTGTAAGAGATATAACCTTTACCTTGAGACAATATTTATTAGGCACCTGGGAGAACGTGGTACCACGTGGGGACTTCAAGGCGACCTCTGCCCCGATCCCGAAATTCCTCAGGAAATGGGCTTGAAACAATGTCTTCTCCTCTCAATCTATTTTTGACTTTTAAATATAGTTTGGCCTGAGAAGTGAGAGATGAGAAAGGAATTCTGCCCTGAAGTGGGAGGAGACCACTCCCAGCCAGTCGGGTGAGGTCAATGGAAAGCCGTCTCAGAACTGCGCCCTCTGGAGGCCGGGCCAGGGATGTAACTTTTGGGGCTCATGGCGGAATGAAATGCAGGGCCTCTCGTTCAAAAAATGTAGTGAAAATGTTAACGACCCGTGAATGCAGGTGAAGGTTCTATAGGTGTTCATTAAATTTTACCAAGTGCCACTGTCAATAATTGGATGTAATTCTCCATAGAACGATTGATGATTTTAAGATGGTGACCACAGAACACTGGTGTGACCTCGGAGGTTGGGCCGCCTGACCCGGTGGCTTCCTGAGCAGGGCGGGCGAGACCCAGGAAGCAGAGGCTTTGTGGTGGGACAGCTCTGGTGCTGCACTGGAACCTGAGGGTGTCGAGGTTTAGACACCCCGGCTTGGGACAGAAAGAAAGGGAGAGACGCCAACACAGTGGAGGTGTCCTGCCCCCCCAGATGCCTGGAAAGGAGGTGGCCTAGGGCCTTTGGCATGGGACACATGAGATATTTGTGACGGGCTCCTTGGGGCACTGAGAAGTGCCTGCAAGTCTTCATGACTCCCCCATAGTCAAGACTCTCTCCGGGGCCCACGGGTGACAGAGGGTTTTGGAGGGTCCCGGAGTGGGGGAGTGGATGAGTGGGAGGGTTTGGCAGGGCAGTTGGTTGTCCTCGTCCTTCTTTTTAATACTTTTTATTGAATTTATTGGGGTGACATTGGTTAATAAAATGATGTAGGTTTCGGGTGTATAAGTCTATGACGCCTCATCTGTACGTTCTCTTGTGTGTTCACCACCCCAAGTTGGGTTCCTCCCATCACCATTCACCCCCCTTTACCCTCCTCTACCTTCCCCACCCTCTTTCCCTCTGGTCGTCACCACACTGCCGTCTGCGTCTATGGCTCTCTTTTTCTCTTTCCCTTCCCTTCCCTTCCCTTCCCTTCCCTTCCCTTCCCTTCCCTTCCCTTCCCTTCCCTTCCCTGCCTTCCTGCCTTCCTGCCTTCTTTCTCTTTCTTTCTTCTTAGTCCCTGGTTGTAATTCCCAATGCCAGTGTTAAGGGCAGACTGTGTGTCTCAGATGGGGGCAACTTAACACACAGGTAGACCAGCAAGCTGTTGTTGGGGGCCTGGGTCTCTCCATACCTGTCTTCCTGTTGGATGCCTGGGATTCTACTCGGGTTCCTTTGTGGGAGGGCTACCTTCGACCCCAGAGCCTTCAGTGGGAGTGGCTGCTAGACTCCTGGTACCGTGGAGTGGAGGGCAGACACAGGGAGTTGCCACTGACCAGCTCCGAGGCCCAAAACCCATGACTTTCATCTTAACAACACACGCCATGGCGAGGGGCAGCCCTGGGTTTGAATCCTGGTACTGTGACTCGTCAGCTGTGAGACTTTGGGTGAGTCACCCATTCACCCACATGAGTACCGAGTCCCTCAGTCCCGGGCATGGACCACGTATGTCCACCTGTACATTGCAGATCAGAGGAGGAGGCAGGCAGCAAAGGAGAGGGAATTAGTGGATAAAAACAGCTCGTTGTAAGTTCATGAAGATGCAGCCGTAGAGGATGGCAGGGATGGGAGGGAGATAAACTATGCAGATGGGGTAGTGAGGCTGGGCTGCTCACTGGAATTAAAGGAGGAGCCGCGCGGTGAGAGCCACCCAGGCAGACGGAACTAGGTCCAGGGGTTAGTGAAAAGCTTGCATGTTTGCAGAACCAAGAGGAAGACGGGTTGACTTGACCAGAATGATACAACCTCAGAGAGACAGGGGTGAGGCCGTGCTGGGCATTGCAGCCCAAGGAATGGACGTCAGATTTTATAGTCTGTGCAGAGGGAAGCCTGGAAAGGATTTTAAGCAGAGGGGTGATGTGATCTCGTTTTTTGTTTTATAAAAAGATCACTCGATATAGCGAGGTGAGTCATTTGGAGGAGGAGTGAGCGTTGGCCTGGGGAGAGGACAGGGTGCTATTTCAGAGATGACAGGGGTAGTGAGGACGGAGGGAAGGGGGCTGAGTCGAGGTTTATTTGGGGAGCAGCGTCACGCAGACTAGCGGGTGAGCTGGACCTCAGGGCGGAGAGATGGTTTCAGAGATGGTTCCCTGCAGGAACAGTGGTGTCGTTACCAAGAGGGTCAGAGTGAGACAAGAACAGGTGTATGGGTGCAAGTGGGGCCCACACAGCTGGGCATCACAGGTGGGAGATGTCCGCACGGGCTGCAGCTGGCCAATGGGTGTTGGCTTTTTGGGGGAAGACATTTTGGCTGCAGCTAGAACATGAAAGTCCCTGGTGCAGAGCTGCTTCTGGAGACCCTGGGAAGAGATGCGACCTATCTGCCGCATCAGACATCACTCAGGAGGCGCAAGTGTCCCCTCCTTCCCCGAGCCTCCTTTCCTTCCAACCTGGGACCGAGTGGGCCGGTCCCCCACAGGCTCACAGGCAGCAAGGCCGAGTGAGGGCCCCGCCCAGCATGCAGGAGGAGCACAAGCTCAGCTCAGCCCTAATTATAGGCTCCTCTCACGTAAGCGCCTCATTTCTGAGCAACGTGACCCAGCGGGTTGTGCTGGGAGGACTGTCACAAACAAGGTGGACACGGGCCTTTGACACTGCTCTCACGCCCAAGGTAGAGGCCACACTGATTCATTTCATTTTCAGTGCCATGAGCTGGAGAGGAAGGTGGGCCCTGGCATCGGGTCCCACACACAAAGCGACCGTGAGCCCATCTGAAGCTGCAAGGACAAAAGACCTTGGTTGCTAGGAGGACAGCAGTGGAGAGGCCCCGCACTGGCTGATTGTCCGGGCGGATTAAATATACATCGAAATGTGAATCACTGGAGGCTTTTTAAAGACTGTTGCGTGCCATACAGGAATCACATTCCTCTTCCGGTGAAAGGCAGCAGTGGGCATCAATTGCGAGGGGATGCTGCGGAAATGGCCGGCCCCACGCAGCCCTGTGTTCCATGTGGAGCACTTCTATTGCACAATGACAGTTTCCACCCAATGTCTGCAAATGCACACAGGCACGACACGCACACACGCACACACACACACTGGCTCTTCATTTGGAGGAATTTTAGAGCTGCCTTTGAATTCTTTTTAAAAATATATTTTATTGATTATGCCATTATAGTTGTTCTATTCCCCCCTTCATTCTCCTCCACCCTGCACACCCTTCCCCCACCATTCCCCCCTTTAGTTTATGTCCACGTGTCTCAAGTTCTTTAGATTCTATATTTCCCATACTATTCTTGCCCTCCCCCTATCTATTTTCTACCTACCGTCTATGCTACTTATTTTCTGTACCTTATCCCCCCTTCTCCTTCTCCCACTCCCCTGTTGCTAACCCTCCATGTGCCTCTCTAGGACCCTCTGGTCACATCTCCAGAAGGGGTTCTTTGCTTTTCAGAATTCATGGGTCTAGATTGGGTTTAGATTGGGTCCATCTGGATAACCCATGGTTAAGCTCCCCTCTTCAAGATCCTTACCCTGCATGCCACCTGCCAGGTCCCCTTTTCTGTGTAAGGTGACCCTCACAGGTTCCAGAGGAGGGGATGGCACCTCTGGGGACATTACTTCGCCTACCACATCCCTGCACAGATTCCTGGCCCGGCTCCCGCAGCCCTGCAGGAGGGCTTTATGTGCCCAGCTAAGAAGAGCCATAAGTACAAGTTCAGTTTCAGCGCAATGGAGGGGGCCTCTCCAGTCAATCAAATTAGAGTTCAATCAGTTCATTTTAATCACTCCTCGGGAGAGATGTAAAAGCCTGTGTTGAGGAACACACAGCAATTTTATTGATGACAAGCTTAATTGTTTCATTTTTCCTCACTGTCTCCAACTCCGAGGACTCTTAATCAGTGGCAGCTGAAGTTCTAATGAAGTCAAGTCCACTCCCCCCCAGTTCACCAGGAGCTGGGAATAATTGGGCCGAGACTCCCATCTAGACACAGCGGCGCCGCCGTTGTTCTCCTGAAAACGGGGCTTAATTGCTTTGCTGATGTTGTTAAGCATTCCTGGGGGGGTGCACACGGCAACACTGCCCACATATGCCAGGAAACAGTCCCCCCAAATATCTTAAAAGGGCCCTCAAAATCTGTCCAGCTGGTAGTGAGGAAGGACAAAAATGACCCCAAGTGTGTCCTCTGTAGGCAGGGCCCCCGGGGAGCGTGCAGGAGGAGCTGGCCCAGGACCACGGGGGTCGGTCTGGAGCCACGCGGGCGTTCACGTGGTCAGCAGCATTTTCCGTCCTCAGAGCAGGGCTCCTCGGCAGGTGTGCGTGGTTGTTTTAGGCAAATGCACGCATCGGCCTTTCTGCAATGCCGTTTCCCTGGAAGCATTTCAGCAGCGGGCGGCTGGCTCTGGCCCCGGGAAGGCAGGGCTCGTGATGGCAGACCTGGGGACTTCAAGCGGCCATTGTCTCAGCCCTGAGAGGGGACAGAGGGGTTGGCGGGGCTGCAGAAACTCCAAGAGGAAAATCAAGGCTTGGAGACACAGACAGACTTGTTGCTGGTGTCCACCAGCCCTGTCAACGTGTCCCCAGTGGGAGCGTGAGGACAGTAAATCAGTAGCTGCTGGGTTTTGCTCACTTGCCACATGGACACAGATTTCAGCTTCACTCTCGTTTATCTCATAAAAACCAATAAATCAGGTGTGGTTCTTCTCTCCTATCACAAGTAAAGAAGTCAACGCACAGGGAAACCACAGCATTTTCCCAAAGCGGTAGAGTTGTAGGAGGGGAACCCAGGTCAGTGCAGGGCACTAGTCCCAGTTCCCTGACCCCCTCTGCCCCAGTGCGGCCATGACAGCAGCATTAAACATGATGGTTTCTCTTGAACCTGACATGTTCCAGGCCTCACACTAAGCACCTCGTGTCTACTGCTACCTCACTGAATCTCCAAAGCAAGTTCCCTAGGAGGCTCCCAGTTTGAGAAGAAGGAGAAGGGAGTTGAGGTCTGGAGTGAAGGCTGCCCGGCTGGGACTCCGACATGGGTCTCTGCTCCGACTCGTGCGCTACCATGGACAGCGCTCTGCCGGAGCAAGGGCCCCCGCGCTGAGCGAGGGCTGATGTTGCCGTCCTCACAGCTGATGGAAATCACGAATGCTACGGCCCTGCACCGGGACGACAGGGGTCAGGACTGAGGCTTGCCTCTAATCATCTTAGAAATGGAGGAAAACAAACACAAAGCCCCGGGGTCTCCACCTGGCAACGGTGCATTGGGAGACCTGTGTCCGGAGGCCATGCCTGACAGTAGCCTTGGAAAAATGATCTGCCTCTGCTGAGCCCCCCCTTGTAGCATTCGGACTGGGCTGTTGCGAGCTTTGAGTGAGATCGCATGTGCATTCTTTTATGTTAGGAATCTTTATTGGGCTTGTACTCCATGCCGAGAACACTTCTAGGAAGGCAGAAAGAAGCACAGCAGGGGCTTAGATTTTCATTGAGATGTCAGATGGTAAACAAGCAAATCAATAAATAAGGGAATTCTTGGCTCTGGCCGGGTAGCCCAGTTCATTGGAACATCGTCTTGAGATGCCAAGGTTGTGAGTTTGATCCCCAGTCAGGGCCCATACAAGAAGCAACCAATGAATGCATCAATAAGCAGAACAATAAATCAATGTTTCTCTTGTTCTCTCTCTCAAATCAATCAATAAAAAAATTTTAAAGAGAATTTTTGCTTCTAATAAATCCTACAAAAATTCATACACTACATGGAACCCCTAGGAGTGGTGGGGAGTGTGGGTGGTCAGGAAAGGCCCTTGAAGAGAAGGTTTGAAACCCGAGTTATCTGCAGAAGCCCACCACGCAGGCATCTCCGGGAACAGCCGTGTAGGCAAAGACCTGGAGGCAGGAATGCATTTGGCTCGTGGAAGAACAGAAGGAAGGCCTGTGTGGCCATAGAGTGAAAAATAAGAGACAGGATGTCAGGTGGAGAGGCAGGCAATGAGCAGATCACCCAGGACCCAGAGAAACTGCCCACAGAACTCGGATTTACCCCGTGTCTCTGTCAGAGTCCAATCCAGGGCCCCAACAGGATGGCGGCAACCCCCGACTCGGTTTTGTGAAAGGTGTTTTCGGGTGACTCAAGGAGACGAGTCTGGAAATGGGGACATCGGTTAGGAAGCTCCCACTGTGGGACATCCTGAGGACTCAGCAAACAATGAGTGGGTGTCCTTGTCATGCCCCCAGAAAGGGGTTCGCACCAGAGGAGACCCACAGTTATATTTATAAGGGGACAGGAGAACTCGAGGTCCGGCCAGCCCCATAAAATGTACGATGAGCATTTTTAGAGACAAGCGTTCATGAATCATCAGGTTCCCTAATGAAGGGAAGAGGGGCGCAAGTGGGAAACAAAGGGAAGGAGTCTGGGTGACAGGAGTGATTGATCAGGGATTTGTTCCCAGCAATTAGGACAGATGACTGCTGAGTCATTTCAACAATAAAGAACAACAGGGCCCCTGAATGGGTGCACCTGGGAGACAGTGATGTCAGCAGAACCTTGTCCTTAAACTCCCACTCCCCAGGCAGCCTTGGCCCATGCAGGTCCCGGTCCTCCTTGTGAGTCAGAAAGAGCAGATAAACAAAACTGTGAAGACTGATTTGTGAGATTGTGTGTGTGTGTGTGTGTGTGTGTGTGTGTGTGTGTGTGTGATGGCGGGGGAGAGAGGGAGGCTTCTTGCCTCGTCCCAAGCCATGGTGACACTTCTATTTATATTTTTTCCTTTCTGCTCTAGCTAACAAAGGGTAAATTCAAATACAATCAAACATCGTAGCGGGGAAAAGATGAAAAGAAAAACGACATTCTTCTGGCATTTGTTTCAAGGCTGCGAAATGCAGAGTATCTTGACAGTGTCGGAAGAGATTACTCTCCTTTAAAATGGGTGTCGGAAAATGGGCTTTATTTACGCAAATCAATATCTTCAATTTCGGCCAGTGGCTCTGGATTTAGTGCCCGACTTCCAGGGAAATGAAGAAAGAGTCAAGCCTCATAACCTTGTGTGGTTTTCATGAAGCAGAAGCAGGAGACCGAGGGTGACACAGTGGGCATTTTGAGGAATAATTGAGCACTTTTCTACTTCTTGGCTGCCTGTGAAGCCAGAGTGCAACGTTGAAGAAAAATAGAGAAAGAAAGAGGAAGTTTTGAGTGTGGGTGTGTGATTGTAAATATTATGGTCTCCCTGAGAAGGTGGTGTTTGAATGAAAACATCCAGGAGATGAGGAAGTGAGCGGGGTAGAAATCAGGGCAGCGGACCCTGGTCCGAGAAGGTGGGAGGGCAGAGGCTCTCTAATGGGGACAGGCTTGAATGTGGGACTGAGGAGCAGAGCGCGGACGGAGTGGGGGTGTTGGCGCAGGGGAGATAGTGGTCAAGTTCAGAGGTCAGAGTGCCCGGATTCTGCGGGGCTTTGTGGTTCGCTAGAAGAAACTCAGCTCTCCTGCTGAGTGAGGGGGCAGTTCTCCGAGGGTTCTGAGCAGGCACGGCCAACCTTTCTCAGCAGCAGCGTCACTGTGGTACTGTATGGCAAACACCCCAAAGGGGAGCAAGCTAGCACCAAGGGGCATGGGGGATCACGGTAGGCTAGAAAGGACTTGAATCACAATAAGTGGCAAGAGGTGTCAGACCTGGTTGTTTTGCAGAACCAACAAGATTTGCTGATGGTGGGATGTGGGACGTGTGAAAAAGAGCACGGTTATCGATGCCTCCGAGGGTTCTGGCTGAAGCCACCAGGGCAGAAATGCCATCCACAGAGATGGAGGAGGTTGTGGGGGTGCCGGGCCTGGGGGACTAGCGATCAGGAGTCCAGTTGGGACATACCAAGTGTCATACATCTTTTATCCATACGAGGAGAGGTGTCGCAGAGATAGTTAGAGGGCTGAGTCCAAAGTTAGGGGAGGGGTGCAGGCGGGAGCTACAGATTTGGGGGCTGTCTATGTTTAGAGGATGATGTAACACCACGAGACTAGATGAGTTCAACAGACAAGTGAGAATATGGGTCAGAGAGGAGAATTTTGAAACCGGGCCCTGGAGTCTTTGACTTTGAATTCCATTGCCTCAATGACGGGAGGACGAAGGCAATGGAAGGAGGGGAAAGAGTGACCGCTGATCCGACTCTCATGGGCAACTTCATCTCTGCTTCACTTCTTTCCTATGCGCTAAGGCCAGGTCCATCTGTCCATCCCTCTCTGTCCATCTGTCCATCCTACCTTTCTCTCTCATGGTGCATGTGAAAGAGCACCTCACAAAACCGGATTCTCAAATGGACTTTGTCTCTAGTTCATCGCCCAGCCTTCTCGGCCTCAGCCTCCCCGTTATTCCCGGGAGAGCACCACAGGGGTCCAAAGGCCTGCTGTGCTGAGTTCCTGTGATTCAGGGACCTGAGAAAAATGTTCTCGTCCTTGCCCCAGGTATCTCACACAGCTCCACTGGGGTGGATGAGGCAAGAGCTGCTCCTTGCCTCTTACTACTGCCTCTGCTGCCAGTTGTGTGTGAAAGGGCACAGGTACAAAGTGACAGGAACCTCGTGGGCCCGCTGGCTCCAGATCCATTTCCACCCCCGCCCCCTGAGCTGCGGTCTGATCTGAGGATGACTTCGCCGGATTGGAGAGGCTGGCACGCAGATGTGGGAAGGTTTGCTGAACAGGCCATTTGGGGGTCAGAGTGTCCCATTGTCCCAGGGCAGAGCATAACGGTTCCTACTGGGGCCACTGGCTGGTGGACTTCTGCCAGCTGTCTCATCGCTTCTTGTGCTATTGTTATTTGAGAGACGACAAAAAGCCAGCAGGTTTTAGAAATTTGTGCCTCAGCAGTCGTCTCCGTCATCCGTCAAGTTGCCACAGCCTTTATCCATATGCATGACAGAATGCTAACTTCTAAGTGTGACCTCCTGGTGCCTTCCTTGGAGAATATGAGCTGGTGCTTCCGCAGCCAGAGACCAAAAAGCCTTCTCCTGACCTTGCCCCAGTGTCTGACCAGTTTTAAGGCTTAGAACTTGGAGTTGGGGGGGGTCTTTCTTGGGACCTTCATACCATTCCAGGTTGACCCTGTGATGAGAATCCTTTATATAAACTGTCCTCTGCCCTTCAAGCCATATGCTCATTGCTGATGCTAATTATTAAAATATTAGATGCTCGCACCCAGTATCCGGATAGACCGGTCATAGTCTGGGCCACCTTGACGGCTCCAGTTACTGGTGATGTGACTGAAGCCTTGGCCTGGACTGAGGAAGGCGGGCCAGAGCGTTGGCCACTGGCGTCCAGGCAGCTACTGGGCCTCCGGCCATGAGCATCTTTATTTATGATCTTCTTTCAACCCTCTCGGGCAAAGCAGTTGTCATAACAGAGTAGGTGCAATTTATTTTGGTCTTGGCAAGAGAACGCTCCCCTTTCCCAGCGTTCATCTCCTTTCTCCCTCTTCCTTTGGCGTGATCTGTCAAATGAGCCGAAGGTGATTTTTTAATACCTTTACATCGTGCTGGAGCTACGTTCTACTGGATTATTAATGATTAAATACCTTCCACTCCTCCACCTGCACAGTCTGTTACAAATGATCCTGGAAAGGAGATGAATTCCGTTATGATTTTGAATAAGGAAATGACAAGAGATTCCCCTGCCGTCTTTAAAAGTGAACAGTCGCACCAGAAACGTGTCCTCTGTCTGGAAATCGTTGGTGTTATGGAAAGGACTTGGCTCTCCCCTTCGGAGGTCGTCTGGCAGGTGTTTGCTGAGGCCCTGAGGGACAGCAGCCCGGCGTGGGATGCTGTGAAACTTTGGTTGATGCTGCGAAACTTTGGCTGATGCTCAAAACCACTTGGGAGTTTTCTGCTCAGACCTTTGGAATCTGCGTTGTTATGGAGGAGCCCAGGAACAGACATCCGGGGGGCCCCCCAAGCACCGCTGACACAGCCAGTCCGTAAGACTGCTTTGGAAGCGAGGCAGGCTCCTTGCCCAGAGGGGGTGTGTGATCTCACGGTGCCCCAGGGTTTACCCACAATCCTTTATGAGACAATGGAGGCCACAGTGGCCTAGGGCGAATGAGCTTGCTTCTGAGTGAGATCATGGAAGTGTGTCTTGTAAACAGTGCCAAATGCAGAGGTTGAGTCTGTGTGAGGGACAGATTGTTCTGAAGGGAAAGACTTGAGGTGGCTTCATGAGGACATAGGTGAAGGATGGAACTGCCCCTTAAACAGACCTGGGGCCAGAGGTGATGCTGCCTTAGACTCAAGGGTGTGAGGGCTGGAGACTCTGCTCTATCCACCCATCTTTCTTATCTACCATCTATCTATCCATCCATTATCTATCTATGCTTTCTTATCTATTTATCTATCCATTCATTTATTGTCTACCTATCCATCATCTACTATCTATCTATCTATCTATCTATCTATCTATCTATCTATCTATCTATCTATCTATAGCTCTATCTCCCCATCAGTGAGGCCAATCCAGCCAGCGGTGGTTTATGCAGGTGGCTCCAATTTTATTATCGATGACTCCTCCAGCACACGTGAGGTGGGCAAGGGTCAGACTTCTGGGTTTGAGTCCCAGTTCTGCTCTGCTGACTGTTGGACAAGTCCCTCGTTCTCCCTGGGTGTTCGCTTGTCCCCAGACACCCACTGAGAAGCAGCCTGGGGCACCTGCCCCTGATGGGGAAGCCAATCACACCTGTCTGTCTTCGTGTGTAAGGGTGAGGGTGGCCAAGGAAAGGGGTGAACTCCTCATTGGATAAGAAATAAGCTGTCAGAGCTTACTGGGAAATTACCTTCTGTTCCTACAGAATGAACCTCCCCAGGTCTGGAAAATTCTACTTATTGGGGACCAATTATCCTAATGATACAATAATGTCTCTCTCTCTCTCTCTCTCTCTCTGTTTTCCAAATGAAAGAAAGACAACCCCATTATGAGAAGGAAATTAGCTGCAGACATGAGAAGGCTAGGTACAGGTCCCCCGAGCCCGGAGATTTCTAGCGGATATTCACAACTTGATCCGACGCAAATGCAGAGCGTCGGCGGACACTTCTGTCAAAGATGACTGCTATCCCCGCGACCACGGAAAGCAAGAAAACTCCAGCTATCATGCAGCTGCTGCTAAATTACTGCCTTTTTTTTTTAATCTGGGGAAGTTCAGTTTCCAGAAATCAAGAGGCAATATTAGAAGGACGCGTGTGTTTCATTTCCAGCACTATTTAGATACACTGAAGGGTTCGATGCCAAAGCAAATTAGAAAAATGCCTCCTTGGAGTTTGTTTGATTGTGTTCGCAGGGAAACAGCCTCTCAGACCCACCAGGCTGAGTGTGTGAGTGAGTGCGTGTGTCTCCGAGACCAGGGGAGCCTTAGCAGCTGGAGCAATGCACCGGGGCTTGATTTTGCATTCAGGACAGACGATGTCTCTTCTTCAGTGCCGCATCTAAAATAGGAACATTGCATCAATAACCCTGGCCTAACCTCACCCGGTACCTGCAAAGGGAAGCGCGAGTGGTGGGGGGGTTGGGCATCGCTGAGTGGGTGCCTTCGCCTCTGAACGAGGCACAAAGGCAGAGGTAGCTTTGCCCTTGCAAAGGGCTTGGGGAAGGGGGCGGTCCTTTTCTCCTTTCCAGATGACTGCCGTCCTCGGCGGAGTCCTGGGGCTGTGTGATGCAGGCCAGCAGGTAAGACTGGGACTGGCAGCCATGGCGACAGGGCAGAGGCTGTCAGAAGCCACAAAGAATCTCCACCCAGCTGCAGCGAGACTGAGGATGCCTCCCCGGGGTGGCATTTGGTCACAGACCCTCTCTCCGGGCCCCATGGAAACACTACTTGGTAAGAAGAAATGCAGCTTGGGACCCACTGCCAGCAAATGAGGTGCCAGAGACCCGGCGAAGGGAAGGGACTGGCCTGCATTCACGCTGGCTGGGGGTCGGGGCAGGAGGAGGCTCTCTGAATTAGGGTGGAGGTCATGCTGTCCCAGCCTCCACGCCCCCGCTCCGCTGCCCTGGCCGTGGTGCTGGTAGCTCCCCTTCCCCTCCTTTGCTCAGACTGTGGTTTTCGTTCTTGCCGTTGAGGCCCAGTGACCCTGACTCTGGAGAGGGTCCGGGCTGAAATCTGATGAAGCAAGGTCACTCGCTAGAGGCCGTGACAGGGAGACCCTGGTGGGGGCTGCCCAGGGTCTGAGCTTAGTGCTCAGCTCGGAGCTGCACACATTTGGTGGGGCCCACTAGCAAGAAGGACTCTTTGGTTACAAGAAACGGAAAACCAACTGAATTCGCCTTGAACTAAGGGCCAAGGTGGAGAGGGGATGGGGGCGGGGAACACTCATTTATTCTGGAGCCTGAGAGGCTCCGGGGTGGTGCTGGCCGAGTCTCCGCCTCTGGGCTCGGTTCTCACCGATCTGGTTTTGTTCTCAGGCAGGCTGTCCCCCGCCTGCCGGCCAGGATCTGTGGTGGCTTTGGGCTTCTGTTCCCCCAGCAGAAGTCCCCAGACTGAATCTCTGAACCAGAGCTGGTCACGTGTCCTGTCTGAATCAATTGCCATGGCCAGGATATCAGAATATTCCTTTGACCAGAGATGAGTGATGTTTACCCCCTGGAGCAGATTTTAGGGTCACCTGCCCCAGAGCCATGTGCATGAAGGGACAGGGGAGTGTGTGAGCGTGTGAGACAGGGACAGAGAGACAAAGAAAAATTCCTATTAGGCTACAAATGTGCGTAAAATAAAAACGTAAAAAGTTTCAATGACCTCTAAAGAAAACCAAGCTTACTGACCAGGCAAACCAACCAACCAGAAGACAGAGGATGAGGCGCCCTCCCTGGTAGCCTCTCCCACCCCTTTGATCTCTGCTTTCTTCCCCTGCTGCTCCGCAAAATGCCCCCGGACCCTCCACCCTCTTTGAGATGCCCAGTGTCCTGGTTACTGTTGCGCGGCACTCCCTCCGGCTTGGAGTCTCCGGCGGCTCGTTCTCGGGCGACTTCTCTACATAGGGCGTCTCCGCAGTGCCCTCCAGACCATCTTGGTGTCACAACTCCCAGATATCCATCTCGAGCTTGGGTTCCACCTCAAATCGGGCCTGTGTTTCTGCACACTCTGTTTGCACTGCCACAGAAATGTCTAACATTCACTCCCCAACTTACTGTACTTCTCCTGAGCCTTCTCACTCTAGTAAAGGGCATGGCTGTTTACCCACCTAATCCAGCCGAGTCCCCGGGTATCGTCCAGGACCCCCCCGCCCGCCGTCTTGCTAACCTCTCACAGCAGCATGCACTAACGAACCCCTGAGAATGTGGGAATAGCTTCAAATTGAGTCCTGAAGACAGCCTGCAAGAGTGTGGCGGATTTTCTTCCCCTGCTTATTTTTCCCCCCAGATTTTAAAAATGTTGGTAAAATACACGTGACATATATCTCAACAATTTTAAGCACATAGTTCAGCGGTATTAAATGCATTTATGATGTTGTGTGGCCACCACCACCATCCTCTCCAGGACTCTTTCATCTTGTAAAACCTCTGTCCCCATTACACACCTGCCCCCCATCCCTCCGCCCCCTCCCCACTCCCGGCAACCATTCTACCTCCTGTCTCTATGGATTCGATTACTCTAGACACCTCGTATATATAAGTGGACTCACACCGGATTTTTCTGCCTCTGACTGGCTTATGTCACTTAGCATAAGGTCCTCAAGGCTCATGAACATGAAAGCAGATTGCAGAATTTCTTTTCTTTTAAAGGCCGAACAAATATCTCATTGTATGATATACTGCGTTTTGCATAACCATCCCTCCGGAGGTGGACACTTGGATCGCTTCCAGGCCTTTAATGCTGCTGTGAACCCGAGTGTACAGATACCTTCGAGAAATCCAGAACACTAATTTGAAGAGATATGTACAGCCCTACGTTCACGGAGCATTATTTACCGATAACAGCCAATATCCGGAAGCAGCCAAGGTGCCCACCGACAGCAGAAGGGACAAAGGAGATGCAGTACATGAATGCAAAGGAATATTACTCAGCCATAGAAAAGTGTGAAATCTTACCACTTGTGACACCATGGATGGACCTAGAGGGTATGATGCTGAGTGAAATAAGTCAGATAGGAAAAGGCATGTACCAAATAACCCCACTTACATATGGAATCTAAAAAACAAAAAACAAAGTAAATGAACAAGAATCCAAACCAAAATAAACTCAGAGAGAGCTTCTGGTTACCAGATAGGAGAGGGTGGGGATGAGGGGGTGGGGGATGAGCGGAGAGGGGCTAAGAAGTGTAAGTTACCGGTTATAGAAACCGTCGCCGGGTCGCGAAGCACAGCGCCGGGAATCTAAGTCAATGCTGTTGTAATAACTACGTAAGAGGTCAGGTGGGTACCAGGCTTATTGCAGGGGTCACCTCATCAGGTAAATAAATGTCCAATCACTGTGCCGTACACCCGAAACTAAAATAATATTGTCTGCCAACTGTAATTAAAACAATAAATTAAAAAACCAAAAATCTCTTCAAGGTCCTGTTATTACTTCTTTTGGAAATATACCCAGAAGGAGAATGGCTGGATCATATATGAATTCTATTTTTAATTTTTGGAGAAACCGCCCAAGGGCTTCCCAGGGTGACTGCATACGGTTTGACATTCCCATCGGCCTCGTCCACGGGTTTCGATCTCCGCATGTCCTCACCGACGTTCGTCTTTTCCTGGTTTTTGATAGTGACCGTTGGGCAGGTGTGAGGCGACATCGCACTGCACCCGTCCTGTCTCTTCAGGGCCACATCTCTGGAAAAGCAAGAAGCGCTACTTTTTCAGACAACGGTTTCCAGGAGGGCCCCAGAGAAGGCAAAGCCGTGCTGGGGGGAAAACACAGGGGGGCGGGATGGAGACGCCCCCTCCCCAGCGGGGTGACTACGCATTTCGTCCCTCAGAGCCTCCTTCCCCCCACTTATAAATGTTTTTAAAGTTCCTGTTTTTTAATGTATTCCTTCCTTCTTTAATTTTTGGAAAAGATAAAACATGCATGGTTTAAAGAAAAAGACACAAAAGTGTCCAGGGCAAATCCGCGGTCCCCTCCTGGGGTGCAGAGCAGTGCCCCGTCCCCCCGCCCCTCCGCATCGGGACCGGGAAGCCTGCTGTCATTAGCGGTAAGATGACTGTCATTCCAGTACTTTCCACGTTTGCATGGGTCATAGAAAATTAGAAAGCACCGATAAGTAAACACTAGACAACCCAAACCGCCCAGAGATCACCACCGTTCAGGTTTAGTGCATGTGTTTTCAAGGACTTTTCCTGGAGTCGTACTTTCCAGGAAAGGTCTCTAAAGTGTGTGGAGCCAGCCCTGCACTGGCTGATTCGCGCACACGATCCCGTCAGGCCCTGGTGAAGTCCCGTGATGCCCACTGTGCCCACTTTCAGACCCACGGGCTTCTCAAGCCATCCCACTGGCCCAGGGGCCCTTCTGGCCCCAGCTGGGCCCTAAAGCCACCCTGCCCTAAATTGTGAGCAACCAGGAGAGTGGAGGGAGGCCTGGTTACTGGGGGGCGGGGGCGGGAAGGGGGCTCACCCTCCCTTCCACTGTGGTCTCTGTGGGTCGGAGTGCAGGAAGAGAGGTATAGAAATGATGTCCCATTTTTTGAGGGGGTGTCCCCTATTTGAACAGGGGCTAGAAATCGCTTAGGTAGAAGTTCTGTTTTTAATCACCTTCCTGGGGTCAGGGCCTGGGCGCTGAGCAAAGAGCCAAGCTCACACCCCATGCTGTCCATTAAGATTTAATGCACCTTCCTTATTTACACCTAAATGAGGTTTGTAATGGTTTAATTAGCAAAATATATCAGTTTGCTCCTTTAAACCTTGCCTCTCAGTGGCAGGCAGCCCTCTTTGGCCATTTTTAGTGTTTAATAAAAGATGAACACCTTCAATTCTCCCAGCGAAGGAGGCCTGTGACCATTCCTTCTTATCATTAGCATAGACTTGGGGTGCCTTGGGCCAGGCACCCCACACAGGTCATGGCAGGGAATGGTCCCTCATCACTAGGCGTGTGGAGGTGACGCAGAGGAGAAAACGGAGGCTGTTGAAGTCATGCAGCCTCCCCGGGGCGGTAGAGAGGGCAGTGTCTGTCTTTCTGATTCCACTTCCCTCTCGGCACAGGTCGGACCAGCTATCCTGGGCAGCTTCTGCCCCTCCACTTCGCACTTGACCTTTCTGGACCGTTTCCCCACAGCCCTTCCTCCCTCCCTCGCACTTGGACAGGACTGCCCTCCTCTGCCTCAAAAATGGCCCTCTGCACCTGGTGGCCAGTTTCAGTGCTGTCCACTCCAATGCCACACCGAGGGTGGCCAGAGGCAAGTAGCCATAGCAACCACTGCTGGCAAAGACAGGTGCAATTTAACCTTAATTAATGGTCTCTCTACGCGCAATTATAATTGCGTGTAAAAAGTCAAAAGTGGCGAAGAAGCTGTATTAAGATTCCTAGTGGGTTGACAGTAATTACCAAATAATCGTTACGGGAATGGATGGGGCCGGTCATTAGGGTTTTATGATGTTTTACAAAAATCTTTGGGATTGAGCATCGAGGTCTCACATCCATCAGTAAAAGCCCTGAGAGCTGCAGATCCTACAAGGCGTTGACAGAAGGACCGTGGAGATTGGTCGAGTCTAACCCCCACCCACAGGACAGATCAGTAAACGCCCCCCACCCGGCCACCCCAGCAAGATGTAATGATAGCCACCCAGGCTCTGCGTGGCCAGCCCCACGCTGGGTGGCTCATACCTTGAGTTGGAGGTGATCCCATTATTTCCCAATGCCTCTCACTGTGACAGGTGAGGGGTCAGGGGTCAGACTCTGGGTGCCGGTCCTGGGCCTCTCTCGATACTCGAGCTCTTCCCTGGGCCTCTCCCTGCTGCTGCCTCCTCAGTGCGAAGCAGGAGTGACTGCAGGGCTTGGGTCTCAGGTTGCCGTGGGTGCCCAGGAATTGTGCGTGACTCCATCTTCCAGATGAGGAAACTGAAGAGCAGACAAAGAAAGACACTCGCGTTTCCAGGAACGGCTGCCCCGCTCAGCGATGACCACGCAGGGTGTGCGATAACCTTTGCTGGGCAGATAAACCAATACATTTTTAGCCTAAGTCTTACGGGCGTACTTACTTACCTGGAATTCTCATTCTGCACTTGATCTGAAAACCTACACCCAGGTCACATGACAAGGAGGCTCCAGAGGTTGGACCAGGGCCCCGTGTCCCGAGTCTCCCTTTGCCGCCTGGTCCACTGGACCTGGGTTTCAAACCCGTGGTATGTGGGCTTCCAGGCCCTTCCTCCTGCAGTTGGGGCCGACGGAGACTGGCGGCCACGGAGTTCTGTCCTTCGGGGCCCCGCCACGGCCACAGGTGTGGCTTTTGACGCGAAGTCCATTTGCCACTCCGAGTAGACCACGCCATTGGGCCCCCAGGAGCCTCGGGGCCCCAGCCTGGTCCGGGGGGTTGGTTTCCTTGTGTCCCAGCCTCTCCGCACTGTCGGTCTAGCACAGATGACAGGAAAGCTCATTCAGAGGAGCTCGCACCGGCTCCAGGGGCCTCCCGGACTGGAAGGCATTTCTGCTGCTCTCTGCTCAAGGGGGAGCGGAGCGATGAGACCAATTAGAACCAGGTTCAGACCCGGATGGGGCAGGGGAAGGCCTGCCTCTGCTTGAGGGTGACTGGGGACTTCTCACTCCAGGTGCTCACAGACGCAGGTGCCTGGGGTCCGGCAGGTTTGCAGGGGAAGTGGGTGAGGTGGGGACCAGGACAAACAGCTGGCATGTGCGCCTGGCACTTCAGTCTCAGCGGCTCAGTATATGAAGCCAGATTGCCAGATCTTTCCTTTTGTCTAAAGAAGCCAAAATCTAGAGGTTTATAAGAAATCCCTTGTTCTGTAAAGAATAACTTCAAATTTGTCCAGGGACGTCAGGTAGGCCACCAAAGCACAGCTGACCTCCGAGTTCTGCCATGGGGGTGGGGCGGGGGAGGCGGGTCCTGCTTTTACATCCCCACGGGGTAGCCAGGCTGCCTCCCTGACTTCCCACTCATGGTTCCGAGCAGGGACACACAGATCAGGTGGCGCCCACCTCACTCAGAGCAACCGAACAGATTAATGAAGATTCCAGCCCTGCTGATCCATCTTCTTCTGACACCGAATCACACACGGATCCCATTATCATTACAGAGCTTTTGGGTTAATTGCAAATCAGGGAGTTTAGATTATTAATGGGAGGGGAAGCTTATGGGGGTGGGGGAGGGGAGGGCTGGGACCCAGCCGGCTTTTGCCGCTCCACCTGCTGGCCTTCTTCTCCCCGCCCCACCCTCATGCTCCCCAGACCCCGCCCCCTCTCCCACCACCCCCTGTGGTGTGCGCTCCTGCCTTTGAACCATTTCCCAGGAACTCTGTGCAACAGGAGCATTAACGGCAAATGCGCTCGTTACACCTGGTAGCATATGATCCTTGCAGAGGAAATTAGTAACGATTAGGGCGTCATTAGGGGGAGATGTCTCTCTCCACCCAAAATATTGACAGCAAAGGACCCCGCAGTGCAGGTAACAAACAGATGAGGCACAGATGCACAGCGTGCAGTGGCGAGGATCGATGTCGTCCCAAATGCGCCCCCGACGTCTCCGAAATGGCACAATTAGCAGCTGTTCTGGGTCTTTCTGGCTGCTGCCACCAAGGCGTTTAGCTGTCCCGGTGCATTCTCTTCGCCCAGCGATTTTCCAGACCCCCCAGGACGTGACAGTCGAGTAGCACATCTGAGGTACGCATTTTTGTTTTCCTGAGGTTTCCCACTGCTGGCCTAAATGGCCTTTAAATACAACTTACTGAGGCTGCCTACGGCTTCCAGAAAAAAAAATCAGATACATTGCCTATGTGTAGAAACATTCAGATTTCCAGCTTCTCTAGAAATGGTGGACTGTGGGGAACACTGGGCCCATTTCTCTGTGAGAAAATAGAATGGAGCATAAGGGGCCCCATCCAATGTATCCGCAGTTCACCACAGTCCCCACTACTCCCTACTGCCCCCTTCACTGTGATGGAGTAGCACTCCCGTGGATTGTATTCATCTTACCACCTGGCCCTCTCTCCTTAGTGAATGCCTAACTCCGGGGGCATTTGCATGTGAGATCCGTGTTTTGGTTTATCCTCTTCCTTAAGACAACCAGACTGGATTATATTCCCCATTTCCTCACAGTTCTTAGGGCCCTTCCCCCCATCACACTCCACCACCATTACACCATCACCAAGGACGGGCTTGTTGGGGGAAGGCCATGTACCCATCCAAACCCCTCTGCCACTCAAAGAGCTCTTACCCCACCCTTCAGGGCCACTCCCCCTTTTTACCCTCTCCCCCTGGGTCACCCCTGGGCTCCTCCATAGGCCTCCCTCTTCCATTGCACCACGAGGGTCCCCAGGGCAGGGGCCTGCCTTCACCTTCCTCTGCTGCCCGCCGCGGGTCCAGCCGGCTGGGTTCTCAGCAAGTGCTCACTCAGCAGGGCTCTGTCGAATGGACTCACCTGGCACCGGACGACTTTCTTTCCCCCTAGAGTGTAAGGCTCTAGTCAAGCCCCCGGACATTGTCACTGCTCCGGAAAAACACTACTTCCCACCAAGCACTTCGATTAGGGCCGATTGTCCTGTCTGCCCCGCCCCCCCCTCAGCCATCCGAGGCTTTCATCTGGCTGTTTGCTTTCCGACGGTCCCTTCCTGAGGTCCTCGCACCACGGAGGTGCCATGCGTCCTCCCGGGCCAATCACTTCCACACAAGACACATCTGCCAGGATGTTAGAGCGATTCATGAGAAGCCACCAGGTTCGGCTTCAGTAGATCACTCTGGAGGTCTTGAGCAGCCACCGCTCAAGGATGTGGCCGGGCGATTTCAGGAAGGGAGCCACCTCTGGGTCCTACAAGCAAAAATGGGCACATGTCTTGGGGGTGTGGCCCAGCACCACCTGCGTGTCAGCACCCAGCTCCAGAACCAGAGCGGGACAGCACCCCGAAGCTCCTGCAGGCTCCTTGAGTCACCCCGAGATGAACTGCCCTACTGGCTTTGGTTGTGCAGTCCCCCCGCTGTGCGCCTTCTGCAGACAGCGTCAGAGTCACCCTGCTCTGCTTCCTTCACTCGGTACCGTGTGGGTGAGATTCATCGTATGTTTGCCTGCATTGCATTGTTCGCTCCCGTTGCTTAATAGCAGAGATTTCCAACACTTTTCATCACCTGACACATGTAAACTAATTTTTTTAATTCTGCGGCACACCAAAAAATATATTTTTTGTGGATCTGACCAACAGCTAGGTATAATTTTGATCAATTTACAAAAAAAATGATAACAATAGTAATTACCTACCCTTTTGGCTCCAAAGTGACTTTTAAAAAATCAGGTCCCTGTACTTGTATATGAGGATTTCTGGGACCAAGAATTAACCAATCAGACACAAGCTTATTATGCGATGTGACCAATAAGATGCAACCCCATATATGTGCCTAAATATTGATGGTTCAAGACAGGGCGTTCGCACCGGGCGGCTACTGCTGTGTTGTCTGTTGGCACTTTTTATTTGACAATCTAAGGGAAAAGAGGTCAGTGTCCCTGACTTAATAGTCAGGTACTGTATGTTTTAAAATTTCTTGTGACACATTGGTTTGAAATTGTTGCTTTATAGTAGTAATCTGCTATGTGAATATACCACGATTTATTTATCTCTTCTAACATTGATGAAAATTGGACACCCCCCACCTCCAGTTTTGGCCACTACAAACACTCCAGCCCACATCTCAGGGTGAACACACACACACCCATTCTGCTGGGTGTGAGTAGGAGCAAAATGGCTGGGCTGTGGATTCGTGCAGATTCAGCTTTTGGCACCTACTGCCAAAGTTTTCCAAAGTGGTTGTTATTCATTAATTTTTAAGATTTATTTCTTCTTTAATTAATCCCTTCAATAATGACTTCACACCTGCTTTGCGCAAGCCATTGTGCTAATTGCTGCGGAAAATCCTGAAGATGGATAAGAGCTTGCCACGGCCTTTGCCCATCTTAACTGGCTGTGGGGATTCATTGCCCTTGGGCAGAATCCAGATGCCTTGTCTTGGCACACAAGGACTCGGCCACCTAGAGTCAAGTGACTGCCAGACCAGAGGTCTGAGGCCCGGGGGCCTTCCGGGGCCAGTCGGCAGACTGCAGGGAGCTGGGCGTGGACTGCGAGGGGCCGGAGCCCACCGACCCATCCCCGTGGGGCGGAAGTTGTGGATTTCAGTTGATTGCTGTCACCAGAGAACATGGGCCCACTGTGCCACATCTGTTTCAACAGAATCTGGAACCTGGGTCTGATGTGAAATTCCTAATTTTTAAAAGCTGAAAACCAGTTTCATAATTAAAACGTGATGCGAATCAAACAAAACACAGGTAAACGCAGGATTTGAGTACAGATTGCCCTTTTGCAAACGAGGCACCAAACTTTGGTTCTAGAACTTTCCCTCTCTCCTCGATGCCCCCCTGCTGGCATCCCGTTCAGCCCCAGGACAAGAACGAGGGCCTTCTGGGTCCCATCTCTGAGGCTGGCACACACCGGGCCCTGCCCTGAGGAGCCGTTCCCTCTCTTCTCCCCTGGCTATGGCCTCCTCTCCCTTGAGGCCCAGTTCAAATGCCACCATCTGCTGGAACCCTCCTCCTCTCTTAAAATTCCAAACTCACGGAAACACAGTACCTACCACTGGTCTGTCTCCCTCTCTTGCTCCTCCAGAGCCGAGACTTGAGTGCTCACTTACTTTTGCATCCCCAGCGTGGTTCACAGGAGGGTCCCCCACGTGTTTCCTGAGTGAACCGACTGTCTCCCGAGCACCCATTCCCTTCCCCCAAGTTCAGTCCCTGATTTTGGTTTGCAGCTGCACCCCTCCCCCGTGTCGTGCAGGTAGGAGCCATGTCCAAGGCCACCGAAGACAACCAGGGTCTCAGTAGTGGCTCAGAGAGGGCACTGACAGGACCCCAGCCCCCTGGGGTGTGCTTTGGGGCTCCTGGGGGAGCTCCCAGTGCAAATGATGTGTGTTTAGAGCACGGTGTCGCCACCCTGCCACCAGGCAGAGCCTGAGACAGGAGCCTGCTCAGAGAAGGGGAGCAGTATGGATGGGAGAGGCTGGGTGCCAGTGACGTCACCGGAGCCCCCGAATCCACTGGTGCTTGTCGGCAGCGCAGCCCCAACTTTTCCAATGGCATAAGCCTGTCACTTCTCCTTCTTGCTTAAAACCGGAGATGATTTCCGCCATGACATGTAAGGCAAAGGAAGCTACTAAAATGTCAAGTACAAATTTCATCATCGGCTATTTACACGAAAATGCGTTTATACTCAGAGGAGTTAGAAATCCCGTTCGCGGGGACATTATAGCCACAGTGGGTGGATGAGAAGACCTGGGAAAGAGGAGAGAAGGGGAAGTGTACGATACAGTCCCGGAGACTCATGCTGGGTGAGGGGGAGATGGACGAGAGGGAGGAAGAGACGGGGGCGGGGGAGTAGGCTGGGGAGACTCCATGCGGGGAGTGGGGTTTCATTCACTTATTCACACACCCACAGGACATGGACCAAGCCAGGTGCCAGCATGGAGCAATACGAAGTTTCACCTTCCAAGTGAAGGAAGACAGAGCAAAAACGAATAACCAGTGGAAACAATCACCAAGTTGTAAGACTGCTGGGAGGGGAATAAGCAAGGACTGGTTTGTAGGAAGAGCCCAGGAAGGCTGCTTTGAGGAAGCGGCGTTTAAACCGGCGTCGCCTCTGATGGCCAGGGCCCAGGCGTGGGAAGAGCAAACCTGTGGGACTGCCAGGCAGGAAAGAGCGTGTGCTAAGACTCGAGCGGGGAGGAGCTTGCTGTGCTCGAGGAAGCCACAGGCCAGCGGGACTGGGGTCTGGCCAGTGAGGGGCAGAGTCCTATGTGCTGTGGACAGAGTTAGGCAGCGGCCAGGCCGTGCAGAACCTAGCTCGCTGCGGCGGATAGTCTGGGTTGTATTTCGAGAGCAATGGGAAGGCCCTGGAAGGTCTTGGGCAGAGAGACGACAGGATCCGACGTGGGGGTTTCAGGTCACGCTGGCAGGAGCGAGAGCAGGTGCCTGGTGGTCAGAGAAGCAGCTTCGAGGTGACAGGACGGCGGTCCCGAAGCAGGTGTGAGGGGGACAGAAAAGAGCACATACTTGGAATCTCTCTGGGAGGAGAATAAACACCACTTGTTGTGGGTTAGGAACCGAGGGAAACAGCAGAGGCAAGGATGTCTCCGGCGTTCTGGCTCCAGCATCTTGGCAGGACATGGTATCGGTTGCGGATGTGGGGGCGGGGCATGGTGAGGGCGGGACCAGTGTGCTGGGCAGCAGGGGGACCATGAGTTCAGCCTGAGGCTTCTGCACGGGCCTTGATGAGAACAAAGGACGGGGGCGAGGAAAGCAACGAAGGTGTCTGAGTTCAGGAGGGAAGAAAAGGAGAGGCTGGCCCACGTCAGTGCGTACTTCAGATGCTTGGGCCGAGGACTCAAATGGTTTTTATTATTCATGGAATTTAGATATATGACCTTTGCCCACACAAGCAGGGCTTGATTTGTGCTAGGGCAGCCGTGGAGACGTGCATTTGGGGAGAGTCGGTCGGTAATTCCTCCCATGCAGTTAAACACAGCAGCCCAGGCGGGAGCGGTGGTACGATTTAATAACGTACAGCGTGCCACTGAGGTGCCAGCTGGCTAACAGGAGTGATTAATAGCCACCTCCCGAATCTGTGACTTGCTTTCAGCGGCCGCACGAGGACGGAGGAGACAGAAGTTCCCTTGGACTGTGACCACAAGGTCTAGACATCTGTAATCCATGCCGCACCAGGCCAGATCCATGGTGCATGTGGCAAGGTCTCCAAATTATTATAACCCACCCCCACCGCCCCCACCACAGTCTTGGCAAGGGTGAAAGAACCAAGTCAGCCACTGTCCCACCTCCTTGATGGATTTGGTAGGTGGCTGCGTATGGACCAATGGAGTCAGAAACCTCAAATGATAGCCCCCTCTCAGCCAGCAAGTCGCCCCCATGGGACATTCGGCAAGTGTGCAGCCCCTAAGCCTCATTCATTCATCCATCTCTCATGTAGGAAAGTATGTACTGAGGGCCAACCACCTACCAGGGAAGGGGAAGGCACAGGGGGAGTTGTGGTGGTCATGACGCTCTTGGTCTCCAGTCTCACGGAGCTGACGAGTCTGGTGGACAGTATTGCGCTCTGGCCAACGAGCTCAGTAGACTAGATCGTCTCCAAAGCCCCCTGTGTCTGCAAGCTTTCTGGAGTTAAAAGCAGGCATTAAAGTGAGCCATTCCTAAAGCTTTTACATTAATTTTATTTCAAGGATCTATGACATTTTTTGGATCATAAAGTAATATCGTTTCCTTGTGAAACTTTAAATGTGACCAAAATGTACCATGTAGTAAATGAATTCTTCATTCTAAAGCCCTCTAAGGACATAGGGAAAATTGAAGTCGTTAGTGCGTTCAAGCAGCTACGTTTTATTCCCACTGTAACCTTTCCTCCAATCCTGACGTGTCTGATCGTTGCTAGGGTCAGACAGCAGCGTCCTGTGGTTGTAGTGGCCACACCTGCCATCGGAACTTGGAGCAGAGGTGGCCGCAGCCGGGAATAAATTCCTCAAGATAATTATGGAGCATTATTTTAATAAGTTCTGTATCAGCAATTCTCTGATGGCAAAGAAGACAACTCTGTGGGGGAAACAGGGGCATTGGTGGTTCAGGGGTGAAAAGTGATTCAACAAAGTTTGGACTCCAAAGGTGAAGAAACGTTAGGAATACCTGATCTCTTTGGGTAGCTTAGTTTTTCATTTTTATGTGTAAGAGTGATAACTGATTTTCACATCTACATATGTTTCAAGTGGTGTTTTTATTCATCAACAAAATGTCTAGGTTACAAGAAAAAAAATGAGGGGCTTATCCCAGGAATGCAAGGCTGGTTTAATAGAATAAAAAGGAAGGAAATGTGATCATTTCGACCGACACAAAAGAAGTGCTTTAGCATTCAAAATCCATTCCTGTTCAAAATCCCCAGTCAACTGAAAATTGGAGATAAGTGTCTCAACCCGATAAAGGACACGTCCAAAAGATCATGCATCCTACCTAATGGTAAAATACCAAAAGCATTTCCCCTAAGATTAGTAACAAGGCGACATCTGTTTGCTCTCCCCACTGCTATCTGATACAGCACAGCCAGTGCCGGCTATTGCTGTGAGGTCCAGAAATGAACAAAAACCATGCGTAGCAGAAAGGAAGAGGCAAAACTACAGTTATTTGTAGATGACATCATTGTTTACGTAGAAAACCCCAAGGAATCCATCAAAACACTGCTGAAGCTAATACCAAGTTAATAAAATTCACTGTATGTTTCCACACTAGCAGCAAACAATTAGAAATAAAATTTAAATAATAGATTCCATTTGAAATAGTGCTAAAAGCATAGAATGATTAGGAATAAACTCGATCTGAAAGACTTCTACACTGACAACCAGAAAACATGGGGGAGGGCAATTAAGACCCAAAGAGAGGGTGAGCTCAGGGAGGGGAAACTCAATGCCGTTAAGATGTTAGTTGTCCCCAAATCATCCTAAAGATTCAGTGCAACCTAAACAAAATCTCAGAAGGCTTTTTCATTTTCTGGTAGAAACTGACAAGCTGATTATGAAATGTACATGGAAAAGCGAAGTCCTAAAATCTCCAAAATTATCTTGAAAAAGAATAAAATGGGAATATCCACTACCTGGTTTTGAGACTTAGTAAGACTTTTAGTAACAAAGATGGTGTTGGCATCGATGAGATGGACTAGAGACCCCACGCTTAAGCAATATTTGATTTCCAGTGAGGTGGGAGTCTCTTCGATTCATTGTTCTGGAAAACCTGTCCTCAGATGAGCAACCACAACTCTTGGCTCATGTCACACAAAAAGTCATTCTAGGCAGGTCTCAGACATATGTGCCAAAGTTAAAAAACCATATAGATTTTAGAGAAGGAGGCACAGATAAACAGGTTGCAGAAAACTATTTTAATTAAAGGAAAAAGATCTTTAAAATGTATCAAAAGTAAAGCTTCTCTTTATCAAAAGGTAAACTTAAGACGATGAGTAAGCCAGCTACAGATAAAGAGAAAATGTTGTCAAAACATATACCTGTAGAAGGACCGCATGCAGGGTACACAAATAATCCTATTGTTCAATCATAAAAAGACAACGACCTACTTAAAAATGAACAAAATATTTGAACAGACACTTCACAAAAGAGGATACATAAATAGCCAATAAACACATGAAAAATGGACGTCATTAGTCATCAGGAAAATGCAAATCAAAGCCATAATGAGATACCACTTCCCATCCATCAGCTCAAGTTAAAGAGACTGACAACATGGAATATGGGTCAGGTCACTGAGCAACTTGACCCCTCACATGTTAGCAGACATATGAAATAATCGAGTCCATGTTTAAACGGCCTGGCAGTTTCTTATACAACTAATCCTGCTATCCAATACCCAGCACTCTCACCTCTAAGTTGTGCCCCACAATAAATGACAATACATATTTCCAGAAGGTGTGCATAGGAACATTCAGGGCAGTTTTATTCATACAGACGTAGCTGGAAAAATCCTGGGCACAGGGTTAAACAAGCTGATAGATCCACTGGATGCTGTTACTCGGCAACAAGAAGGAACAGAGGACCAACCCAGGCACCATGAGGATGGATCTCAGCAAACCCTTCTGGGGTGATAAGCCTTAGTAATTCTAGGGCAGACAGGACCCGTCTGCAGTGGGGGGGATGGGAAAGGCGGTTGCTTCAAGGGGAATGGGAGTCAGACTTTACTGGGAAGAGGAGCAGGGCGCCTCCTGGTGGCAGTGGCAATTTCTTGGTAGGGGCTTGAGTTTCGTAGTTGTTAGACTCACAGAACAGGCCTCAGATTTGTGCATTTCATGTGTATGAACATTTTACGTGAACACAAAGCGACTGTAAACACACCTTGAATTCTAATTAACGAAGTCCATGCTGGACTATTCAGGGGGAAATACGTGATGTCTTTGAATTACTTCAACGTACCCTCCAAATTTCATGGATTAATGGGTGGATAGATAAGTCAGAAAGCAGGCATGGTAAAGTGTTCACGGCGGACTCTAGATACCTTGGTTCATTGTAAAATCCCCTTGACGTTACTGGATGTTTGAATATTTTGGTCATAAAATGTTGGCAGTGAAAGAGCTCTAAAACAGTCTGGGCAGAGGGATGGAGCGGAAAGGGGAAAGGACCCACGGATGTGGGCAACAGCGTGGTGCCGGGGGCCAGGGGAGAGGGGCCTAAGAGGACTGAATGGTCATGGGAATAAAATGCAGTAAAGATCAAATCAAAAAAAGGAAGAAAAAAGAAAACATTCCAGAGGCAGCACTGACTTACAGGCTACCTTGTCTCTGAGCCTCGCCCCCCCCTCCTGTGGGAAAGAGGCGTGGCCTTCCTTGAAGTCCCTCCAGGGTGTACTCGCCTCTGGCTGTTGGTCTCTGCCTACGGTCTGCAAGCATGCAGTATCACTGCCTGCCCCACCCCCACCCCGCACCTCCTCCGGCCCGCCCATTGCAAGAACAACTTTGATGACCACATAAAATAACCGAACAACAGACACGGACAGCACTTTACAGAGCAGAGCTTAAACACTCCCCGATTACATATTTACTCCGAACCTGTCGGAAAGTAGATGGCTGCAGGTCTGTAATGAGGGGCTGTTTGAAAGTCAAGTGTTCAGCAAATTTGGCCAGCGGGCGCTTGGGGAGTCCCTGCTGCAAAATTACCAAGTACAGCAACGCTCGCATCAGGAGAAGCCTCCCCCTGCCTGCCGTGCCCACCTGAGCAAGCCACCCCAGGCCCCCCCATGCCTGGGTGATGAGTCTCTGCCTCCTCCCTGGAGCCTACCTATCCTGGAGACCCCATGTCATGGACCACAGGGTTCCTTGGGCCGAGCCCCCCAAAGATAAGTGGGTGCATGGATAAACAATGGGAGGAAAGGCTGACCTTCCAGCTCGGGGGTTGGGGTTGCTGCAGGGAGGCTTCGTGGAGGGAAGTGGTGTTCGTCCAAGCCAACGTGGACCAAAGTCCTCTTCTGGTTGGGACAAAGGCGTTGGCACAGCCCGGGGTGGGACCGATGATGGAGGGCAAGTCCCTCCCCATCTCTGAACCCTAAATACCTTTTTCCGCAGATGGGGGTGTTTAGATTCACTCCATGGGTTCCCAGTTGGGGACGGCTAAGGCCCCAGGAGGCCTTCGAGCCACCATGCATTCAGGCAGCACAGGGTCACCAAGCAGAGAGATCATCGCTTGTGTCTGGAACCGCGCCTGCCCGGAGTGGTAGCGGCGCTCACCACCTGCAGGTCCGGGGGCTCATAGGCAGGGACTGATGTTTTTTTCTCTTTTTGAAAAAAATCAAAAGGTATTTCTGTCATTGAAAAAATGTTATTAATGCCTTACACAAATGAGACAATACCCACTCCATGCCAGACTCTCTGTTAAGCACGTTGACTCTACTATTTAATTAAACAACCTTCATTCACGAGCAACATCCCCACTGCACGGATGAGCAAACCGAGCTCTGGAGGGGCTGAGTCCTTGGCCCAGACCCGACGGCTGGTAGGGCACAGGGGGCCCCGGCCCCAGTCTGCATCCTTCCTGCAGCCCGCCCCCCGACCTGACCACTGGGAGCTTCCTAATAAAGAGGTATCACACCTTTTTAGTCAAAGACATATGTACTGTGTACATCTCTCATAAGTTCAGATGTGGGAATGAGGCCATTGCGAATAGATGCTGTTTGATGAAAATGTCAGGTGAAAGGAGAAAGAACAATGGACAAAGAGAAACGAACTCTGTGGCCCGTGTTGGGCGGGCTGTACCTCGGATGCCCGAGGGCCGGCTGGGGAGCTGTTGGCAAACAGCAGCTGACCTTAATACTTCTCCAAAGACTTTATTTCTAGATTATGTTCAGTGGCTCTTTAAATTGCCACACTGCTAATCTCCATGTTGCACCAAGCCCCAAAGAAACAAAGACAAAACACCATTTCTCTCTGCGAGCCCTTGAATGCCGAGTCGAGCGCTGGGAAGGTTTTGACGGCCGTGATAAAAAGCCTGAGGTCAGCCTGGCAGCGGTGGTGGCACTTGGTCCAGCCCGAGCAAACACAGCACCGTCAGAACACACGTCTTCTTGGATGCTGCATTGTATCAGAGGCATTAAATACACATTAGAGGGATGTTCGAAGACTCTTTGCCATAAGTGGCAGATGTTATGAATAATAATCCGCAAAATCCTCCCGAATTCTAGAAAGGTGCGTTCCATAAAGCTCGCCTATAAATCTTTAATAGGCTGAAGCACATTGAACTGTGATTAGGAGAAATCTCTAATCGTGTGAAGCCATTAGAGATAACGGAAGCAGGATTGGCAGCCTCAAAAGTAAAATAAAAATAAAGCAAGAAAGTGGGCACGTCTTGGATAGGAAGGGCTTCCTAGTGAAAGCTTCGCACAGTTTTTGGCTGGGGGGGAGCTGGGCAAGTCTGTGTGAGACACACACACACATACACACGCACACACAGCGGCATCCCAAACTGCCATCATTCGCTGAAATTTATGTAAATGATATGCATTCCTTTACATGAAAAATTGGCAACATCTGCGCTCCATTTAAACAACCTGATTTAATAGAGTCACCCAGAGATAAAGATCGGGGGCGTGAGGAGAGGCGGAGGGACAGATGACCTCATCCACCCTCCCCTTCAAGTATCTGGAAAAACAAATAAAATAAAATATAGGTTACAGGCAAACTAAACTGCGTAGGAAATATCGTCCCAGAGGACTCAGCTTCCCGGGAAGCAGAGGTGTTTAAGGAGAGAGACAAGAACCAGACGCAATAAACTCTGGCTCAATAAAACTTAATTAACCCCTTAGGGCCTTGGCGAGGAAGCCTGTCTGCAGACCGAGAACTTGAGATCCCTGAGCCTGGCACCCAGGGGTTAACGCAGCCTCCCCGCCAGAGAAGGGGATGCCAGACTCGGTGGTCCGAGCGACCTGCGTGCCTTCACCAGCACACAGTGCGCACACGCATTCACACTCACAGCACGTGTGGCCAGGCCAGCCGCTCCCCTAACCTTGGGGTGGTTAGTTGACCTTGAGCCCAGACTCCCAGTGTCCAGTCCCTGGAGGGCTCTCAGCCACTTCTGCCTGCGCTCAGCCACACCCCTGCCTACTGCACGGGGTCTCCAGCCTCTGCCTGAACCCCCTCAGGGCCCGGGGACTTGCTTCCTTTGCGCACAGCCTGTTCTATTCCCAGATGGATTGGGCCAATGGAGGCAGTGCCTTCTCATACCTGCTTCCTTGGGACCACCTGCCAAAGGAACCTGCTAGATGTCTGGCTATGTGTTCAGATACAAACTCCTGCTCTTAAACAGTTACTAGGGGTGGACTGGAAGTGTTTAATCTCATGAGAAAGAGCATCTCCATCCACAGACATGTGACATGTGAGGTACAAAGAGCTGATGGCACCAGGAGCTAAGAGCTGGGGAGAAACCTGATGGACAACCAGGGGAGGCTGCATGGAAGAGGGGGCATTTGCTTTTTGGTCCTTGTCTCCCAGGGGTGGTGTGGTTAGCCCTGAAGGATGGTTTCTGGTTTCAGGCGACACGTGGCTTTGTGGGTTCTGCAGTTTCCTTTCAAGCTCTCTCCCTGTGCCCAGGAGCAAGTGCCGGCAGGTGCCACCGCATCAGACTTCAGGCTCTGAGCCCTGGGCCGGGAACATCAGGCTAAACTTCAGGACGTGTCTTTGTTTTGCTTACATTGCCGTTTAAAGCAAGCAGGGGGCAGGGTTCTTAGTTTTCTCTTGATGGCTGTGTTACAAAATTAATGTTTAAGCTGGAAAATGGTGAACAAACAACCTAAGTGCCCTTTGATGGATGGTTGGATAAAGAAGATGTGGTACAAACACACAGGGGAGCACTACTCAGCCATGAAAAGGGCACGTACTGCCGTCTGTGACAGTGCGGACGGACCCTGAGTGTTGCCCCGAGTGCAACGTCAGACGGAAGAGGGTACAAACTGTGTCACTGTATCCATAGGTGGGAGGTAAGGCAGAAACCAGCAAGTGAGCAAACAAACAAACAACCAGACCACAGACACAGACAGTAAAGAGAGGTGGGTACCAGAGGGACGGGAGCGGGGGGCAGGGGGCTGACACAGAGGACAAAGGGGGTCAAAGGGCATGGATGGAAGGAGGCTAGTCTTTGGGGGGCGACCACACAGCTCAATAGATGGATGATGTATTAGATTTGCGCTTGGAACTTCCGTTACTGACCACTGCCACCCCAGTAAATGAAATCTTTGAAAATGGTGAGATAACTTGGAGGAAAACACGAAGTCAACGGCACCGGTGTGGTGTGGCAGACCCTGCGTCCGTATACAGGGTACAGGTTTGGGGGCACGCACTGGTGAGCCTCAGGAAAGGGCGTGGGGGAAGGGCACCTCCCCTCCCCTGACTGGGTTGCCCTGCAGGCGGCTGCAGGGTGGGGTTCAATTCCAGCCTCTGGGCCCCCCTTTGTCAGCCTGCCCCCCCAACCCCCGGAGTCCCTGGAACCTGCAGCTCCCGGCTCAGCAGATCAAAGGTTTGGGATTATGCAGCAGGAGGAGAACACTCCCACCCCCGGCGATAAAAGCGAGGCAACAGCACCCAGCAGTGCGTGTAGTTCTCCGAAGAGGGGTGCCCATGTCCAGGCACATAGGAACCGGCAACAGGTTGGCTTCTTGGCCAAGGAGGCAAAAGGATGGCCCGCTGCTCACTCTGCCTCGTATCTGTCCCTGCGCTGATACACTCTCACCGCATACAGGTGATACACTGTGGTTTTGGGCCAGCCCCTTCCCTTCTCTGTGCCCACTTTGCCCCCTGCAGGGGGCAGGTTATTAAGGCAGTCATTAGCTAGGACACGGTGATCAAGACACAGGGGGAAAGAGCCCTTTTGGCTTCTCCTGCAGCTTAAACGTGGTGACCCTCCAGGACGGCCAGAAAGCGGCGTTTCCCAATGGATTCTCCAGCGACACTCCTGGCTCAGCCTCTTCTTTCCCTGCGCTGCCCGTGCTCTGAGCGTGTGTGCGCGCGCACGCACACACACACACACACACACACACACACACACACACGTGACCCCGGGCTGTTTCAGAGCCCGGGGGACTCCCTTCCTTTTGTGCTGCTGCTCCGCTTTCCGGCAGAGAAGTCTGAGCTACCTTTCTTCTCCCGACTCCTGCTTGACCCACCGAGTCTCTTTAAGCTCCGGCCGCCCGTCGTTCAGGGAGGGACAGTGGCTCTCTCAGGGTCAGGCTCTACCTGAGACCAAGAACCAGGGCATGGAAGTCTCCGCTGTCACCGAGAGAGTGGGATGTGGGGCAAGTCCACCGTGGGCGGCCAGGTGCAAAATGTCACACCCCAGACTTTCATCTGGTCCAACAAATGTATGTGCCCTCAGACTCCGGCTCTGTCTTGAACCTTCCTACACCCAGCATGGCCCCGGGGGATTCCTGCCACCTTCACGGCAAAGACAACTTTGCTTCTGTAAGTGGGCCAGTTTGGATCAAGCACAAAGACCCCCAGCAAACAGAGTGTTCTGTCCCTCCCATGAGGTGACATTGTCCCATTGGCATGTCTTCTAATAAGGGGGAGGATATAAGCTACTTGAGACCATTCCCGTTCTTCTACTCTCTGCCCCTATGGGAGTCGCCTCACCCAGTAAGGAGTAGCTTCCCCTTTATGAATACGTCCCTTTCCCAAGAGGCCGTCTCTGACTGGATGGAGGATCTTGGACAAGTCCCTTGTCCCATCAGAGCCTCCTTGTCTGTAGTGCCAATCAGCAGAGCTCACGGCGTGTGCGTTAAAGGGACCCGAAAGGTTGTGTCCATCCTTCGGGGTGTTGCTGAAACATGCGACCCATCGCCCACTCTCAGGGAAGTTAAATGAGGTCTTGCGTCCAGGGGTTCTTAATGGTGAGCGGCTGATTCTCTCTAGGGGGTGGGGGGGTTAGGTTAGCCCCCCAGCCCATCGATCCACCCCCAAGGGAGCCTCGGACACCAGCTCGGGAAGTTGGAGGACGATGCCCGTGAAGTCATTGTGGAGAATCAGGGCTGCTCCTGCCTCCCTTTCCCTGGCCACTCATGGATGGAGCTGCCATCTCTGAAGTCCGGCCGCTCCACAGAGACGAGAGAATGAGCGGAGTGATGGAGACCCCTCCACCCCCGCCCAGGGCACGAGCCTTCCCAGACCCTCGTGAGGTGTCCCCAATGGTCCCCTGACCCAGCTGACGCATCATGACTGAATGTGCCCCACAGTGGGCTCCATGGCAGGGTGCGGGGCAACAGGATGGGGCAGCAGGAAAAGCGAGGGGCACTGGCCAACGAGTGGGACGTGTCGGCTCCAACATGGTACTGTCATTTGGCCAGGGCGGCCGTCAGCTCTGGTCTTCCAGCTCCGGATCTGCACGAGGCGCGGGTTAACCCGGCCCGCCTCGGCCATTTTTCCAGAGGGCCCACTGACATAATGCGTGTGCCAGTGCTCAGTGAATTGTGAGGTGGTGTGCACGTGTAAGGGGTTTGGTTCTTTGTAAGAGTGGGAGGGACTGTGCGGGCCCCCGAGCCCCAGAGCCCCCTGAAGGGATCAGCCTCAGTCAGGAAATGCCGATGCATGTACAGCACTGTGGGCTCGAAAGCTAATAACCGGATCAAAACCAAGAGGCGTGAGGAGGGAGGCCGGCCTGGAAAACGTGTTATGAGCTGATCAGAGAGGAGAAAAGAAGTAAAGTCATTAGCTTAATTAAGGGGCAGGAGAGAATGATGAAACATGTCTCCGGCAAAACCAAATTAAGCATTTAGAAGATATTAAAAATGCATTTGAACCCACTGGTGATGCAGCTCTAATAACATTCGCCAGGGCTGCAGTCAGCTATCAAGTCCATCTGAGATCACGGAGAGACCTCTCCCCACGACAGGGCCCCGCCACCTCCAACCTCCCGACTGTGACTTCTGGCTTCACCTACTCCAGCCTCTGGCCACTCCCTCCCCAGGGAGCCCCTTGGGCACTGACCCACGCTTACAGCTTTTGCAAACTGGGCTGGTATTGATGTATTCTCAAGATCTTGATTTCTTTTACATTTTGTGTTCCCGTTTTGAAGGGAATTTAAAGATTTAACAGGATCGTATTCTGGGTCATTAAGATAATCTCTTTCCATAATTCTTGTCATAAGATTCTGTGCCTGTGTTTGACTTTACAGTCACATCTGCATGACAAACTGGAGTAGCTCTGCTCCTAGTAATAGGACTGTCGTGACAGCTGGATTTTACAGAGCACCTACTATGTGCTGGGCGCTCTAAGCACATAATGTACCTTAACTTGTTTAATGCTCCCTTTTAGTGAATTCCCTTCGTATTTTTCATTACTGTCACAGATGAGAAGTCGGGGCATGGCCATGTCGGCTGTGACCACCTGGCCGTGTCTGTGGGAAACATGTCGTGAAACTGACACAGGCCAATGAGAGTGGAATCAGGAAGTCCTCTGTATACATCATGCATCGGATTTTGCAGTGATTTAAAAAGAGAAAGGTGGGGGGAGTGGACAGTAAAAATGGACACGACAGGCTCAGAATGCACTGGTGCCCCCAAACCAGCCCCATACTGTCTAACACGCCATCAAAGACCTCAGTCAGTCCCAGTAGCTGTGTTCCCAAAAGACACTTCGAGTCTGTCTATGTCTGCTCTCCCCCATGGGAGCACCCAGGCCTTGATACAGTCATCCAAGCAAGACAGACCCTCTCAGGGGAGGGGCCTGGGAAAGCTTCCAGGGACCTGACCTGGGCCTTACAGCCTGCACTGGCTTCAGAAGTGTCGGTGAGGGGAATTCAAGGCACAGCAGGGAGTGAGGAAGGAGGCCACGGGCTCAGGGAAAAGGGAAGAATCTGAGGCTGCAAGACTTCCCAAACTCGATGACAACGGCAAAGTAGATTCGTAATCCGGAGAGGCAGAGAATTAGACTTCAGGCACCAATAAATCCTGACACTCAGGGGACGTCATCAAACCTCCTCTCGCCATTCCACAGCTGTGTCTCCGCCCCGAGCCGCTTCACTTTCAGACCACCCTGTTCACTAGGAGGCCCCGGCTCCTACAGGCTCTGCCCTCCCAGCCAGCCAGGCCACCAGAGTGCAGACTGTCTCTCTGCCCGCAGTCCCCACAGAACCTCAGGATCCCCCTGTGTCAGCCAGCACCAGTCACGTCTTCACATCCAAGCCCACCTTGGGGCTCAAGGGGTGAAACGTGATCAGTGGTTAGGACCGAGTCACAGTCCCTTATGAAACTGGAAGATGAGATGCCCATGAACCCGTGGGCCAAGTTCAAAGAACAGATTGTTCCCACAAAAGCAAAAACCCAGGCTGAGGAGGCAGAAGCAATGTATTTCTATGGTGAGAGCCAGTGACGATGCAGGAAATGATCTGATATTTGTTAAATTCTCGGCCACCCCAGGGTGCGCGTGTGCGCCTGTGTTCTGAAGGCCAAGAGAGATGCCCAACGGCACCGCAGGGCAGAGGAGGATTTATGGGAAAAACACCCCCTTCCCCCACAGAGCAGGCCGTCTGCCCCAGACTCCTCCAACGAAGTCCCACTTAATTGCTTGCGGTCTTGGATGAACTTCCAGCTCTGCAGCCCTGGGAAGGGAGAAATTGCACAGACAGCCTGCTTCCTCCGCTCGCATGCTGAGCCTCGGAGAAAGTTATTGAACCTGTCTCAGCAGGGAGTCCCCAGCTGCAGAAACAGGATGGCAACTCCTGTCCACTGGGGCCACAGGCGGAGCTGGAGAGAGAGCAGGCCTGTTCGAAAACTTCCCAGGCTGGGGGCGGGGTGGCAGCAGAGAACGGGGCGTTGGGACTTTGGAGTCCTCATGGGGTTGGTCATCTGAAGGGTTAGACGACCCGTTCCCCCGACTCAGAACTCTTGGCAAGGCGCTCTGCTTCTTCCGGTGGTAATGAGAGAATTTTTTTTCCTTATTAGCAGTTGTGCTTCTTGTGAATACCCCCAAACCAGGATGGCCACAGCAGGACCTGAGCACCGATCGCCTGCAGTTGGTAGCTGTGTTCCCGAGCAGGGATGTGAAGTGCACAGGGCCTGGGGAAAGGCTCTCTTGCGCTAGGCTTGTGTGATGGACAGGGGGATGTGTGCCCGTTCTTGAAGAGCTCAGAAGCTAGTAGGGGAGGGGGTGGAGGGAGAGGGAGAGGGGGAGAGAGACAGAGAATTTTAACCTGATGACATCGTTTGAGCACTGCCCAGTCTTTACAATTGCATAAACTTGATCCCAAATTCTAGTGTTGAGGCCAATTTGAATGAGATTATTCATCCCTTGCAATAAAATGCCACCTAACTAACAGATACAGTCGTGAAACCGGTCCTGACATTCTGCTCAGATGTCAGAGCCCTGTCCCTGCGATTCAGAGAAGGGCCATGTGCCAGCAAACCTGGCGGCAGAAGGTGGCCCCCTAAGGAGATGACCCCACAACCCAGCCAGGAAGCACCTCCAGGGCGGCGAAGAGGGCCTCCCATTTGGAGAAGTTCAGACATGAATGTTCTCTCACTCCTGAAGCTTGGGGACACCGTCCGTGTCTCTCCCGTGACTGATCCTCTCCATCAGCTCTTCTGAAGAACCCCCACTCGCCTAGCTGACCTGCGAGTAGAACGAGCCCTTCTTTAGCCCCCAGTCACTTCCAGATGCCCGAGTAGCTTCATCCCTGCTGCAGGTTTGCAAACAGCTCATTCGAAAGTGATTCTGGGCCTGCAGACTGATTGGGAAATACCACTGGGGGCTGACCCCATGATTCTGTCTGTGACCTGAGCGTTAAGGGACGTTGGGGGCAGGGAAATTGTTCTCCGCCCCCTCCATTCCCCCTACCCAGGATTTCAAAGCCGTGGGCCATCTTTCTTCTCAGCCTTTACATTTCCAGAACAAAGGGGCCCATTTTGATCTATCCAGGGATGGCGTGCCTGCCCGCACCCCCTTGATCGTTTCCGATGTCCTCCTCACTTCCTCTGGCTTCTTGATGTCTTTTAAAGGGATACCCAGAACTGCACACAATCTTTCCGGAGATCAGAGAATCGGGCTTTTATCTTTACCCACTGATGTTCAAAAATTTGATTCCGATAAAGTGAATCATTCTGAAGAATTTGTATTAGAATCGAAGCCCAAAGTCATTCATTTTTTTCCTTCATGCCACTCAGGGTGTTAATAAGAAGTCGGGAAGATTCTTCTGTCTGCCCAAGCTTGTGACCGTGGGCCTTTCGGGATGTCAAACAGGGTGAGAAATGATTCTCTTCCCCCCAGGAGTGTATAACGGAGCTGGTGGAGGACCGACCCATAAGAAGCCACCAACAATAACGTCTCCCACTAGAATTTTACATGGAACACAAAAAGTGCCTTCTCACGCCTGTTATTTCATTTGCTCTGACACCAGCTGCATTTTATAATGTGTGGGTAAGAGGCGGGGGGAGGGGATCCTCAGGATTTACACACACATCATCTGCTTCCAAGTTCACGAGCCTCTGCCCTCGACAAGAACACCCCTTCCCAATCACCCAGAAGAAGTCTCAGCACTGAAGTTCCAAGACACCAGTAAGGATGGAAACTTGGAAGCAGGTTACGGCCCGAGATACAGACCAGAGTTGAGAGCCTCCATTCTGTGAGCACCGAGGAGGGTGGACCTTTGAGACAGAGCCCACTGCCTGCCCCAGCTGAGGGTCTCTCTGCGGTCTCCCGGACGGCTCTAGGATGGGCAGAGCCCACCTTCCACATCTACCCACCCTCCCCTGCAGACCGCTCTCTACCCCACTGCCTGCCGTCGCTCACTTCCTCTTCATCCAAACACAAAACCCTGCTTTCGGTGGACAAATGTCCCCTCAAAGCTTTTGCGGCGCTGTTCAGATTTCTTCCACGTGCATGTCCCTCTGGGCGACAACCCACCCTGTGGTTCAGATCTGAAAGCCCTGGGGACACTGTTTGGGGTCAGGTCCGTGTGTGTGCAGCTTCTGGGGGAGGCCAGAGACTCATACGTGATGTTCTGAGGTCTCAAAATTTCATCTTCACAGCCATACCAAGTTGTAGGCATCCTTACTGCCTGCCATTCACCGGATTCATCTGAGGTCTCAGTTAATAGCAGGGGGACCAGGATTCTAACTCGGGGATGCAGACACTTTCACTTCTGTCAGTGATGTAGACCTTGTAATAATGGTCAACGCTGGGCTTATTTCGTCAGTTCCTTATTATAGAAAAAGCAGCAGGCTCCAAGAAGCAATGCGATGAGTCAGGATTCAAACTACAGACCTGAAAGCCAGGCGCCATAGTAACTACTCCTTGGGAAATTTGTGTGGCTATGCTATGCAAAAAAGGGCTCAGCAAAGGTTTATTGCAAAACAGGGTTGTTGTTTTTCTCCTAAAAGAAACACAAAGGAATTATTGTATCATCGTGGGGGAACTGGGTTAGTGTTTGAGATCCCACAGTGCTGCTGATGAACTCAGCGTGTTCTTCCGTGTCTTTGCAAACGAAGCCCCCTCCCTCTCGCTTCATTGACGTAGCCATTATTCAATTTCCTAAAAGATTTCACCTGGAGCCGCCACATTTCCGCCTCCCCATTGCCGAGGATCCTCCGTGGAAGGGCAAAGGGAAGTCCATGGAAGCTTCTTCCCCGCACAGCCGTCTTCCGATTCCTCAAACTCGGACAACGTGGCTGCAAACCTGGGGCCACCTCCTCCTCGCTCTCATCAGAATGAGAAATAAACACGCCTGGAATTTACCCAGCTCCATTCCACCGGCCTGGCCCTGCCCCTCAATGGGAACCCATTCACCATGGCCTTTGAGTCCTTCTGGTGGAATAAAGATGTTTCCAGGATGATCGTCTATGAAATGAGAGTAAATATAGTGGCCTTGCCTCGGAGAGCTTTCTATAGCAGCGGAGATTATAATAAAGACAGAAAGTGCCTTGCGACCCCCCACCTTGCTGCATTTCCATAACAACGCAGCTCTGGGCCGCAATGGGGCGAGGAATCCGGCAAGAGATTGACAGATGTTTCATTTATGTGCAGGTTTCTCAGGGTCAAAGACCAGGGAAGGGCTGCTCTCAGGTGTATTGTCCTAGGTGACTGATGGAAGATAAATTCTCCAAACTGGTCAGCCTTTGGAAATCTTTGTACCAGTTGATTCTGAAGATCTCTTACTGGTGAATTTAAAGATATATTTATGAGAGAGAGAGACCTGTATCATCAAACAGCACACACTTCACTGAAACTGAAACTGAGTTCCTTGGAGCAGTTTCTTGGTGTCTCAGAAATGTCTCACCCTCTCCCTTGAGCTGTTTCTTTCCTTTCCTGTCTCACCCTTAGAGGTTGTAATTTCGTGAACACAGGGGATATTCAGATGTGCATGGCCAGTGCAGTCCCTGCCCCGAAGAGACGCCCACTGCTCCACACAGCGCTACTGCTGCCAATTGCAGGAGAAAAAAAAATACAGAGTTTTATAAAGCAGGTTTGGAAATAATCCACCCCAAAGGCTGGGAGTGAGCTGGAATAGCCTCCTGTAAAGAGACAGTTTGGTCAGAGAGACTTTGCGGCCTGGGATAGTGGATTCCAGAGTGTTCTTGGGTAAGAAAGGGGATCTACTTCCAGTGTCCATCAAGATTTACCCCACATTTCCATGGGAAAAACTGGTGCAACAATACAATGGAATATTACTTGGCCATAAAAAGAATAAAATTTGACCATTTGCCACAGCATGGATGGACCTGGAGGGTATTATGCTGAGTGAAATAAGTCAGACTGAGAAAGACAAATGCCATGTGATTTCACTTCTACGTAAAATCTAAAGAACAAAATAAGTGAGCAAAGAAAACAGAAACAGACTCACAGATACAGAGAACAGACCAATGGTTGCCAGAAGGGAGGGGTGTCTGGGGCTGGATGACAAAGACAAAGGGACTGAGAAGAGCAGATGAGGAATTCTTTAAAATTACAAAGGAAAATTTTAAAAGGTGAAAAAAAAAAGAATGCTCTGGCAACAACCACAGAAACAAGAACTGCACCCCACTGGGTTTTATGGGTTCTGGTTGCAGGCGGGGATCGCAGATGGCAGAGAGCGGAGCCACCAGTGGAGGGCGGGGCCTGCCTGCTGCCAGAGAACCACAGGGTCGTTAGAAAAAGACAGACCCGCATGGAGCCAGGTGTCTCAGCCCAGAGACCTGACGTCAAGTTAGAAACTGGTCCAGATGTTGACCTCCTGGCCAGGCAAGGCCTTGGAGACCGAGCGAATGGACCCCAAAGTGTGACGAGGTCTTCCTCAGCTCTTCATGAGGTTCCCTGTTGTTTTGTTAACTTTCCTCTGGCACTAATTTGCCTGACATGTGCTTTGATTAGAGATTTGGGGCGGGTCATGTCGATTCACATAAAACAAAATGTTTTTAAAAATAAGATCAAAGGCAAATGAAATGTGGAATATTGTGTTCCTATCATTTCCATTTTGTTTGGGGGTTTGTTTGGTGTTGATTTTTGAGTTTATTTTTTCAGTGCTAGATTACTTTGTATATGATTAGACTCATTTTCATTTAAATTTTTTTGGTAATTTATGTAAATTGTAAAATTAGCTAACATTCTCATTTTTCAAATACCATACTTTTCCTCACAATAGCAAATTATTTAGTAAACATTTGTCTGCTGTTTTGATCTCCTGTGCACAATGCACCCACCTAGGCATTTATGGGTGGAATATACAGATAAATGAGATACTATTTTTGTGCTGAGAGCATTCAGCCTGTATTAGTACAAAAGCAAAATGAAAGTGAATAAACCCAACAAGAAGTAAAATGTAATAAATGCCCTGAGATGTTTCAATAAATGGCATGTTTGCTTAACCAACCCACTTTTTCAGTACAGTATCTGGTAGGGAGTCGAGGGGCCCCTTTGCTCAATGAAGAAATTAATAAGTCAATGGAGCAAAGAGGAGACGCTCCTTTGGATGAGAGTCTGTGGGAGCTGAGGGGCAGCTGGGGCTCTTCCTGTGGAGTGGAAGTCAGGAAGGATAAGTGGGGGGAGCTGCCATTTGGAGCTTGGTGGTGGAGATTTGCATGTTTGGAGATGGCAGGGAGGGCTTTCTGGGACGAGAGACCGAGGCAAGCCCACGCCCAGCAGTGGGGTGATGAGAGAGGTGCTTGGCAATGTGCGAGCCCGCCGGTTCTCCTGAGCGGCCATCACGATATGCGCCAAAAGGCACTGGAACAAAAATAAAACTAAACCAGCCAGGTGCACACTGCCCTGGAGGGATTAGCAAAATGTGGGACGCAACCCACTGGGGAGTGGCTTGTCATTTGAACAAGCCACTGAGTCCTGGAAACATCAAAGTCAGCCAAAAGGGCATTACAGGATGGACAAGTGATTTAAATTCTCCAAATCTTAGGTTCTTCCTTCATAAAATGGTGTTGCTAGGACCTATACCACAAGGTGATTTGGGGTATTATGGGATTGCAGAGCCCTACATTAGCGGGCATATAATAGACACTGGCTACCTAGCTACTATTTTGTTGATAATACTAGAAAAGATGACAGCAGGCATTATCTAGCCAGCTGTGGCTAGACATCGCAAGGCGAGTACCACTCATTTGAATTCGACTGAGCTTATGTCATTATAGGCAATAAGACATCTAAATAACTTGCCCATTAAGTTCATTCTCCATTTTGTGATTTACCTTGTGCGTTGATCTGCTTAGTTGCATCTGGTTAGAATGTTAAACACTGTCATCACCAGAGATTTAGTGCATTTTATGTACATGAACATGAAACCAAATGTTTTCAAAGGAAGCAAGCTAAAGAGGAAAGCAGGAAGGCAGCCTGTGTGTTGGTGGAAGGGGCAGAGGTTTGGAAGCCAAGTCTAAATCCAAAGCCCTGTTCCATCGCTTTCTGTGTCTGTGACCTTGGGTAAATTACTCAACGTCTCTGTGCCTTGATTTACTTGTAGTGCAAAGGGGAATGATGATGATGACAAGGGTGATGGCAATAATAACAACAAACAACACCGCACTAACAATAACCTCTATGTCATAGAGTCACTGTTTGTGGAAAGTGCCTAGGACATAGCAAATATTATTATCATCATCATATTTTCCTTAATAACTTCAATACCAGGTGACCAGCACTTGGGGGAAGAATGTATTTTTCATACATGGTAGTGGAGAAGAGAATGCCTTGATGTTGGAATTCTGAACACAGCAGCTCCTTATATGATTCCGTAACCTCACTTTCCTCATTTGTTAAAGGCATAAGTTATGGTCAGTAAGTCCCATCCTTAAGATCTTCATTTTAGGATTTGTGCACCTACTGCATGAAGTTTCCCACCAAATTGGGTCTATGTATATTTTAAGAGACAATTTGAAAAATCAACCATAATCCCTATACCTTTTCACATGTTTCTTTTGTTCACATAAAGACTAACACAAAAACCCAAACAAAAATAGTAAAAAAAAAAAAAAAAAAAAAAGAGGCAAACCTCTGTGCTAATGCAGGCTGCCCTAGAGGAACCTATATTTCTCTCTTTCCCTCAGGTCTGTATGCTGGAAAAATGTTGTGTCCCAAAAGGTGACATTCAGTGCAAAATTTTCAGCCTCTCTGGATTTTTAGCAACATGAGGAGAGACCATTCAGACTGTTGACTGAGGTTTTCCTTAGAAATGAGATAAGGTGTGTTGGATACAGTCAGAATAACTCTTCTATAGCCTCTAGCTTTCAGGATCAAAAGCACTCCCAGAACCATTTGAAAATTCCTGGATTATTGACGGAGACAATTTGGAGAACACTTTTTTATGATGGCCCCACAGAATTGGAAGTGAGTATTTTCAAGCTTCCCCAGGCACTTCAGAATGCACCGCATTTGTTTTTCAGGAGCTGAACAGCAGTGACATATTCTGCCTGGTCTTCTTGGCGCCTGCTGGAGCGGAGCCCGGACCCTGCGGCGGGCCGCATACATGAGCCGCGTTAATCCTTAAACACAGTCTATGGCAGATGAGGACTGTGCATAGGCAACAGAAGCCAGAGCTGCTCCATTTCTAAAAAGCATGGCACTGGAGAGCAATATGCTATGTGGAACAAGCCAGTCAGTGAAGGACAAATACCAGATGATCTCACCTATAAGAGGAATCTAATGAAAAAAAATGAACTAATGAACAAAACAGAACCACAGGCAGGGAAACATGGGACAGACTGACAGTGACCAGAGGGGAGGGGTATAATGGTGGAAAGAAGGGGAAGGGACTAGAAAAGAAAATGTACGAATGACCTGTGTCATGGACAACAGTGTGGGAATTGACTGTAGGAGCAGGGGGGAGGGCAAAGGGGTAAAACTGGGGCAACTGTAATAAAATAACGATTAAAAAACACGATAAAAAGTAAACAGAAGCCTGGACAGCCCACCGATTCTGCCTGTCCTCTTTTTTCAGAACCTCGGACAGGCCACAAATGGCCGCATGTTCTTGTCAGCACCCTGGACAGCTCACTCAGAGTCGTGGTTGTTTCAGCACTTTGGACAGCTCGCACGACCGGCTGCCTCCGGAATCTGTGGCTCCTAAGGGCCGCCCAGGCCCAGATTAGGGCGAGGCCAGCAAAACGTCTAGGGATACACCCCAGGAGCGAGTGCCTCCTTAAATTTTGGACCCTAGGTGCCTTGCTTGCTTTGTCCTGGTTTTCCTGTGTGGCTGTCTTCTGCTCCTCTGGTCTTTCCGTGAAACTTCTCTGTGTCCCTGAGCTGCATGCTAGCAAAACTAATAAAACAGGCTCTCTCCTCCAGGGCTTTGTTCCCTCGGGGAGCTGCAAGTCAATATGTCTGGAGTCATTTACAGAGGTGGGAGCATTGCAAGAAATAGTTTTGGGAAGCGAGCTGGAAATAGAACGTGGCCGTATTTGCGAACCGCAGTCAGCGGGGTAAAGCCTGATCTCAAGCCCCGTGACCTGGGAGGCACGCCCATGTGTTTGCCGCTGTGAGCACAGCACCTGGCAAAAGCACAGACACACACTCCCTGTTCGTTTGTTCAGTGGATTTAGTTCAAGTAATTTTAGGCTACGCTTGATGCTGGGCCTCTGGATTTTAAGCAGGGGAGCGTGTTTCCCAGCTTTGCATTGTCTAAATATCACTCTGGTGGCACTATAGAAAAAGGATTAGATCCAGCAGGGGTATCCAGTCTTTTGGGGTGTCCAGTCTTCTGGGCCACACTGAAAGGAGGAGAGTTGTCTCAGGCCTCACATTAAATACACAAACACTAACGAAAACGAAATCGCATAATACTCTTAAGTAAATTTGCAAGTTAGTGTCAGGCTGCATTCATAGCCCTTCTGGGCCACAGGTGGCTGGCAGGCTGCAGGTTGGACACCCCTGGGTTAGAAGGAAGAGAGGCCAAAGGCAGGCAGAGCAGCCGTGAGATGATTGCAGAGGTTAAAGGACAAGATCGGAAAAGCCAGTATCAACCCAAAATAGGTGCGACCACAGGGTGTGAGAAAACTAAGGACATAGAATTAACAGAAGTTTAGTGGGAGATGTAGATTTTGTGGAAAAGATGATTCATGGAGGGATGGCTTTGAGTTTGAAGGGCTTTGGAACATCAAAGTGAAGGTCACTCCGGGGCAATTGACAAGTCAGAAGTCTGGGCTGGTGGGTACAGATTTGCCTCCTGAAACAGTTTTGGGCTCCCTGGAGGTGACCACTCCCTCCTTGAGGGAATGAGCAGGGGCTTGAGGTGTGCTGAGTGAGGCAAACAAAGAACCGCAGGACGAGGGCATCTGTTCTCTTGTGCCTGCCTCAGTCACATCTTGATGGAACTGTTTTCTCATGCACGGAATAGAGATGCTGGTTCAGGTCGTCTCTTTGTTCCTTCCAAACTTTATGTCTCTGGTGATCCTAACTCAGTGTGGACGAAGAGGAGTGGCAGTAACGGCTGGTGCACCGATGGGTCTGAGGGGTGGACTGTGGTGGGGGCTTTGTGGTGAGGCATCACATCTCCAAGCTGCACCTCTGGCTGCAACTGTAGTGGACAGCTCTGACCCACTCGCCCAGGACTGCCCCTCCCCTGATCTCACGCTGCATGTTTTTCTCTTTTTAGCCACACGATCTTCTTTAGCCATGGACATCAAATTGGCCTACGGACCAACCTGGCTTGGTTTGCTAGAAGCTCCAGTGCCATCAAGCCTTCTTGTCTGTTTCATCTTCCTGCCCCCTCCCCCCTCCCTCTCAACTTCGGGCACCAACTTACACGTCATCTCCCTGCACCCAAGGCCTTGCCTCTGTTCCTGCATTGTGGGGAAACCAAGTTACGACAAGGGCACGCTGCTCCCAGAGATTCCAACTTTTACGGAGAACCTGAATGTCTGGATTTCTACAAGGGACTCCTGATTTTTAAACGGCAGCAACTAATTAATTTAAAAAGGGGTGGGTGGATCACTTCTAACTTGCCTATTATTTATTCTTGCTCCCATGGACCACCAGTTGGCACCTTTTGTTGCTTAGAAAGCTTTGCATTGTTCAGAACTTGAGACTTTGTAGGCCCATAATGGCACAGATCAAAGGGATGGTGTTCATAGCTCCCCCTTCCTCGTAAGTCAAAAGCAAGGCAGACTAAAAGGGGGTGCATTTAGACCAGTGTATTAGACACGAGTTGGTGTCTGTGGATAGAGGGACACGCCTTTCCATTTTTGTCTGATCTCAGTGGTACACTCACAACAGAATGTGAATTAACACACAGTCACCTCGTCCCCAGGCTGGAGCCCAAGCTTGGATGTAAACACACGGTATCGGGCTGGGCACCTTGTCCCGAGACTCTGGGTCTGTCCCCAGAGACCAAGCCATTGAAGTGGTCATCAGTCCCAGGTAATGGCTACTCAAGGGAGTAAAACGCATGCAGCCAATGGCCTAGTCTTGGATGCTCGCGTCCCCCGGGAGAGCCCTGCTCGGTCATGTGTATCTAAGCACACAACCTTGGTTACCCGGGAAACCAAGGCCAAGTGGGCCTGGATGCTTTTTCTAGGGCCCTCGTGTGTAGCAGATGTGATGTCGCCAGAGCAGCTCTGTGGTGAGCATCTGAAAGACAAGGGACTCCTGTACAAACGCATGTGACCAGCGGGATGAGGGCACTTTGTGGGGACAAACACCACTGAAGAAAACGGCCCTGATTCTGAAGGCCTTGAGCCTGGGTGTGTAAAGTGACAATAGACGTTCACGCATCGGAAGGTGATTTAAATACCTACTGTGGGACAGGCAGTGGGCTGGGGCCTGGGGGACAAAGCAGTGAATGAGACAGAGTCCTTGACCTCATGAGTTCACATTTGGCTGGGACATTTTATCTAACACATGAACAGACCAGTCCAGCTGCTAATGAAGACTGTGAAGGAAATAAAACATGGAGATTCAGAAGAACAGGCCTGGCATGCGTTTGTCGGAGGGGAGAGAAGCCTCTTTATATGGGACCAGTAGGGAAAACCTCTTGGAGGTGACACTGGACCAAGAGGCTTTCCGTGCTGGGAGGGAGCCAGTCCCGGGAGCGCCTGCAGGAGCAGTTCGGGCCGAGGGACCCCGTGAAGCCTCAGGTGCTGGAAGTGTGAGGAGGCGTCCAGAGATGGAAACACACCCAGCTTCCACCCGAGGCCAGGAGCCTTTAGAGACAGAGAGGAACGGAAGTGCAGTTGAGAGCCTTGGGTCAGAGGGAAGAAGGCCCAGTGGGTGGGACTTCACTCTCCGTTAGCTGGGTGGCCTTGAGCTTGTCTCAGCCCACTTTGGACCTCAGCTTCCCCATTAGGAAAGGAAGGGTTAAGCTACTCCTTATAAAGAGCCATCGAATCCGTTGTTCACAGGAAACATGAGAACAGCAAGGATGCGAGCACCGCTAGCAAACCCTGGAGGGAGTGACACCTGAGGAGCCCTCCAGTCGCCCTGGGATTAGGGTCCCCAGAGTCCCGGCCTCCTCGCTGAACCCTCAGACCCCAGAGGGGCCCTGCTGGTTTCTTCTCTGCCTTGATGTCTAACGGCCACCCGGGAGCTCGCCCAGTGAGGTGCCAGGTCCTGGGGCCCCACTTGCCTGGGGCCCCTTTATCTTGTTTTGAGCCTGCAGAAGATTCAGGGCAGCGGGTGGTCTTGGCCCCGAAGCACCTGGAGCCCAGACCCGAAAGAGAACTCAGGGGGGTCACGTACCCTCTGAGGTGGGGCAGGGGCTCTGCCCTGAAGGTGTCTCTCTGTCCTGGGTGAAACTGCGGGCCCTGGAAGGTGGGCAGCGGAACATGCTCTTCCTGAGCCACCTGGGGAGTAAGAAGGGGCTCCAAATGTTCTGGATCTTTCTACTTGACTCTCCTGGGTGGCAGAAAAGGGGCGAGGCCTCTTTGTGCCATGAGACCACTCACTGCCTTCCCCACTTCCCATTCTCTGACTTGGTGGGTGTCAGGACAAGGAGACACCGCCACACTGGTGGCCCATGGTTCTTCCGTGTCAGAACCTTTCCTCTCGGGGCCCCCGGGGAAGCCTCCCAGTCACCTCCCCCAGGAGCCGTGCACACCTGGGGGGCAGACGAAGACCCCACCGCATGTTTAAATGTAACGCATCACCCAGCTGCCTGGGGAATGAGCTTCTTTGAGGGTGAGAGCAGGGGAATCTGATTATGTAAATAAGGCATAAATCCCCAGTGTACAAGGGGAGTGTTCATCAGCCTCGGCAACTCGGGTTAAGTGTGGGGCTTGGGATGTGAAGGGGAAGCTAATTTCTTTAACGAAGCATGCCCCGTTATATTTTTCCATTGATGTGTTTTACATTTTTATTGAGTTTGTGGGGGTGACATTGGTGAATGAAATTATGGAGGGTGCAGGTGTACGATTCCACGGCTCGGCACCTGCGCACGGTACTGCGTTCACCTCCTGCAGTTACGCTGGAGGGAGGCAGAGGGAAGCGTGCCCAGAGCCCGCCCTGCTCCGGCCTGGCCGCGCGTGGTCTGGGGACCCCCTTGACATTCCCAGGACTCAGACTCCTCACCTGACTTGAGTGGGCCACAGGGCCCCGCTTTCCTACCTCCTGGGGACGTGATGAAAATATGTCGAGACAATGGCTACAGAGCAACGCTGCCCAAGGTGGGACAGCAGGCAGCCCGCCTCTGGTTTCCGACCTGCAGCGAGGTGATCGCAGAAATCACGGGTGGGCACTGAGGAGCTTCTACAGCGGCCTGATGTGGCAGTGACCCCCCGTGTGCCACCGGGCCCTCGATCCGTCCAGTCGGCTGTGACACAGCCTGAGGGTTGTCACGGTCACTCGGTGAGTCGTATCTGGCACAAACTCTGTACCAGCACTTGTCTGTGATGGACTAGAAATAAAACCAGCAAGGCAATCACCATAGCAGGTCCTTCCTCACAGACCCGGGTGGAGGGTTTGCATTTAGAAGCCCCCAAACATCGGGACAATGTGGAGCTGAACTGATAGGAGGGGGGCCAAGCCTGTCGGTCCTGCTCAGCCGCCCCCTGAGACCGGACACACCACCCTCCTCCAGGCCCTGCTGCCGTCCGCCATCTCTGACCGAGGCTTCCCCCGCTGCCAAGGTGCCGGAACAAACACAGGTCTTCTCAATGTCCCTGAGGAGAATGCGAGCAGGACCTACGACCTTTGTGTCCATGAGGAGGAGGTGGAGCCTCAGTCCAAGGGCGTTACTGCCCAAGGTCACGGAGCTGGTCGGGGCAGCATCTGGGTTCCTGGGGCCATTCCCTGTCACTTGCTTTTCAGAGGCATGGCTGGCCAGTGGCGACAGATGGAGGTGGGGATGCTTGTTCTGTGGAAGAAGGGCATCCCAGGGTCTGTGCGGCCGGTGGGGGGCAGGACAACGGTGATAGGGGTTGAGGTCAAGAGGTTGGAGGACCCTCACAAATGAAGGACCTCGAAAGCCCGCACTCCCGGACTCCGCCTGGGAGACTGTGATATTTTAACTTGACCCCTGCCACAGAAAATTCCATCGTTCATGGCATCAGTCTAAATATATCTTCCACCTCTGTCTCCCCGCAAAAGGAAGGAATCTTAGAGTCTTTCACACAGTCCAAACTTAGGGCGATTTACACTTAAACATGCCAGTCTCCACCTTTCACAGCAAAACACAACTTGTTGAGTTTTATTTTTAAAACGCCCAGGAGGAGATGCATGTGACCTGGAGACTCCGTGTTTTCAGAACCAGTCCGTGAAATGTTTTCCGAGCACCCACTGGGCGCTGCGCCCTGAGACTGGTGAGCGTGAGAGAGCATTTAGAGTTGAGCAAAAAGACTTGAATCCTCCGAAAGTGTCAGGGGAGACAAGAGCCTTCTCGACCTCCCCATTGACTGGTCTTCAACCTGCCCAGTGAGCTCTCCACCCTGCCCCTCCCACCCTGGAAGGAGACGTTTCCTCCTCCATGTCTGCCGTCCACAGTCACGGGACTGGTGGCTCGCCAGCGAGAACCCACAGGGCAGAGTGACCAGCAGCGTTTTTGTTTATTTGTTTTTTGTTCTCGTCTGGGAGCTCTTCGTGGGCGGCCGCAGGTCCACTGTCTCCTCTGCACGCCGCTCCCCCACTGCGGCTTTGCACGGCTGAGTCAGCAACATGCACGCTGAACGTAGTTCGGTGACCACAGAGCGCAGAGGAAGTATCCCAAAAGGAGGTGCACACGTGGGGAACCTAGTCATATCGCGTGACCACTGCCCTGAGTAAGGACTCAGACGGCCACTCCATTAAGGGGAAAAGCCACTCGTGGACACTGCGCACAGCGCTGTGAAACACAGCATCTGCTTGACCACAGCATCGCGCTGCTGTTGGCATCACACCTGTTGCTATCGTTACAGCACCGTTACCTGGAAAGGGCCCCTGAAGCTGCTACAGAGCTTTCCTGGGACCCCGAGAGCCGCCCTGCCCACCCGCGCACCCGAATAGGGAGAAATTCCTTTTTCTTCTCCAGGGACGATGGACGGCAGTGTGTCCTCGCCCTGAGACACTCGTCTTTGACTGCTGGGAGCCATGGGATTTAATGAGCGGACTCCTAGGAGTCAGGAGCCCATGGCTGCACCGTTACCATGGCTCTGCTGGCTCGTTTGGCTTCCTGGCAGGGCATTTCCAACCTCAGACGGCTTGGTCTGCCATCTACTTGGGAGCTGGAGGAGAGGGCGTGGCTGGGCCTGGGGAGCCTCTGTGAGTGGAAGGGAAGAGACACTGAGTGAGGCCAGAGCACAGGCAGGTCCCTCCGTGCACACTCCTGTGGATCCTACAAGTCAGTGACTTCTCACAGGCTTGCCAGTCAACACAGAGGTCTCCGTCCAGTGAGGTTCAGTTCTTACGGAAACAGGCGAATAGCGTCTCAGTTAGGGAATCTTCTGACTGAGAGCAACATAGACCAGCTGAAGCCAGTTTAAACAGCCACAGACACTGGCTGGAAGGACAGCGGGGCCTCTCGAGGAAAAGTGGAGTCACATGTCTGGAGAAAGCTGCCACAGGGTGTCCTCGGCGACCCCGAGTGAAGTTGTCTCTGACTTTCCAGCACTTCCTATCCTCATGCCAATGTCCTTTTGAAAAACAAATGTATCTTTTCTCTTGGATACAACCTGGAGGAATTATAAATAAGGACGGCACTCTGCCCTATTTAAGGAAGCCTCATGACTCAAGACAGGCCAATTGGATGCTCGCTCTCTGGAATTTGAATCTTGATCAGAAACTTAAAGAGAATCGAACAGTTGGGCTTCATCTGTTCTGGCTGTGAGAGCTGCACCAGCCCGTTCTTCCCATCAGACTATTCCGGAAGTTTCCATTTCTTCAAGCCCCAGCGTTGCCTCGGTTCAGTGCCCAGACGCTGCAGGCTGAGAATGACTGAAGTCATTTCACGGAGCCACAGGAATCTCCAAGAGCATCACTTTCTCCCCCTTACATTTTAGGAGACAAGGAAACTGAGGCTCAGCGGGTGTAGCTGACGTGGCCCGGGGCCCCCAGCCACACAGGACTCTGGCCTCCTGTGTGCCGGACTCTCTCTGTGCCAGTTCCTCCCCCCCAACCTGCCCCCACCCGGGGTCCCCTGTCCCTCCCTCTCCCCCTCTGCATGTGGATACACCTTTCTTCTCCCCGGCGAGCTGGGCGGAGCCTCAGCTTATCTCGGGGGTGGGCACTGACAGAGGCAGAGAACAGCTACAACAGGGCCACCAGAGGAGAATTCTGGAAGGCACAGGTCCCATCTTGCACTTATGACACACGATTGTCGCCATCAGGGTGTGCCGCAACGACATTTGCATGTGGAAGGCTGAGCACAGACAGGATCTCTCTCTGCTTAGAAATCAAGCGCTTCACCCAGAAAGCCTCCCACCCCGTGCCTCTGGGCCAGCCCCAAGCACCTCACTTCCCATGTTCCCTGTGGCCCCCGCTCGCACCTTCCAAAACCAAGCAAAACCTTGATCTGACACTTCCCTTGGCTTCCTGGTTATTTTCTCTCTCTCTCTCTGCCTTGAAAACACAGAGGAGACGCCTCTATTTGGCTCTGACAACAAGAGCCTCCAATCCATTTTTCTCTCTGTTTTACTTCTCTCGTTGATCAATAGATCTAAATGCCAGGCCTCCATTGCGGCTGCGGGCGGTGCTCGCCCAAACGCTCTTGGCCCAGTGGAGCTTGTCTGCTTGAGTTCTGATGCTGAGAAATGTCACGGGGGGGGGGGGGGCCGTGAGCCTCCGTGGGGATGCAGGGGCCAAGGGGTGGGGATGGGGCATCAGGGCGTCTCCAGGCACCCTGGGCAGGAACGCCCCCCTGCCTGTGGCTGTTGGCAGCCCTAGGTGAGGTCTGTCACAGCGTAGGCCTGAGTAAGGGAAGCCCCTCCACTGCCCATGGTAACAGGCCTTCTTAAACTGGTCACTCTGTCCCTGAATCCTGGTCTTAGTGGGGATGTTCACTAGCAGTGTGACCGGCGGCCTGTCACTCAGCTGCCCCGGGCCTCAGTTTCCCCAGCTCTGAAATGGCTCTCCACCCTCCCAAGAGCCTGAGAGGTAAACAAGGGCACCTTGAAAGGGCTTTGGGAAGGGCAGTGTCCTGTGAGTGGGACATGTGTCCTTGTCACCCTCACTGAGACCACTTAAGCAGTGCTTTTCCAGTCTCCACCCACTCAATTGTCTCCTGCTCCAAAAACAACCAAAAGCCGAGTTGCCTGCAGAATAATTCTCGCTCAGTAAAGTGCTGTGCAAGTTAACAGGAGAGGTAGCTGGAGGAGAGAGGGAACTAGGCAGTCGCTGAATTATTCTGCACACCCCTGTTCCATAGTTGCTTCTCAGGAAGCCTCCCCTCCGTCTGCCTGAGGTCCTCCCGTTGCTTCCCAGCCAGAACACACTCACACAGAGACCCGGATGGGCAGGGAGGGGCGAGGAGGGCGCTGGAACATCACACTGGCCCCTCCCCCGCCGGGACAGGGAGTCCTTTCTGCTGTCACTTTTCTCTGGGAAACAGGGGTGTCCCTCTCGGTGGGCCGGGACTTGGGATTCTGCTCAAGTTTCATTAGCAGAAAGCTCCACAGCCAAGAACCGTGATGGTTTGTGTGGTGTCAGAAACGGAGCTGAGATTGGCCTTTGTACCCCACGAAGGGACTTTTGGGGGACAGAACTACAAGAACCACTCCTCTCTGCTGACACGCCCGCCTTCTCTCTGGCCACCATGGCTGAGGGCAGGGTCTCCTGGGCCTGGCCGTCAGAGACAGGCTGATGGTGACAATAAGGCCGTGTGGATGGTGGGTTTTCTTGGAATCAGACAGTGCTCTCTCCGAGGGCGGGGGGCGAGGGGGGGCGGGGTTGCTGCTCAGCCCCTGGGCGCTGGGGAGATAAGGCCCAGAGCTGTGAGGGTGTCTGGTACTTCAGGAGAAGGCTATGATGTGAACTGTTATGTGGGAGTAGCCCCATTTCAAAAGAATCAAAAATATGACCGGTTTGCAACTTTTGGTCTAAAGTCTGGCTGGGGTGGGGGAGGGTAGGAATCCAGGACAGGCATAAGGATGTTCGAATCACCCCCTCTTCCTCTCTTTGAGCTGACCAGCTCCCTGGACAGGACGGGTGGCCCTCAGTGCAGACCCCCATCTCTCCTCCTCCAGGCTGCCCCCCCCCCAGAGTTCAGCAGAAACCACTCCCAGCCCCTCTCCCAGCAGGACCACCGGCTGGGGCCCCTGCAGGTTAGGTTGTTCCCACCCTGATGTTCGAGGACGCAGCACAAATACTAACATGACACATGGGGCGGGGTGGGCGGGGGGAGGGGTGCGGGTGAGAGAACGGGGTAGTTGCAGGATTTCAGCCTTCCAATCACTCAAACCAGCTCAGCGATTTTCACCTGGGGCGCCAGAGGAGGTTTAAACCTGCAACACGTGGTTAATTTGGCCAGGGGCTCTTAGAACTCACGCCAACGTGCACGTGAGAGAGCGCAGCTCAGGTGAGGGCGTGGGCGCGCCTGAGCCTCAGAGAAAGGAGCCGAGGGGCAGTTTGGCCAGGGAGGTGCTCTCAGGGTGGCCGTGGGGACTGCGGAGAGTCTTCGTGCTGCTGCCCCCACAACTGCTTGGACGGTCGCATCAAAACCAGGGACTGAGACCTCACCGGTCTCACCGGTTGGGCGCATTAGTGGCAGATCAGGAGACAAAGGTCAGACCCCCCTCCATCGCCGACGTTTGGACTCCGTCCCTCTCTCTCTTGGGAAATCAGTGAGCGCAGATGTGCAAAGGGCCCACTCCTTCCACACCCTGCTCTGTCCCCTCCAGGAGGGAGGACGTCACAGCCCACTCCTGGACACTACCATGTCAGCTGCCGTGTGCCCATGCAGGCTCAGACCAGGGCCCAGGACACACGCCGCACTGCTGGCTTCCCGGACACCCTCCTTGGCGCTACTGCTTGGCAGGCTTGCCGAGTCTCTGAGGGTGTTTGGAGTTCCGCGTCTTCCAGGGCGCTGCCCTGGGGGCCCCAGTGCTCCTGACTCTCCTCTCCCCCTCCCCTCCCCTCCTGCATCCACCTGGGGCTCTGCTCCCTCCCCGGCTGGTTTGTGCCTCTTCTGTCCCCGGCTGGACCACAGGCTCTCCAAGGGCAGCTCCGGCTCCCTCGTCTTAGTGGCACCTTGCCCTGCCCCCACTCCTGCCCACAGCACGACCTGCTCCGGCCTTGCCCCAGAGAACCCACCAGGGTCCACCGTCTCCCTCACCGCTCCCGGGTGACTGACCCGGGCAAACCCAAGCCTTTCACCCCGTCGGGTCTTAGTGGGGCCCATGAGGAAACTAGGGACACACAACGAGCTGGCTGTAGCAGTTGCCACCCCACAGCAAGAGGGCAGATGACCCACTGGTGCCTGTCCCCTTCCTAACTCACAGCTGAAGTACGCGTCTAGGGGATTTAGGGAACAGGACAGCCCAGGTGTGGGTGGGACAGACATTCTTCTTTCTTGGGCCAGCTGTCTCCAATGCGGGTGTTTTTGAAAACGCCCTGAACTTTGACCTGAGCTCGGTGAAGCTCCTGCTCAGGCCCTCGCTCAGGGCTCCGCTGGTCTCACTTCTTCCTTACAGCCAGTTCTTTAGGGGAAAACTGACTTAATCCAGTGGCTCCCAGGCCTGCCTCCCTGCAGGGGGCTCTCCTGGGCAGGCTGGTTAAAGAGGCGGAGAGCTCGGGCCGCCCCAGCCCCACCGAATCTCAGTCTCCAGGAAGTAGTGTTAGGACTTCTATTTTCCAAATAAATATCCCCAGGGACTTGAATGTGCAAGGTTTGCAAAATGCTGATCTAATAAAAGTCACCTCTTCCCCTCCTATTTAATTATGAAAATTTTCAAACATACAGGAAAAAAAAGAAAGATATGTACATGAACTCCAGAATCCCCACGGTCGAGAGCCCATCGAGGACGGCTTATCTCTGTCTCTAACCCCCTCCCCTCCTCTCTCCACCCAGCACCCCACCTCTGTTTCAAGGACATTTTGGTGTAAACTGCAGGTGTCAGGACGCTCTCCTCAAATACTGCGAGCGGCACACACATGAGTAACTGGAGTTCAACGTCTGTTTACAATTTTTTCTTTCGAGGTAAAATTTGCAGAAGCAAGAGTCATACGTGTGCCGTGGGATGAGTTCTCACAAATGCATGTGCCTGGCACTCAAATCCTTCTCAACAGAGGGAGCATTTTATCCTTTTAGAAAGTTCCCTCACACCCAGAAATCTCTGCCCCTGCCCCTCAGAGACAGTTATTTTTCTGGCTTGGCCCGCCGTCGCTTTGCCTTTATAAAAACAACCTCCAAAAAGCAGGACGAAATGATAAAATTATGTTCACCTCCCCAGTGTTTTATACAGTAGAGAGGCCACAGTTAGGGCTGAGTGGGGGTTTCGAGCCCCGGCCCCTGGGTCTCCGTGCTGTCCCCTCAGCATTCTCTGAGGTGTCTGTCTGTCTGGGACCCTGGCAGTCCCCGAAATACCTCTTGGAACTGCTTTCCCCGAGACCTGCTTGTCCTCCTTCCTTCAGTCCTCAGAGGGCTGTTCATACTCCAGGAAAACCACGCTCTCTCCTAAGTGGAAAGAAGGTTCTCGGCTACGGCTCGATACAATAATTTTACAAAGAAGGAGGAAAAAAACCACAGCTGCGGTTATTGTTTTCGTCTGTTTGTCTTGGGGGGAAATTTCCTCGTTCATACTTGGGCACACGGGTAAACCAGCTTCATTTCACAGTTCTCAATAAGGCTACCTGAACTCACGGCGGCAGCCACCTCCGGCAACTTTCCCAACACGCGCTCTGTAATAGAAGCCTATCATTTTCACTGCGCGGCAGGGGCAGGCTTTATGGGCTCGGATGCAGCCGAGTCTCCCCTTGTGGTCCGGTTACCCCAGGCTGACAGCGTGGAACAGAGTGCCTGCTCAGAATGTCAGAGAGATTGAGAGAGCGGCCCCCCCCCCCAACTGGCTCTGGATGACAGAGGAGAGTGGCGTCTGGACCCTTCCGGCCACAAGCCGTCCACCAGGCCCTTCCAACAGGGCTGCTCAGCCCTCATTTCTACTCCCAGGCCCCCAGGACAACCGGTTCTCACCCATGGGGTCTGGGGGAGCATTACTGACCCCCCAGCCCCGCTTCTCTTGGTCTTGATTTCCTGTTTCCACGCCTCATCTTTGGGCCTGTGTCCAGTGTGAACACACAAAGCAGGTTCACAATGACTGTTTGCTCACTTGTCCCATAAGAGACTGGACACTTCGGGGCCTCATTGCCTGCTGCAATTGTCAGCCCATGCCAGGTCACTGTCATCCATTGTAGGTGACCCCTCACGGCCTCCCGGGTAGTCCAGAGCTGCTGGGGGGGGACTGTCCGACTTCACGGTGAAAGAGGGGTTTAATCAGCAGAGGTCGTAGTGGCGCCTTGGCCGTCCGTGTCTGAACAGCGTTCAGTGAGCGAGGACATCAGGAGGAGCAGAGATGAATTGGGGCTGGCTCTTCCGGCATAACATACGGCCTGTGTCGGCCTGGAGTTCAGGCTGTGCCTGACTAGAATTACCCACCCAGGGAGCGTTGGCTGAGCCGAGACCCCCGGTACAAAATGCAGATGCATTTGCCCCAATTCAAACATGTCAGCAGGGAGAAGACAGGCCCCGGGTGCCTGAGAGCCAGCACATTGTCTTTCTTTTCCTGGCTTTGAACTTGGGGCTCATACCCAAATGGGTCGGTGGGGGGGTTCAACCTCAGCCATGAAAGGTGCTCCCCCACACCCTGGACTTGGCTGAGCTGCTGGTGCCTTTGTCACTGAGGTGGCTGTCCATGCAGGTCACTAAATATTCTGGTCCCTTCCCCATTTTCAGGACCACATTGTGACCTTAATGCCGGAGCCCCTTGTGGGCAGGGGAGGCTTGAGGACCGTTCTGACCACGGGGCTGTGAGTGGAAGTGATGGATCTGATCCTTGGCCCCACAAGACGGAGCCAGAGGCCTGTGTGCCCCTCACCTCCCTTGGACGCAGCAGGAAAGTGGGGCATCGTGGCAAAGCTTCAGGCTTGAATTAAAATCCTGGCTCTATCACTGACCTGCTGCGGGGCCTTGAGCAGTAACTTAACATGCCTGAGTCATCCTTTTCTTGCTTGCAAAATGGTACACAGGATGCTCCCTCTGTGGGGTGCTGAGGATTAGTGGAGTCATCTATGCAAAGGACCTAGCAGAGTGCCTGGGCTGTACTGAGTTGGCCAGAGTGTTCGTGTAGTTCTCTCTGTACAGGGCTCTCATAGTGCTTAGTGGTCTTGAACTTCACGGGAAACAAGTTAGTTAGATTGTATAGTGACAGCTGTCGTATCAGTGTGCATTAAAAAAACCTCAAAATTGCTGAATTTTGTGCAACCATTTTAATGTTGAGAACAGAATAAGATATGCCACATTTTCAGTGTATTATGCTTTATTATTTTAAGAAAGATAAAAACGCAACTAAAATGCAAAAAACAAAACAAGATTTGTGCAGTGTATGGAGAAGGTGCTGTGACTGATAGAATGTGTCAAAAGTGGTTTGCAAGGTTTCTTGGTACTATTGATGTTTTGGCCAAATAATTCTTTGCTATGGGGGGCACTGTCTCATGCATGGGAAGATGTTCAGCAGCACCCCCAGCCTCTACCCACTAGAAGCCAATAGCAGGTGATAGTTGACACACTCAAAATATCCAAATCAATAAAGTCATTGGTGAAAATGAAAAATGTGTCTTTAAAATTATGGAAAAACATAACAGACTTTTTGGCCAGCCCCATAGTGCAGGTGCAGCCAGTGTGGGTTACCTTTCGCTGGCCAGCTGTAGTCCCAGGTACTCGCCACAGATGCCTGGGTCCAGGTGGGCTGGCTCTGTGCTCAAGACAGCTTGTGTCTCCTTTGGACTCTGCCAGGTTCCGCTGCAGGGTCCCATCAGAGCCCAGGGCCGAGTGAGACATTCACCATAGAGGAAGCAGGCAACTGCTGAAAAATGCGCTATGTCTCTGCATCAGGCCGCTGTTTCAATGACTCTTAAATGCCAAGGACTGACTTCCTCCTGTGTTTAGACCTCCCCACGCTCCTCTCTCTGGGGTCCCAGGGAGAAGGGGGTGGCCATCTTGATTCACTTGCATGCAAGCTGCACATGAAGACTTGGAGGCATGAATTTACCAAGTCTATGGACCTGGAGGTTTGTATGGACTATGTTATTAAAAGTACCAGTATGGCCCTGGCTGGTGTAGCTCAGTGGGTGGAGCGTGGGCCTGTAAACCAAAGGATTGCAGTTTGATTCCCAGTCAGGGCACATGCCTGGGTTGCAGGCCAGTTCCCAGCAGGGGATGCACGAGAAGCAACCATACTTTGATATTTCTCTCCCTTTCTCCTTCCCTTCCCCTCTAAAGATAAATAAAATCTTAAAGAATAAAAATAAAAAATAAAAGTACCAGTATGTATATATGCCTTCATTCAGTCAAAGATATTTATTAAGACCCTATTTTGTATCAGGCACTGTTCTAGAATCTAAGGTTCAAGGATAAACAAAAAAGAGAAATAATCCCCTCCTTATGGAGTTTACATGTTAGCGAGAGAGACAATAAGCAGACAAGTGAGTAAAATGAAAAGGAAGTTAAGTTGCGATAAATAATAAGGAGAAAGTTGTGAGCATAAAAGACAAACCCAAGATGTAATTCAGTCAGGGTGGTTTAAGAAGGCCTCATGAGAAGGACACTTTTGGACACATCTGGACTCTGCGAAAATGCCCCCATGTGCCCCACCACCGCCACTCCGCACAAACTCAGATCAGCGACTGGAGGGGGTACTGCATGGTATTGGGCGTAATCCGAGGAGGGTTGAGCAGGAAGGAAGCACACTCAAGGAGAACATGGCAGGTTTTTAAAGTATTTTAAAAATCAATGACCATAAGCCAGGCACTGAAAGACAAATACCATATGATCTCACCTATAAGAGGAAACTAACGAACAAAACAAACAAACGAGCAAAGCACAACCAGAAGCATGGAAACAAGGAACAGACTGACAGTGACCAGAGGGGAGGGGCAAGGGGGGGGTGGAAAGAAGGGGATGGGACTAGTCAAGGAACGAGAATAAGGGCCCACGGACATGGACACCCCCAGGGTGGGGATTGACTATTGGAGTGAGGAGTGTGTGGGACAGTGGGGAGCTTTTGGGGAGGGAAATTGGGATAACTGTAATAGAACAACAATAAAATATTCAAATAAATAAACAAACAAACTAAATACAGGCTTGCACAAGTCCTTCATTATCTCAGACTCTGTCCATGGTGCTGAAGTTCTGAGCCCATTAGTGAACCTGCCACCAGAGAGCTTAATTAAGATCTAGCTAAGGAAAAGAATCCAGATAAATATCAGCAATGGAAAACACTTATATAAAGTGTCCTGCCTGTCAAACCCTATTCTAAGACTTTATTTATTAAGTCACTAATTGTTACCACAACCTTATGAGACTGGAACCATTTTTATTCCTCATTTGTAGATGAGGCCATCGGGAGGGAGAGAGGTTACCCAGAGCAGCTCGCAGACCAAGGAATCTGCAGTCAGGGAGTCCTGTTCCACAGCCCTTACCCTTAATCACACTGCACTGCATGTCACTGAACAAGTAAAATGGATGATTCCAACACAGAACGGGAAGGGCTGGGACGACGATGGCTTACATCACTGATGTTGAGAGATGTGACAATAATTGGACTTGAGAAAGGACCGAGGATTCAGGTGCAGAATTCTGTGCTCAGTGTCCTAGGACCAGGCTCTACCCAGATTGCCCAGGGAGAGAGAAGCTGGATGTTGAAGGCTGGCAGAAAGTGGGAAAAGGGGGCAGGAGGGTCCTTGTTCACGCATCAGCTTTGTCACCCTGTGTGAACTTGAAGTGTGTCAGGGAGGAGCTGTTAACAGTGTCTGTTTCTGATAAACACCTTTGTTCTTTGAGTTCCCTATTTTTAAACTTTTCGAGCCAAGCTAACTTCAGGTGTGACATTTCAGAGCTGTTGCCCAGCTTTCTATTCGTGAGGGGAAAAGGGAAATGAAAGAGAGATGTCGAGAGGATTTATGTTGACATGGAGAAGTGGTCAGCTAGCATTTGGTATTGGTATGTCAGCCACCTGGTGAACTTCTGGTGAGTTTGGCGTGGCCGAGGGTAGGAGGTGGGGGCTGGGGAGGTGGAATGTCCTTCACATCTTCTTTCTCCACATTCACAAACGTCGACGTGACCACCGCTCTTTGCTCAGACTCACGCGGGGTTGCCATCCCCCAGGATGCTGAAGGTTGCACTACAGTGATGGTGTCTGAGGCATATCCACTTCCCAGGGAGTTTTGAGTATCAAAGGCAACTTCTTAAGACCACAGTTAGGTTGTCAAGAGGAAACATTTCCCAAATTCTAAGAGCTGTTCAACTCATACATCAATGCCCAGGCTGAGCTTCCTTGGACGCTAGGACTGCATCACCGGACACAGCGGAGAACATTCAGGAGCAGACAGAAAGGGAGGCAAGAAGTCAGAGCGGAGGTTCTGGACCACCACGTGGGGACAATACTTGGGGAGACCTGGGCAATGTCAGGGACACTCCTGTAAGTTTAGAGAACTTGCAGTTCAGGGGAACTTGCTTTTGGGGCGGGGAAGTCATTCTGGAAAATCTTGTAAGCCTCTAAGAAAAATCGTCATGTGCAACAGGGAGCTGGGACAATGTGATTTCACACAGTCTGCCACCTGAACTCACAGAGGAAACTGGGGGGGGGGGGGGGGGTGTTGGGGGTGAGAGAGCTGCCGTGAGCATCTCCTGGGTCTCCCAGGCTCTGGAGGATCCCCAGAAAGACAAGGCCCTCACAGGCATCCAAAGGGGATGAAGCTGGCAGTGGGGTTGCCTTGCAGGCACCATTGAACTTGGGTGGGACAGTCAGCGGGGCCCAAGGAAGCCTGGCTCTTTGGGGCCCCATTCATTTCAGCACCATGGCTTCAGGGGTGTGTATGAGAACCTGACCGCCATGCAAACAAGCAGGCCAGAACCAATGCCCCCTAAAAAGTAGTACCTGGTCCTGAAACTCCTGCAACCACAGAAAATCACCAAATCCCCCTGAAACTCAGAATCCTCATTGAAATACAATAGCCAGAGAAGGGGGAGAAGAAACAGCCCTGGTTAAATTTTGAATTTCCTAGATATTTCCCTAAAATCATTAGGGAAATGATCAGTCCCAGTGGCACTGATGTAGCCACTAGCAAGTTTAAATTCCTCATGCCCCAACTCCATTCAGTGGGATGGGGGTCATAGACACTTCACTCAGTTACAGATTATAAAGAGCGCTATATTCTTGCACATTGGAACGCGGCATCTGAATAGTTGATCACACAAGGGAGTCCAATGAAGGCAATCAGGCAAACAACAAAAAGCAAGGCAGAGGAGAGATGGGAGGAGCTAAACAAGGGGGAAGAAGCCCCCAAGTCAGCTGGAAAATTCAACGTCCCATTGTAGCCCCCGTATTCAAAATAGTCCGAGGAAAAGGAGGCATTTGGCCCCTTTCAGAAGCAGTTTTGGAGGAGGTGTTTATAACAGTGAAAAATCAGACCATCCTGAATGACCACAGAAGAAGATCTTTCAAAGGGAAATGTGTGCTGGGTGAGATAAACGATAGCACGTGTCCACAATCGCATGGTTTCAAAGACTCCGTGAGGAGGGGGAATGGTGCTGAAGAAATGGGGTCACTTGGGGAAAAAGATTCCTTTTTTAAATGGTGACTATTCTACAATTCTATGTTTATCTTTAAAAATATGTGTGTAAGGAAAAGACTAAATAGTTAAGTAGAAAAATTAGGACCAGTTTATCTCTGAGTGGCAGGTTTGTAGATGCTTACGCGTTTTCTTGCGGGACACACCCACACTTCACCGAGAATCGCTCAGCTCCAGGCTTCAGTCCTCTGTACATAGTGAGAGGTAAGGGGTGATCTTAAGTCCCTACCAGTTCTGACACCCAAGACTAGACTCTGAAGAATGGGAAATTTTGGACTTAGTGACATGAAATGTCATTCCCAGAAGGGTGTTTATTTGGTTGAAGAAAACAGGGCTGCTGGAGGACCCGGAGCTGCCTGCCATACCCACTCAGCCCACGGCCCCTCATGACGTGCCCACACGGTCAGGAAGCCATGAGCTCACGGTTCCTCGATGCGGAGCATGTTCAGCGCTGTGCCGAGTGCTGTACAAGACACGGGTCACTTTGCTTCATCCTCATGACGACCTGGCTGGGCAGGGACTGCCCCTGGCCACATAGCTGATGCAGACACGGTGACTTTAGAGAGGTCAAGGCAAAGACCGAGGGCAGTGACCAGAAGGCTGAAGAGGGTGGACTTGAACATGAAGCCAGGCCCCAGCGTGAGGGGCCTGAGAACAGCCTCAGGGGAGGGATTGAGGTGGCAATTGGCCACTTGTCAGGGTGTTAGTGGAAAGTGACAAACCCGAGTCTCAGGGGAACAAATGCAGCTTCTCCACGTGACCGAGAGCTGAACTTGGTGAGGAACAAGGTATGGGCCGCATTCCTGGGGAAGAGCCAGGGGTTGTGTTGCACACAGACGTCAGGAAACTGGACTTTGGGGAAGAATCGCCGGTAACAGGGGATGGACGAGGGACATAAGCCACACCTAGGTGTCTGTTTCATTCAAAGTGTTATGTCGAGTTTTGTATTGGAGATGAGTTCATGAGTTACATGGTCACACTAGTGAAGTGTTCCCGCTTCAGCAGTAGGAGCTGTGGCGTTGGGGTCGTTCTGCTGTACCCTTGGCCTGCTCCACTCTACACCACAAGTCAGGTCCCTGGGGTCCCTGCCCCAGCGGACCTCCACCTGGGCTCAGCCGAGGCAGCGCTGATGGGAGCCACTGCTGTCTCCCCTCCACTGTCTCTAGCAATGTCCCCGCTAAGGGCTGTGTCTCCCCAGAGACACTGGCTCTTCCCGGCCGGCGTACACATTTCCAGATTCCTCGGGGTGGCCCAAGACCTGGACTCCAGCATCCCACCTCCTCCCATCACCAGCCTCGTGGTGGTAGCAGCTTCCTGCTATTGCTGATCTCTGCGGCGCTTTGCCTGGCTTTCCCCTCTTCTATCCCCTGTGTAGTCATGAAGTTGTCTCCATTGGACCTACCAGAGTTGGCTGTTCTTTCCTGCTTGGACTCTGATTCATACATTCCCTCAATTATCGAGGTCGAGGTAATCTGCCAGCAGACATATCTGTCTTAGAGAACAAAGAGTGTCAGTGTAGGGAACTTGAAGGAAGGTGCTATGATAACATAAAGATGGGTGATATTAACACCAGCCGCCAGTATTAGGTGAGTGACATTTACCGCGGCCGTTGAAGATGAGGGAACTCGAGGAGGTAAGAGCATCATGGATGGGGATCTGTGTAAACCAAGCTCGATCAATAAGAACCCTGGTCTTATTGTAAATAACGCGTGGGCAATCAATGAGGGAAGGAAGGAGAAACATCCAGCCCGGTGCATGCCAATGTCTCCACGTAGGTGCACCTGAGGGGGAAGGTACACAGGGAATGTTGGGGAGACGGTGGGCAGTGGGTGTGTCTAGAAGGGCGGGTTAAGGGGGTGCCGGAAGGGGTGAACCACAGGGGTATATTAGAGTTCAGTAAAATGCCAACATAAAGGTTTGGCCGACATCTTAAAGCCACCATAGTTAAAGGTGTTCGATCAGTATTGCTGAATAAATGAGGAGCTACTGACAATTTGGTAAAGGGGTAGGCACAAACCAAGCCAGGACTTGCCAAGCTTGCTCTGGCAGAAACATGTCGCCTGGCCCGGGCCAGGTCGGGAGGAGGTGGGGAGAGACAGGGGGCGGGAGGGGAGGCCAGTTAGAAAGTGACTGCATGAATTCAGGGCTCGAGAAAGACAAGGAGGACTCAGGCCTCTGAGCCACCAACCCAATTAGAATTGCAGATCTCAGCTGTGGGGGCTGACGGGAAGGGCGGCATGGATGTGTCTCTGAGCCCTGGAACCCGAGGGGTCGGGGGGATAGAAATGCCACCGGGACCGTACCCACGCTGATCCAACAGGGATCTGAGGGAGGCGGGAATGGGGGAGGTGCGTATTTAGTGGTGACAATTATTTAATACCCATCCCTGGATCCCCTGGCTTTCTCTCTCCGGTTATTGTAAAGACGTTCATTTTTCTTCAAACCCAATAAATTATTCCCTGTCAGCAAGCTGGGGGGCGGGGGGTGGGGGGACGAAGGAAAGATCTCGGTTTGCTCTCGGCTTTTCCTCTGTCTAGTCCAAACACTGGAAATGTCAAGTTTGCGCACTAATTAAACATGTCTGTCTTGGACAGCACTTGTATCTTTCCCTGAGAAGGTGTAGATTTCCGGGGAGACATCACACATTCATGTTGCCAAATACAGCATTTTGAAGTCCCCCTGTGTGACACAAATATCAACTTGGTGAGAGGGTCTCCAGGTAAGAAGACACCTGTGCCAGGCAGCCCGGGGCTGGGAGGGGGCCGGGAGGAGCTTTCACTTATTTCCTGGGGGAGCGGCTCCAGGCGTCTCTGCAGGGCCAGCCCTGGTGCGTTTCTGGAAGCCCATGAATCCTACTATATAGACGATGTCTCCCAGGCCCCGGTCATGAAAAATCTCATTCGCTGACCAGGTGGAAACTGTCCCTGCCACCATCCCTGGTGTCTGGGTGGGGGGGAGCTGACAGTTTGCAATTAGAGCTTTGGCCGTGATTCTGCAAAGCATGGCTAGAATTCTCCTTGGGGGGGGGGTATCATTATCATGCATACTCCACAGATAAAGGAACAGGGCAGGCAGCCTCAAAATCTTTCTAGAACGAGATGCATTGATTACATATTTCCTGGGTGCTAACTCCACCATGGACACTGTGCCAGGTGCCCAGGTGCACCTATAAACCAGGGTGATGTGGGCCCACCCAGAGGGAGCTTCAGTCTGGGGGACAGAGAGTAAAATAAGTAGGTCCTGGGGAGTCGGACCGGTGAGATCACTTGCCAAGGGTAAGTAATGGCTGGTTAAGTGGCTGGGCCGGCCCTGACTTTGAATCCCAGCTCCACCTTTGGAGGCAGTAAAACACGGGTCTTACACCTGGGAGCAGAAGCTGTAGGTGTCCTCTGAGGCCCGGGGGAGGGGGGCCCGAGTGGTGGGGCTGGGGGCTTGGAGGAGGCAGGCTGCCGCAGGCCACCGACCCCTGTCTCTCTCCTGCCCCTAGCGTGCCCCACAGACCATATAGTGAGGGCTCGAGAAAAGCCCCAAAGTCTTGGACCTCAGCTTCCACATTGGAACAGGGGCATTTTGACGAGGCGCTGGGTTGGGACTCTCCAGTATTGGGGATTCGAGGGATCACTAATGTGTGTGTATGTGGGAGTGGGGGTTCAAGTTAGGACATGAAATATCCGTTTTGTACAAGCCCTTGCTGTCTCACTGTGGTTAAAAGGCGTTTTCAGGTCAAGGCATGTCAGGTAAAAAAAGAAGGAATAGTGTAATCTACCAACCTGGGAAATGAAGGGACAGAGTTATTTTAGCTGCGAAGGAGCCTCGCTCGGTGGTCACCTCTCCCATCGCTCTGTGGACTGTGCTGGGCTCAAGGCGTCCCTGAGGGGGTCTGGGGTCCCCCAGCCCTGTTGGAAGCAGACGCCCGCGGCTGCATTTGCCTCCAGGTGTCATGTGGAGGCCCCTGTCTGGTGGGTGACAGTGGGGCTATGCAGGCGTCCCTGCCCAAGCAGCTTCCCGTCTCCCAGCCCTGCCGTAGGGGCTGCTCTCCCACTCCTAACACCTGTCCCCACCGAGGCCCCTGCAGCCCCACCCCACTGTTTACTGACACCGGGCCTCTTAATGAAAAGCAAGAGCTCTTGTATCAACTCCAGCAGGGGCCCGAGACATTCCACGCCCTGGGAGGGGACCAGATGGGAGGACGGGTCAATTGTCCTGGAGGCCACTGTGCTCCCGCCCTTTTAAAGGGCGGCTCTGTCATGGGCTCTGCTGTCCTCGGTGGGTGAGGGTGTCCCTTCCACCATCAACTCACCATGAGCACGGGACAGGGCCAGCTTCACATGAATGTTGTTTCTGGGGTATTTGCACTGGCAAGTCCACGGTTCACACACGCACTTCAGACAGAAGTAGCCCTGGCGTGAGGGGGTGACTCACAGCAGATGCTGTGTGAAGGGTGTTTGGACTATAAGGAAGTTCTAGGGGACCAAGGCCAATGTTGTCTGGCCCCGCAGCTGCTGCCTCCAGGTCTGGGCTTGGCATCGTGAGCTTGCTGGCATCTTTAGAAGCTTCCATTTGCTTCTCTAGATTCACTCTCCGCCCTTCCCCCTCTGCCCCACTCCTCAGAAGCCGATCTGTGGGAACTGTACGATCAGCCTCTCCTGCCCGTGGCGGCTGGCTGACTTTGGCCGTGGAGGAGGGGCAGCCGGTGGACATGGCAGGGCGGAGGGGGAAGGAAGTCTGGGTGTTTATTGCCTGTGTTCTCTGCCCTCCAGGTCCCTGTGGGTGGGCTATATAGGTGACAGCTGCTGACCGTGGCTCTTCCCTGACCTTCCTCTCTCCAGTTGAGGACATCACACTTGCCCAGGCTCCCTCCCTGCTGGGGTGAGCCCTGCTTTACAGGCTTCCTCAAGCTTTGTAGATGAACGAGCCCCTCACTGACCCCCGGATCTCCCAGTCCAAGCGCGCCACTTTCAAGTACCAGAGCCCGACCAAGTCGGGGGCCCTGCATAATGTCACCAGTGAGGGAGACACAGCACACAGAGCCAGGGAACAGGCATTTCTATCAAAGCCAAGTCTCCCACACCATGTCCTGACCAAAGAGAAGGGGCAAAATGAGCTAGAGCCACAGGGGAAGCTTCTGGAGAAGGAGCTGGTGGCCCAGCGGGCCTTGCAGTATGGCCAGTATGTGGGGAGTGGAGAGGCGGAGCTGGCAGAGATGGGGGGACGCAGCCCAACCAGGGAGCAGGGGTCAGAAACACCACAGGGCCTGTGACCCCAAGTGGGAGCCTCAGAGGCCCACAAGGAAAGGGGGGACGGGGGACAGGTGGGAAAGGCTTGACAATAAAGCGCAGCCCAGACTGCATCAGAAGGGGCAGAACCAGCGTCCGCCTGGCCTCTCCTCCTCATCTGCCCAATATCTCCATTTCTTTCAGGGTTCTTGCCTCCCCCCCGCCCCGCGAGGCTGTGATTCCCGCCCTTCCCTCAGGTACTGAAGCGGTACCAACAGAGGGGCTCGTATACCACAGGTGATCAGTAAGCAGAGTGACTATGGTTTGGCCTCATGCTGAACAGTACCCCTCAGTGTTTTCTAGGGAAAGCTCCAAGTGAGTTTTCAGAGAGAACTACATGTGAGGTGGAGGACAGATCGAATCAGCGACACCCGCCTTGGCTTTGACAATGAACTTCCTTAGCCCCAACTCCATCTCTGCTTCCACATTCACACCTGAGGGATCAGCTTGCTCTGGCCACTTAGCCTGGGGGCCAATTTAAACAAAGCAAATATAACATATTAATGGAAACCTCATGGGTATAACACACTTGGCAAAAAATGACACACTTCAGCCGATCCATTTAGAGATGATGTAATCAAACACACACACACACACACACACACACACACGCCTCACCAAAAAGCTTCAAGACACTCACACTGTCAGGAGAGAGGACGCACGATATTGCAGAGGGGCTTAGAGGCAAGAAGCCCAAGGAAACATAACGCGCTGTAAATTAAAGCCATTTATAAAGTGCAGCTGGCACCCACACAGAACGGAAAATGATGAGTCAGCAAAAGTGGGGGGGGTCTTGTGTATTTACAGAATATTTCCACGGGACAGGAGAGAATGTGTTTATTAAGGCCTTGCTGGTGTAAACACGCAAACATATTAGTGTCGGGCACTGAGGGCATCTAGTTCCATTTTTTCCTTCCAACTGCTTTTGTTAGTTTGAAGCCCACGAGGTGCTGCCCCCTCCCCCAGCACTTTTGGGGGAGTCCGTGATCCCATGGGGGAAGGTCCCCTCAGCTCAGACGCTGGCCTGCCCGGCTTCACGACACAGAGCAGCGAAAGGGTTACCCCCAGGGGACACCCTGCCCTTAGGCCACAGTGTCCAGGTGCTCGTCGCCTGATTTTCTGCTCTGCACGTGGGCGTGTTGGTGCTGTGGGGGAACCGCCCTGGCCGGGGAGCAATGGGTCGGGCACGTTTCCGGTCCCTCCTGCTGTCAGACCGAGGGGTGTGTCACACCTGGCTGGCAGCCGGGGTCTGTTGTGAGGCCAACACAAGCAATGGAGAAATCCAGAGCAAAAATAAACAAAGAAACGAGACAAGAGGGTGTGTAATGGACTAGCAAAGACAGGGTCCCTGGTAGAAAACAGTGGGACAGTGGGGACAGTGAGGGGCAGGAGGCAGGAGACAAGAACCTGTACTGCCCCACCAGAGAGAATGTTCAGAAGAATTTGTGAGGATAAGATGAGATCACGTGTGTAAAACATGAGCACAAAGCGGGGAAGCTGGAAAATGCTCAATAAAAAAGGGATCAGTTATCATTATTGTATAATGGAAAATATTAACGAGGAGGACTTGTCACTTCTAATAAGTTATTTAAGCAGCTTACTTGAATTTTGGAAGCATGCAGGATGTTATTGTCATAGAGATCACGCTTCCCAAAGCATGATCAAAAATGGAAACCCGGCTGAGGCCTCCGGGGGACACTTATGCGGATTTAAAACCAACACCAGCTCCTGATACTTCATGAGGGAGGCACCTCCCATGATCCAGGAGAGAGAGAAAGGTCAAGTGGCACTGCCCAACACTGGCCCGTTTGAAAGTCTGCTTCGCCTATTTCCCACCCTAAAGTAAGTTCATGGCCATCGCAGGCCAGAACCTCATGGCCGCCAGGCCAGGTTACACAGGCATCTGGGTCTCCGTTTGACTCAGTTTACCTGTTGTAAATGGAACACATGTGCGATCAAGGACAGTCATTCTTCCTGGGAGGAGAGACCCATCTTGTTCTTCAACCGTGTTTGCCCGGCACAGGGAGAACGCCAGGCACCCAGAGACCGTTATCTGAAGTGGGAATGGAGAGAGGCCTGGTGGTGGGCTGTGGAAACTGGCAGCAGGAGATGTTATTACACGGGAGCGGCCCCGGTCTTTGCGTGCCCTTTGCTGCATGAAAGCGATCAGTGTCCACTGGCCAGCAAACCCTCGGTGACACAGAGCGAAAGGATTGGTATTTTCTTCTGAGAAAACTCCCCAGCTGACCCAGTTTCCGTAATGCATAACAGGAAAATGACAGAAGTAATATTTTTGTTCTGGTTTCGCTTCCATTCATCTTATTTGATCAGGGCTGAGCAAAACTGACATCTCATCAAACGCCGAAGTGTGTTTCCGCACCAGGTTCATCGCAGGTTGGCATTTAAAACACAGACGTTGCAGGAACAGATGTATTTGCCAATCCCGGCCAGCCATGTAAACCTGACCTTTCTGCTGCAGATTTATTGACACGGGCCTGTTTTGTATCATATTTCATTATGGTGCGTTTGGAAGGATTGAAAGTCCTTCTTGTGGAAAACAACTCACTTGGGGCTGGAGTGGCCAATATGCCTTCTCTTCACAGCGAGGCAGAGAGAATTAGGGAGTCAGGCGCCGGCAGGATTAGCACAATTCCTCAAAGAGTGTGTTTAATTAAAAAGCACCCGGTACCAGCAGGATGGGCCTGGAAGAAATTTCCATTTGGCATGTGGCGAGAGCAGAGGAATTACATCCAAGGTTGCTGTCATTTGCTTGCTGTGGCACATCACGGGTCCCTTGCATCTGGGAGTTCTGAGCGGTGCCCCCTGCTCAGTGCAGAAAATCCCTTCTGATGAGCACTCACTCAGCCTGCCCTGAGATGCTCCAGGTCCGCAACCTGCCGTGTCATTGGGCCGAGCAGCTGTAGAAATGATCCATTTGTGCGTTCGTGCAAGGAAAGCCAGCAAATTCAGATACTTCACAAGGCACCGGGGAGAGGTGCGCGAACAAGAGAAGCGACACCCCCACAGTTAGGGAGTTTCAATCTTGTGGAGGCAGATAATTTATAAGTTAATAAACGAACAGTATGCATAAGCTAATTTTAGAAAGTGAGGCGAGTATGAGAGGGAAAGGCTAACAGGATGCTGCGGGGGCTGGGCGCTACCTCGTGCGGATTGTGCGGGGAAACTGTCTCCGGGGGTTGAGGGTGGGCGTCTGAGCTGAGAGCTGATCGGTGAGACGAGGCTCGCAGTGTGGGAGCTAGACCAGAGACAGTTTCCAGTAAAGCATGCTGCCTATGCAAAGGCCCTGAGGTAGAAAGGTGTTTAGCGTTTCCGAGACATAGAGAAAGCGAATAGGAGGCCAGCTTGGGGCTTCAGGAGGCGAGCAGGGACGGATCAGGTAAGTCCACCTTAACAGAGTTAATCCACTGCAATGGGGAGCTTTTGGAGGGTGTGGCACAGGGAAGTGACAGCAGCTGAAGTCACACTTTCAGTGGCTGCTCTGGCTGCAGGGTGAGGGCTGAACCGGAGGGGACAAGGGGGTAATACAGAAGCCAGCCCTGCAGCTGTCGGAGCCAATTGTAGCAGCAGGGGTGGGGGTGATGACCTACCCAGCTGCACAGGGTCCGCAGAGCCCAAATCTGTGCGTGAAGCGCTTCTTCCCTGCCCACTACCCCTACCCACGCGGCAGGGCGGGTCCCACCATCCCCCCCACTTCAGGCACTTAGCGACAGTGTTGATTTTTCCCCATTTCCTTACGACTCTTCTCCAGGAGACAAAATCTCCTTCATCACCCCTATGGCTCTTTTCTGGTCCTGCTCCATTTTCTTTGAGTCTTTCATGAAACACACAGCCCAACACAGGGCAAAATACCTCATTTGTGGGTTGTCGTTTTGCACTCAACCTCTGCCTTAGGGAAAGTTCCCTTCCACGCCCCCACCACCCCGACTCTAAACCCAGGATCCTCCACAGCAGCAGCGTGGAACCCACTCCAGCTGGGAGGCAGGATGGGGGTGGAGCCTCTGCCAATCAGGGGAATCTCATCCCCTTATTGTGATTGGTCCAGACCCCATCACATGATTCCATCACAGCCAATGAGATGCAAAGATCCTCCTCCTGCACCACTAAATTCAACTTGAAATATGGGGTCTTGGGGGTCTCCAGCAGTCATCTGAAGACCCTGGAGAGTGAGCTTGCCTGAGAACAGACTCTCTTTCCAGTAAGCACAGCAGAGAAGGAAGGCACAGCCGGACGGAGCTGGCGTTTACGCGCTGGTCAAGCCATGTCTGAAGTCCACGGCTGGATGATCAAGCAGACCAACAATGTTCTCTTTCCCTGCTTCAGCCGGGTTGGACTGGGTTTTCTGACCCTTGCTGCGAAAAGAATCCCACCCGGCAGACAAGAGAACAGAGGGGCCGTTGCCTACCCCCTTCAAATGGGTCACTACGCCCCATTCAGTGTAGCCTGAAATTGTCCCTCTGGTTTGAGCCGACGGCCAATGAGAGCTTGGGCTTCCCCGCTCAGCACTGCCTTCCCCACCGCTCCCGGGGAGCCCCTGGAGGGGTTATGTAAAGGCCTTTTATGAATTTAGTATTTATTAGGCCTGCCTTGGGCACTTGACACGGATCCATTTTTGCCAGAGATGCAAGCTCTGGAGAACCCACCGTTATGACTCATCTGGGGAGAAACGGCAAAGAGAACCCATAAAACCTAACAAAGCTGAGTCTAATCATTGCCAAGAACACCCATCTGGCTGGCTAACGGGCCGAGTGGGAGGGGCCGCGAGGCCTCGGTGCTCTTGGCTTTCACGGCCAGTCCTGTGATGGCTGGAAAGCCCCCCATTAAACCGCCCAGCACGGCCATGTGAGGGGCCCCCCGAGTCATGCCTGTGCCGTGGCTTTTGCAGCTTAATTGGCTGCAGCCGGAGAGCTGGGCATTTCAGAACTGACCAGCGGTCCTGAGGACAATGGGCAGCGCAAGCCCTGCCCACCACTGCACTGAGGAAGGGAGGCATTGTTGACCAGCAAAGGGGACACCCAGCCCTGCGACCTCCCACAGGGTTTTGAAACAGGCCTTGCAGACTGAAGAGCTGGAAGAACCACTCAGGGGGCTGCTCGGGCTACCAGGGAAACGGAGTCCAGAGAGGGACAGAGACTGCTGCCAGGAGGATCCAGGGAGTTCAAGGCCAAGTCGTCCTCTATGAGAGGCAAGGTCTCAGCTCCTTAAGCTACCAGGGCGGCAGAGTGGTCACAAGTAACTGCAGGCAAAGCTCTGCACCGGGTGGGACCCTCTGACCCAACACGCTCTTGGCTTTCCTGAGGCAGTGAGCCCAGCTGCTCGGTGGCTGGGGGGGCTCCCCCCACACACACACAGGGACCCTGGAGACGAAAGTCCTAGAGATGAGATGAATGGGGTCATGTGGCTTCTGGCTCAGGAGGCGGGAGACCAACCTTCCATATCCGACACCCTCCCTGGCTGGACAGCTCAGAGCAAACCGCAGCCCCTCCCCCCCTCCACCTGCAAGGTGTGTATCAGGGACACCTCACTGACATGGGTGTGTCAGGTACATGCCGTCGCTTTGTGTTAGGGACTCCTTTAACCTTGGTAACAATTCTGCGAGCTATCTGCTTTTTTGACCCCCTTTTATTGAATGTACTGGGGTGACACTGGTTAACACAATTATGCGGGTTTCAGGTGCACGATTCCACCATGTATCACCTGTGCACTTTGCTGTGTGTTCGCCAGCCCAGCTCAGGTCTCCCTCCATTATCATTTATCCCCTCACACCCAGGCCAGGGTGACGCAGTTCCAACACAAGCAGTCCGCCTCCAGAATTCACGCTTAACTCCTATGGTAGCTGCTAAATGATAGTAATAATTAATAGCAAGATAAAACTGGTAAGTCATAAAATATAAATAATAACAAGCAAAAGAAAATAATACGTCCCTCCAGGGTGTCTTATGAAGTTTCAATGACTTGATGTAAGTGAATTGACCACGTTTTATTTTCTGGATTCTGATGCTCTGACATGGGGGGGTCTTGCTGACTTGGGAGGAATTCCCCCCCACGCCCAGCACATGGAAGGGGCCGTGTGGGCGTTGGCCCTCTTGCCGGCTCCGTCCCCTCTCCAAGGTCTCAGCAGCCATCCCTTCCTCTTGGGGAGCCTTCTTCCTCGACCCTCAGAGCTGGGGTCTCACCCCCTACCCTGGGTCAGAACCGACCAATCGGATTGTTGCAACGGCCTCAGAAGCGGGCACATCACCAGCCCCAGTTAAAAAGACTTGGCCTTGGGATTTTGAATGAAAGAGGCACTCTTCTGGGTGGCACAGCTGAGGGGGCGCGCCACTGGGACAATGTTTGGACTGTGACTTCAGGGCCTTCTGGCTGCTCTCTCTGCAGGGCCAGCACACCACAGGGTGTCGGTGGGAGAGCCTTGAGCTGATACTGCGCAGAAATAGGCTTTTTGGTGAGAGACACTGCTGCCAATAAAGACGGGCCCGCTGGCCAAGTACTCATATCTTGGCTTCCACCCCCCGGCCCTTCGCCACCTCTGCATAGACCACCACTCCAGTGAGATAAATTACTTTTCCACCAATAGAAACATGACTGCGATCAATACAGTTAGGAAACAACAGGGTTTTCAGAAGAAAATACCGATATTAAATATATTTCTATTGACATGAAGCCTGGTTGGCCTGAAGCGTGCGTGAGTGCATGCGTGGCCTCAGGGAAGAACCGCCGGGCTGCACGTGTCCTGGTGCCCAGCGAGGCTGAGGACACACCCTCTCCTCTGCCCTGAGTGCAGGCTCCGAGGACAATGCAGGGAGAATCACTCCAAGGAGAATTAGAGTTTCCAGGAAAAAATGGTCTTTGGGGAGTTCAGTCAGTTTTTTGCTGGAGTGTGGTTTCCTGTTCTTTCCTTGGGCGGTGAGGTCTCTCGTCGATTCTTTTGCTTCTCTGGGTTTCATTTGTATTGCCCATTAAGAGAAAGTCATTTCCCCATCAACACAGCCTCCAAGTGATGCTGTGAGGGTCTGAGGACAGAAACGGAGCAGCTTTGGAAGCTGTAACATCTTTGAGGCTTTGGAGGTGGGCTTTCCAGCCTGGCTGTGGCCCCGGTCCCTCTCGTTCCCATTTAGTTAGACAACATCAACGCGCCATCAGCAGAAGCTGCAGAAAGAAGGTGGTCAGAAGAACAGAGGATAATAAAAACCACATCAGCAATATCAAATATTTATTGCACACTCATTGGGGATTGGCCCTGGGTTAAGCACTTCACATCAGTTCATTCATTCTCGAGACAGTTCTGTGCTATTACCGTTCCCATCTGGCTGATGAGTAGATGTCGGCCACAATGGATATAATGGAGTGAACTGGAAAGTTCTCTCCACCACGTGACGCTCATTTGAGCCAAGATGTGAGCCCGGTGAACATCTGAGGGAGAACATGCCAAGGCCTTGAGTCAGGAACTTCCTCAGGCTGTTTAACAGACACTGGAAGGCCCGTGCACCTGCCAAGGTGTGGGCAAGGAGAGGGCTGTAGGTGTTAAGTCAGAGAGGTAGGCAGGGCGAGACTGCTGGGGCCTTCGAGGGTGGTGGCAAGAAGGCACAGTCCTCCTCTCAGTGAGAATGTGGTAGCTGTGAGAATTCAGTAAAAAGGGGGCCCAGGGTGGCTTGTGAGCTGTAAACATTCAACTGGGTGATGTGATTGTAGTCACCCATCCATCCATCCATCCATCCATCCATCCATCCATCCATCCATCCATTCATTCATCCATCCATCCATCCATCCATCCATCCATCCATCCATTCGTTCATCCATCCATCCATTCGTGCATCACTCCCCTGCCACTGTTAGCCCCTTCCCAAGGTGCTTTATTCAAGGATTGGAGATTCAAAATACCGCTGTGTCCCGGAAAAACAGCTGTTTCCCGGAGTCCAGAGGGACCATTCATGGCCCAAGCTCTGTTCTCTGAGGACTCACAAACTAAGAGCTAATTGGGTGGGAGAAACCTGAAGTGAGGCAGTCCCCAGGAATCCCTGATCCCCGGATGCGCAGAAATGCATCATGGGCCACTGCGAGGTGAGTCGTGACCCCTTTGAAGATGGACGTGGAACAGGTCCAGAAAGACGGGCTCGTTTCGAGTCATCCGTCATCAAGAACCCTCGCAGTTTCAAGCCCCGCCCCAGGCCTACCAGGTCTGAATCTGCTTTTAACAAGGTCCCTACAAGGTTCACGGGCACCTAGAGACCCGACAGTGCTGGTCCCGGAGGACTGAATGCTCAGAGCAGAGGAAGGAAGGACAGACATCTGGGCTGCTCGGGGACCCGCTGGGGCAGTGGCAGATCAGCCTGGAGACGTGGGTCCTGCCCCCACACTACACCTGCAAGGAAGACAAGACCGTCCTTAACCCAAGTTCCTCCACTTGGAACCCTCACACCTGTCCGGTAGCAGTAGAGACTCACACGGTGGCCGAGGACCAATGTGGGGAGCTCAACTCCGTCCTGTGTCCCCGCTGAGTCAAAAACTGACCTCTGTTTGCATTTCTCCCTCCAGGCTTGGCCCTGCTAGAGCTGATTCAGCCGCTCACCTCTGCCCACACCCCAGGGCTGCTCTGATGAAAGCCCCTGCCACCCCATCCATCAGAACGATTTCAATTAATCCCGATTGTCCTGCTGGGAGTCCTCTCCAACAACAGAGGGTGGGTGAGCCCTGGCATGGCTTCACTGTGGCTCCACAATCCCCACAATCGCTGTGTGCTTCTGCACACAACGCTGCGTCTGCGTGTGTATGTGTGCACCAACATTCATCTCTGCACACACCGCCCCATCTCCTTGCTGGGGTTCCTCCTCTGGGGGGCAAAGGTGGGTCCCCCAGGCAGACTGGAGGTACAGACCCTGGCCAGGATCCATGACCTTGTTTCAAAGACTCAGTGAGCGTAGCTGGCTCTTTGGGGTCTCTCTCCCCTTACCGACAGCACGACCACAGTTCCCTCGTTCCTTACTCATTCTGTCCCACCTCTGAAGACCACATGTTTCTCCACATGGTGTTTGCTCATGCTGTTCCTTCAGCCCGGAGTGCCCTTCCCAGTCTCCAAAGAGCTCTCAGCTCAGGTCGCCCTCCCTCGTCGTGGGGAACGGAGGCTGAGCTCTGGGGACTTCTCCGGGGAGGAAGCTCTGGAACGTGTTTCCATCTGAGCCCTGGCATCAGAGCCCGTGTCTGAGGGCAGAGAGAGGGCTCCATGAACGTGTAGGGGTTCTGCTCCTTGGGGACTGAACCGGAACACACGTCTCTGTGCACCCATGAGTTCAGCCAAGCCACGGACAGGCTCATGTGTGTTCAATCTGCATCACGATGTAAAGAATAGGGGGCAAATCTGTAGCCCCCAAATCGTTCCTTAACGCTGCCTGAACACCCATGAGTAAAAAGTGGAGACAAGAATTAGATGAGAATGTCGACTGCATAGGACTGTGGATAAGATTCGAATGAGTGAATGAATATAATCACCTAGAACCTGGCACATGCTTAATAGTAAATACTATTTACTTACACTAAATACTATTTTTGTTGGTATTATTTCCTTTCCATAAAGTATACCTTGAAGTGTCTACAAAGGATGGCGTCAATTAGAAAGGCAAAGACGAGTAGTGCTCCTAGATGGAGGGAAGACTTCCTGGAGGAGGTGGCCCTGAGCTGAGATCTTGCAGGATTAGCAGCTGGTTAGTAAACAGTAGCCTGAGCAGCACACGATCACAGATCCTCAGAGGCATAAACAATGAGTGTATATTTAGCTCACAGGTCAGCTGGGGTCAGTGTGAGCGTGGACAGGCAGCTTTGACCCCCTAGGGTGTGACGAATACCTTAACGGAGGCTTGTTCTTCTCTAGGTGACAGTTTGAGTTCAAAGGAACAAAAGCAAACTCACAAGGCTTCAAGACCTTGGCTCGAACTGGCACGTTATTACATCCACTTCGTCCAAAATAAGTCCTAGGGCTGAGCATGGAGTCAAGGCAGATGGACGCTCCACCCCTTTAGGGGCAGGAGTGGGCACCTTCCTGTGGCACAGGGGACGCCTACAGAGAGGGGTGAAGAATTGAAGACAGGAACCAGTCTTCCCAGGAGGGAGAGCTCGGGAAAGGCCTGCCCTGTGAACAAGTTGGGGAGAGCAGCACAGTGGGTGTACGGCCATTGGTTGGACTGGGGAGGGCGGTGTCCGGGGGAGCATCACGAGAAGAAAGGCTGGATGGGGTCGCTTACCCAGGGCAGCCGCTTCAGGCAGACCGGATGGGCCCGTGACTCCCCTTTGCACTTGGCCGCAAACCTGAACGCCCCAGCCTGGAGTAGCACGAGAAAAAACCACAGTCGCGGTGGTGTGTTGGAGAGACTGCTGGCTCCCTGGTGCCACGCATACAGTAGGCACTCAATAAGTGCTCATGGAGTAAATGTTTGTCGGTTTCTGTATTCTTGAAGCCAAGGCGCAGTGCCTAGCTCAGAGTGAAGATGAATATTGTTTGTTTTGTGGATGTACGCGTGGATTAACCTACAAATAAGTGAGTAGGTTGATAAATGAGTGGAGGAAACAAGAACTGAGTATGAATAAGTGAATGCAATCAGTCTCTGAAATCCTGGGCCGGCCCCAGGTAATGCACGAGCCTTGAATGCATGCATCCGTGTTCACTCTGCAAAGCTGGCCCACGCGTCGGGCCGTAGAGCGCCACCCTGGTTGGAGCTGGTGTGTGGCTTGGACCTCAGCTTTTGGGGGTGCCTGCCGGAGCTAGGAGGAAAAGGGTGCCCGAGAATTTCTCCTGCTGGAACCTGTAAGGAGGCTTTTGGAACAGATCGGTTGGAGAGGATGCTGCCGAGATGAGGTCCGAGGTATAAAAATAGATGGAGCTCCTTCCTGAAATGCCTCCCAGTCATGTTTCTCCTGTGTGGCAGAATGATTAAAACTCATAAATTACCCGTGAGTGTGAGGGGGGCACCGGGAAGCTGCAAGTGGAGCCTCTGGCCCAGATCTGGGTCTCGGGCCACCAGGGAAGAGCTGACGGCCGGCACGGCTCCGAACTGGAAGTCCAGAAGCCGCATCGAGAAAGAATATCTAAGGCCACATGGTCCCCAGATACAGAGCCAGTGAGAGCACAGCTCCCAGAATCGGCTCCTGACCAGGACAGCCCTGAGGAATGAGGGCTGGGGACGCCCCCTCGGGGGGAGGCCTTCGCTCAGGTCCCGGGGCACCTGCATGTGCGGCGTGCCAAGTGTGGGAGGATCGTCACCGTTCAGGCTGCGCGTCTTTGGTACAGCCTTGCTCCGCCCACTGGAAGGCAGCGGGGCAGCTAGAGGAAGCGGGAAATGCCTCGCCTACCCCCAGGGTGGTCCCAGTTGGGCTCAGAGAGGCGAATCCCCATCCAGGGGTGGTGTCAGCCTCTTCCTAACGATGTTTAAAATAGAAACTTCCAGGTCCTGGCCTGGACCGATGAGCAGTCAGAATCTCTTAAGGAAGCTGTGCTTTGAAAAACCAACCCTCCTGCGTGTTAACTCGGCTGGTCTTCTCTCCATCACCGTCATGAACAAAATGAAGGAGGCCACTGTTCCCTGGCACCGGACAGAAGGGCTGGATGTGGTCCCTGAGTGAAGGGGAGCCCTCAGGGGCAAGAGACCTTGTCAGAGAGAGGGAACCCCAGCAGTGGTCCGACTGAGCAGGGCAGAGTGTGGAGTCTGGGCGGCTGCTGGGGCTAGAGTTTGGGGGACGGGTCACTGGGGAGGAGAGCTGTGGCGAGAGGGACCACGGAAGTCAGGGCAGCCACGTCCCAGGGGGGCCTTCGGTGAAGCCTGGACCTTGAGAGTCCAGAGCAAGACCCAGTGAGGCCAGCGGAGAGTGGCTGCTGAGGGCCTGAGAACAAGCAGGAGACACCCGCCCTCTGGCCACCCAGTGTCTCGTGGGAGACAGAGGTCCACCTGACTCAGGCAGCCACAGGGTCTGGGTAGAGCCCACGGTCCTGGTGTAGCTGCCAGGACCTGGCTTGGCAGTGAGTGGGCGCTGGGTCTGAGTCCCAGGTTGGCTGCTCACGGGCCCCAGGGCCAGTTCATGACTCAGAGGCTCCAGCCTCGGTTGCCTCATCTGTACAACGGGGATGATCTCAGGACCTGCCTTAGAGCGTCATGGAAAGTGTTCAAGGAGGTGACGCACCTCGTGGGCTCAGTGCACGGTGGCCCCAAACGAGCATTCAGCTGTGAAGACTGCTCCTGCTCGTCATTCCTCCTGTGCTGACGTGAGTGGCAGGTGCCTGAAATACACTGGGTACTGATGTGTCACTGTCCCTTTCCTGAGCTCTGCTCCTATGCCCATTCATGCAAGACAGAAAAAAAAAAACACTTCATGGTGTCAGAGAGGGATGGAAGTGTCCACTGCACAGATTCTGAGGACCGGGCACCCGCCGGTGACCAGGGGGACCCTGACTTGTGAAACTGAACACAGGACAGCTTCATGCAGTTCCTTTGAAACATGCAGAGAGAGAGAGGGAGACAAGCCCACTTCTCGGCTCTGCTCTTAATCGGTTGAGTTCTCCATCACGCTGCTTCCTGGGGACCCCGGAGGCAGTAAGCAGCGGCCGCAGCCCCCACTGTCGAGCACTGGTTCATAGCAGGGGGTTTGCTGGATGTCCACAGTCATCGCTGGAGTTTGGGAGCCAGTGACACATCTATCAATTTCTCTTTCCCTGGGAGGTATCATTTCAGGCCAAGGGGTCCTTTTTAAAGTGAGGTCGATAAGTAGAAATTCAAAGTTACCCCAAAGGCACCTGACGCATGACACCCCCCCAACCTGGCCCGTTCTCTCGCCCTCCCCCAAGCCGGCTCCCTCTCCCCTTGACTGGCACCAGACTAGAGCCTCGGCCTCCTCCCTCTCCCCATCTTTAATCAATCACCAAATCTGACGATGCCACTTCCAAAGAGTCTCTCCACCCCCATTCCCCCTGCCCTGGGCCCTGCTGCTGGCTGCTGCCGTGCTAACGTGCTAACGAGACACCTGCCATTGTCTCCTAACTGCTCCCTTCGCCACCATTCTTAGTCCCTTTCAAGCTATTCTCCACATGGCTGAGACAGAGATCCTTCTAAAATGCAAATTCGGTCCCACCAGGCTCCCGATGAAAACGTCCCAGAGACCCTGGCTCTCCTCAGGAAAACGTCTCCACTCTGAGGCGTCTGTCCTGCCTCCCGGCTCCCTCCTTCCTGCACTGCGGCAGGGACAGAGGGACAGACACCGGGGCTTGTCTGGCTGTGCCCAGGTCGCCTCCACTCCCAGGAGGCCCTTGTTCCTTGCTGGCCTGGGCACTTCGTCCCTTCCCCGCCTGGAGACTCGGCACTGTCGTCCCCCCCTGTGTGAAGGCCTCTCCAGCGTTCTCCTTCCACAGAAAGTTATATTTCAACTCTTGAACGCAGCTCCTTGGGCGAAAATTCTCTACATGCCAACCTTTCCCTGTTTCAGATCAGGAGCAAGTTGACGGGGCGGGGCGTGGGGCCTCCCGGGCGCCAAGCCCAGGAGGCTTCCCATGGGTCCTTCAATTTCACCCTCACAGCCTCTGGGATAGGCAGGCACTGTTATGAGTCCCGTTTCACAGAGAAGGAGACAGGCTCAGAGAGGTTAGGCAGCGGGTCCGAGATCACACAGGTGGGGAGGATCAGCGACAGACTTGAATTGAAAAGGCTCCAGAAAATGTTAGTTTCTTTATTGGATGTCGATCAGGTGGCTCATTGTTTTATATCATCGACACACACACACACAACCTGAAAAATACAGCTAGAACAAGAACTGAGAGGGTTCTAACAGGAATATTTAGGCGTATATTCATGGTGTGAGAGGGACTCGAACACACAGGTGGTATTTGGATATGTTAGTGGCTGGCAGGGACCTGTATGACCGCTCTCAGACAGAGCTCACTTAGAGCTGAAGTCAGGGGAAGCCGGCTCTGGGAACCTAGGTCCTCAGCAGCTGGGTCATTCTCAGGTGTTGTGTAAATTTCCTCTGGTGGAGAGTGCCAGGTGCCTGCGGTGGGCGCATACCGGGATGGTGGGTGCCCCAGGGCCAGAGTGGGCAGTGACAGTGTCTGCTACAACCAATAACAAGAATAGTGACACGGTTCCAGTCCCTGCATAGTGGCAGCATCCAAGGCATGGTGCTAAGCCCTTGTCATGACCTAACTCTGGGGTAACTGGCCCGGGCTGCACACTGTCAACGAGCAGATGGGGAACTGGACCCCCTTCCACCTGAGGCCACAGCGCATGCTCTGGTCACGGCCCCACCCCCTCTGCACCCCGCTGGTTATGACAGTCTGCTGAGACACAGGTGGTTCAGTGGCCGGTGGGGACTGCCTAGGCAGGGCTGCGGTGGTCCAGGTGTCATGTAATCCACACGCTATACACACAGGCTGGGGGGGCTGTGAAGACCGCTGCCCCCAGACAGTGGGGCTCCGACCACGCAGGCCAGCCAGGGGTCTCTTCTCCCATGCTGATAACTTCACCCTGAGGCCACTGAGCAGGACGGAGGCCTCACCAGAGTCCCCTGGAAAGTAGAAATAAGAGAGGTCAGGGAATGAACAGGACTCAGGACACCCCTACATCCCGGAGAAATCAAAACAACCAAACAAACAAACCTGGCACTTCTTGGAGCCCGGCGTTGAAAGTGTTAACTTGAAACTACCGCCATGATGAATGGCTATAATACTGCCGACGTAATGGGTTTCCTATTTAAATTTTGTGAGGATTTAATCAGTTGGGCGCAGCTGTGAAAGACGCACCATAAACTATGTTGAAAAATATGTAGACATATACATTTATCTGCTACAAATTAAGCTCACTTAGAGGTGGTCTTAATGGTCCATGTAGCCATCATTACAAGCATAAATTCTAAACTGTCTGTTTCCAGTGAATTTGCTTTGAGAAAAAAATTAATGCTCATCCTAAGCAGAGCATAGTAATAAATGAAAGGACCCTTAATTTGCAAAGCGCTAATAGCCCAGCCATTTTTCATTAGGACCCCCGTACTGGGAACACGCGTGGCAGGGTGGCTTCGTGGGGGATTCTGAGGCCTGGGCCGGGAGGGAGGGGGCTGGCTTGCTGGAGGCCACCCCTTGGAGTGCCACCTGATCCGCTCAGAGGAAGGCGGGAACCCTGGTTCCGCAGCCAGACCCTGGAGCTGCTCATCCACCCGCACATCAGCCCTCACACCCTTGCGTTTGGGCGGCCTCCTTTCACCGAGTCACCCACGGGGCTTTGTCCCGGCTATCGTGGTGAAACTTCACGCATGCATGACCCAACGGTGAGCATGCATCCTGGTACTGGATGGAAGTTCTCCCGGTGCCAGCCCAGTGAGTTGGACACGGAGGCTGGGACGGTGGGAGTCCCAGCCCGACCCCGGCAACCCCCTTCTCCTGGTAGAACCTGAGAGCTGCCGGTCTGCAAGAGGCTCTCTCATTTCTCTTCCCACATCTCATGTGATTCTTACCTTTACGACCACCCTAGGACATAGGTGCGATCACTTGCTCTGCTTTAAATATGGGCACAGCACCTGGAAGAGGGTCAGATGCGAGAGACACCCAAGTGCAAAGTGTAAGGAAGCCCTTACTACTGTCAAGGCCTGCCCATGCCGAGTCTATACATGCGTGACCTTGACATTGAACACTTCCTTAAACTTCTCCTCTCAAGCGTCCCTCTTGCCTCAGCCTAGTCCTGGCCCTGGATGGTGACCCAAAGCGTGGAGAAACTAAGTGACTTGCCCGGGGACACCGAGGTGCTGAGAGCTCTGGTCGGATTCAGAGCTGCGGGCTCCAGCTTCCACACGCTTTGCCACTCGCTTCAACACGCGCTGCGACGCTGCTCACCTGACCCGAGAGGCTTCCTCTCAGGCAGCTCGACATGGTCACGGATGGAGAGCCTCATACTTGGTCTGCTCTCATTTCCTTTCAGCACCTTCTACTTCCTGAAATAACCTTATTGATTCGGTTTTTGTTTGCAGCCTGTACACCTCTCCAGAACATTCGCCGCTTTCCCTGCAGTGGTTATAAAGGGCTCGAGTGTGGTGGGCTTTCAGCAAAGTACCTCAGTCGACGCACCAATGAGAAGTTACGTAAACGCAGGCTGAGTGTCCACACCTGGTCTCAGGCACCCGAAAGATGGAAGAGAACCAGCTAGAAAGTTGGGCGTGCTTTCTCTCTTGGTACGAGGCATTCCTACAACTGTTCATGTCGGAAAATCCAACCAGATAGGAGTTAAAATCTGGGTCGGTTTAGTCCGGGTCTTTTCCAGAGATCAGAAAGGCAGAAACACACTCGGCAACATGCCTGATGGTGAGAGTCGGACAAAATGCCGAAATCAGAAGCTTAAACACACAAACCGTCCAACCAAATCCTGACCGGCAGCAGACACCAGCTGCGCGCTCCCAGGAGCGTATGGAGAGGTGGGCTGATGCCTCCACCTCAGACCCCAGAGACAGCCCCTGGGACAATCCCCTCTGCGCCTGGCCCACTGGGGCCCCACTGGAGACACATCACCCCACGGGGAAATGAGCTGTCTCCAGCACGCCCGGCACCATTGCCACAGGAAGCACCAGGGGAGGAGAGGAAGCCTTTGCAGATCTAGCCTGGGGTTCTGCCCAGTTTCACAATCGAGGAGGCGTCGTCACCGTTAGCATCACTGCCGCTGAAACGTGGGGTGAAATCAGGAGCAGCCAGAGGGGCACCTGTCCCCTTGCTCAGTGTCTGTGGCACTGACCGCCCCCCTGGGTGGGGTGGGGTGCGCCGGCCGGGCCCACACAGGCCCCCTTGTTGGTCCCGGCAGACTGGGAGTGGGCAGCGGGTACAGTCTGGGAGTTCGCACGCAGAGACGGCCAGGCCAGACCCCTGACGATCGCAATGATAACATAGTCAGAGGCAAGTGTATGGCCACACGCTTTACCGCTAGGAGTTCCTTTCCACAGCAAATAGGGTGAAACTCCGACCTGAACCCCTGCCCGGCCCCGAGCCGGGCCCTCCGTCTGCCAGCTCCCATGCCAGCACCCCCACCTGTGAAGCCCCAGCATCCCCCTCACCTGCTCACCTGGCTGCCCTTCCTCTGGCTCACTGATGCCGTGTCTGGCCCGCCCCCAACGGTTTAGGGGTCACTGTGGCACTCTCAGAGCTCCTGCCAGGTAGTGCGGATCCCGCTCTACATGGGGTGGGCCCCCCATGCAGCCCCAGGGTGGGGCAGAGGCCGTGAGGATTCGCCCGGCTCACCTGCTGCCGTCACCTCCCAGCCCAGAGGTAAGTGCAGAGCAGCGCTCGGAACCTACCGCCCGGTGATGGGCCGCCCCAGAGCATCCCAACTGCGAGGCGCATCACCTCACCTGGGGAGCTGGTTCACAGGCCGATTCTGACCCAGCAGGTCTGGGGACCTGCGTTTTCAACAAGTGCCCGGGTGAGGAGGTCCAGACTCCGGGTCCTGGGGTCCCTCTCTGGGGGGGCGTCCCCTGTCACCAGGTCAGACATGCCTGTGGGCTCTCGGTACAAAGAGGCGGGACCCTGACCCAGCTCTTCCCTAACGAAATGAGTTCCTCGGGCTGCCTCGAAGCCGTCACCCCTTTGCCTTTGCTCAGAGCGGACGGGCAGTCGGCCCACGCTGGGCCCCGAGGAGCATCCGCTACACGCTCTGTGTGTTCAGAGGGCAGGCTGCGGGCACACAGCCTCGGGGGGTGGGCAGGGGAGGCCCCGCTAGACGGGGACCAGCATAGCCCTGCGGTGACAGGCCAGCCCGCGGGACTTGTGCCCTGCCTCTGCCACTTCCAGTTTATGGGGCCCGGGGGGGGGTCAGTCCACCTCCCTGTTTCCCAAATACCCCATTCCAGCCTGTACCGGCCCCATCTCGGCGTGTGGGGAGGGCTGGCCGAGGAAAAACACATTCTGGTCGAGTCCTGATCACGGGTTTGTGCCTGCTGCTCTTAGTAGTTGCACGACCCACACAGGGAGAGGTGTCTTGGCCGGGCCTTGACCCGGAGCCGTAATTTCAGGGCAGTGCCCAGAGCCCAGACTGCAGACACTGGGGGCCGAGGGACAGCTGCCTTCCAGATGCCGTGACGTGACAGTCCCGGAGCCGTCTGCCTGCGGTAACGCTGTGAACGGGAGGCCCGTTCACACGTCTGCACAGAGAGATGGCAGCCTGAGCCAAAGTCTCCTCCTCAGAGGAGTGCCCAAGTCCGACCGGGCGGGCCACCCTGCCTGGCCCCAACGTGGCCTCGCCCTCCGCCTGCCCTGGGACCAGCACGGTTCTGTCTCCCGGCAAGGTCAGCATCCTGACTTTGGTAAAATGGCAGAGCCAGGAAGCCTGGCGCAGCCAGAGGGAGAAGCTGCTCTCCAGCCTCCGGCCTGGTAGATGACGGCAGGTTTGCCGCTGTGACTCCTGAGGAGTGTTGCTGGGCCTTTCTGCGCAGAAAACCGATCTGTGTTTCTGGGATATACTTGGTGGTTGTCTGCGGCTCCTGGCTCAGAGCTCCCTGCAGCCCTGGAGTGTCCTGAGCAATGAGAGTACTGAGGACATCTTTTCATTAGAATGTTTCATTTCTTGTCCTCGGTTGCTGAGCCAGTTTCGGATCCATAAAGGTGACACAGTGTCTTGTCATATTCACGGCGAGCCCCTTTGTACCACAGCTGGGCTTATGGTAACGAGGTGCTTTTGGAAGCCCCCAAGGACAGGGTTGGTTGCCAGGGGAACCAACCATGAATAGAGGGGCAGGGAGGAGGCTGGATCAATCCCCAGGGACCGATGATTTAATCAATGGTGCCTAAGCCAGGAAGGCTCCATCACACCCAGAAGGCCTGTGTTGGAAGAGCTTCCAGCCTGGGGAGACAGAAGCCCCCTAGGAGCCATCATGGGGGGTCCCCACCATGCCCCCCTTCTTCTCACTCAAAGAAGCCCCTTTGAGTGAGACCTGCCCTCTGACCTGTTGGTCAGAATCCTTTCATCTCTTTTGTAACAAACCAGTAATCCCTTTTAAGTTCCTGTTTTCTTAGTGTAGCCCAAAGAGGGGGTTGAGGGAAACTCTCATTCAAAGCCAGCCGGGCAGAAGCACAGGGGACAGACAGCCTGAACTTGAGGCTGGCACCTGAAGTGGAGGGCGGGCTCATGGTGCCCAGCCCTAGACCTGTGCTCCCCCTGCCTCCACGGGCCACTGTCTCCAGGCAGAAAGCATCAGAAAGAGTTAAGCTGTGGGACACGCAGCTGGGGTTGCAGAGTTGCTTGCTGCTCTTGGGGGACAACTCCTCCCCCTCCCCCTCTGGTGACCAGAACCTTTGGCTGACTACCAGGGTGACATCCTGCTTCTAGGAGAGCCAGGTGTCAGAAATTAGAAAAAACCATCATCCAATGGAATACTTCCAAAAAAACGAGACCTACGCAGGGAAGAGAAATGAACTCAGGTTCAGCATCTTTTTTGGTGAATTCTCTCCAACAGATTCGGTCCACTCTGGAGCTCCTTACAGGAAGTACCACGTGCAAAGCGGTAACTTCAGCCATTTGCATGGCCATGTCCACGGGCTTGGTTAGTTAATACTTTAAATAAATAAACTCACATAACGCTGTTTTAAAGTGTATGAAAAATGCAGTTATTTAAAAACAGTCATTAAAAACCTCTAAGTGGAAAATTAGGACTACTAGGTGGTAACATTAAAAAGAAACACAGTGAAAGCCAAACAACAATTAAATTCAAGCCAGACATTGCTACCTAGTCTCAACCAGAGGTCTGCCGTGTGTTGGTTACAAAGGAAGGGAAAATCATCATGGGGTCGGAAAGGCATGTTGGTGCGGAAGGAAGGCTTTCTCCCTCCTGGAATCAAGAGTCAGTTAAAATAAAGTTGAAGGAAAGAAGTTCCTCTCAAGAGGAATCAATGGGACTTAACGTCACCCTAAAGCATGCTACCAGCGCGGCCGGTAGAACACGTGTCGCGTTCTGGGGGACGCTGGGGGTCGGACGAGGAACGCGCTGGGCCTCAGGTGGGTCTCTTTTCTTGGGCCTCAGTTTCCCCACCTGTAAAGGGCAAGGTTGGACGGGAATCTAGTCACTGGGGCCTCTCTGGTCCTTCTGAGCCCCAGGATCTGCCGCTCGATCAGGGCAAAATGCGGCGCGCGCACACCCCAGAACGCACCCTCCTGTAACAGTGGCTCAAAACACTGAGGCTTTCACTCGGGCTCGCCCCCGGGCAGCAGGCAGCCTCCCAGACTCTCTGGAAGATGGCCCCCCTTGGCACAGGCCATTCAGATTTGCTACGAAGGGCAGGAGGGGGGGCGGAGGGGGCAGGAGGAGGACTCAGTGAATAAAAGCCCTTTGGCTTCCAGAAAACCAGACTTTGTGGGCCATTGGAGTGGCCGGCTTTGTTTAGGAGATTTTGTAACCAGCAGGATTATCCGCGGTGATAAAATTCAGCCCTCCCAGCCTTCAGATAAAGGTGTCCCCAGGAGGGTATCGATGGCCTCATTGTTGTTGGAGAGAGAAAGAAAGAGCGGCCTGGTGAGCCCATTGTGCGGGGGATGAAAGGGCTGCCAAGCGGATCTATTTTCGTATTAGCTCACCGCAGCCCGCGGCGACCCCCGATCTGTTCATTCTTGGGCCACAACAGCTTTCCTCCAGGAAGCCAGGATGGGCTTCCAGCAAACAAGCTCAGGCCTGGACACCCCCTTGGGGCAAGGGCCCGGCTTAGGGGCACAAAGAAATGCAGGCACTGTGGGTGTCCATGACTGCGGGGCCGGCATTCTTCGCACACCTGGGCCCCCGAGGCCACCCGCCCGCCCTCGGCTTCTCCAGCGGCAGCGGTCCATGGCCCCCCAGCGGTCTTCTCTGCCTCTCAGATGGTCTCTGGGCACGCCCGAGGACAGAGGGGACTGAAGGACAACTCTCAGCTCTGCCCACGGATGAGGAATGGTGTGTTGGCTCCCTGCGCTAAGCACTAATCACTCATGTTTCAGGAAGTCTGCATGAGGACCACAGGGTTCCGCCAGGTTGTGCCAGAGGTGGGGTCCCAGCCTGGGCTCACTGGCCGCCACCTGGGCTGCAGCCATGGGCAAGGGTTGAAGTTCTGCCACCTTCACCCACAGCAAGCCTCCGTTTTCTCACCTGTAAATAGGGGGAGGGGCAAGAAGACCTCAGAGGGCCGGGAAGGAAGGTGCTCAAAGCTCTTTCACCATTGGCACCGGACCTGACCTGAAGGTAGGGCTCCAGAGTGATGGCAACCGCGGGGCTGCCCCCACCTCTGTGCCCCAGGCCTCGCCGGTTCTAGCAACACTCCTCCCACATGACCTTGGGGTGGGAGAGTCTCTCTGGTCATTTGGTGGATGAGGCTGGAAAGCCCAGCTCACAGAGGGAATGCGGGACCAGGATTCTTGGGGCCAGACACCCAGCTCGAGGCCAGGCTCCCTGCACCCCCGACCCCCGACCCAGATCCTTCTGCTAACCCTGAAGCCCTGGGGCCCCCACCCCCCTCCAGAGCTGGCTCCCTGGTGGAGCCGGCCCTTTGCACCCCCTCAGGGAGGGCCCTGGGGGCAGACTTGGAGGGTGCCCGTTCCCCGGAATTCCCCCCTCTGGCCCTTCACCGAGACATACGGTAGGTGGGGGTGAGGGCAGCCGGACAAGCTTCCCTCACAGTTTGGGTTTGAGCGTTAGTCTCTAAGGACCGAGCCTCGGTTTTGTCATCCGTGGAATGGGCGGCATTTGAACCAGGGCCTTCTCCTCGCTGAGCTATTTGGGGCACCGGGTGAGCTAAGGGATGAAGGAAGACACCCAGCGCGCTGCAGACGGTGGAGCAGGCGCGGCGTGTGGGAGCTGGGGCTCTGCCGGTCCCACATCCCGGAAACGCAGGGCCGCTCCCCCTGCCTCCACGGGGAAGCCCGGGTCTCGGGGAGCCTATTAGCTGCGCCAAGTGGAGAGTGAAACATCCAAGCTGACAGAGGGTGCGGAGTTATTTCACCGCACCCCACTGACCGGCAGATGGTCCTGGGCCAGATGGCTGGGCTGGGGGGGAGGGAGCGGGCGCAGGGGGCGGGGGGAGGACAGGGGCAGCCAGGTGTCCGCAGAGGAAGAGGTCGCCGCCCGCCTCCACACCCTCCCCTGGTCTGGGGGTGCTGCCCGGCCCCTACAGATGTGGTGTCTGGGAAGGGGTCCAGTACAGAGTCAGGAAGGTGGGCCATCGACCCCGTGCCGGGCCGCTCTGGCAAAACGGGAAGCAGGTAAGTGTGTCTCGGTGCTTCCGGCCCCTGCTGTGCTTCCTCCGGCTCTTCTTGGCAGTGGTCAGCCCTCCCACGCAGAGCGGCTCCTGCCCCCCTCCCCCCCCCACACTTGTCGGTCCTCATCCCATTTCCCTCTGGGCGTTAGTCCCACGGGCTGAGCCGGTTCATCTGGTCCAACAGCACAGGATTCAGGCCCTACCACGTCCACCTCCCAGGACCCTCCACGCCATGTGGCGGGCTTTTCAGATCCTGTGGAGCGGCATCCGCTGTACACATGGCAGAGGGCAGCAGGGAGGGGGTCGGGGTGTGTCCGCCTGGCAGCTGTGCCCCTCCAGGGAGGCAGCAACCTCTCTGGGCCCGGCCTCTGCGCAGGCAGGAGTAGGAGGGAACAAGAGGATACGGGGTGGCGGAGCTGTACAGAGATCCCCCTGGTGCCCCCGTGGGACAGAGGGGAGGTGTTTCCTGCACTTATCACAACCCCTGTCACCCTTCCACTTGGGGAGCTGCAGGGTTTGGGGGCTTGCGTTAGCGTTCTGGGGCTGCCATAACAAAGGACCACGGGCTGGGGGCTTAAAGAACAGGAACGTACGTCTCAGTCTGGAGGCTGGAGGCCCAAGATCCAGGTGTTGGCAGGGTTGGCTCCTTCTGAGGCTGTGAGGAAGGTTCTGCGCCCCCCACCACCGGGGGCCCCTGCCTGTCGAGAGCAAACGGCCGTCTTCCCGTGGCATCTTCCCACGGTCTCCCATCTGGGAGCGTCCATGTCTGTGCCTGGACCTCCTGTCTGTAGGGGACCCAGTTATATCGGATGGGGACCCGCCCCATGACCGCATTTTAGCTGTACAATGACTCCCTCTCCAAATCAGAGCACCTCTGTCCAGGCATCTGGGGGCTGAGGGGCCAGACTGAATCCTCAGCCATATGGGTGTCCAGCCACATCCTCTCTTGTCTCAAAAAAAAACAAAAACAAAAACAAAAAAACATGCCACAGTGAAAAGAATAAGGATTTCCATTGCAGACACAATTCCTCAGGTAAAGAAGCCAAAGACTTTTGAGAGCAAGGGGTACGAAGCAGAATTAATTATTTGGATAATAGCAATGGGCGTTATTTTATGTTTTTCACAAAAGGGAGGTGCTTTTCCCAAGCCGGCTTTTCCTGAGGTTTCTTTTGTCTTTGGAGGGAGCGGGCAGCTCAGGACCGGAGTCCCAGCGCTGGGGATCCTTCTCTGGGAGTTTTCCCACTTGTCCCCCCACTTCTTCTCCCACTTCTTCTCCCGCTTCAGCCCTTTAAAAGTATCATAAGGGACCCACAGGGAACAGAGTCCCGAAGAAAAGGGTCTCTAGTGCCCCAAGCCTAAAGTTCTTCCGTCTGCAACAGAAATTCGCCACCAAAGGCACATTCCTGTCCAATTAGGAGCATGAGCAGACAAAATGTGTCCTGCTAAGAACAGCAATCCAGGAGGAAAAGAGAGAGACTGTCTTCAAAAGTATGAAAAAGGGCATTTAATCAGAGAAGCAGATCTTTCTTTTTATTACTGAGGGTAGCGTGGTGTGAAGTTCTCTCCCCAAAACCGCGCATGATAATAAAGGAAAAAGGAACCACTGGAAATTCCCTTTTCCGATGGTAGAATTCAGATGCGAAGTGGGGAGTTTGGGGCACTTCAGTCGTTAGCCTGAGTTAGTAGCTACTTTTTCTGAGGAGAGGACCTTCTCTTTTTGATAAAAGGAGTCGCTTTAGGTGACAGTGGTGGGCTGAATGATGGCCCCACTAATATGACCATAACCAATCATGGCTCCTGTGAATATCACCTTCTGGGCCGTGATGGACGCTTTCATATGTCAGCTTGGCCAGGACGTGGGCCCAGTCACCCAAACACCAGTCCGGATGCTTCAGGGGAGGTGCTGGGTGATGTGATTAACACTCAAGTCAATAGACTGGAAATCAAGCAGATTGCCCTCCACACTGTGGTGGGCCTCGCCCAATCAGTTGCAGGCCAAGTGAGGACGCCTCTGTCCCTCAAAAAAGGAAAGACACTTCCTCCAGGCTGTCCTTGGACTCCCGTCTGAAACCTCAGCTCTTTCCTGCCCTGCAGGTGCTGGACTCATCGGCCCCACGATCAAATGAATCAATTCCTGGAAGTACCTCTATCGATCTGTCTGTCTCCCTCCCTACCCATCCACCTACCCATCTGCACCTTCTATGGATTCCATTTCCCTGGAGCGCTCTGACTACTACATGTGGCCAAGCAGGCCTACCAGAGGTGGTTAAGCGGCGTCTTTGGTCGGAGAGACCCCTGGATTGTCGGGGTGGGCCTGACGCACTCACAGTGACCCTCACAAAAGGGATGCAGGAGAGGCTGAATCAGGGAGAGGACAGCGTGGTGATGGAAGCAGAGGCTGGAGGGGCCGCACTGCGAGCCAAAGGCCCCCCGAGCACCGCCATGACGAGGCAGACAGGGCTCCGAATCCGGCCTTTGCCTCTCGCTCTGCTTCTTGGCATCTCTGTGCCCTCGTTTGCTCCGAAGCAGGGCTCGCAGCTGTGCCCGCCTCATGGCAGAGTGCCGTTGAGCCGAGAGGACACACCTGGCATTTAATGAGCCTCTGTCCCCATTAGTCTGCCGCACAGTCGTATCGCTGGTGCCGGAGCAGGCAGTGGGTGTTACCATGGCACCTTAACCCTTGTTTTCCTTCCTGCTGTAGTGGAGGGGGGGCCACGAGGACCCACACCCCCAGGAAGACCATGCCCAGCACCCATTCACAGAAAGTGTAACACACCCCTTCTTATGTACTTTTTAAGAAAAGCTTGGCTGCTGATGCCCTGGTTCTGAGTTCAATGGGCCTCCAGGTTCCGGTGTGAAAGAACCCAGTGAGAGAAGGGTCTCTGAGGACTGCAGGACAGAAGGGGGGGCCACAGCCTCACCTCAGGGGAGACAGCAACGCGCCCCACTCTGAAGAGCCCAGCAGCAGAGACCCAGCTCAGAAGAAATGGGGACGCTGGAGTGGTGGGATTCTCCAGAGCAGCCCTCCAGTGCTTGAGACGTGGGGCTTGGTGAGACCCCAGTACCTTTGCACACCCGGGGTGGAGAGGGGAGATACAGGTCTGCAGCTGTAGCCAGGCAACGGGGGAGCTGACGGCGTGGTATGTCCCATTTTTGTGTCTATCTTTTGTTTCGTTCCTGCCTTGCTCAAAGCCTATCTCACTCGTCACGATTCTTCTTCAGTTACAACTTGTCCACCGTCACCGGGCTGTCACGAGTTTTCGGAATTCTATTGACGTCTGGGAACACACCTGACAGAATGGCGTCCAGGGCATCCGTTCCCGAGCACGGCTCACAGGCGTTGCCAGCGGGTGACGTGGTTCTCGGAAGCACACTTTCATGTGCACACACAGGCGTGTCACTTACACAGCTTTGCCGCTTGTGACCGTGAAGAGAAGTCCCTTTGTAAACCAGCTTATCCAAGTGGAATGCACCAGTTAAAAGTGAACCTAGTAGGTGACCAAAGACAAGCAGCTCTGGGGCGTGACAAAAGTTGTGCAGCAGTACCCTGGCCGGGGTGGCTCCATTGGTTGGAGAGTCATTCCATAACTGAAAGGTTGCAGGTTCAATTCCCAGTCAGGAAACATATGATCACCAGTCTGGGCGCATTCAGGAGGCAACCAGTCAATGTTTTTCTCTCACATTCGTGTTCCTCTCTCTCTAAAAGCAATGAAAAAAAAAGTCCTCGCATGAGGATAAAGATTTTTTTTAAGGTGCAATGGTGAGCTTTGGGAAATCTCGCTTCGAGCAAGAACGACCCAGCGTGTGTGCTGATGAACGAGTGCCCTGCCACGCTCTCAGCAGGGCCTTCTTGGGGCCCCCCCGCAGAGATCAAACAGGAAAGTAATTCTCACTCCACATCCCCTCCATGTTGGTGCTACCGCCTCACCGATCTTTTTCCTCCTGGCCACAAGGCAGCAACGTTCTCTCCCACCTTCCACCCCACCCACCCGCCGTCTCTTCCATGGGAGCTCCTTGTGTGGGTGCTGGCGCAGGAGACAGAGCGGGTCCATCCCAGCTCCAAAAGCTGCAGCTTCGCCCCGCCCTCCTTCCTGGTCTGAGCCTGGGAGGGGAGCTGGCTGAGAGCCTTCAACATGATGTCACTCTAAAACTTTATTAGCAGATTTCACCGGGACAATTAAGATAATGTACCTAGCATGTGCCAATGGACATCACTTACAGATAGGCAGGCGTGTAATGCAAATACTTCTGGAACATATTTAATTTCTACACATTATGGTTTTCATTAGAAATGTTCATTGAACACATCGGCTAACCTGAGGCTGTCAAGATGGAAAAAATAATACTTGCGAAAGGTGAGTTACACCGGGTGCGGCTGGCCAAAAAAGCTCGTGTTTGGAGGCAAATACGCGAGGCTTGGAGTTGGCAGAGGTGAACTCATCTTCGAGCTGTCTAACCACAGGCCAGTAAGTCGAGTTGCCACCCTGTGCCTCAGTTTCCTCACCTGTACCACCCATGAGCACCATCTCCTTCATGGGACAGTTGAGATGGCCAAACGAGACAGTGTCTGGGTTTTGGTGAAGCCCCTGACTTCCTCTGGAAGCCTGGCCGCCGGGTCCCAGCTGGCCCGGCCTCCGGAGCCAGACTCGCTGGCCTCAGAAACAGATGAAGGGCTTGCAGCCTTGAGCTCCGGTGGCAAGGCAAACACCCCACAGCAGGGCTGAGAATTCCACACTCGGAGGCCTTCTCGCGTGTGGGCTCCTCTCCAGTGCTTGGCAATAACGGAAGGCAAATATCAGGAACCCAGTGGGGAATTCATGCTCTGAAACACACACACACACACACAACCTCCGGTGCACTCGAGGTTTGTTCACATTTCACGTTCCATGGTCTTCGGCCCACGTCAGAAAAACAGAAAAGCACACGCATGTGTGTGTGTGTGTCCGCCCTGGCCTACAAGTCCGTGGTTTCCTGGGGGAAGGGGCCGTGCTGTGTCCGCAGCACAACCCCGACGCACAATCACTCTGCTCCACACTCAGGGACCAGAAGCGTCCCCCAGTGCCTGTTCTGGGAAGCCCTCCCTGAAGACTGAGTTCCCCCGTTGCTTTGCAGGTGGAAATGAGTCTCACGGGCTCACGTCTTCCGGGTCTCATCCTGAGTGAAGCAGACATTCGGGTTGGGGAGAGCGTGGTGCCGCGCCCTCAGCAGCGGTCGCGCCCAGGCTGGTGCCTGGGGCCCACGGGGCACTCACTCACTGACTCACTGACTCACTCACCAACTGTCCGCTGAGAGTCTTCCATGTGCCGGCGAGGTGCTGGGTGCCGGGGACACCAATGAATGCGGGGGTCAGGGTCCCCGGGCTCACGAAGCTCATTTCCTATAGCTGGCCAGTTCTCTGCAGGCCGGCGCCCTGCCTGCTGACGGCAGGGGTCCAGGGGGTGAAAGGCATCAAGGAGGGCTGCTGAGGAAGTGCGGAGGGGACCACAGGGAGCTCCAGGGGACGCCGCTTCCAGGTAAAGGGGGCCACGTGCCCCAAGCCAGGGATAAGGACCAGCTTGGACTAAGGACAGAGAAAGACCCAGGACGAAGAGAAAGGTGGGGTCAGAGGGGCAGATGGGGGTCACGTCACAGGACCACGGGGGTCACCGGGCAGGGTCTGGATTATGTTCTAAGAGGAAAGGGCTCCCTTGGGGGGCTCAGAGCAAGGGAGTGGTGCACCCTGACCTACCTGTTGAGAGGCTGTCTCTGGCGGCCGTGTGGCCACCGTGTGGCTGCTGTGTGGGACACACAGGTGGGACACCCCGTGTGGGAAAGGACCGTGTAGGACAGAAGTGGAGGCAGGCAGTTGACCAGCGAGGCTGGTGGAGGGAAGCAATGAAGGCCCCCTGGACCGGTGGGCGGGCGGGGGCGAAGATGCAGATGCAAGAATTCGGAGAGGAGTCCTATCCCAGGTGAGAGGTTGGGCCACAGGCTCCCCGCCACCTGGTCCCGAGGTTTTCACAGCTCTGACAGTGTACGGGTTCATGACTCCCAAGTTCAGGGTCTTCCTCCCCAAGGCCGGGCCCAGTTGCTGGTCTGACCGTGTTCCTTAGAGCAGAGTGGTCGGGGCTGAAACCTCATGACCCTTCCCCGTCTCAAACCTCAACACCAGTTCTCTTCTTGTAATAGACACATCAGCGTCATCACCGCCATCCCAGGCCACCAACACATGTGGGCAAGGGATACGTATTTTCGTTCCCATTCAATAAACGTGGCAGGTAGAGTAATGGCCTCCCCGCCCCCCCAAAGATAGCCACACCCTCGTCTCAGAACCTGTGACAATGCGGCAAAAGGACTTACAGTTGCAAGTGGAATTACGCTTGCCCGTCGGCTGACCTGAAGGTCACTGTGGACTCTGCAGGAGAGCCCAGTGCCGTCACGCGAGTCCATACCAGTGGGAGGGGGAGGCGTGAGCACGGAAGGCCAGAGTCGAGATGTGATGGGAGGACTCGATGGCCGTCACGGGCCCGGACGAGGGAGGAAGGAGCCTCAAGGTAAGGATGCTGGAGATGACGAGGACAGAGATTGTCCCCTGGAGTCCCCAGGAGGAGCCAGCCCTGCAGACATCTGGGTCTTAATCCAGTGAGACACCATGTCAGGCTTCTCCAACCTGCAAAACTAGAAGATAATGATAAATTTGTGTGGCTTTAAGCAGCTAAATTCACGATATTTGTCCAAGTTGGACCCACTTGAATGCCTCACGGGAACTTAACATCCCCTTTAAAGGGCCCGTGTCCAGATAAGTCGGTTTCTGAGCTGCCTGGAGGTGAGGACTTTGATGCGTGTGCGTTCAGGGCACAGGACTCAGCCCCCTAACAGGTCTTTGAAGTCGGGGGGACAAATGATGCGTCTGAGCCTCACCTCACTGCCTCTGGTCACGGGACTGCTGGGTGGCCCCTGCGCTCGGGGAAGCAGCCTCTCATGGATGTACTTGGCCTCCAGGGCAGGCTGTGGTCAGCCCTCCGGCCCAGCAAGCTTCGGGGGTCCGGGTCCCGGGCTCCTCCATCACAGGAGTGCGGCTCCTTTCCCGTATTTTCCACCCCTGGGGCCTCTGAGCTGCCTCTCGCTGTGGGTCCACTTGTCTCTCCACATGCCAGCGGCCTGTGGGGCACCCCCTGCCCCCCAATTCCCCGTTCTGCTATAGCTGGACACAGTGCCAGTCCTCCCCAAGCCTGGCCACCCCATCTTCCCAACGCCCCAATGAGTGAGCCGGGGTTCCACCCCAGACCCTGGCACAGTGGTCAGACCCGCTTCCCCTTGAAGGGGACAGTGGCCGGCAGACACCGGCACTGACAGGCAGGGACAACAGCGGGAGGCATTCGTCCAAGTGGCTTCAACAACAGACATGTATTTTCTCACTGTTCTGGAGGAAACTTGGACACAGGTACCCAGCGGGAGAGCAGGTGAGGACGTGGGGAGAGGCCGGCCGTCTGCGCGCCGAGGAGAGAGGCCTCGGGGAGAGCCAGGCCTGCCAACACCTTGATCTTGGACCTCCAGCTTCCAGGAGGGTGAGAAAGTGAACGTCTGTTGCTGAAGCCGCCAGTCTGCAGTCCCTTGTTGTGGCGGCTCTAGCAGACTGATGCGGGCTTCGTGACCTTTGTCCCGTGGTCCTGGGATCCGAGGAGGCCAGCGCTGATGGGCACCACGAACCTTCCTTCCTGCCCTCTCCGGGGGGCACCTTGGGAAAGCCACGCCCTTCCTCCCTCCCAGGTGAACCCGCGTCTCTCCCTCGCTTACCTTCCCCTCAGCTTCCTCACGCTTTAGGTTCCTGCCTGGGTTTCTAAGCCCCACGCGCTGGATATCTTTATATCAAAAGACCAGCCACGCCTTTTTTGGAGACCAAATGCATCGCCATTTTAGACCTTGAGGGGTCGCTTCTTTGGTACTGTGGCTCTGCATTCAAATCCACCCACCCACCCACAGGGCACAAATACCAGCCCCTCTGAGGCCTTGCTACAGTGACAAGTTCCTGCCTCAGAGCAATGTGCTGGACGTTGGCCACCTTCGTCATCTGTCATCCAGTCATCGGTCACTCACGGGAGGGTGCTAGGTGCAGGGAAACATTCTCCGTGCTGATAGTTAAGTATTTGTTTTAATGCATAGTAGAAAAAAACAAAGTCACCACATCAAACCTGGGATGTCACAGACATCACTGCTTACACCCAGGCTGGCGTGGGTGCCTGAGTCCACTGTGTCAACACTGACGAGAGGGAGATGCCCAACATCAGGACGGCGGCATGAGAAGGGCCGAAGCTGGGGGACGGGCATTGTCATCACCAAGTCCGTGGGGCCCTGATCTGCGTGGACACGGTGGGAGGGGGCGTGGAAGAGCGGCAGGAGGTTTCTAGCCTGGCTGACGCGCGTCCCTTTCGCCCTCCCTGTGCCTGACCAGGCACCCAGCCTCCGATGTCCGTGTCGCAGACGGCAGCTCACGTGGACGCCTGCCAGGGAGGGCCACAGGGCTCCCGGGCTGCGTGCTGTCGGCGAGGCGTGGGGGGGCTTTTGCTTCGGAGTCCCCCCGTGTCCGAGAGGCAGTGTGGGACTTTGCTTTCCCTCCCTCCCCAGGCCTGTCGAGGCGAGTGGCACCAGTTGTGACTCTGGCTCCCCGTGGAGGTGCTAGACGGCAGCCAGCAAGCCCTCTCCCCGCGCCCAGCGCGCGCAGTCATAACCCACAGGGAGCATGGCTCCCAGAGACCACCGTCACCCCCACCCCCCTCTGAGAAGCTGGTGGTGGCAGCACCCACGGGGGCGGGGCGTGGGGCAAGGACAGAGGTGTCTCCGAGTGGTCAGCCTGCCGGGCACACGGCTCCAGGCCCGCATGGGGTGGGGGCCTGTGTCCCCACGCATGGGGTGACGTGCCAGCAGCTGAGTGGCCGGGGCTACGTCTCGCTGGGCAGCCGGAAGATTAATTTGCTGCAAACAGTTATGAGTCCCACCATCTGACTGAGTTTCAGCTTGTTAGTTCTAAGGAGCCTTTAAAAATGGAGTTTTATGGGAAAGCCTGCAACTATGTGGGCTTTTTTGGATATAACTGCGTGTCTCTGGCTATGGCTATATTCATCCAATGGCATTTAAGGCTCATTAAATTTTGAATCCCCAGTCACCTGCCTTTGGCTCAAAATAGTTTCTCGCCTGCCTTTTGTCTCCCGACTCCATTTTCATGGAAATTGTTTCCATTCACCTCCCGGTTCCTTCTTCCTGCTAGCAACGCCTGCTCTTTAATAATCTCCAATGGAATCATTCACTCCGCAAGCCTGTCATTTGGAGAGTATGCCGGACCCTGAGCTGGACAGAAAGAGCTGGATGGAAAGAGCTGATGGTCTAAACGAGAGGAGACCCAGAGAAGGCTCCTCCCTCTTCCTTCCTGCTCTCACTGTGCAGAAGGCGGCCACCTGCTCAGGGCAACATCGCTGCGGGCTGGTTACTTTACGTCTCGGGTCTTAACCCAAGAATGTGCCAGGGTCTAAATAGGAGCCAAGAGCCCCCCCCCTTATCTATTAGTAGTATCCCTCCTAATAGATAAACCGTACACAGCACTTCATAAGTGCGAGGCCCTCATCCAACTGCTGACGACTAGACAACCGGGGCATGAGCCGCTTGTTTTGTTGATGGTTTTGTAGATGAAAAGACCGGAGCACAGAGAAGTTAAGCAACTTGCCCAGAGCCACACAGCAATAAGCTGCGCCGCTGGGATTTGAACCCAGGCCCTCTGAAGCCAGAACCCCTTCTTCCACCCCACCTGCTGAGCTGGCCACTCCAATCCCTGCACCGGAGGACTCCGCAGAGCACTATCAGACAAACACGGCCAGGGCTCCCGATTGTTTCAGAAAAGCCAGAAGTCAAAACTTTCACATTAAAAAGTCCAGCTTTTTGAAAATCGGCAAGTAAAATCTGTTTTCAAACATGGCCAGGGCCAAACCAGACACACCCGAGAGCAGAAGCGGGTTTTCTGCAGCCTGTGTGAGACCTCTGGGGGAAACTAGCTCTTTGAAGAGAACCAAGTGGCCGTCAAGTTCACTGCCTTCCTGCCAGAGCGAGGAACTTCCTCCGGAGCCCAGCGGGGCGGAGGAGCGGAGAGCCAGGTTGGGCCACCCCAACTTCCCTGCGCTTCCCGCAGAGCGCGCAGCGTCTCCGGTGCTGCCGGTTACTCTAAAGAAACGGGTCCAGGGCAGCAGGCCCCGCGACGGGCTGACTCGTGCTCAGCCTCAAATCCATGCGCCCGTGCATCGGCCCACCCGAGAAACGTCAGCTCTCATTAGCCTGCGTATAAATCTGCTTCCACCAGGAGCGGGGCAAGCGCACACCACGCCGGGGAGAGTGCCAGGTGCGGAACACGCCTGTGTCGTTCCCACAGAGCCCCTCCCACAGTGGGCAAGGAGTGTCTTCCTCCGCCGCCCCTCTCCAGGCTCCTGGAGCAGAGGGCTCTGCTCTGGCCCCTCCCCGCCAACAGGAGACCGAAGACGCGTGTCATCATCCGCGGTGGGAGTTTCTGCTAAGTGCCTGCTGACACAGCTGAACAGTCATAAAATGTCATGAAGAGTAAGTGACTTGATAATGTAAAACAATCATTAGGATGCGGTACATGTGTACGCTATTTACATATTTGCATACCCTGGTATTAACGCGTCTTCCCTCATCACGAGGAGAAAGCCTCCGTCTTTGTGCGCACCCCAAAACCCGGTGCCCTTTTCCCTCCTCTCTTCTCGTTTCCGCCCGCGGCCCTGGAGGCCTACCAGGCAGGACGGTGGGCAGTGGCAGCCCCCTCCCTTCACGGCCGCCCAGGATTGGGGGCGGGGAAAAAACTCAGGGGAGAAGCGAGTTCTGCCAGAGGTAGGAAACTCTGCTAGCTGGGGGGCTGGAGGCAGCAGGCATTCTGACACATGGGTGAGAATACCAACGACAAACCCCAAAAACCAAGTCCTGGATGTGTCGGATTTGCCAGTTTCCACGGAGCACACCCTCTGGCTGCCAAGTTTCCAGCACGGTACATGGAGTTGGGAAGAGCTGTCCACGGTGGCTCTCGGGGGCCACGCTGTCCCCAGCACACTGCTATTTGGAGGTCAGGGGCTGCTACCTAGTTTCTGCCACAACCCAGGTCTTCAGTGGTGCCAGAGAACTGGGGGGGGGGGGCGGTGATGGGAGGATGCCCCTTGTCCTCGCTGCTCAAAGGGGGAAGCTGTAGCCCCAAAGGGTGGAAGGTTTAGGCAGGTCCCACCAGCCATCTGACATCAGCCTAAGAGGCAGGAACGCAATTCCTCTTCTTCTCGACCTGATGCTCTTTGCTCCTGTGCGAACTGAGCCCAGTGGTCGCAGGTCTCCGTGGAGCCTGGAGGTCCCTACATCACTAGCCCCTGTGTGTGTGTGTGTGTGTGTGTGTGTGTGAGTGTGTGTGCCACGTTGGAAGACGGGGCCTGGCAGGCTCACTGAGCCCTGCGTGGGGACGATGGTTGCCAGGTAACAGATTCAGGATTCTGGCGGGGAGCCTCGCCGCGGGAAGCCTTCCTTGGCAGATGCAGGTAAGTGGGTACGGCAGGGAGCAGAGTGGGCAAAGACTGACGAGGGGGTCCAGAGTCAGAAATGGGGTGCACAACCAAGGAGGGAGACATTAGGACTCAAAAGGACCTTGAAGAAGATCTGGTCCATGTCCTTGTGGACTCAGTAGGGACACTGAGACGCAGAGCTGGGAATGGACTTGTCCAAGGTCACAGCATTTGTTGCCATCAGAACCAGAGCTACGGGAGGTGGATGAGGACCTCAGGTTCCCTGTGAACCTCACGGAATACGGAAGAAGCCTGTTTGACAAAGCAGCACTGAATGCCAAGGGCAGGAGGTTTAGCACTAACTCCCGGGCTGGCTGCTGGGCTGGGATGAGCTGCAAAGTGCTGCCCCCGCCCACCAGGGCCCCTTCCCCCTTCCCATCCCTGCCCTGGAGGAGGGGAGAGGCCCAGGAGGGCGGGGACGCGGGGAGCTGGGTGAGAAGGAGTGATGCTCATGTCATGGGGGGCGGGCATGAAGTTCCAAGGGGTCACTCGGCTGAACAGATGGCAGGCAGATATTGGCCTGAACGAGCACACGGTTGAGTAAATAATGTTTAAGTTTTCCGTGCCAGCCTGGAGCGAGGAGCAGACCGCGCTGGCGGAGGCGCCCGCACCTCCCGCCCGGCGTCATCTGCTCTTCCCGGGGTTTTCATTTCCTCCCCTGTCTGTGCTTCAGGCCACGGCTGGCTGCTCAGGAAGCCTTGGCCCTTAGAGGCGGGAGTGTGGCTTCGGAAAGAGGGAGGGAGGGGCCGGAATGGGGCGGGGGCGGGGGCAGCCTGGCCCCGGTGGCACTGTGTGCCCAGGGCACACCTGTCAGGTGAAGTCACAGTCAAGGGCGTTCCAGGCCACCTGCCTGGGGAGCTGGCCGTGTTTTAAGTCTTTTGATAAAAACCCTCCGGAGACAAGACCAAGGGGGTGTCCTGGGCCTCTTTGTCCAGGAAGGAGATGGTTGCTCCACCCCCAGCGCCGAGAGCTGGGTGTGGTGAGACTCCCAGGTGGGACTTCTGACTTCTGGCCCAGACTTGGCCACTGGCGGGTCTCAGGCAGTGCCTTCAACCCCTCTGAGCCTCAGTTTCCCCGTGTGTCCACTGAGGATGTAGGCACTGGCCCGACTGGCCCTAACAGGAAGAGGGGGTTGCACGAACGGAGCGTGAACAGGTGGAAGAAGGACAATGAAGCACGTGGTGGGCGAGGCCAAAGGGTCTCTGGCTCAGCAGAAAGGGGGGCCCTCAGCCACCGTTTCAAACCTGAACCACTCAGGCTCTGAGACACAACAAGGCAGACAGCAGGACCCAGGTCCGGGGTGCTGGCCTCTGTGTGGCGAGGCAGGCAAGGGGGCTGAGTGACAGGAGCAGCTGCCGTGAGCGTGCTCCGGGGTCCCCGGGCCTGAGCTCACAGTTCCGTCTGTCTCCTAAAAGCGGTGTCACCGAGGGCTGCCAACAGACCTCTGTGCCTCAGCTCCCTCATCCATCCAACGGGCGTCAATGGGGGAGGACGTCTAGGCTAGCAAAGCAGTCAGTGTGGTGTTGGGACCTCCACCGAAGGCCCGCACTTGCGGGCTGGATTGTCACCTGGTGCTGCGCCAGGGCCACGGAGGGGAAGGCGCGTGGGGCCTCGGGGGCAGGGGTAGGAGGGCTTCTGGAAGCGGGGACTCTGCTGCATCTAGAACAAGTGAAGAGTCAGCCAGGCAAAAGCAAATGCATTAAAAAATAAATAAATACTGTGGAGCCAGGAATTTGGCCAGAGTGAAGAAGAATCGGATGATAGGCCAGGTCTCCGCTTCCTCATTTATGTCTCTCCTCCCAGGCCTGGGTCGCCAACCTGTCCCATGAAGGGTCCGAGAGAACACAGGTCAGGCTTTGAGGTCCACACACACTTCCCGTCACAACCGCACAGCTCAGCTGGCGAGTGGGGACATGGCGGCCTGGGACACTGCAGAGACGAATGGGGGCGGCATCCAACTTTAATTTTGAGGCTGTTAACTAGACTCGTCCGGGTGATTATTTTGCAAGATGTACGAACATCGAATCATTACGCCGTACACCTGAAACGAATGTGCTGTCTGACAATTATCTCTCAATTAAAAACACTTTAATTGTGAAGACTGAAATTGCACTTTCATATCATTTTCACATCGTGGAATATTACTGTTCTTCCTCCCCCGTCCCACTCCCTCAGATCATTTAAAAACATAAAAACCATTCATTCCTCCTGGGCCAGTCCAAAAATAGGCCGTGGGCCGGCCTGTTTTACAATAACAAGAGACGTGGAGGCAACAGAAACATGAAAATGTGCAGGAATGTCCCGTCCTGTGAAGATCCTGACACTTCACAGAACTCAGGAGGGACAGGGGTCTGATTGCGTTGAGGCGGAAGACTCCGTGGCGGCTGAAATCAGACTAAGCTGATAAGACCAAGGACTCCAGAGTCTGGACAGGAGAAGGACCCACTCAAAGGCTAGCTCCAAGCCTTGGCTGGTTGACCGGTGAACAGCGGCAAGACCAGTGCAGGGCTGGGACGTGGGATTTGTACGGGGAAGGGAGGTGCTGGCCGGAAAAGAAGGGGAAGGTGCAGACGGACAGCGAAAGCTTGCGTGGGCCCGAAACCGATGCGGGATTGGTTCGGTATCAGCAGAACTGGCCTCGGTTCGGTGGAAGGAAACTATTTGGAAAGGGATTCGCGGTGTAAATTCCTTCTGCGATTTCTTTTCTGCGGGCAGGACAAAAGCAGGGAACATGTGAACGCAGCCCCAAACGCTCCGTCAGCTGAGGCGGTTATTGCGGACCCTGGCGAGTCTGCCCTTCCATGGACAGTGCATCTGGGCATGGACCATGCGTGGCTTCCCGTGTACCTGTAATGAGTCACCTCCCACTCATCCCCGTAGAAATGGGGGGCCTCATAGCCAGAGCCCCCGGCATCCGGGTTTGCCAATGCCAGCCTTGTATCTCAGGTGATGTCACCAAAACAGAGAGACCAGAGAGATTGGTCAGAGTGTCAGCTCTGAGGTGGGGGAGGGGGTCTGGCATTTGCTACGCTCTGCGGCGACCAGAGTCCTGGCCCTTCCCTGTTGGCGCCTCTCACTGACCTTGCTGCTTTGGTGGGCAAGAGAATCAAATGTTTCAGAAAGAATTTTCTTCTAACGGAAAACTCTGCTGAAAAGGGCTTTCCTACACACCCCTGGGTTGAAGCATAGCAGAGAGGACCTACCTGCTGCATGGGCAGCTGTGGTAGGTAAGTGTCTAGATTGTGAGTGGACCCACCTCTCCAGCCCCCCCCACGCGCGTGCGTGTGCACGCAAGCACACGCACAGCTCCCATAATTCCACACTGAGTGGTGCACAGCCCTACGCTGTTTAACTTGAGCTTCACCAGTTAAGTAAGTACTTCTTTGCCATTCTGCAGCTGTTGCCATCTGCCTAATTTCAATCAATTAACTTTTAGTTAAAAACATTAAGTTTCTTAATGCGGCAGCAGTGGCCCAATTGTGTGGTGAATTGTGAGCATGGAGGAGACAGATCGCTCACATTTGCCTGAGCTCCCTGGGAACAGCCCCCTCGGGGAGCTCAGGCACCGAGCCAGGCCAGGGTGGCCAAGGGGCCCAGGGCGGGGACTCGGGCCCAGAGCCAGGCATCCTGACGCCCACCTGGCCGAGCGGTACCCGCCTGCGCCGGGAGGGGAAGGCTCCGCAGGCAGAGCGGGCTTTGCAGGGGAGGGAGAGGGTCCGGTGGATTTGAAGACTCGGCATTGGAGACACAACGGGAAATGTTCGAGCTGGAGCAGAAGGGGAGGCAGAGAGAGGTTCAGAAAGACAAGGCAGAAGAGGGTCCTGCAGAAGAGTGGGAAGGCCCTGCCCAGCTCTGCCACCTGCAGGCACCCCATCTCCAGGCCCTCAGCCTCTCGTCCGTCTGCAGACATGGCCGGATACCCGTGCTGGGACGGCATGAGGTGCTAACCTTCCACCTGAATGCAGCGCATGGTTGCAAGGCTCGGGGCGGGGGGGGGGGGTCAGCACTGCCCACTTCCCCGCTGGTCTCCCACTGCCCTGGGCTCAGAACCCAGTGAGCGGGCGGACGGCAGAGCCTTGGCGCCCGCTGCCCCCTGCTCACAGGCTCTTCCTCAGCCGGCTCCTCCTCCGCCCCCACTCACTCTGGGCTTTGTGTACAGCGTGGTGGTCACCTCACTTCTTTATCTACAGCTCAAATGTCACTTCCCAGCTGCGTGCTCACAACCCCTCCTCCTGGGGTTGCGGGGAGGACCCCTGGTGTCATCATCTCTCACGACACTCCTGGGCACAGTGCCCAGCATGCAGGGAGTGCTCCGTGAACGGCCGCTGGTCTTTTGCACTCCAGCAAGGTTTTTGCAAAGAGGCAGCGGGCTCTGAACCCCTCCACGTGCAGCCAGAGCCGACTCAGCAGCGGCACGGGAAGCGAGTCAGTATGACTGCCTGGCAGCCCCACTCTGCACCGCCCACCCTCCAACCCAGGCCGGCCGGGGGTCTCCGGGCAGCTGCAGAACCGTGCCCCCTGCCTGCATCCTCTCCCGGGCCTCTCCCCGCTCCCCACCTGCCAATCACGCCACATGGCTGCCCTCCGCCTGAGGAGCCCGGCCGTCCAGCCACCTCCCCGCACGTGCGGGGCCCACACATGCTCGCCTGGCCGCCCGGCACGCAGGCCCGTGTGCCGCCGTGGCAAGGTGCCCGCTCCTCGGCACAGCGAGGACGGCGTGCGGCCCGGCAGATGGTGGCGGAGTGGGGGGCGGAGGGAGTACGGGCTCCTGCCGAGCTCCAGGGGAGGGTTGGGGCGGAGCGGTGGGCAGGAGGGAGCTTGGGGGGCAGACAGGAGATGCTGTCCTGGCCTTCCGCGGGTGGGGCGTGACCTGCCCCTGATGGTGACATCAAGGCCATCACAGGTGACCTGGAGCCTGCGGAGGAGGCTGCCTCCAGGACCTGAGACTCCAGGGACGCTCCACCCCTCTGCTTCCCGGTCTGCAGTCCAGCCCCGCCCCAGTTCCATTCAGTCCCATGCATCCAGGACTTGGGGGTGTCTGCTCTGGCTCTGGAACCAACAACCAGCGTGGTGTTCCCTCAGAAGGGCTCAGCTGACGTCCAGGCACCGGGGTCGGTCCCCGCCCTGCCTCTGGGTCTCCCTGCCTCAGCCTGGGACTCAGAGCCCTAGCTGGCGCACCTGGGATGAAAGGTGGTGGTTACAACCTCCACAAAAGGTGGGGTGCTTTAGAAATGGGGGCTCTACCCCATGCACTTAAGGAGAGAAGCAGGAGATGAATATATAAGCCGAGTCTCAGGACTTGGCGGAGAATGTGCCAGGGGCAGAGCTGGGGAAGGCCAGGGAAGGGAGGGGAGAATTTCTGCGGAGACCTCTGAGCCACGTGGCTGTCATCTGGGTCCTCAGCCGGTGGGACCCTGTGGAGCCTTTAGTCCTGGCTCCACCCTGGGTCAGGCCTGGGACCGAACGCTCTGGACACCACTGTCCTCTCCGAAAAATGGCCCCAGGCCAGTTCCTGCACCCCCCAGTCCTAAGAGCCAATGACATCAGCAGGCACAGAGCTGGGGCACTGCTGTCCCTCCAAGAGGAAGGCGGGAATCCAGAACCAGGCACGTGGCTGCCGTGGGCGGAGCCCTCTTCCACTCTGCGTGCCCAAGGTGCTCCCTGCAGTCGGCCCCCCCACACCTTGTAGAGGGGGTACACCATCATGCCCCTTTCACAGACAGGAAAGTGGAGCCCGAGTTAGGACCACACCCAAGACCGTGCGTTGGCGTGTTGGCCGTGGAGGTTGGAGTGCCGGCCCTCTGACCTGAGACTCCCCGGCTTTGCTGCCTCTGCCCCCAGCACGGTCCCCTCACGAGCTCCCTGAGCCCAGCTCTTGGCCTGCGCGGCTCAGCCACACCTGGAGCGAGCCCGGTGTCTCGAGGACTCCAGAGACGGAGACTTCGCAGTCAAGTCACCGCGGTGCTGAAGGCAACAATGCCCTGGCTCTGGGCACTTGGGAACCAGGAGGGACAAGAAACTGAGTGAGAAGCAAGCTGCTGATTCTGGCTCCCCAGAAAGGGAAGGGGACCCCAACATTCCACAGGAAGGAAGGAAGGGAGGGGTGGGCTCTGCAGCGGGGTGCTCGTCTCAGGTAAAGGGGCGTCTGAGGTGTGAGCAGTGTGGTGCTGGTGTTGTGACGTCTCAGGGGGAAACCGCCACGTTGTCACGCAGGTGGGAGCCCGTGGAAGCCCGCTGCCTCCTTGGCTCATCAGGATCCTGAGAAAGACCACGTAGGAAAGTCCCTGCTGCACCCCACCAGACAGGCGCCCCAGCTGCTCCGGGGGGGCGCGCAGAGGCACCGTCCTGCAGTGAGAGCTTATCACTTTCACCCCCACCTACTGCTGCTGGGATTTCCTCAGCCTCTCTTAACCCTGCGAGACCATATCCGCACCTCACACACCCACCAAGGCCACGTGGCCTTTTTGAAATCAGACACAAAGTCAATGTCCCTGCCGTCAAAGTCCAACCTGTCACCCACCACAGTGCTCCTCTTTCCTTTCTTCCCAGCCCAGCCTGGCTCCTGGTGCAGAGAATGTTCACACTTGGGGTGCACCTGCCCCCTGCCCCCTCCAACTGGCAGGTGCTCTGGTCCCTTTGGGCCCCTCCCAGCCCAGCGGTCGGGCACACCTGGCCCAGAGGTGAGCGGCTCCAGGTCTTTCCTCCGCACCGGGCAGAGGAAAGTGACTCTTCCTCGCCCCCTTGTGGCCAGGTGAGGCGTCCGCTCAGGGCAATGGGTGGTGGTCTGGGCACAGATGAAGGGGCAGGGCCGGCACCACATCTGCAGGGAGCTCTCCCTTTTCCTACTGGCGCCTGGGCTGGGGGTGGAGAGTGCTTTTGTCCGAGTGCCCCTGTCTCCAGAACCTCTGTCTCCAGAACCCAGTGGCTCATTACCTAAGTGTGCGTTTTCAGCCCAAGGAAAATTACCTTTCCTTCAAGAACTCCCATCTGGAAGTTCTCAGGGCCCATCTTTGTCTAAGAGCTCTTTGCTCGCTTGTTTACTTATTGCTCGTACTTGATGAAAACGCATTGCGTCCTCAGGAGCCCCCCCCCACCAAAGGCCACTTCCCACAGGCTCAATTTAATTAACGCGTGCAGACTGGAGGATAAAATGTGGGAGACTAAAAGGTCTCCTTTATCCGGTCGGAGCCCAAATAAAATCGTATTAACATTTCACCTTTTGTTCTTGTGTAAGAAGATGCTGTGGTGCATTGTATCAAAAGTTATTGAAACCATTAGGAGAGGAAGAAAGAAAGGCAGAAGGTGGCTGTGGCCGTGAATTTGGATCCACCCCACCCCCCGCAAACAGGAGAGAGAAAAGGAGGAGAAGCGGGAGGAGTGAGAGCGGCTGCTGCTCCCCAGCCTTGTTTTACAGTCAGATCAAGACCATTCTGCACAAAAGCATGTGAGTATCCTGTTTCCAGGGGGACCCCTGGAATGGAAGCTCCGTGAGAGCAGAGGCCTTATCTGTCTCCAATCAGCATCTCCCCAGCCCGGGAAAGCAGCCTGGCCCACGGCAGCAACCCACCAAACATTTGTCAAACACCCTAGTGAGTTATGAGCCGGCCGGCAGGCTGGGCTCTCACGGCCTATTTGTCACTCACCGAGGACACCGAGCCCATCCCCACTCCTCCTGAGCCTGGCAGCTCCATCAACAGACAGAAAGCGGACACCTGCCCTGCTTCCCCAGCAGGGAAGGCGGCAGGGTGGCCCAGTGGCAGGTCCGAGTGGCACAGAACAGCAGCCACCCCATCATGCTGCCGCCCCACATGCCTCCTGAGTCGAAGCCCTTCCACCATCATGGAACCGAAAGAAAGGAACGAGGTGGCAACCGTAGCTGCAGAGCAGGACGGAGCAAAGACAGAGCGTAAGCCAGTGACATCTGTCATGGGAGGGGAGCGGCGCTGGGCCCTCCACTGCTCCTACAGAGTGCCTGGGAACAGGGTGGGGGTGCACGGAGGCCCTCGCCGGGGTGAAGGCCACCGGAGGTGTGTGACTTTATTAAAGACCTGGCAGGTAAACCTTCCCACAGACCAAGGGCTGGTCGGCAGAGAGCTGGTCCCCGGCACGGCTCACACAGGTGTTCCCCGACAGGGGCTCATCACAGATGCGTCTTCCGCCCACAGGGCTGAGGTGATAGAATCCACCCCTGCTCGAACAGGAGTGGGGAACTCCTTCCAGTCTCCTCCCCAGCAGCACGGAAGCCCAGGGGGCCCCTGGCCCGAGTCTCCCCCAGCGTCTCCGAGTCGGGACCATTCGCTCTTGCTCCGCAGCCTCAGCCACTGCCATTCGAAGAACATGAGAAAGAGTGGCCTGTACCCCCTGTTAGGGGCAGGCACTGGGGGTGAGGATGTGACATCACCCCTGGACACCCCACCCTGCCTGCCCATCTCGGGGGACCCACCTGTCCTGTAGCTCGCTCGAGTGTCGTGGTAGCTGCCTTAAACCACCCCCTTCCTCCCTCTGGGCCTCGGTTTGTTATTTTCATGGTTAACACCCTGATAGAGAACTTGACCGAGAGGTGCCCTCTGGGGGTGCTCCCTGGAGGGGGAGACAGGATGACCGGAAAGGGGGGTCTCTGTGCCCTGGGCCACGCACACAGGTGCAGGGGAGGGGCCAAGGCACCCCCGGGCACTCCCACGGGACAGTCAGCAAACATTTAGTGAGCACCCGCTGTGTGCCGGCCACCACTGGGGGCGTCTGGGATTTGTCGGGGACAAAGCGGCAAGGCCCCTACCCTGTGGCACCAGAGGCTTGGCGATGCAGGAGGGGGCCCAGGAAAGAGCAACAGGCATAAGTAACAAATAAATCACGTGCTTTGTCCTAAGGTGAGCGGCGCGTGGGACTGAAGAGACATGGCAGGGAGGGAGGGAGGGCTGGCGGCTGTGCAGCTGAGCTGTGGGGACAGGGAAGCAGGGGCCCAGCTGCGGGTGGAGAGGGGAAGGGCCGGGCAGAGCGGGTTTGTCACAGAGCCTTCTCCGCCCTCAGGAGTGGCGTGCGTGCCTGCAGTGGGGACGCAGGTACAGAAGAGGCAGCCGGGAGCGAGGGGATTGGAGGGGGGTTCCGTCTGCTGCAGCAGGTGCTTCGGTGGGTGCACAGGAGCAAAGCAGGGGCCAGGTCATGCAGCTCCATAGCTCCGCCCGGGGGGTGGGGTGTTGCCCCCAGAAGCTGGAAGATCCGTGAAGGCTGGAGTCCGGTCTGTGACCGGAAGCCACAAAGTGAGGGGAGGACCGGGGATTCCCCGTCTCCTGCAAGTGCCTGGGACGGTGCTGTCGCTGCCTCCCTGAGGGTGGGTGTGGCCCTGCGACCTGCTTGGCCACTGGAATGAAAGCAGACTGTCACATGTCCCTTCTGATGGAAGTGCCTCAGAGCTGGCACTCGGTTGCCTGATGGCCATGCAGCAGCAGGCCACCAGCCCCACCGGCCTGAGCCGCCTGGCTGGCCCCTGCGGTGTCCCGTCTATGACTGCCAGGCGGCCCGTCATTCTCCATAACGCTTTGAACTGCTTGAGTCCAGTTTTCTTTCCTTTATCTGAGAGGGACCAAAGGTCTCTGCAAAGCATGACTGCAGTGACTCCATTCTGCCGCTGCAGAAGCTAAGGGCCAGCGAGCCCAACTGCACAGCCAAGTTCACATCCCCGAGAAGACTCTGGGTTGGGCCTCAGACCTGGTCCTTCTAGTCAATCCGTCACCTGCCTGTCCTTTGGCATCGGGTCCTTCGCCGTTTTTCTCATCCCAGCATCTTGAACTTCATAAGCCACACTAAATGTTTGTAGACAGAATGAAGAAGTGGCCCGAGCTGGCCTGTCTGCATTGAACAGAAATTGCACCTTCCACAGCTGAGAAGGATTTCACAGACCTCCTCCCCTCGACTGCATTTTAAACACAAAGACCCAGCTCCCAGACAACACGCAGGCAGCCACACCGGGTGCTTCCCTAGTAATGAACTTCCCCGGCATCACTGCCACATTAAATCGTGTTCATCAAACGGGAAGTGGTGAGCAGGGCTCCCCCTCCGCAGTCTGTCCTGGGCTGCGCGCTCTCAGCGGGGAAATTAAAAGGCCGATGCAAATCAGAGCCCAGGCCGATCAAGGGCGAGCGGCGGTTTGGATTTGCGTTCGTTCTGCCTGGACAGAAAGGCCTCCTCGTTCTCGATTTAAAAGAGGCGGACGTGTAATGACAACATGCAGTCTGGAGAGCAAGGATCAAACGCGGGACACCGAGCTCAGACACTCGGAGGCGGGGGGGTGCGGGAGAGACACCACAAGGCGAGGCTGCGCCCGCTCTGCCCCCTCCCAAAGCCTCTTTGCCAAATCTGCGCCCACGGTAGGGTGTGTCGTTCCAGGTGTGAGTGCTTGAGGGGGCGGGGGGGGGGCTCCAATTTCCTTTGTGCAAAGTGGCTCTCCGTCCAGGTTGGATGACGGAGCCCCTCCTTCACTGCGGCTTCCTGACCAGTTACTGAAGTCTGTGGGGCCATGGGGACGGACCCGCTGCGGTCCCTGCTCTGAGGATGAGCCGAATCTAGCGGGAGAGTGGAGATGAACCAGACAGGCCCTGGCCGGGCACTCGGTTGGTTAGAGTGTTTTCTGGATACGCCAAGGTTGCCAGTTCCATCCCTGGTCAGGGCACATAGAAGAACCAACCAGTGAATGCGTCAATAAGCAGGACAACAGATGGATGTTTCTCTCTCTCTCTCAAAAAAAAAATCAGTGTATAACGGAAATGAAGCAGACGCATCTTCTACAAGGAAGAGAATGCTCTTGGTGTGAAGGGAGGCCCCAGACACTTCCGGGGCGGGGCACCAGGGCAGGAATGGGTGTTGAGCAAGGCGGTTGAGCCCCGAGGGTCTGCACTGCCCTGTCGCACTGGACCCCGGCTGGTGGTGGACAACCAGCTTTCGAAAGGCCCCTGCAGGGTCCAGGGGTCTCCCAGTGTCTGGACTCCAGGAAGCTTCCCCAAATATAAGTGCCTACCACTGACATCCAGTGTCAAGCCACACGGTCAATTCCAAGTTGACAGAGGTCCTTCCGAACAAATCTAGGTGAGGTGAAAATTCCATACATCTCTCCCTACCCGTCTTAACCCAGAAGGGCCGAAGAACCTGTTAGATGCCCCCCACCCTGCCAGCAGGGACCACTGATATGTGCAGGGTGTTGGGAGGGGAGAAGAGGCAGGAGGGAAACAAGCCAAACAGGTGAGGAGCTTCGCCTCGGGTGGAGCTCACCTTGATCCCAGTGGCATGTGCGTCCCTCGAGAGTGGGACACTTAGAAGAGAGAGCACAGTCGTCAACCAGGACGGGCACACAGCAGACCCTCCCCTGAGCCCTCTCTCCCTGCCAGGTGGGGGAGGGGGAGGGCGGTGCTCGGCACCTTCAACGCCCACGCCTTGTATTTCACGGGAGCTGACACCCGTAAAGCCAGAGATCTGCCTGAGTCGCGCCATGCCAGACCCAGACCGCCGATGCGCCCGGAACCGGCTCTGTTCCACCACAGCCCGCTGAGGGTCTCCGGTGCCCCTCACAGGACTCACGTTGTTTTACACAAAAGCCGGAGAGAGGGAAAGCGCACGTGGCCCAGAGTTTTTTGAAACGCGGTGACATTTTTCAGGCTGTTGGTTGCGGTGGCAGGCAGCGCCCTTTTGGTATTTGGGGACGTTCAAAGCAGCCGGATTGCACGTCTGCTGTGGCATTTCACGCTGAGAAGCCGGATGCTCTGAGCAGGGGTCTGGAGGGTCCCGGGCCGTTATCTCCCGCTGGACAGGGCAGTGGAGGAGGGGGCACCGGGCTGGGAGCGGGACAACCTGGCCCCACACCCGCCCGGCCTTCAGCTCCCTGTGGGTCTTCAGGAGAGTCACCTTCGTCTTTCGGAGAAATAAGGTGACTCGTACAAAGGGATCAAAAACAACCGTAAACTCCCCCCCCCCCCGAAATAGGACTTGGAGGAGCCCCTGAGGGTCTGCTGAGCTCTGGAGTACGTCACAGGGAGGGGGTGGTGCTCATCCCTTGAAGGCAGTAAGGGGAGCGAGAAGGCACCTCGCCTAAGAAGAGAGGAACCAGCCCCGGCCAGGTGGCCCTGGTGGTCGGACCATCATCCTGTGGATGAGATGTTGCAGGTTCGATCCCCCGTCTGGGCGCGTACCTGGGCTGTGGATCCAGTCCCCAGTCGGGTCACATACGGGAGGCAATTGATCAATGTTTCTCTCTCTCCCCGTCCTTTCTCTCTAAAATCCTCAGGTCAGGATTAAAAGTTGAGTAAATAGAGAGGAACCAGATTTCGTACATATATATATATATATATTACGTGTGCATAATATATATTACATATATCGCAATAATGGAGTCACCCATAGTTGTTCCTAAGTATTTGTTTATTTAGATATTTCTGAACTTTTATTATGTGCCGGGTACCGTCGCAGGCACTAGAGAAATCGAAACCCACAAGACAGGCCGTGTCCTCGGCGTCACCGAGGTGGCACTGCCGAGCGACAGGAACAGACAGCAAAGGACTCCCTGGAGCTTCGCCAGCTCCCTCGCCTGGCACTCCACATTCTTCCTCAGGACCTGGTCTTGTTTCTTACATATCACTTCTTTGTTTTAAAGGGGGGAGGGGAGAAAGAAAAAGAGAAGCATCATGTTATGTTCCACTTATCGATGCGTTCTTTGGTTGTTTCTTGGATGCGCCCTGACCAGGGATCGAACCCGCAACCTTGGCGTATCCGGACGACGCTCTGACCAACTGAGCCACCGGGCCAGGGCTCTCAGGACAGGTTGGAATGGCTGCGTGACATTGCGTGGTTTGGGGTACAATAATTTAACTAACTAGTTTGGTGTTTAGGTCTTCTCAAATTTGGAGGATTACACACACGCGTGCATTCGTGCGTATTTTCTTCAAATAGAAGCAAAGCAGGGGGCTGTGCATCAGAGCAGATGAGCTGCTTGCAGTTACCAAGGTCCCCTCCCCCAACGGCCCCAGCTCCCGCCTCCAGCTGTAGGGCCTGAGACTCAAAACCTAAACATCTCAGAATTAAACTAGAAATAAATAAAGATACTCTGGGAAAAAAATCCTCAAACACTTGGAAATTAAACAACACCTCCCTAAACAATCTGTGGGCCAAGAAGAAAAATTGAACAAAAAATAAAACGCAACACAGCAACTGTATGGAATGCAGCTGAAGAAGCACTTAGGGAGACATCTCCGGCATGGAGTGCTTGCATCTTTAAAAAGAAAGGTCTCCTATTAGTAACCTAGTTTTTCCCCTTTAAAAAACTGAAGAAGAGGAAAATAAACCCAAAGCAAGCAGAAGGAAAGGGGACTGTGATAATAAGGGTGGAAATCAATGAAATTAAAAACAGAAAGATAGAGAAATCAATGAAAACAAAAGTTGGCTCTTTGGAAAAAATCAATGAAATTGACAAACCTATAACCAGACTCTCAAAGAAATAGAAAAGACACAAATTAGCATCATTAAGAGTAAAGGAGAGACTATCAATACAGACCACACAGACATTAAAAGTTTAATGAGGAGAAAAAAAGTTTAATGAAGGAATACCACGAGCAACTCCTACACACATAAATTCGACAGCTTAGAGGGAATTGCTTAATTCATTGAAAGCCACACCCCCAAGAAAACACAGATAACCAAACTCGTCCTATCTATAAGAAATTGAAATTCTACTTTAAAATCTTCTGGAAAGAAAATTTTAAGTCCAGACAGTTTCCCAGTGAATTCTACCAAACATTTAAAGAAGATGCTACACAGATTCTTCCAGAGAATAGAAGAGGAGGGAACACTTTGCCACTTATTCGATGAGGCCACAGCTACCTGGACACCAAAATCAGGAAAAGAGTACACAAGAGAATTACTAACCAACACATCCCATGAGCACAGACACAAAAATCCTCGCCAAAATCCTCGCACACGGAGTTTAGCGGCATGTAAAAAGGAGTAATACCTCACAGCCTGATACCATTGACCCCAGGAACACAAAGGTGGTGTGGCTCCGGAAAATCCGTCATTGTCACCTTCCACGGGAACACCTGAGGGGAGGGGGGAGCGCAAGGCTCTGTCAACGGATGCAGAAAAAGCATTTGTAAAAACCCAACGTCCACCTACGACGAAAACTCAGCAAACCTGGGAAAGGAGTAATCTTTTCTACCGTGCGGGAGGGCATCCGCCAAGTGAAAAGGAAAAAGGAAAAAAAGGTACACGTAACGGAATAGTTAGTGGCAAAGAGGCCTGCCTTTCCCCTGAGACTGAGCTCGAGGGAAGGAGGCCGACCCGCCCCACCCCCGCTCCCCTCTCACCCCCCCACCGGGTGCTGAGACCAGAAACAAAGAAGGCACAGAGATCGGAAAGGAGGAAGTCACACTGTCTCCATGTGCACAGAACGTGGTTTTCTGCACAGAAAACCCCACAGGAATCTGCAGAAAACACAAACAAGAACCCACAACATCAGGCGTTTCACGGACAGCATGTTAAAAAAAAAAAAAAACATTGTAAATTTGCATTCTAGAAATGCGTCACTGGAAACGAACGTATTCTGAACCAACAGACAACAGCTCCGAAGAAAGGAAGTAGCTGCAGATATAAACCTGCAAACAAAGATGCCGGCAGGCTACGCGTGCGTGCGTGGGGAAAACCACAAAGCACTGGCGAACAAAATCCAAGACAGGCTGAATGATCCGGCGTAAATATGTCCAAAGAAGGGACAACTCCACGTCGCTAGGCGACCCGTTCTGCCCCAGACTGACGCAACTGCACTCCAAATCCCAGTGGCTACAGACGTATCGATTCTGAAACCTGCATAGAAAAGCGGAGGCGCTAGAGTAGCCCAAAGGACTTCTTAAAAAGAAGAACAGAGCGGGAGAAGTTATACGCTGCAGTTTAAGACTCGTTATACAGCGATACAATTTAACCCTTGTTACACAGCGACAGTGATCGCAATGGCATTTGTTGACGGAAGGCTGGGCACGGGTCGATGGCACAGACGGGGAGGACAGTGACAGGCCCACACAGACGTCCACTCATTCTGACCCAGATGCAAAGGCAGCTCCACGGGGCAGGAACCCTCCTCCCGGCCAGGGGTGTGGGAGCAATTCACCCGCGTGCCGAGGAAGGAAGGAAGCGAAGAAGGGGGCCTTGGCTACACCTCACGCCTCGTGCGAATATGATCTCAAAGTGGACGACAGATACAGTACGAAACGTGGGCCTTTCGAAAGGACATTGGGAGACAAAGGAACGTACAGGCGGCAGGAGCCCCTCGCCGTACCCCCCACCCTCGCACCCTGCCTGGTAGAAAGCAGGGGTCAGCGCTTCATTGTCGGTGACAAGTCAACAGAAGTCAGGCTGCGTGAGGGCACACACTTTATAAAAATTAATTACTTAATTACTGCATTGCATCTTTCCACCCCCGTTTACCTCTCCTATACCTGCTTCCAGCTCCACCCTCCCCCCCCCGAAATCACCATACTGCCGTCAGTGTCTGTGATAATGAATTCACCTTTAAAGTACAGCTGGCACACGATGCTATACTAGTTTCGGGTGTCCACCCTAGAGACTGGACGTTTAAGTGATCGCCAGGCTGAGTCTAGTAACTGCCCATCCCCAGCACAACGTCATTCCCACATTATGGGCACTCTCTGTGCTCACATGATGTCCCCGACGTTTATGTTGCAGTGGTCCCCTTCCCCTTGCCCACGTTTTTGTTGGTTCCCTGTGGGAGTCCCAGAGTGTGGCTGGCACCTGCTAAATGTTTGCTGCAGCAGCGGAGGAGCATTTGGGAGCCTGCACCGGGGACCCGCACTGGAGTCTGGAAGTCGGGCTGCAACAGGCAAACAAGCGCCCACTCGCCAGAGACCCCTGGGCCACGCGAGTAACCGACCTCAGGAGCCTTCTCCCAACAGCCACCCTCAAGGACGGAGGACAGGAGTCCGCGGGCAGACCAGGCCCCCTTCCTTAGCACCGATCCGCCCTTTCTCACTGCCATCTGCTCCCGGCAGGATGTTCCGGGGGGGGGGGGACGAAATTCAAGATGTTGCCAGATGCTCGCAGTAGAAGTGATATCTCGGGAGAAAATTCCCCAGGTTGGTTGCTGCTTGAATGGGGCCGGGAGGTTGGGGACATCAAGGAAAAGACAGGCACAGAACCTGGGCTTCCTGGAGACCGTCTCCCAGAAGGACTGAGGACCTTAAGGAGAGGCCGCAGTGTCTCAGGGGGCAGCCGTGGCCCAGTGCCGGGCCCGTCTCACAGGGCTTAGAATCGGGGCCACGCTGGAAGAGGAATCGTCTTGGGCCACCCATGAAAATGTGTGGGACACACAGGTGTTATTGTCTTGGGCCACATGTACAGCTGTCCTGGGCCGTACGCAGCCCGTGGGCCGCAGGTTGGACACCCCGGCGATGGCGCCATCTGCCCCTCCCGCCCCTCCCCCTTGGGTGCTCTTTCCCGTGTATGGTCTCCTTCTGTGGCTGGTGAACATCCTTCTCGTCTCAGGTACCTGTGGGGCACCACCCCAGCAGGTCCGGTTTGGGGGCAGCCCTATACCCCCTTCCCTCTACCCCACCAGTCTCTTCGGCCCCCACTTCCTCCCCCTTCACGGTGGAGCACCAGTGCCCGCAGTCTAGTTCATGCCACCACGACTCTCTCCATCACCCAGGCTGGGCAGTGCGGTCATTCCAAAGTCTGCCCCTGCCCCACCTCCACCCAGCGAGTCACCCACAGTCGCCCCAGGGAAACTCTCCGGCTCTTTCTGAGACTCGAACCGAGAGTGGGGGCGTGTTTCTCGCAGTGCCGGACCACTGGCTCTGCGGGCGATGAGAGGGACCAGGCCGCAGCGGGGCCCCGCAGGGCCACACCGCCACAGCCTACTTCCGGCACACCGGTCCCGGGCTGGGAGGCTTGCCATCCCTCGGCCGAAGCAGCCGGCTCTTCCAAAAGATGAAGATCATTTCCACGAGCTATTAGTATGGATGCAGGAAGAGAGGAGCCCAGTGTAAACAACTCCGTTTCTTGAGGAACAAACAGGTCACTTCTCCAGACACGCGGTTCACGCTTTGCCAAACACCTGCCAGGCGCTGCCCACCGCCCCCAACCCTGGGGACATGGAGGTGGCAGCATGACCCAGGCCCTTCTTCCAGCAACAAAGGGTTTGAGAGGACAAGCAGCAGTGACAGGTGCATGTCAAGGAGGAGACAAGCAGGGCTCTGGGATCAGAGCCTCTGGGTTTAAACCCCAGCACGGCCCCACCTGTGGGCAGCCAGGAGCCGCACGGCGGCATCGGCTGCACTTGTTGAACAGCCACCTCTCCTCTGTGGCCTTCGCACCTCAGTCCCTCTGTCCACAGTGAGGGTCCCGCAGCGCCAACCCCGGGGCTGTGGTGGGGACTGAATCACACGATACATGCACAGTGAACTTCTCGGCAGCAGGACACGCCCGCCCCACGGTTTCTGCATCGTTGTCATCACCAGCATCATCATCTACCATATCAGCGAGGAGTTTGGAATGAGCCAGAAAGGAGGTGGAAGATCTATGGGGAAGAAGAGGAGAGAGCTTAAACGGGGACATCCGGAGAGGCTTCCTGGAAGAGGTGGCACTTGACTGGACCTGGAAGAACCCGCAGGCCTGGTGGGTGGGGTGTTCTCAGAGCGTCAAGGCCGACAGGCATGGAGACCTAGAGCTGGGGTCGTCCCTGCTGCCCTGACCACCCAGGTGTAGTGGCAATGGCCCGGTCAAAGGCCGTGCCCAGCCACCCGCCAAAGAACACTGGGTGCCCCTAGCAACAGCCCTAACCCTAACCCTGCTCACTCCACATCTGCCTAGAAGATGTCCCGGTTCTGACCCTACTCAGACCGGGAACCTCAGGGAATATTCAGGGCCCCGGAGGCAGAAACACCATGAGAATGACCCTCTCTCTCTGAAACGACAATTTGTATCTCCGTATCTTTGATGCACACTCTAATACTCAAATCAATAGGCCAATGGAGAGCCACCCACTGCAAGTTTAATAAAGAGAAGAGTTGAAAGGGAAGATTTGGGGAGCCGGCGCTATCACCCGCAGGTGTGTTAGATTGTGCGGGCGGGCGGGGGGGTGCGTGGGCCGCTCCTTCTTCCCTCGGGTAACGACACAGAGAAGCCGAACCTCCGAGTTGATTATAATCGCAGAGAAACGGGAGCTTCCGGCTGTTTGCCGCTCCCCCGCGCCCCTCCCATTCTCGCCTCAATCGATCCAACGAGTTTTGTCTTCTCTGATGAAAACTCAACTTTCTGGCTGTCTTCGCAGTTTAGGCTTCCTCACACCGGGTCGGGCTCCACGGACAAACTGGCTTTCTGGTCAGCGGCGTGCGTTTCGGGAGACCGAAGCGAAGCCAGTTCCAGAAGGTGGGTGGGGAGGCGTTCGACACCAAACCCGTGACAGGGAGAGTCCTGGGGGGCTGGGGAGGCCCGGAGAGGTCGGGCAGCCCTTTCCTCTCCTCCTCCACGGTGCTGCAATCCTCCTGTGGCCAAAGTCAAGCTCAGTTTGCCCAGGCAATGCCCCGGCCCCTTTAGGAATAAGAAGGGGGCCCCCAGCCTCCACAGCAGCATTTTGATGGGAGCAATTACCTTCTAGACCATATCTGTTCGCTAACTGCCCCAAGCACTGTCCCCGCCCCAGGGAGTGCAGCGGGGAACCAGCCATCCAGGCAGACCTCCTCCATCACACCTGGTGAGCCCAGGGAGGGAAGCCCAGGAGTGCACAAATACACAAGTAAACACCGTCCTGTTGACAGCAAAAGGGCTGCAGGGAAAATCTTTAAAGGGCTGCTAGAGATGGCAATGGCATTCCTGGAGAACAAAGGAGTAATTTGAGCTGAGATTTGAATGAAACAGAGCCAGCCACCTCCTGTGGAGACCTGGGGGAGAAGGGGGCAGTTTCTCAGGCAGAGGGAAGAGGAAGTGCAAAGGCCCTGGGGTGGAAACAAGCTTGGCTGGAAAATAAAGAAGAATCTGTGTGAGGGGAGCAAGTAAGGGGAGGGCCGTACGAGATGGGGAATTCGTGGAGATGAAGCTCACTCAGGCACTCGTGGGTTTTCCCCGTAAGAAGGGGTGATGGGCAACAGTTGCCTGACTGTGTTTGGGAAAGGCCTTTGTGGCTGCTGCTGCAGGGATGGGGGATGTTGGGAGCTGTTGGCACGGGAGCTTGGAGGCAGAGGAAACGGTCAGGAGACTCACGACGCTGTGGCCCAGGCAAGGGATGGCGAGTGTCCGAGCAGGGTGGTGGCTGACGGAGTGAGGAGACGATGGGACGGGGGTGTGTTGTAGAATGAGGGCAGGGCCTGGGGGGGGGGGGGGGCTGGCCGGTGGGTTACGTTTGGGGAAGAAAGAGGGAGAGGATTTGAAGATGACTCGGGTTTTGACTTGAGCAGCTGGTTGGTTGGATGTCTGAGATCCAACCAAGATGGGAGAGAAATCAAGAGTCCCCAGGTGTCTCCGGTTTGAGATCTTCAGGGGACATCTGAGTGGGGAGGGCAGGGAGGCATTTGGACACAGGAGCTGAGCGCTCAGTAGGGAGCCAAGTGCCCCGCGGCAGCCTCCTCACCGCCCAACTCTGAGCTGTGCTCTTCCGGTCGCCCACGCGCACCACCTTGGCCGTCCCTCGCTGCGTGTCCACCGAGCTCCGGCGCCTGTGCTCCACGCTGACAGTCACGGTGCAGTGGACAGGCTCCAAGGCATTACTCTGCCATTGCACACAGGACAGTCAGCCCTGGGCCCTGGGTCGAGAGTGGGACCCTCCGGATTTTGGGTTTCCTGCTGTGTGGCCCTCAGTGGACACCAAAGCTCTACTTACCGTATGTATTCCAGAAATTCCCCAGGGGGCGCGCCAGGAGCTCACTTAGGAAGGAATCTTCTGGGGTCTTGACTTAAATCTCCTCCAAGGGTCTGTCTGCCTGGGCCAGACTTGAGCCCCCTGGCGACCCAGCCCTCAATGTCCCTGCTCCTTGCAGGGTTCTGCTCAGCCCTGGGAACTGGGCTCTCGGTGACAGAAGGCGGGGATCACATTGCCCAGGTTTTCAGCCAAGTGCTCAATCTTGGGTCTGCGAGTAGCCCCAGGGGGCCTTCCGGGGTGCTGTGGAGGGGCTGCAGAGGGGTTCGGAGTGCCCCCGGGGACGAGCGTCCCTGTTTGTCACGCCCAGCCCCACCTAGACTCCGTTGGTTTAGGGCCCAGCTGCGGTATTCCTGGAGGAAGACACCAGGATGCGTCCATTTGCTCTTGTTCCGGGGTCCGCGGAGACAGGTCTGGGTTAAGACTTGTGGCCCTCCTGAGACTGAGTGCCACACACAACCCCTGCCACGCTTCCTCTGTGGGCATTTTCCCCCGGTCAGAAGTGGAACTCTCCTCCCCAGACTCAGAGAACAAAGCAGTCCTCAGGACCCCGGAGGCCGGCCTGTCTGCACCTCCCATCGCCCACGGAGGCTGCTCCCCCCCACACACACCCCCAATCCCACCCACTGTCACGACTCGACTCCCCTGAGTCGCCGAGCTTTAATTTGGGCTAATCGCCACTCCTGACTCAGGTGCATGTGGTGGCAATAAATCAAAACCAGGACACAAGCTGTCGGTCATGGAACAAGGGAGACAGGCAGTCTAATCAAGTTCATTAGCGCCGAGTCACAGGGAGGTCTCTGGCAGCCTCCTCTCCTTTCTGCCTCCACGCTCCCTCTGGTCCCCACGAAGTTGCCCGGGGAGCAGATGAGGTCGTGGGGCGCAGGGGCGGCTCGGTGTGGTGCCCGGTGGGCAGCCACAGATGCTGCCGTGATGGGGCTGACCTGCACCGAGACGGCAGCCTGGCTTTCTCCGGTGGGATTCCGAGGGGCTTCTCCCCTGATGGTTGGGGAGACGCTGTCCTTCAGAGACTGGCCTCTCACCTCCAGAATCCCGGAGCTGGACAGCAGGGAAAGACTACAGGGGGCAGGACAGACCTCTGACAAGGCCTCCTCAGGCCAGAGGGGGAGCTCCTGTGAGAGCAGACGGTAGCTTTGCATCTCCTGTTGGGGCGGAGGTCTGGATCCTTACCCTGGGGACTCAGTCGTCTGTCCTCAAGAAGTGTCTTCCCTTTGCACCTTAGTAGCTGGCGTAGGCCTCTGCTTCCTGCAGCTGCAGCAGACTTTTTTTTAACAGTTCACAGAAATTTTTATTCTGCTTACACAGGGCTTTGTCTCATTTAAGGCTTCCAACTATCCAGAGAAGCCAGCAAGACAAATTGTGTTTACGACCATTGTGTGGAGAAGGGTAATTTACTCTGGAGCGGTTGGCATGCCCAAGATGCCATCGCAGCCGAGCTGGGCTGGTCCCGGTAGGTGGCTTTTCCTCCGTACTGCATGGCTTTCGTCATTAGTGTCACAGACAGCTCCACTGAACATCCAGCGTGTCGGCCACGCCAGGCGCCCCCACCCATCAGCCTGCTCCCCCGAGAGAAGCTCATTCACGACCACGGCAGCCTCGGTTAGGAGAGTGTATTACAGCACAATAGTTTGCAACAAGTGTGTCCTGGGGAGTCTCCCGTCTGGGGTTCCTCTGAGCCATGGGACAGCTGCCTGGTGGACTCACCACGTGGGGTGCCGCAGGCCCCTCAACTCCACGGCAATCTCACTATAAACCTACAAATACTGGACGTGGCGCTAAAGCCCCTCAGCCACGATCCCCAACTCTTCCCCTGGAGGTCAATGCCATTATCAACTGCTTGGTATGCCACCAGGCCTTTCCAGATGCACTTGCACACGCATGGACACATGCAAACACACAAGATCTGGCAGGATCTAGACACAAACGGGTATGGGTGTTTGTTCTCCCAAATGTTACCTACCTGTCATTTGACAACTCAGTTTTTTCCCCACTCACACTGCCTTGGCCATCTTCTCACATCGGAATATGTCCCTCAGCCTTTCCTTTTAAAACTCTGAAGTAGTTTTATTTAGGGGGTCCTTTTTTCCTTTCAGGCTTCCTGCAAAATGAAATACTTTAAAAAAGAAAACAGAAGATTTTCTGTTGTTTCTTCTGCTAAGTCGAGAACTTGGGCCAGACTGGTTATACCTGCGGAACACACCGAGTGTAGCAGAACATGAGCTTGTCCCTGCGACACCCAAGGAAGGCCACGGGACTGGACCGGTGTTTCAGTCCACGCTGCAGCCCCACAGCCCAGCCTTTTTGACGGCTGTATAGTATTCCACAGGCTGGCCACACTGCCATCCATTGAGACATTCCTTGTCGCAGAACACCCAGGCCTTGTCCCCCTTCTATTCTTTCAATGACACACGACACTGCAGGCTCTTCAGGACACGTGCCCTGGCTCTGGGGCAGGCGGAGGGCCAGACTCACTTCCTCTTGTCCGTCACCCAGCCCAGGAATCCCGTGCATCTTCCGGCTCCCTTCCTCCTGGCCAAGACCAGCTGCAGCTGCCCCTCCTCCAGCACCAAACTCCTCATCCCTCCAGCCCTGGCTTTGGGCTGAAGGCCAGAAAGACTTCGGTGTTTTCTCGGTTCGTCAGCTCTGTTGCCCTGACGCCAAGAGCCGCCCCCTCCATCACACGGAGCAAACAAACACACGCTCACAAACCCACAACCTGCTCTGAGCCACAGGCCCGGCTTCAGTTCCTAATAACCAGCCATTCGCAGCCAATCGGGCGACAGGCTTGTCATCTCCTTCGGATCTGTGGACAAACAAATCATCCTGGGCGTCGGGGGCTAGGTCTCGGGGGGCAGGGGGGACTCAGGAGGGGTCTCCTCTCTGCCCCACGCTGTCTGTTCGCATAGTTAACAGGCTGCCAAGGCCAAGGCCCGTGGGCCGGGCCCCAGAAGCCCCTTGCAGCTGCAGCTTCATAGCTTTGCCTTCTCTCTCATCGGGGACGTGGCTTCACAATGAGCATCACCCATGCGGGGACTGTGACGGCCACCTCTTCTCGGTTGGTAGGTAGGTCAGCTCCCTCCCGGACGGGCATCTCCGGGCTCAAAGCCTCACACCCACCCAGACCCACAGAGCCCTGGCCCCCTGCCCAGAGGGGCTTGGGGGGCTCAGGGCAGCGCAGGGGAGACCTAAGTGCCCTCCTTCTGCCCCCACCACAGACTGACAGCCTGGCCAGCAGGACCCACGGGGTGCGGGTTGGGGAAGCTGCCTGACAGGCTTGTGGAGGAAATCTTCTCCCCGGCTCCTCTGTAACAAGTAAACCCCCCCCAGGCCTCTGTCACGCAGCAGTTTAAAGAGCCTTGCAGCTTCACTTCCTGCCCCGAACAGCTCTCAAGTCTCCCTTGAGGTAGAGACCCAGACAGACAGACAGACAGAGAAAGGAGGGGGGAGAGAGGAACGGGAAGTGCAGGCGTGTCTGGTTGCCTCTGATAACGGGCCGGACAGGAAGGGACGGGCAAGGGGCTCAGTGGACAGGGGACAGCAGCCAGTTAGTTCACCTAACGAGCTGAAATCATTAGCAGAATGCTGGAATCATGAGACACATTCCTCTGGGTTTCCTGGCTTCCAGGGCCGGGGACATGGGCCACCCCTCATGGAGGTTACGCAGGGTCCATGTTAGGGTACAGCGCGCAGGGAAGGGTGAGCTGGCCAGCACCTCTCCGGTGCCCAGGACAGACGGTTGGGTGGGGGCGACTGGGCACCTGGACCCCACACCCCCTCACCGGGCTGCCACCCTCTCCACGGCCCCCACCTCTCGTCTTCCCTCCATTTCCTGTTGCCTCGCACCTTCCACTCCTTCTCTCTGTGGCTTTGTCTCATCCTTAGCCTCCAGCCACAGATTTCTCAGTCTCCGTAGCCCAAGTTCAAAGTTCTGACAAGGGAGGGTGTCAGGGAGCTAACTGCTGGCCGAGCTGTCCAGGAGGCCCTGGAGGGCAGAACCGGCGTCAGCTGCCGTTACCGGCCTGCCCAGGGCCTGGCCGACCAGCGGAGCCCACCAGCTGCGGCCACAGGGGCGGTGGCAGGCAGCACCAAGCAGGGGGCTCCCTGGATGTAACCCTGGGCCGTGGGGAGCTGTGTAACTGGGGGACAGTGGGCCCCACCTGCCTGTCACTGTTGCAAAGACTTCCAAAGGCTCCAGCCAGGGGACATCTCTCAGTGACACCCCCAGGAACCAGTAGCAACCAGTGACCATTTAACAAAAGAAGTCTCAACATGCAAAAAAGAGCCGGGCATCTTCGATATCAGACCAAGAGCTCCAGCCAGGCAAACTCTGTCCCTTTAACCCACAGGGCACTTGGACCCTGGGGGTCAGACGAGAGGGGGAGCCCAGGCTGGGGTCCCTGTTCACAGGAGAGAGACGGTGAGGAGAGGCTGCGGCTCAGGCCTTCGGACTCTGCACCATCTTCTCTGCGAAAGGATAACACGAGGGCAGACCACAGAGGGTGGCGGGAAGAGCCGGGAGGTCGCTCACAGCAGGTCCCACTCAGCACTGGGCCCACGACAAAGGCTCCTTAATTTTTAATTGAATTTATTGGGGTGACACTGGTCATTAAAATTATACAGGTGTCAGTTGTACAACTCTATAATCCAGCATCTGCATATCATCATTGCGTGCCCACCCCTCCAGGGGTCTGCCTTTTGTAAGTAACTTTCATCTGCAGTAACGTGATTTTTATTGAAGACACAGATGTTGTCGACAGTGATCGTTACTGCTGCGGCCCGACCAGGGAGCCCCGATCTGAGTGAGCAGAAGGCAGCCAGGGAGCGACTCCGCGAAGAAAACAAGGCTCCAATTCCCGGTCCGCCTTCCCGTGTGTTTGCACTAGCAAACCACCCCCGCAAGCCCCCCCCCAACCCCCCATCGTTTTCGGGGCTGTGGCAGAGGCTGTAACAAGAGTGACATTGAGAATTATTAATCCTCCCTTTCGACTGTTGCCGCCCAACGCGCTTCCTCCCGAGAAGGCCCCACCAAGGGGGCTGACCTCCGGGCTGGGACTTTTCCGCTGCAGCGGCAGCCGAGGGCTCCTTGGAGGTGCAGCCCCAGCTCCGGGGGTGGGGGGGTACGGTGGGGGGGGGGCCGGGGTCTCTCTGCACGTGTATCCTGACCAGAGAGCAATCACTGAGAGGTGCTGGGAGGTGGGGACGGTGGGTGGGGGCGGGAATATTGTCACAGAACCGCCGGCTCCCACAGGGGGCAGAGCTCCGCGAGAGGCGTGTGGGGGCTGCGGATGCGGAGGATGGTCGGCAGCCTGCCCTTCCCGACAGCCCCTGGGTCTCCCCTCCTTGCACAAAGGTGACTCTACACTCCTAGGGCCACCCGCGCCCTCTCCGCAGACAAATGTCTTCCGCAAGAGGATCTCTTCGTGAAGCCCAGTCCCTTCTCTTCTCTCTCTTTTTCCTGAAATCCGTCTCTCCCCCTCTTCACACCCCTTGGTTTTAATGGGGTTCATGGTCCTGCAGGCCTCACCGAGGCCTCCTCCTTGTGCAGAAGGCAGAGGTCCAGAGGCCAGAGGGGGGGTGGAACCTGCCTCCTTCACGCAGGAGGTAGCCACAGAGATAAGGAAACCCACGGTCTCCAGGGAGGGCTCCCACCCCAGGTCCTTTCGGCCACAGGACGGCCCAGCTGAGTTCCACCCATACCTCCCGCTGCCTGGAAAAGGGTCGATTATCACGGGGAGCAAGGGCTGAGCCAGGATGGTCCCATCTGCCTGGTGCGGGGGTTGCTCAGAGCCTCCGCCACGCTCTGGCTCGCAGCTCCTCTCCTGGCTTGCAGTGCGGCCAGTGCTGAACACACAGTATTCTCCAGACTGATCTGACCTGCCTTTTTAATGACCATCTTGCAGACTAACATGCAGCAGGACATGTTGGAAAACACCGTCCCACGCGATGCTGCCCCACGCCCCAGCCCCAAGGACGGACACCCCTTTCCAACTGTCCACCCGGGGGAGAAGCCTCTCCTTCCACATCCAGAGACCGGCCTGTGTTTCTGGAATTGTGAGCCTTTTGTAAAAAGCTACAGCATTAAACAAACTCAGACTAACAAAATGCTTTCCTCACCCTTGTGTGAGTTCTGGAACTCAACATCTAATGGAAAATTTCAGGAGAGAAGGGGGGAGCAGAGGAAGGTTTGCCCAGCTCCCCAGACTGTCTGCCATCCTGCACCTCAGAGCAAATTAAACCAGGGCCCCTCGGATGGAGACCTGGGAGGAGGAGCGAGAGCAAGCTCACGGGGTCAGGGCTGAGCCCTGCCAAGCGCCGCGGTAAACCGCAGCAAGGACATGGCAGCTTTGGAACACAGCCTCCTTGCAGCGGTGACTCTCATGAAGTCCCTGCCCACCCCCCCACCGATGGGTCCCCTCTCCCATTCTTTTAATCTGGAGCTACTGAGGATCGGTATTTTTCTCAGCCTTGTACAAGGAGACAAGTTAATTAAAATCAATCCAGCTCCAGTCTCAGCGCAGCCCTGCTTGGCTGCAACTCTATCAACCAGAATGTTTTGAGAGCCATGCACAAAGGCAAATATTCGGAGACACTGATAATTGCGTTAATTTTTGGAGGCATTCGCTAAGCCCTGCGATGAATGGCATGGGGGCAGGCAGAGCTGGGATGCAGCGGGCGGCTGGGGGCATGAGGCAGAGACGCCCAGAACACGCACAAACCCACAACCACAGCCACGGCAACAGGTGTTCACACAGGTGCCCCTGGGAAGCCCAGGCGCCTGGGAGGTCTTTCTAAACCCTGAGGAGGGGGGGCGGGGCCGTGTGCATGGTGTTCATTTTAGAGGCATTTTCCTGGACTCCGCCTGGTGGTGGACAGGGGATGGCCGGGACAAGGCTCCTAGAATCAGAATTCCTGGTTAGTTTAGATGGAATTTCTCTGGTCACTGAGTGGCCTGAGATCCACAGAAGCTCTCGTTCCCTCGTTCCCTCCCTCCCTCTGTCCACCCCCTGGCCCGAGGGCTCGCAACACACACAGACACACATACAGTCAGATGAAAGGGTGTGCACATATCTTTCCTCCGAATACAAAGATTAGGTGCGAGTGTGGACATACGTAGGTAGTTTTTTAAAAATGGGAAAATAGATGGAGACTTAGCTTAAGGATAAACTTTTATTTAATGTAGAAAAGGCAGAGGGAGGTGGGCGGACTGGGGGGGCGTGTCTGCTTCTCTGGTCAGAGCCTCACAGTCGCCCTGTCCCCCGACTGGCTCTGACCCATTTCTCAAAGCCCCACACAAAGGGCTCTGCTGCCGAGGTCGCGAGCACCTGCCTGGGAGGGCAGAGGCTGGGCCAGAGTCTGTGAACTGCCCCAGGCAGACCCTGGCCACGTCACCTGGCCCGCAGTGGACCCGGGAGCCGGCACTCCTGGCCAGGGCGCGCTTCCAGAAGGGTCGTGGTGGCGAGTGTTAACCCAACGGTGCCGACCAGAACCCAGCTCAGGATGCAGACAGCTCAGGATGGCCGACCCCAAAGCCCAGACTCCGGGTGCCCCGCCCCCGCACCTTTCTGGGCAGAGACGCTGGAGCCCAAGACAGAGAATGAGCTGGCCCCGCCCAGGCTCTAGGAGCCTCAGGGACACCCTGAGGACCTTCCGGTTTAAGAGCTGCAATCTGTGGGTCCGGCACCCAGCCTGGCGTGACCTGGTCTCCAGCGAATGTGACGTGTGCTTTAGCACCTTGGCACAGATGCTCCTAAGCCCTCACAGGTTAGCCCTCACCTGGGGACCGCCACGTCCACTCAAAGGAGGAAGCCGGTCACAGTGACCTGACCGAGGCTGCCTCCAGAGGTGAACCAGCGTGACTGGCACTCAGCCTCTTGCTATCTCCCCGTGATAGCCTGTGCTTTCCAGAGAGAGAGGGGAGGACAGGCTTCACCAAGGCCGCCAGCACCCCAGACACAGAGGGATACAGATGCTGCGTCTGGCCGAGAGACAGTGAGAAGTCATTTCTCAGCACCTGTCTACACCGGGGTTTACTGTACAAGATGATTTAACGGTGCATTTCAGCCCGCCTTTGATTTTGCTGGAAGATTTACAGCAAAGCTACAAAAAGGTGACTCACAGTGTTTCCCTTGCCCCAGCGAGAATGACAGAAGGATGGACGCCGCCCAGAGTTCCCCCCAACCCCTGTGTCACTGGCAGACGCGGCTAATCAGTCTTGACACTCCGTTCCCACGACCCCAGACACGGACGTGGGAGCCTCGGGGTGGCTCTCCCGGCCACCCAAGCTGGTGCCCGAGACAAAGGCCAGTTGCTGCTTCTGCCAAAGAAAGAGACGAAGCAGAGAAGAACAGAAAACAACTGAGGAGACAGACACAGCATCAGGTGACTGGCAGGAAAAAGAATAAAGGCAGAGGGAGGGCCGTGCACTTGGTCGAGGGGACGGGCCTGGGGGAAGCCATGGAACCAGGCGTGAGCGCTGAAGACGGCTGTTGACCCGCTCCAACCGTGGCGGCCCAACAGAAGGCGCAAAAGCAGGCAGAGTCAGGGCCGCGAAGTTTGCGGAACAAATACAGCAATGGCTTAACCTCGAACTTGATGGATGTTCAATGATGACAGAAATCCTTACAGATGGACGCACATACACACAGTACCAGGAGCCGGGCCAAGGGTCATTCAGGCACTTCGCTGGAGAGACTGTCCCTGACCGGTGCACACGGGGAAGCTGAGGCACGGGCTGGCTAAGTGACTGACAAGATCCAGTGGTCAACACAGGGTTGAATCGGGACTTGACTCAAAGCAGTATTACCCAGCACCCTCCTACACCAACAGTTTCACGTGGATATTGGAACTCGGCAAGGCAGGGCTCTCCTCGGGGCCAGGAACTTCTGTTCTCAGGATGCATGGCCAGCTCACCTCAGCCACCCGTTCACTCACCCACGGATGCCTCTGGTGCGCCTCGCTGGGCCAGGCGCTGCATAGGTGCCAGAGGACAGACAGCGAGGTGCCCTGAACTCGCAGAGACCAGCTGCCCTTTTCCTGAAATTGGAGAACTGTGAAGACTCTGGGATACCTTTGACCAAGCCCTTCCCGTTGTGGCTGGGAGGTGAGGCTGGGATTTGGGTCTGGAAGGACAGGAGCCAGCCCGGGCTCAGCCAGTGGGGAATCGGCTCAGCCTGTCACGCCCAGCGCGTGCCTGGCGGGGTCCAGCTGGGCAGCAGCTTTGGGTCCTCCGGGTCAGGCGGGGCAATCGAACTCCTCTGGGCCAGGAGCGTTCCTTCGCTCCCAGAAGATGCCAGTGTCCAGCCCAGACTGAGAACTGCTGACATCCAACACATGCACTGCTCTGAGGTCCGAGGACAGGACGGCCCTGCCCCTCTGCGCCCCTCCCCTACCCACTCCTCTCCCCAACTCTAACAAGAAGGGAGGGGCACAAGGTGACCCTGGCGGGGCCCCATGGCGCTGTGGCAATTCTTCACCCCTCCCCTCCTCGGACGGAAGGCCTCGGAAAGCGCTTGGACGCCGCCCAGGCTGGACCCCTTAGCCCCAGGCAAGGACACCAGGCCAGCCGCGGCAGCTGTGGGCCAGCCCAAGGACCGGGGTGGAGCGCTGTGGGTTTCAGCCAGAGGCTATTTTCAGGATCTGGCTCAAAAGCTTCAGACAATTGTTAAGTTCATTATAAGTTCAAACTGGCTCGGCGGGCATTAGGGTCTTCTGCTGATGCCAGAAAAAATGAAATTACCTCGGCGCAATTCATAAATCTATAAAGAGAAAATAAGCTCTGACTTGGTTTAGATGCCGTTCGGGCTTTCACAGGTGAATGGATGGAGTTCAGGGTTTCACAGGTTCACACGCCTGAGTCTAGCCTTAATGGGAAACGTCAGCTGGATGGTGCCCAGCATGGGGGGGGGGGGAGGCTGCAGCGGCCACTAACCTGGATGGGGGGCAGGGAGGAAGATTCCGGAAAGAAAAACCTCGCTTCCCCCGTGCGTCTCCCCATCAGTCCTCTCACAGAGCCCTTCCCCTGTGACGCTACTGGTCACCAGGTGTCGGGGGGGGGGTCCCACAAAGCAACTCACTGAGACACCAGCTGAAGGTCCTACAACTCGATTCTGCCATAAGCACAGTTCGCACAGACCCCCCAGGTTAAGGGCTCAGCCCCACAACTGCCCCCCAACTTCAGAGGCCAATCGTGGGGAGCAGGTCCCCGGGTCACCCACAACTCTGTCTGACTTGGCTCCAAACTGGGGGCTCCCGTGACTTCCTCCCCTATGGATTCAGTTATTCCCCAGAACAGCTCACAGGACTCACAGAAGCACGTCCATCCCCCAGTTTCTTACGTGATAAAGGACATGCCAATGAACAGACAAACAGCCAGGCGACGAGGTGCCCAGGGCAAGGTCTGGGGGCGTCCAGAGTGCAGGAGCTCCCGCCCCCGTGGAACTGGGGGTCACCACCCTCCTGCACATAGAGGGTTCACCAACCCTAAAGCTCTCTGAATGCTGTCCTATTGGGGCCAATTTAGAGGCTTGAGCACGTGGGCATGACTGACCGCCAGTTTCATGTCTGGCCCCTCCCTCATCCCCTCTTTGGAGACTTGGGGGTTGGGAGCAGGGATGGGAGTGCCAAGCTGCTACTGAGGGCTTGGCTTTTCTCGTGAGCAGTGCCCACCCGGGAGCCACCAAGAGTCATCTCATTTGAACAAAAGACACTGCAGTCAGCAAATTACAGGGGTTTTTAGGGGTTCTGTGTCAGAAACTGGGGTCAAACACTCAAGGTTAGAGCAACAGGTTCCCCCGAGCACTGCTGGGTACAAGGGTTTCAAGGGCCCTGTGCCAGGGACCGAGGGCGGCGACCCGCATGTCCAGTTCCTGTCATTTCACAGGCTCACCAAGACGGGGCCACCCCAAATCCCACTGAACTGTGCACCCACGCACACCCAAGTGCAAGGTCAGCGGGGAGTCGAGAGCCAGAGCCTGGCAGCACACAGGCGAAAAACAGGGGAAGAGGCGGCCTGAGGCTGACTTGGAGAGGTGACAAAGGAGAGTCGGAGGCTGACCTTCTGCTCGGCGGACAAGTAACCTTGCCGGCAGGTGACTTCCAATGTCTCCTGGAGGGGAGACTAGGGTCCCAGGGAAGGAAAAGATGAGCCGGCACTGCCTCCCGGGCAGAAACAGCCGGAGTTAAATTAACAGCCTTCACTATTCCATTAAGTTTTATTAAGTCTGGCCGGTAACTCACTGCCTTAGAAAGGATTCCCGACGGCCCAGTGCACAGGTGGCAAATGCGAGGCCCACGGTTTGGCCCCCACCTTGTTTTATCCAGCCTGGCGCCTTGTTTCTACCCGGTGGCAATGCCAAGCTCCTTGCCCCCAGTTAAGGAGCAGTTACATGTACACAGTCTTAGAATGACATTCGGCCCTTTGAAGGCCACCACGAGGCTGATGTGGCCCCCGGGGACAATGAGTGTGACACCTGTGGTAGCGGAAGGAGCGTGTCTGCAGAAGAGCAGCACCCGGAGAACTCACGCCCTACCTGGCCCCGTCGGCACCACCACGGGGGTCCATCTGGGGCCTGGGCCCGACGTTGTCCCAGGAAGATGCTGCCCAGTCACGTCCCCTGGAGGTGCCCTCCCCCAGCTCCTGAGTCTCATCACGCCGGGTCTGTCCTTCAAGACACTTGCCATCGTCTTGCTTACTTATCCTCCTCATTTATTTGTAGCTTTATCCACAGTCAGTCACCTGAACTTGAACGCAAGAAGGCAGGGACCTCTCTGGCTTATTTGCAGTGTGCAGGAGGCAGAACAGCGCCCTATCCATCAAAGGCGCCCGTGTGACCCTGGACACGCTGCGCCTCGGGTTCCATCTCTGTCAGCGCGGAACAGCAATTGTTTCTCTCTCGTCAAGCCGGTGTGGCTATTAAATGAGTTGATGAATGAGGAGTACAAAGAAGAGTGCCGAGCAAATGGACGTTTAAAAAACGTTACCTATGGTAAGCACCACAAAGGGTAAATCCTCAGATGCCCACCCAGCGCAGGAGGTTTCTGAAGTCGTCTGCAAAGCAAAAGTGCCCCGTGATTTACAAAAGAAGGGAGGGATAGGGCTGAGAAATAAACACAGCAGTTATCCATCCAGGGAAGGTCATGACTTCTAAAGAACACTGCTCAGGCGAGAGCTGGGTCTGTTTACAAAACCAAAAATGTTCTCCCTGAAACTCGGCCAAGCCCTGCCTGGTCTTTCTCCCCATTCTAGCCATGGCTCTTTAACCTTGTCCTTGAAGAGTCTAGAAGATTGCTTCTCGGCCTTTTGGCTAAGATCAAGGTCCACTATCCGCATGGGCTTGAGAGTCAAGAACGCTGGGGTTTGAACAGCACTCTCTCAAAAATTCATGATGCCAAAGACTGGGTAACTGAGTAAATAAAATCACAAATGAGGGCCGTCCGCACAGAACAGCTTCCAGTTGTTGGGGAGCTCTCCCCTAGCTCCCCAGAGGACCCCGTTCCCTGTGGAAACTTCCAGAATTTTCCTGCAGCCAGTGAAAAAAAGGGAGCACCCTGCTCTGGTCCGTGGGCTGGGTTTTCTACCCAAGGCAGCAACTCAGCACCGTGACTTCCCGTTCCCCAGGACGGTCTCAAACTTGGTGCGCCCCCGCTCGCCTCCTCTCCTTCAGCTGTCACTCCATGTCCCGGCTTCAGTGGCTGCGTCCCTGATTGCCTTTGACAGCTGCGTGCCCAGGTGCCACTTATATCCTCCCCAATCTGATTTCGATCTCTCGCTAGTGCGATCGATTGTGTTTGGAAAGTTCAGCAGTTTTCTTCCATCACCTTTACACCTCAGCCTGAACTCTAGAAACCAGTGATAGAGACGGAGGCTTGAAAACGACGTGTGTTTGGCCCACGCTGGCGGTCCTTCGTTTGTTTAGCGAACAACCGCTGAGCTGGGCTCTGTGCCTGATGTCGTGCTGGCTGCAGGGTTTTCTATTTTGGCCAAAATTGCCACCACCCTGCCCTCGGTGACCTCACAGTTGAGCAGAGGGGGAGAGGTTGGCAAACTGGCCCACAGACAGAACTAGACGCACCATTGTGTCTCTCGTGGTGTGGAAGAAAGAGAGTGGGCGTTATGAAAAGGAACAACCGAAGAGTTGTCAACAGGCATCTGTCCTTCAGGGACTGGCTCACTTCACCGTCACTTTTAAGGGTCCAGCAAGATATCGGCAGCGCAGCAGTGAAATAACTCAACAGTCTTATGTGACTTTTCCCCAAACCTTCTGCAGAACAGTACTGGGGTTGCCTCTTCGCAGTTCCTGGAGCGTGGCCAGCATGCTCTCTGACTCCCCCAGGTCCCTCTGTCCTGCTGTCCCTGCAGCTCAGTGTGGCCTATGGGCTACACGCAGACATGGCAAGTGGGAGGTGGAGGCACACCCTTGAGAAGGTGACAGCTGACACTCGGCCTTTAGTCTTTCCACCCCACCCCCCGCTCCTGCTTCTTGGCCAGAATTTGGCTGTGATAGCGGGGGCACCAGAGGTCCTTCAAGACCAGGGGCAACCTTGGGGACAAAAGCCCCTCAGCAAAGGGTGGGGAGGGTGTTGCTGCCACACTAGCCTGAGACCACTCACAACCCAACTCCTTTCTCCCGAGAGAGAAACTAATGCCTGCCGTGTTTGAGAACTAGCTGGCCTCACCTCCACACCCCAGGGCGGGTCTGAACAGGTGCTCAAGTCCCAGAAAGCCCTGCTGTGGACGCCAGACCTGCTGTGGCCCAAATGAGACAGCACCTGCAGGTCTGCCTCTGTTCCCCGGGGCACAGCCCCTCGCACAGGGCCCCCAAAAAGCAGAAGGGGCCTGCAGCTGTCCATCAGCATCCAAGGGGCCTGGTTACAGGAGCCAGAGCCTTGTTCCCCGGGAAAAAGGAAATGAGAGGCCCACTCTGAAGGGGGGCCAAGGCGCATCCACACCCTCACGTTCCTTCGTGGTGCCGGTTGCTGTTTAATAATATTTTCAAATGCTAATTTGGTGTAAGCCTTGCTGTCTGCTGCAGCAAAAATAGGCTTGTCTGGCTCACAGCTACGGACCAATTAATCCAGACAGACAGCAGGTTGAGTATTTAAGAGGGGACTTGTCAGACCCTAGGAAAGCAACGCCACGGCAACCAGGATGCCTCACGGCGCCCTCCCTCGTTCGCCAAGCCCCGCGCAGCTGACAGGGCAGCAATTAGTGGCCAGTGGCCTTTGTCAAGCTCCGGAGCTCTGAACGCAGCTGGGAGGGCGGTTTCTGGGAGACAGCAGGGCCCGACTCTCGCCATGGAAACGCCAAACACTGAGTCTACGTGTCCACACTGCCTTTCTGAGAGCCTCCTGTGCTCTGCCCGGTATCAGAAGTCCCCGCCCCTGAATCCCGCAGTGCTTCCCACCCAATTCTGGGGGGAGGACACACAGAGTCCTGGACCCCCAGGCTTTGGGAGAGGACCTCCCATTTGCATTAGCGTCCGGGGGCTGCCGTAACAAAGGACCACGGGCTGGGGGCTCAAAGAACAGGAATGTACGTCTCTCAGTCTGGAGGCTGGAGGCCCAAGATCCAGGTAGCGGCAGGGTTGGCTCCTTCTGAGGCTGCGAGGAAGGTTCTGCGCCCTCCACCACCGGGGCCCCTGCCCGTGGAGAGCAGACGGCCGTGTTCCTGTGGCATCTTCCCACGGTCTCCCATCTGGGAGCGTCCGTGTCTGTGCCCAGACCTCCTGTCTGTAGGGGACCCAGTCATACCGGATTGGGACGCGCCCGATGACCGCATTTTAGCTGTACAATGACTCCCTCTCCAAATCAGGTGACGTTCTAAGGGACGGGAGTTAGGACTTGAACACACAGACTGGGTGTGGACGAGCCAACCACCGGCCTCCTGTCAAACTGGCCAGAAGGGGCTGCTCCACAGGAGACTGTGGGATCCTCTCTCCCTCCGCCTGCCCGCCTTCCCTCCCTTCTCCCTCTTTAACCTGCTTAGCCAAACCCGGGCCATGCTTTAGACCCAGCCCAGGCCCCTCCTCCTCCAGGAAGCCTTCTTTGATTGCTCCAGCCCATGGAGTGCTGGTTGGAAAGTAACTTCAGGCCAACACCTTCACATTATCACAGGAAAGCTCGGGTCCCCAAAGGGAACACGGTCTATTCGTGGCCGCCCCTGTCAGGTCAGCCTCCCTCCGCGCCCACTCCTGTGCCCCTCACCCTGTGACAGGAGTGCCCCAAGGGCCCTCCCGCACCAGCTGCCATCCTGTCCTGCTGGCAGGAGCCCAAAGGCACGGGTGCCCTAACTCGTATCAAGTGTGGTATGTGGGGGACCTTTCCCGAGCAATACTGAGCAAAGCACTCAACTTCCCGGCTCGGCTGGTTGGAACGGTACCCGGTGCACCAAAAGGTCTCGAGTTTGATCCCCAGTTGGGGCGTGTTCGGGAGGCAACTGATAGATGTTTCTGTCTCACACCCATGTTTCTCTCTCTCTCTCCCCCCTGCTCCGTCCCTCTCTCTAAAACATCAGTGAATACATCCTCAGGTGAAGATACAAAACCAAAGAACTGAAGTTGTTGACTGCACCTGCTTTGCCGCATCAGTCTAAAAGGAAGTTGTGTTTGCTCAGCCTGTTTCTTGATGGGCTGGCGAGGGGGGGGGCTCCCCCACCATGAGTAAGTGGGGGCGGGGCTGCGATTCCAACTCGGGCTTCCGGTCCGGGGCCAAGCTCTCACCCACCCCACCAGCACATGGCGATGGGCCCAGGTGCTCCCCCCTTCCTAGTTGGCTGTGAGCTCCTGGAGATCGTACATCAGGCCTGTGTCACCGGGCAGACAGGAGGTGCCAGATAAATGCTGGTTGGTTGGTTGGCTGGTTGCAGTTGCTTCAGAGAAGGGCTTTCTGAACACAACAAAATCAGGTGTCACGACCGGCAGGGACAGTCTCAGGAGGGAGGAAGCCCCACCTCGCGTTCCCGCTCCTAGGGCCTCACCGATGCATGCCTGCTGACCCGGGACCTTCAGAGTGGCGATGTGCAGCCTGAGCTGGCTCCCTTGCCAGCGTCCCAGGTGTGAAAGGGGCAGGTGTGTGGGCGGGGATGAGACCCAGCTCCCAGGGAAGCCTCTGCTGCCACTCTCTCCTGAGCTGGCTCTGCGGCGTCTATTCTCTCCAGCAGGTTTGGCCAGACTAGATGTCCTGGGAACGCCCTATCAAGGGAATGCTGCGGTCCCAGTGGGGATGTGAAACCCCGGTGGGCCCCCCTGCCTGGTCTGACCCCTGTGACCCTCATCGGCGCAGGAGCCACTCGGCCTGACGGTGGGTGTCAATCTCCCCTCAGACCACTTCCCGATTATTGCAGCCAGGTCTCAACTCGGTCACTAGACCAGGTCCCTCTAGGAGGTGAGGGGAGACCCCAGCATTCCGTCCTGGATGGTCGGCCTCCCTTGCAGCCCTGGCCACGCCCCCTGGTCCCGCCCCTGGGCGGGGCCTTGGACTGGGGAGGGGAAAGGACAGAGCCCGGAGACAGGAGGCTCCCTGAAGCATTTGTCGTCGGTGGCGCGTTTTTAATGACTTTTAAGGTGCTGGGTTGGCATGACTGTTTGGAAGAATGTGACCAGAAGACGGTAGAGGAAGCACCGAGACCACCTCGTACAGTTGGTCCACCAGGTACGTCCACTTCCTACCGCACCGCCCTCCAGGGCGCACCCAGTGTGCACCGGAGGGCCTGAATCCTCCCTCGGCCTGCTGCGGTGGCCTTTCCGCCTACTCTCCTTCGCCCACTGCACCCACCCCCCCCACGGCAGCTCCCACCCCAGGACCTTGGCATGTGCTGCCGCAAGGCTCCGTGTCCACAACTTACAGAGCTTGGGGCACCTTCCTTGACACGAGGTCAAACGTATCCCGTGTTTGTTGCCACGGGTCCTGTGAGTGTTGGTGAGTGGGACCCTGCCCCATTCAAGACACAGAACATTTCCGTCACCAAAAAGCTCCTGGAAGAAGAAATTCAGAGGCCAGATATTTTCTGATTTCAAAACTTACTAAAAACCTATAGTAATCTAAACAGTGTGGTATGACAACAGACAGACAGACAGACAGACCAACAGGATACAATAAAGAGCCCAGAAATAGACCCCTGCAAAGGATAAAAAAGGGTTTCCACCCAGCTGACCTTTCCACATTTCGGACACTCTACACTAGGTCCCTCGAGACATGAAGAAGTTTCACTCATTTGTTCCTTCGACAAACATTCATTGCCCATCTAGTACGTGCTCGTTCTTCCCTCAGAGCCTTCGGGAATCGGGGATGAAGGAGAACAGAGGTAGGTTGATACGGTAGGACGCTGTGTTGCGACTTTTACTGCATATTTATGGATGAGAGAGTGCTCTGCACACGTGTTTGAAAAGATCTTCAAGGTCTATTGACAATTTTGAAAAATGTAACAAGCAGAAGAGTGCGGATAGCATTTATTATCTGTGTTATAGAGAGAGAGGAAGCTAGAGAATGAGGGAGGAGTAAGAAGGGAGGGAGACAGACAGATACACTAATTTTTGTATCAGCTATCTCTAGAATTCATAAGAAGCTGAAATGATGGTCTCCTCTGGGCTGGGGGCAGGGGCAGGGAATGGGCCTCTCCAGACCCTGGGGGGCTTTTCCTAATAGACCCCATTGTACTGGTAAAATTTCTTAAACTGCCTTCCCAAGCTACCTACCTCTCCTTCCAAAACTAAAACCTTTTAAAAAGAAGCAAAAACAAGAAAGCCCAAACCAGGTAGGAGAAATAGGCTAGTGCTCCTACAGTTAGTGAACAATGTACTCAAAGCAAAGATAAAAATATTCACGCTGCTCTTTGGGTTTTTGAAGAGGGGCGCCGACTTGGCTTCAGAAGTTGGGACAAACTTATGGAGGGAGAGATATTTTGATTGACATTGTTTAGCTGTCAGAAAAAAAGAAAAGAAAACAAAAAACAGAGGCTCCGGAAAGATTCTGAGGCCTAGTTGGGTCAGTGGAAGGCTGATGTCGCAGGGCCCTCCCAGCAGGCGCTCCTGGTACTTCCCAGGCTGCTTACTGCTTAGTCATCGGGGCAAACACCCGGCCGCTGGCTGAGCCAGCCCTGGCTGGGCACGGTTACAGTGAGCGTTCCCAGAAACCACTTCTTGCTTTGCATCTCTCCTCCCTGCCCACCCCATGTCTCCAGTGATGTGCAGAGCTGGGGGAGACCTCCCGGGCTCTGATGCCTCAGGGCTGGTGTTCAGTACTTCATTGCTGTCTGCTGAGATGAAATTTCTAAATTCCAGCCTCCCAGAAGACAAGCCAGCCCCTCCCCACACCCCTCCTTGAGCAGCCTCTCAGAAGTGTTCTTTTAAGAGAGACAAGGTGCTCGCTGACATCTCTCTTCAGAGAGCTCCATCAAAATCCTGCACTTGCCCAGTGTCCTTTCCTTGGCCACTGGTAACCAAGGAAACAAGATACTATGGTAACACAGGAAGAAGAGAAAGAGGCATCCAGAGCCTTCCTTGCTCCCGCTGTCTCCCCTCTCCTGGAATGGAGGCAGCTTGCAGGCGGAGAGGACCAGGATGGCCACATGGGTGGCACTAGCCCTCAGAGCGTCCCGTTCCCCAGCCAGAGGCCTGGGGTACCAGGGCTCTGCCTTTCCCAGGCCCCAGGGCCCCACCCACTCTAGAACCTGTCCTCTAATGCCTCAAATGCCAGATGTAAAGGACACAGAGAGGCTTATTCAAATGGCCAAGCAGGGTCAGCACGACCCTACACACGCTGCAATTGTGATGCCTGACAAAGTCGGCAAGTGTCCGCTCAGCCTTCGGCCGTGTTCGATCCGCCGCTTGGTCTCGCCCTGCCTTTCCACCTCCGACCTGCTGCTCCAGCCCAGCTCCTGACCATCCATCAGTGTTTGTCCCCCTCCTGGAGTTCTCGGACGCCCCATCCCTCCTCCACCCCGAAATTCGCCTGTCACTGTCAGGATGGAGTGGCTTAAACAGAGTCCCAGGCTCTGCCCCCTGCACGGCACGCAGGTCACCCATTCCCTCCCTGCGACCTCCCTGTGGACAGATGACCTCAGGGTGAGATAGATGAGGCCTCTTCTCGAGCAGGTCACAGTGTCCCCAGTTGTGAAACAAGCCACCATGGGTAAACAACCCAAGTGCTGTGCCTGAGGACAGTGGGGCCCTGCCTTTTGTCCCCGAGCTTTTGTCCCCGAGCTTTTGTCTGTTGAAGCTTCTTCTACACCCTTGAGCATTCTCATTGGAGATTTGGAATATGTCTTTTTTTAACTTTTTATTGAGTCCACTGGGGTGACATTGGTTAATAAAACGACATAGGTTTCAGGTGTACAAACCTTTCACGTAGCATCTGGGCCTTGCACTGTGTGTTCGCCATGCCGAGTGAAGTCCCCCCTCATCGCCATTCATCCCCCCGTACCCCCTTCTGCCTCGCCCGCCCCCCTTCCCTCTGGTCATCACCGCCCTTGTGTCATCGGGGGGGGGGGGTTTCCGAAGGGATTAAGGAGAGTGTGTTCTTCTGACTCTCACATTAAATCCTCACCAGCAGAAGCCCCGGGTCTAATTTTTCAGCGATAACTTCCCCCATTAGAACAGTGGGGTCTGAGCGATCACACATGCAAAATACTTTGAACACGGGCCCCCTCCCCATGTAAGAGTCTGTTATCTGTCAGTCACACGCCTGTGCTACTATTACTAATACTGTGTGCGTGACGAAATGCACACAAAAGCTGGAATTTGAGAGGCAGAGACAGCACGTTATAATTTCTCTCTTCCGTCACCCCAGTGGGCTGTCCTGTGCACCCCGTGTTACTCGGCTCCTCTCCTTTAAATGAACGAGGACCTTGCTCTGCCCCACCCTGGCTTGCAGGTGCATCACCTGAGTTGTGCTTCCCCTTCACAGAGTTCTCTCTGTGTGCCTGGCTGTGCCCGCGTCCCGATGCCCCTTTTTATAAGGGTGCAGTTATGCCGATCAGGGCCCAGCCTAACGACCTCGCTCACCTTGATGATCTCAACTTGGCCATCCTGTTTCCAAACGAGGTCTGTGTTAGGTATGTTGGGGTCTGCACTGTGACCCCCACTCCAGGAAGTTCAGCAGGTGTCGAAGCCCTAACCCCTGGTGACACTGTCTGGACATAGGACCCTTAAAGAGACAATTAAGGTTACATGAGGTCATCAAGGTAGGACCTTCCTCCAACAGGACCAAGGCCTTTGTAAGAGCAGGGAGAGAGACCAGGGGTGTGCCGAGAAAATCCACGTGAGGACTCAGTGAGAGGCGGCTGCCTGCGAGCCAGGGACAGAGGTCTCAGGTGAAACCAGCCCTGTGGACACCTGGATCTTGGACGTCCAGCCTCCAGAAACGTGGGGAGAAATCTCTGTTTAACCACCCTAGTCGGCTGTGCTCGTTTTATCAGCCCTGGCAGACTAATACAACCCCATTCCCAGGTGCCGAGAGTTAAAACACCACCGTCTTTGGGGCGGGGAGTGGGGGCAGAGGGCAGAATTCAAACCACGAGGGGCTGGCGGGGAAGGGAGAGCAAGCCGGGCTTTGAGCCCGAGGTGTGAGCGCGAGGCTGGTCCGGGGCGGACAGGAGAAGCAGGAAGCTGCCGCCAGCCAGGCCGCCTCCTGCCGGCGCACACAGGTGGCCCCTCGGTGGGGACCAGCTCACCAGTCCCCGGGTCTATTCCTGGGGGTGGGCTCTGCTCAGCCACTTGTTCTGGAACTGTCTCTACTCGCCAAAGCAGTGGCATGCTGTCTTCTACTCCGAGGTCCTCGAGACACTTTGGAGCTGCTATTTCAGGAAGAAGCGGCCGCTCCGGAGCACCTGCCGTGTCCGCCTCAGAGGCAGTGACGGGACCAGGCCGCTCCAGGAAGAGCAAACACAGGCCCCACTGACGCCCGATGGACAGGAAGCCGAATCGGGGCGCCTGTGTTCTAAACAAGAATCGAATGTTTGTCACTTTGGCTGTTTAATTATGACCCAAGAGGGTTGCTAACGTCGCATGTTCTGTCTGCGGTGCCTGCCTAATTTCGATATTAAAGAAACATGGTCGCTATACAGTTACCAAGTAACAAGTGTTTAAGCCTCCATGAATAACATTTTTTAATAATAAGGTTCTGCGGTGCATAGATCACATCTCCCGGTTCACCCTCTAAGAAAACATTTTAATTATCTATTGACACGTACGGCACGCAGAGCGACGGTCTTTTCCAAAGATAAATGGGCTTATAGGCAAGTCGGGTTAATTAAAAGCCAGCGGAGTATTAAGAGTGTATTTTCCGGGGAATACTCGCTGCAGGAGAGGGATGGCCTTCACACGGCTGTCAGAATTCCGTAAATGTATTGTTTAATAACCACTTGGCACTTAATTATAGCGAGGCGTGAGAGCTTAAATCTCTACCAAGTGCACATTTCGGGTATCTCCCCTAAACGGCTTCTCCCCGGGGACGTGGGTTTTCCCTGATGGTCTGGGCACCTGCTGTGACTTCAGATGCCAAGAAGGGAAGTTCAGGTTCAGCTCCAGAGAGGTGGCCATGTCCGAGGTAGGTCTGCAAGATGAAAACTCACTGTGGCCTTCACGGATTTCCACCTGCCCACTTCTCTAGACATACCACCCCCCACCCCACTCACCTCTGAAACCCAGCATGTGCACCACCCCCCTCCAGGCTCATTTCCCCATCACAGGAACACAGGTTTTAGAAAACAGATGTTCCTTCAGCTTGATGCCCCGGAGGGATGAACCAGAGCCCCCAGCCGAGACAGCACTGGCACTCAATGAGCCCTTGTTGAGTACGTCTCGAGCATTGGGCGTGTTTGTTACTCCAGCTGAACTTCGCCCGTCCTGACTCCTGCACTTCCCACTGCCAGCCCGGAGCCTGGTGTGCAGCAGACTCTGCTCTGTGAAGGCTTCAGAAGGAACAAATGCTCAAGTCTGTCTATGGATCCCCCTTTTTCTTCTCCTCTGGAGTGTTATCTGGTCTGGGGGATCCCTCCCACCCCCGGACTTCTGGGGGAATTGAAAACTCTCTCCCTGTGTGACGTGAACAAGAAGAGTCCCTGCTGAGCAGAGAGGCTTGCACACTGGCTTCTACTCAGGACCTAGGATGATGCATTGATTCAAGGTCATTACTGGAAGCAGCTGGACAGTTGCCAAGGGTTTGGAACAAGGTGGAATGAGCCCCTGAAATGGGTGTGTGGGCACGTGTGTGCATGCGTGTCAACCTTCCCATCGCTCGTTCTCTTTCCTGTGACAGTGGCATGCCAAGTTTTCCCTCTGGGGGGCCAACCTCAGTCCCCCCTCTCCAGCCTTGTGGTTTGGATGGCAGTGACCTGGCCCCGAGGTCACAACACAAGGTGAGGACAGAGCCACAGCCAGGACAACAGCAGCAGCAGCCTCCCGGTGCGCACCCCACCTCATGGGCCTCTCCTGTCTGAGCCAGCGCCAGGCTCTGGGGGTCGAGTGGTTAGAACACCCAACGGCCAGGTTTAACCCGATGCTGTCTTCCCCACAGCACCTACCCCCCACCCCGGCCAGAAACCACCCCACCCTCCCCACCTCCTACCCAGATGCCCCTCCACTTGCCAAAAGCCTCCACGGACAGCTTCAACCATCACTGACCGCCCCCCCTCTGGTGAAGCCCTCTGCCGGAGGCCCTGGCTTGGGACAGACAGAGGTTAGACCAAAGACGTGGCCAGCCACCAGGGAGGGCTCCAGGGCTTTGAGGAGGGGTGGCCAGGGGATGACTTGGGGGGGATCTCGTTTGTGGGGCCCCACGAATCCCATGAAGCTGGAACTGCTTGGTTGGTGGAAGCACCCTGGGCCCCCGATAAACTGCCTCCTTCTCCCCAGAGACCAGGGCGTCCCCGAGCGACCCTTCCAGCGGCCCTGACGCTGCCCAGCCCCTAAATCGGGTTCCCCTCCTCCAGGGAGAGGAAACAGGGAGCCCTGGAAGGGACAGGGCCCTGAACCACCCACCGGGGAAACAGAGGCACAAGCGGCCGGCCAAGGCGGCAGGAAGGAGCCCCTTCCTGATTGCATCGCCCTTGGCAACCGCACGTCCCCACAGGCGGAGCGAGGCTGCGGCGGGCTCTCGGGATGTGGTGTCCTGGGGCTCCCAGAAGAAATCTGTGCGGTTCCCAGGAGAAACGGACCCTCTGCAGGCAGCACGTCCCCTCCTGTCTGCCGGCAGCTTCGTGGGACACAGCGACCCAGCCCGGAAGGCAGCTGAGCCCCAGTCCCCAGCTGAGAGCCTGAAGGGAAGGTGGCATTTCACCTGCGCGCGGTCCCTCTCCTGTCACCACTGCCCCCGATGCCTCTCAGCCCCACAGCCGCCTCAAGCTGTGATATTTGCTTTTGTCTCTCTTCCTTCCAAGGCGCCCCGACAGAAAAAGCAAACCCTTTCCAGGCCCTACTACGCACAGACTGTCCAGAAGACAGTTTACATTGACCCTCCGGCCCCACTGCTCACAGAGAGCCCTCCCCAGATGTCCCATACAGCCAAGGGCAAAGCCTTTGGAACCAGACGGATCAAGGTCAAAATGTTAGTGGCCGTCCCCAGACAAGTTACCCAGCCTCTCTGAACCTGAGCTGTGTCCCTGGTGGGTCATGTTGCTATGGTGACAAGCAGAACCTGTCTCACAGGGCAGCTCTGAGGGTCCCATAAGGTGACCCATCCCATGGCCCATCCCCACGGCCCACCCACTCCGAGCTCTGGCAGCTCCATGTTGCCCCTCCTGCGCATGCCTCTGCCCCCTCGGACCACCGGAATCCTGACCCTCCTCTGACCAGGCCTGCTCCTCTCACTCCCAGGTCTCAGCCGATGCCACCTCCTCTGAGAAGCTCCCCCGACTTGCAGTTCTGCCGTGTCCATCTCTGCATTGTTCTCCCACAGCCCTGCATCCCCACCCTGGTCCTGTCATGCTCCACGGCACCTGCCCCGGGGCCCATCCTTCCCCCTCACTGGACTCTAAGTACTGCAAGGACCGGGACAGCGCATGTATGTCCTGAGTCCGCAGCGTCCAGCACGGGGCCTGGAGTAAGTCGGAAAACGTGTGCCATACCGATGACTAAATAACCTTTTTATTAAGCCTTAGGTTCTCATTTTGTCTCTCCTCAGAGGTGGCCAGTGTCTTGAAGGCAACGGCTCACTCTGAACTCTTCACGTGCCTGGCACAGAAACACAGAGCTGGGCCCAGGCCGAGGCGGGGAGGCACCTGGAACGCAAGGCTCCAGGAGACCCGGATGCAGCTCCGAGGGTGGGGCGCTAAATCTCCACCCCTGACCCCCAGGCCTGTGCAGGCTCCTGAAGACTTATAGGCATCCTCAAAGACGGGGCCATGCCTGCCAGCCCCCTTCAGGCCCCTGTCTGAGACCACCCTTACCCTCTGACACAGGGCTGTGGACCACAACTGTGCCAGGCTGCCGGGGCCATGTTTGTCCGTGAAGACCAAGGAAAAGTGGTCCTCGCCTTTGGAGGGGTGGGTGGCAGCTGACAGGCAGGGAGGGAGACCAGAGCACGCGGGCAGAGGATCAGAGGCAGGAATCCAGAAGGGGGCCGACATCACCAGGAGCCCCACAGAGACTCGCCAGACGGGCACTCAGCCCGTAGGCCAGGGAGCCGGGCCGGAGACGATCACCTGGGCACACAGCCTGCAAAGCATGGTCCCAGCAGCCATCCCATGGGGTCCCTGCAACACAGGAGCTGTAACTGCTCCCACTTTGTGGATGAGAAAACTGAGGTTTATATCTCCAGTGACTCGCTCAGGGCACCAGCCAGGAAGGTTGGGGTAGAAGCCTTGCTTGGCTACTTTGGTATTTCTCACGGTCACAGGTTGGTGGTGACATCCACTGCCCAAGTCCCCTGAGCCTAGTGCCACGTGACACCTCCCAGGATATGTCCGTGGGTCCGGTGTCTTGTGACCTGAACATAAAGTCGCTTTTTGGAGAGTGTCTCAGAGCTTCTAGGGTTGCAGTTCTCTGAAGCAGCTGGACAGAGGGCTGCGGGGACCAGGGAAGAGTCTTGCTCTTTCTCCTGGCTTCTTGCCCAGCCCAGCAAATGGAATAATAACTAAGGCCTCCAAGGTGCTGCTTTGGCTTAAGTGACAACAGCAATTCAAAGCCTCTCTGGCAAACAATGTGGACAGCGTGTCACCGCTCTGATGTGCCATCCAGAGCTTGGTCCACGCAGCCGAGTGGGGGACGCTGCCGGCCGCCTTTGTCCGGGAGGACGGGAGAACAAAACAGGACCGATTAGATTAGTCCCCTGCTGGCAGTGAGATGGGAACCTGAGATTCAGCGTTACAGACTCCAGGACTCCGGGGGTCAAGAAGTGAGCAGGGTCCCCACGTGTCTCCCGTCACTGACAGGCAGCCGCCAGGCCCACCTGGGCTGGGGACTCATAGCAGCAGGGCTGTTTCCATTTTAACCCCATTGTTTAGCCAAATAAAGCCAAGATGTTCCTGCTCCCCACCAGAGAGGTCGGCCGGCTCCAATCATTTCTTAGCGCTGACAGATAATTCAGAGATATTGGGCGTCTCACCACCTGGGGACTGACCTTCGCCACCGCAGCAATCAGTTACCGCGCGCCAACCAGGGGCCAGGCGCAGGCCTGGGCCCCCTCACGCCTTTACGGTCAGGCTCCGGCATCTCAGAAAATACTGCCTGAATTTATTTACATAACCGCGTTAGGAAGGCAGTGAGTTATTGTGAAGTCGGCCTTTTTCCGCTTCCTCTTGCGCATCCTTTGTTTGAGGCTTCACTCGCGGGACTCGGATTCCTAACGCAGTGGCGCACCCTGGTAAAGGGCGGCCCAAGACGGGGGAGCCCCTTCCCCTCCCGCACTACTTGCACAGGGCCAGTCTTCTCCCGGTGGCACCGAGTGCTGATAGAAGTCAGCTCACTGCTGATGTTATGGCCACCTGCTTCCAAGACCACGTGGGCTTTGGACACCGCCCACCCAAGTCATTAAGGTGTCCTCAAGGGTAATGCCACCTCTCATTTGGAGCATCCCCCCAGCCCTTCAGGAATCTCTGGGTGAAAGTGGGCACTCTGGATGAGGTCAGTTCAAATGACAACAGGACACGGGTCTGCCCCCCACCTGAACAAGGCATGTGGGGCTCATCCTGATATCAATAGGACCAAAGGCTCACGCGGACCCCCTGACATTCACGGGCCCTTGGAATCACACCCTCTCTCCTCCACGCTCCATGCGGTGAGTGTGAGACAGGCAACAGGGTGCCTCACACTCTGGAACATTCTCCTTGGAGGGAGTCACGAGGCCTGGCATTGACTCCGAAGAGAAGGAAGATCATCCCAGGACACTGACTGATACTGAAATACGCAATATTATAGAAGTCGCTGAAACACAATTTATTGGATTTCAAACTTTCCATCCACCTATCGACAACACAGCCCTAATTATGGTTACGGAACACAATATACATGTTGCTCAATTAAACAATATAAAAGTGAAAATACAGGACACCTGAAGCGGGGGCAGGAGGCTGTGAGCGGGTGGGGAGGCACATAATACTGTCGATGATGAGTGAAATGAGAAACGCGGGTCTCGGAATGTGGCCGACGTCGCACAGGGGAGCAGTGGGTCCAGGGAACACGTGAGTTAGTTATGTTTGGAGAAGAAGGGCTGAAACTCGAGGGCCAGGAAAGGAACTGAATCCGTCATCGTGTGGGGAAGTCAGGAGGCGGTGCCGAGAACTGGTAGGTTGGACAACAGCTATGAAACCGCATCAGACAGACGTGCTGGGGAAACAGCCAGAGGACCAAAGTCAGAAACCACGTAAGTGGTTGAGCCATGTGTTCTACAGGGTTAGAGGTCAAGACGGTGACTAACTGTGGGGTATGGATCACGGTTTCTGGGGTGCTGATTATAAACAATTCTGCGGCCCCTACAGGCAACACTCTGAGTGACACACATGACCTCCTGGGCGACGGATATCAGTGGATTTGGGGAAGTGCTTTCTGAACATCAAGGCTTCCCACAGTTTGTGTAGTGAGTTCACTGCCCCTGGAGACACTCGAGTCACAGAGGTCAAGAGGAAACCTTGCCCGGGGGACCACGGGGGCAACGTGGTCGCTGCTGAGACACCTGTGATGGGACACTTTCTGAGAGGGATTCCCCACAGTTTGGTCGGAGACACCTGCACCTTTAAAATTTCCTTTCTCACCTTTTTTAAAAAAAAACTTCAGTCCAGAAAGAAATTCAAAAGGTCAAGAATGCAATGAAAATACTTACACACTGGGGCAAGGGCAGAACTGGAAGGAGGCAGGTCAAAGGAAGCCCTGTTTCTCTGCAGTGATATCAAAGGTGAGTCGCCGGCCCTGGGGAAGAGAGCACGCCAGCTGGACCAGCCAAGTGTGGGTGTTTTGTCCCCTGTGGGCTGCCCTTCGCTAGCACGACAATCCGTCACTGCCCACCCAGCAGGGGCCACGTGGAACTCCAAGGGCTGGGGGCTTAGGGTACCTTCTGCCCCAGCAAACTGTGGCTCTGGGGCCACATCTGGCCCACTGCCCACTTGTGTGGCCTGCAAACTAAGAATGACCTCCTGGCATACACTTATCATTGAACAACATAACGAGAAAAAATGAAACATGTCATGACGCGTGAAATTTAAACTCTCGTGTAATAAATAACATTTTAGAGGATCAAAGCAAGGCTCCTCATTTACATATTGTCTGTGGCTACTGCCGCTACAAGAGCAGAGTTGAGTGGTCTCAACACAAAGCCTAAAATGTTTACTGCCTGGCTCTTTGCGGGAAGTGTGCACCAGCCCCACTCCACTCCATGGCTGTAGAGACAGCACATGTCCATCCAGGACTCTCAGCTTCCAAGTACTTGCCCCGCTGTGCCATGGTTTTCTCGGATCATACGTATGAAAGCAATTTAGAAGCACAGAACTGGAGTGAAGGAATTTATAATATTAGAGCATAAGCAGGTGCTTCTTTACAGAGTCCACCTCCTCTAAACCCCTGATTTTACATCTGCAAAATTTGGAGTCCAAAGAAAGTGCCCCCAGATGCTTTAGATGAAAAGAGAATCTTAAAAGCAACAAGAGAAAAACAACTCGCCACATACAAGAGGAAACCCCATAAGGTTTTCATCAGATTTTTCAGCAGAAGCTTTGCGTGCCAGAAGGGAATGGCACGATATAGTCAAAGTGCTGAAAGGAAAGATTCCAACCAAGAAGGCTCCACCCAGTAATGTCATCATTCCGAATTGAAGAAGAAGAATAGCTTTCCAGATGAGCTAAAGACGTTTACCCCCACTAACAAAGTCTTACAAGAACTATTAAAGGGACTTCTTGAAACTTGAAAGAAATGGCACTAATTAATAACAAGAAAAAATATGAAAATAAAAACCTGACAGTAAAGGTAGCATATTGTAAAAGTAGTGAACTGATCACTCGTAAACCTAGCATGGAAGTTAAAGGACAGAAGTAGTAAAATTAACAAAAACTACAATAATAGTTAAGGGGTACATGAAATAAAAAGATGTCAAGCACGACATCAAAAATATAAATCACAGGGGAGTAAAAATGTAGAGCTTTGGAATGTGTTCCAGTTTAAGCTGCTGTCAAGTTCAAATAGGCTGTTATATACACAGGAGGTTAGATGTGAACCCTGCTCTGACCACAAAGCAAAAACGTATAGTAAATACACAAAAGAAAAGAAGAAAGCAATCTAAATAGAACAGTAATTAAAGTCATTAAGCCACAAGAGAGTAAGAGGAAAAAAGGAACAGAGAGAAACTACAAAAGCAGCCAGAGGACAATGAATAAAACGGCAATAAATACATACCTAGGAATAGTTACTTTAAAGATAAATGGACTAAATTCTTCAATCGAAAGACATAGAGTGGTTGAGTGGGTAAAAACAAGTGAGACACCCATATGCCTCCTACAGGAGGCTCACTTCCCAAGTAAGGACACAGACTGAAAGTGAAAGGGTGAGATATATTTTATGCCAATGGAAACCCTAAAACTGGTGTAACTATACTCACGTGAGACAGATGGACTTCAAAACACATACTCTGATGTAAGGCAAAGAAGGGCATCACAGAATAGCAAAGGAGGTCAATCCAGCAAGATGTCACATTTTTAAGTATATTCACACTCAACACAGAAGCACCAAAATACAGGGCTGGGCAAAAGTAGGTTTACAGGGGTGAATACACAAAATGCGGAGTTTATTCTTGTATCATTATTTATTAATTATGGGATTATGTTCCATAAGAACAACTGTAAGCCTATTTTTTGCCAAGCCCTTGTATATAAAGCAAATATAAACAGACCTAACGGGAGAAGATGACAGCAATACCGTAATTGTAGGGGACTTTAACACGCCCCCTTACATCAGTGGCTAGGTCCTCCACACGTGAAATCAATGAGAAAACCTCAACTTCAAACAACACATTAGAGCAGATGGACCTAATAAACACACACACACAACGTTCCGTCCAAAAAAGACAGAATGTACATCTTCTCAAGCCCACATGGAACATTCTCCAGGATAGAGCACATGATAGACCAAAACCAAGCCTTAATAAGTTCAATATTGAAATCATATTAAGCATCTTTTTCTGACCCCAATGATATGAAACTAGGAATCAATTACAAGAAAACTGGGAGGAAAAAAGCACAAATATGTGGAGATTGAACATGCTCCTGAACCACCACAGAGTCATTGAAGAAATCAAAAAACGAAAACAGAAATAGGACATTCCAAAATCTATGGATGCAGCAAAATTGGTCCTAAGAGAGAATTTCATAGCAATATAGACCTACACCAAGAAACAAGAAAAATATGCCCTGGCAGGTGTGGCTCAGTGGATTGAGCTCTGGCCTGCAAACCAAAGGGTCACTGGTTCAGTTCCCAGTCAGGGCACATGCCTAGGTTGCGGGCCAGGTCCCCAGTAGGGGGTGTGAGAGAGGCAACCACACATCGATGTTTCTCTCCTCTTTCTTCCTCCCTTCTCTCTGTAAAAATAGGTAAATAAAATCTTTTAAAAAAACAAAACAAGAAAAGTCTCGAATAAGCTACCTTAACGTCACGCTTAAAGGAACTAGAAAAAGAAAATTCAACAGAACACAGAACAGAACAAGATGAAATAGTAAAGATCAGAGCAGAAATGAATGAGAGGGAGACATCGATGAAGCGAAGGGCTGGTTCTTGGACACGACAGACAAGACCAACAGGCCAGACTCACCAAGAAAGGGGTGGGGGGCTCAGAGAAAGAGCCCCGCATCCTCTGCGCTGGGGTCTCTGCTGGGCCCACACAGCGCGCGCTCCAGCGCCTCCGACCCTCCTCCTGAGCCGGAGTTGGGAAGAGGGGCTGGTGTGCCCGGACTCAAGGACAAGAGCCTTGACCCCTCTGCAGGTAGGACACGGCATTCCTCCCGAATCTCATCAGACCGTCTGTTTACTGGATTTGCTGAGGTTTTGCTGAAGGGAAATCCTAATTCTGAAAGCAAGTGAGCCTTCCCTCCCTCCCCTGCTGTGGCAGAAGACCCCCTCCTTCTGACTTCCAGCGGGAAGACGGCCCGGGAGAACTGCCCTCGCCTGGGTCACCGGCTGATCGACCGCCGCTGGAGCCCAGTGAAATGTTGACAGATTCCTCAGTTATTAGATAAACTGCTTTGCTGCTTGTTTGACAAATTGAATTTTGGTGAGTTGGCTCTTGCTAGCTTCCGAACAGAGCTCAAATCTGCGGCTGGGTTTTGGGCATCACTCGTTTCCGGGGTTCTCTGTGGCCAGCTGAAGCCGGGGTGGGGCAGGCCGGCCCACCAGCATGCCCAGCTCACAGTGGGAGCCCGCACATGGCCTCCCAGGGCGCCAAGGCCCTTCTCACCATGGCCTGGTGGTTGTCCTGGAGACCGAGCACCCCGGGGAGAGCAAAGGTGCTCCCAGCCTCCCCAGGATTCCCTGGGGACAAAAGAAGGTCCTATCCAGGGATGGGCCTTTTTACCCAAACAGCAGCTTTTCTTGTTGCACAAAGAACCACATTCTCCAGACACATTCATCTTAGGGTAGTGGTTTGAGGACAGGTGGAGCCCACTCCGTTATCCACAAGACCCCCGCACCCCCAGAACTACTGTGCAGCAAGTGAGGGGCTCCAACCTGGCAAAACCCTGGCCTCTGCCTGCTGCCACCTCCTGGCACACCACACACTGCCACCTGTCTGACTCACCTGTCAACCTACTGGAAGCCAATCCTAATTCTTATACAACAGGCTTGTCTGAGTAACCAGTGTCTTAAGCCTCACTTTCTGCCCCTATGAATCTGTGAAATAGAGGGTGTTTTTCTGTATTTTTATTGTTGGCTTCATTACAGATGTACCTAGTTCAGGGAGGGGTGAGGGGTCACTGAGCTGTTACACTACGGGGCCTAGAGAAGTAAACACCATGGAAGTCACATTTCCCCGAGCGGGGAAGCCCCACCGTGGGTGCACGGGGCCTCCCAGCTGAAGGCAGGGCTGGAGTCCCCTGGCCTGTCCATCGCCGGAGCCCCGAGGGGCCGGCAGGCTGCCTGTTTGCCTGGCCAGTCCAAATGACTTACTATACCAGCCTCCGGCACGGGAGTAGGGAGGGAGAAGATAAAAAACCACAGCATTGATTTTCCCAGCACATGAAACCAGCAATGCTACTTCCAGACCCTCCCTTTCTGAAATTAAATTAAATTAAATTTAGCTCAGTTTGTCCATTTGCTAAAAGCTGTCTTCACCTGCCTTTTGGCTTCATGGAGAGGGGCTGCAGACGGCGTCTTCTCCTGGGAGGCCAGCGTCTGGCATCAAGGGACCAGGGCTTCGGTGACGCTCCGGCATTTTACGAGCATTGCAACCTGGAGAGGTGTCAGTCTGCAGGTGCATTTTTCATCCCCATTAGGTGGATATTTGAATGCATGAGGGAGGCAGCGAGTATCCTCTGAGCTGCAGGGCTGGACCCTCATTCGGAAATACAATCCCTGAGGGGGGAGGACTGTCTGCCTGCCTCGGACACATGTGTGAAAACCCAGAAGCAAACTCCTCCTTTACTTCAATTATGAGATTTTTCTTTCCTTCCCAAACAATAAACGTGCAGTTACTTCGGGTGAGGAAACACGGTCTGGAGACCGCCCGAGGAGAGGCATTTTCCAGGCCCAGACTGGCCCCGGCACGGGGCTCATAAAGGCCCAGATGGCCCAGGCTGCACAGCAGACAGGACCAATAAACAACCTGTCAGTCATCCTAACGGCCTAACCGATCAGGCGGGCTTGGGGGAGATTGAGCACGGGTAACCTGCTGGGGCAGGGAGGCGGGGAGCAGCTAATAAACACCCATTCAGTATCCCCAGCTCACTGCGAAGGAGGACCAGCAATTACCTCCTATCAGGCCGGGGCTTCGCTTTGCTCCTGAGATCCCTAGTCGCCAGAAGGCCTGATCCAGGGTTCCAAGGAAGAGCTGACGATGGCCAAGGGGTCAGGGTTGTCTCGAAAGTCTTAGCCCGAGGACTTGTGCCCTTCCAGGTGTTCTGAGCTGCCCAGGAGCTCGGCCCGTGGTTTGGCAGGATGTGCAGAGTGTCCCGCAAAGGGCCAGCTCCTAAACTCAAGTCTCTCAAAGCTCGGTTCCCACTTATATTCTTCAAAGCCTGAGTCGGTGCCCTCCTGTGGGAGGTCCTCCGGAATTGTCGTGGGACAGAATTAACTGATGCCCCTTTCCTGCTCCCAGAATGTCTCACACACGCCCCAGCGCCTTTCCTGCAGCACCCAGCGCTGCAATGACCTCGGTGGGTGTCTGTGGCCAGCATCTGTCCCAGTGCCTGGGACAAAGGGGAGGGCCCAGAACCCATGCCGGCCGGCCGCAGGCAGAGATGCAACCCAGGGAAACTCCACCCCCCAGGAGATAATGATGATGGTTTGGCAGAAACTGTGGCTCGAGCTTGTGAAGAGGTGTTTTGTGGTTGGAGGAACTGGGGGAAATGTAAAAGGTGATCCAGGTAATTCATGGTGCGTCCGTTCAACAGGCTGTGGCACCGCCATCGGCACGACAGAGCAGCTGTGCATTTACTGCTTTGAGAACATGTTTGTGGGGTGCGATCGAGCGGGAAAAGGCAGGTTACACAAGTGTTAATAGCGTGATCCCACGTTACTGGGGGGGAAACGTTTGGGTCCCCCCCCCACACACAGTCTTGGGTTACATCAGTGGGAGTGAGGCACCAGACCCAAGGCGCTGCCTGAAGAATCTGATTCCAGAAGAACACCGACAAGACGACCTTCATCCAGAGGAGGGTGAGGCCGTGGGAGACAATCCAAAACCACGTCCTGTGAAAAAGAATTGAAAGAACGGAGCGCTGTCCTAATTGGAATAAAGAGACCCCGATTCGGCCTGATGGGTATCAGGCCAATGACGTTGCCCACAAAGTGAAGCTTCGGGGAAGGGGATTGAGGAAAACGTCACACACGAGGTGCCACTTGAACTTGGCTCTCCACTCCACCGCCAAAGGCAGCGTATCCCGACCTTCAGCTAGCTCTTAGCCAACCCAGTTCACGTTTTTGGCATTTCCTTGTACCACCGGTAGGATGATTTACTTAATATTTTTGTTTTAAGTTGTCTTGCTTTTACATAAAAGTGTTTCCAAAGGTAACTCGAGCTCACTAACTACCTGGAAAACCCGGGGACGACCTGCTACCAGCGGAGGCAGAATTGTTAAATTCCAGGGAACCGAGGCTGGCTGGAAACGCAGCATCCAATCTCCCTGTGTTACAGCAGGGAGATTGCGGAGCATTATGAAGGCATTGAAGACACGCTCACTTCCCCACCACCCACCCAAGGACCACTGTCCCGCACAGAGGAGCAAGGCAGGGGAGCAGCTTTCTATCCCACCAAGGGACCCAGAGTGACGAAACGCAGCATCCTGGCAGGCAGAGGTGAGCAGGAGGCCTCGGGGGCCTGGGGACAGCGCAACGCAGCAGGAGGGCCGTGGGTCTGCGGAGGCTGTACGGAGTGGAACAGCCGGTCGTCACTGTTGGCACAGCTGTGTCCAGGAACAAAACACACATTTCTCACTGTAACCTTGTTACACTGTTTTGATTGGTGTGCCACGTGGCTACAGCACCCATTCAGAACAAAAGGCGGATAGATGTGTAACACTTTAATGACTGTGCACGCATGCACACACACAGCCCCTTGGACCGCCATGCCCCACGCAGCCATGTGGTCCGGACGAGGTGCACAGCGAAGCCCTTGGCGTTGAGCCCCCAGCCCCAGGACTTACGCCGCAGCAGTGGGGGCCTGAGGAGTGTGTCATCCCTGTCTCAGCCTGGTGCCTCGTCTGTGCCCAGGGGACGTGAGCAGTGACTGCCCTGGGTTAGGGGGGCTCTGGGTGAGGGATGGACGTGAAGCCCCCTGCCCTCCACAGGCAGTCGGTGGGTCCTTCTCTCGTGGCTGCCACAGCGGCCTCTGTGACCCTCGGCTTATTTTAAGTGCATCTCTGTGTGCCCCCCAACTCTGTCACCCTCAGACCCTTTCAGTTCTAAAATACAACCAAAGCCCACGCAGTGTCCTTTATGGCGTGTAACTAATAGACTGCTCTTAATTTTTGTAAGCTCACAGAAGATTCCCATTTCTAGAAGCAAATAGGTTGGTTCCCTTGAATTGCTCTTTCCCTCTTGGATTTCAGGAGTGTGGGTCAGGGAAGCTTCGCCGGGCCTGGTGCTGACTCTGGGCGGTTCCTGTGGGGATACCGAGGGCGTGGGCCCACACACACACACACACGTGTACACACAGGTACATAAGAGCACACACACAGGATGTGTGCTGGTGAGAGCGGGCCTTTCCCATCAAGCATCCTCCAAACCACAGCGACAGGTGAAGAGCCCTGGAGGCTCAACAGTTTCTGTTGACTTGTGGGTTTTTTGGAATAATGCCTCTGCAATTCTTTATGGAAGTCAGTAAATCCCGGTTTAACCACCCCTATCGATTGGGGAGGGCTCCAAGAAAGGTGAAAAGGAGGCTTGGCTGGTGCCTGGGGGGCCGCGGTGGGCGGGGTCAGAGACGCGGAGTGTCCACGCTCCAGTCTGCTGGCCCACGCACGGCCCGTCCCTTCGCGGCCCACGCCCCCGCCGCCGCCCCGCCCCCTCCGTCACGCGGCGCTGCTGTCCAAAGACAGACGGAAGGCCCCTGCAGGACACCCCTCTTCACTCATTAACGGCGATCAGTAAACCCTGTGGTGTTCATTAAAATGTTTCTGCGCTGCTCAGCAACAACATTTTTTTCTTTGAAAGCCAACTTCAGCTGCTGCGAGGTCAGAGAAATATGTAACAATTATGAAGAAGGTGATCTCCGCCGTCCTTTCTCGCTCGGAGTGCGTCCTGGGGCGGGCGAGCGGTGGTGATTTATCTGCACTCGACCCACGGGCCTCATTAGAATATTGACGGGGCGGGGGCTGTGCTCCGCTCCAACCCTGGGGCCCAGCAGACGCATGACCGCGGACAGAGCCAAGAAGCGACAGCCCTGCTCACAGAGGAGCCGGTGACTTCTGACCCTGCTTGGGTTTGCTTTTATGACTTTCATATCCTTGAAGTTATTTAAAAGAAGATGAAATATGACAGGTGCTTGGGTTGGCAAAAGCGGTGTGGTGATTGCATTCCGGGCTGCCAGCGCGAGCCCGCGGCCCCCCACCCCACCTCCCACCCCCCGGCCCCAGCCGTCAGCACATTTGGAAGTGTTCAGCTCGCTGCTGTCCTCTGCACTTCTCCCCCGACCTGCAGAGCAAACCTGGCGACTGTACAGGTGGAGCTGGACATTTGCTTTCCGCTGGCCAGCCCCTCTCTTAGGCACATCTCCATCCCCCAGTCTCAGTTCCTGGAGCTTGGACAAGCCTGACTCATCCCCACCGCTCAGTATCCAGCAATAGGAATGTGACTCAGTCTAGCCAATCAGAGCACAACCCCTGGCCTGAGAGATTGCGGCAGGGATAGTCATGTGACTCACTCTGGGCCAATGAGAGCCTTCCCTGGGGCTTTTGAAGGAACTGTGAGAAAGAGGTTCCCTCCCTCAGCTGGGGAAGACAAGCATGGAGGCGCCTGTGAAGTGGGGAGGCTGCATGGGGAAGAATCACCATGACAACAGCTAAAGGCAGAGGTGAAAACAAAACTCTGAAGCTGCCATTTGGCAACTGGATGCAGCCTTTCCTGAAGCTACCCTTGGGATTTTTAGATAAACGGAGCCAATAAATTTCCTTGGAGTAAGCCATAGTGACCTGGGTGTCTGACACAGTCAAAGACGCCAGCTAGCCCTGGCTGGTGTGGCTCAGTTGGTTGGAGCGCCATACTGTACATCCCAAGGCCACCGCCGGTTTGAGTCCTGGTTGGGTGTACACAGCCTACTCTCATTGCTGCTGCTGTTATTACGCTGGTAGAAGAGCTTTAACCAGGATACAGTTTCCTGACATCCAGTCTGTGCCTTTCCAGCCACACCGGTGCCAGACACATGCCACACCTGATCCACAAAATGATTCTAATTGTTGGGCATGTTAATAATTTTTAAAGTCATGAAGTTACGCCACATAAGCGTGGCTTTCTGTTTGTGGAGAGGGCAGCAGCACAGTCCGAGACGTGGCTTCAGACGATGTCTAGCCTCAGCCTGACCCCCCAGAAGGTCCCAGGGTGTGAACGACCCCACAGGGCTGCATCACCTCGAGGCAAGGAGACCAGGCTCCTGCACCCATGTGCCCGTCACTGCCTGCAGGCCCTCGGGGTTCTCCGGATAAGGGGGTTCCCACCAGTCAAGGTGAGCTCTCCAGAGAAAGAGGCAGCCATGGTCCCCTAGCAGCCCGAACGTGCAGAGCACCTGTTCTGGAGCTGGTTCAGTGCCAGGGACTGAGGCAGGCACCAATGGCAGCCTAGGCTAGGGGCGTGGTGCATTTCCTCGGAGGGAAGCTTGAGGCTGGACCGATGGCCCAGGTAGCTACGGAGAACGCACCCTGACTGTTGGTGAGCCGTGGTGACGCTGGGCTTTAGCTCTGTCTGGACGTGGCCTGCGCTAAGGTTCCTTCACAATCCCATTCACACACGTCACCTCATCCTCAGTACCTCCCTGTGGTGCAGGCAGGCCAGACAAAAACGTGGACCCTCGGCTGGACGTCAGGAGGAGGGGATGTTTGGTCCCCTGAAGGGGGAGGCTGCCTGTGGAAGCAGAGGGAACTGATCAGGGACTGTCCTGAGGGATGTCTGAGAATTAGAATTAAAGGGAAAATTTTAGGAGAATTAGACATTTATTGTAGCCTTTAAAAGAATTAGAATTAACAGTCCGTCCTATGTGCAAAGGTCTCCCCTGAAGTCTGTTTCACGAGGCAACGGGCCTAAGACAAGAGATGAAATCACCTTTTCCAAATTACAGTGTATTTATTAAAAAGTAATGGGAGCACATTAAAAAATATTTGGGGGATAAGAATCAAAACGGAGGAACAGGTTTCATGATCTCAGTAGAGGACCAAAAGGGTATTGAATCGCGTGTTATCAAAAGTGCACAGGCAATTGGTGACGAGCCTTCATGTAGCATTTGGCTCTATTTCTCCAGCCTGTTGTTACACGTGTATTTTTCACAAAATTGTAATCAAGCAACTCCGTATGCGCCATTTTCACTCTGCCGTATTTTGCTCCGTGTATTATCCGTGTTGAGTCTCTGGAACCATTTTTAATGGTGTGATAATAACCCATCGAGGGTTATTGTTAGCAGACGGTTCCCCTAATAGCGCACATTTAGCCCGATTCAGGATTTTAAATTATGAATTATACCATAAAGGGATATAGCCTTTTCCACATTTAGAATGGCTCCCTCTGGCTGGACTTCCAGAAGTAGAATGATTGTAATGTAAACCTATAAAAGCACATGGAAAACTGTTTTTACAGTGGACAGACTGGTTGTAAAATCGGAAAAGCTGAGTCAGTCATGTCCTTCTTCTTGGCTCGATGACATCGAATAACTGACGCAGCCTCTCCGGGCCCCGGGCCCCGTGGGGAAAGCGTGGAAGCCGAAAGGGGGAGCGAGAGTTCTGACCCCAGCTCCTGAGAGTGACCTTCGGGGAGAGACGCAGAGGTACGGAGCCCTGGAGTTCCCACCTGCCGCTGTGCTGGGGGAAGCTTTCGCCGCTTGGAGATGGGCTGTAATGAATTTTCCTCTCTCCTTTCAAGTCATTGGAAGGTTTATGGTTGGATTAATAGTGTTATGAATTGAGTTAAACAAGGCTTTCCTTCCCCCAGGACTTCAAATCTCGGAAATCAGATGAACCTGTAATTCTCTTCCACCTGCAGCAACTTTATTAAAATCTGTGTTAGTAGAAAAAGCAGAGCCGAGCCGAGGGGGCCAGGGGGGCTGAGGCCAGGCAGGACCCTCCGGGGTCCGGAGCAGAACACCTGAACCAACGTGGGCGTCAGGTGTTTGTACCTGCCTAGTAAACAACTTTTTTAAAATTAGAGCATTCAGATAAAGCTAAAGTCTCCTTTGTCCTGCTTTCTAACCCAAGTTCACAGAAGTCACAAAGGGCTTGGGGCGGAGAGCAAGCAACTTTATCCATGATATTCTGAGGCTTTTAAGACATTCCTTGGATGTGTGGCTCTAAGCCTGTTCTACTCTTCACCAGAATATGAGCAGAGATAGATGGTGGATGGGTGAATGGGTAGATGGGTGGAGGGACCGATAAAGGTGCTTTCCCTCAGAAAATGTGTAGCATTATTTTGTTTCAATTCCTTGGCATAAATGTGATCCTACTCCACATATTACTTAGCCACTCACCATGACCCCTATTAACATGCGAAGGCCTAGGTCAGTCCTTGTAACGGCTCAGTAGCATTCCAGCATCTGAAAACACCACATTTTAGTTAGCTGTTTCCCTCTTCCCAGACACGGGAGTTGCTGGCTGCCACAGCCCAAAGAGCATCCTGGGGCCTGGGGCCATCTGCACACAGTGACTTCTGTGCAGTGAGTATGGACAGTAAGGTTGCTGGGTCCCCCAACTCTGGGGGCGGGGAGGGGTACTCAGGAGCAAATCAAACAGCCAGTGGTGTCTGTCAAATGCCCGCTTGAACCCTTCCTTCCGGCCAGCCTCCTGCCTGTGAGCAGGGAGAGGAGAGGACTGCACTCTGCAGATGGGGTCCAGAGAGGGAAGGAGACTTGCCCAAGTTTGAAGAGCCAGTAAGAGGTGAGAGGCAGCCAAGTTGGAGTGTGGTATAGTCAGAGAGGGTCAGGAGCGGAACTGGAAGGCACCCGACACGCCAGCTGGGCAGGGGTGCGGGGAAGTGGGCCCCTCCTCTCCCGAGGGGTCCTGGCCTCAGCAGCCCCTGTGCTGCCTAAACACGCTGACAACCCGACAGAAGGCACTTGGACAAGCCCTCGCTAATGGCTGCCATCGAAATGAATGATTCATACCCCTCTGCCCGTGCATAATTAGCTAATAAATTACAAACGAGCGCTCGTTTCTCAGGAGGCCGCAGGAGGGAGAGGCACCCTCCACCTGCCCACCCTTATTTTCCTCCGGGACAGTCGCTAAATCACAACGCCCTTTGGAACCTCAAGCAGTTTTTGTCCCTCTATCATTACCTGGCTCTCCTAGGCTTTGACACTTCGACTTCTGAAACCACCACATTGAGCATTGACGACTCCCCCAAATTTCTCTTCGTCAGAGGAAAACCCTGTCTATTGTGGTGCACGCCCAGTGTGCGGAAGGGGGGCCCCAAACAGGGATTCGGAAGGGGGTCCATAACTCAGGGTGTCCAGGAAATATTAGGAAGGTTACATAGGATTATGTAACCTCCTCACCCCACCCCCCCACAGGTGTGAGTTGGGAGAAGGGACACATGGAGCAGGACCATGCAGAGCTGTTTTGTACAGTAACAGCTTTGCAGCTAATCTTTGGAATGGTCATTTAACAAATTCAAGGAGTTCATCATCACCAAGCCCTCATTATATGAAATGTTAAAGGGATTTATCTAAGAAAAAGAAGTTAAAAAAACATGAACAGTGAAAGGACAGCAAACTCACAGTTATTAACAACCACACCTAAAACAAAAGCAAACTAAAAGGACAGCTAGATCAGGAGCAGAAACATAGAAATGAAGATCTCAAGGAGGGTTAGCAATAGGGGAGTGGGAGGAGGAGAAGTGGGGAGAAGGTACAGAAAATAAGTAGCATAGACAGTAGATAGAAAATTGATGGGGGGGGCAAGAATAGTATAGGAAATATAGAATCTAAAGAACTTGAGACACATGGTCATAAACTAAAGGGGGGGTAATGGTGGGGATGGGGGGGTAGGGTGGGGGGAATGAAGGGGGGAACAGGACAACTATAATGACATAATCAATAAAAAAATAAATAAAAAAACATATCTGTAACCTTTAACTGGTTGCATAGATATGTTAAATAGCTGTGGCCATGCTTTGATCCAGGGAGATGGAAGTGACTTCCACCCAAGATGTAACTGGGGGGCAGCTCCCCCTGGTTACAGCACCCGCATGAGAACTTGGAGAAGATTGTCTCCATGACATGGGGCCCCACCTGCCCAGACTTACAATGGCAGCCCAGTAAAGCCGGAAGAATACGGGGATGCTGGCAGGTGTAACTGATTGTAGGAGGAGTCAGAAATGGGGGTGCAGAGAAAGGTTGGCACAGGGATTTAAACCCAGACACAGCAGCCATTGAAGAGAGAACCGCTTGGTTTTGCCGGAGTGGGGACCCCCACAGCTTTGGTAGAAGAGAACCATGCAGCTTTGGTGAGAGTGAGGACCCCACGGCTCTGGGGTGCACTCCTTGGCCACATGGCTTAGGAAGCAGGAGAAACTTTGCCTGGAAGAAAAGAGGTGAGAGGACTCTTGCTGGTGGGCCATGAGAAGGTGTCGTTCTGCCCGCACGAACCCTGGGCCCCGGATTCACTGGAGATCCTGGCAGCAACATGGCTGATGGTGCCGGGAGCACGAATCACGGACTTCTTTTCCTGAGATGCGGTACCCAGACTAGGGCTGCGGGAGAAGGAAGAACTGCGTGGGTCTGTGGGCATCCTACAGGACTTTAATATTTTAATGAAGACATTGGGTCACTACTCTAAATCTGTATAGCTTTAAATAAACATTTCCTTCCCTTTTCACAAATCTCTGGCATTGAGAGACATCTTTCCTCTTGCAGCAGACAATGAGAACCTAGTGGGGGGTACTTTCAGTAATCGTATATTGTACCCCCACTGGCTCTGTTCTGTAACACGACCTCTTTTCCCCTTGCTGCCTTCAGAACCATCTCGGTAGACCTTGGCCTCCGAGACCTGTCAACCCCGTTTTCTGACCTTAATGCCTTATTGCCTGGCAAGCAGGAGCTCCCGGATCTGCCAGAATTACTACACCAACATAGAGGCCCCATCAACCACCTGGACACCCTGCATCTGCGGCCTCCCTCACCTACCTGTCTCTGGCCTTCTGTTTCCATGGCAACAGTGGGACTCTGAAGGGTGTGGGCCACTTCTTCTGAGTTGGCCAAGGAGGAGAAGTGCAGGGGTACCCGGCTGCTGTTCAAGATTCAAAACTACTGTGGTGGCGGCGCCCTCTTCCAGAAGCCCCCCCAAAATGAGTGGGGTGACACTCAGGACACGTGCAAGCCACCGTGGACTTGGAGAAGAGCCTTTCCAGGGCCCCGTTGGACCTGCAGCCCTGGGTTCTGCCCGCACGAACCCTGGGCTCTGTGACCTCCTGGAGAGCCACTTCCTGGACGAGCAGGTGAGGCTCAGCAAGAAGGGGGCGACGCCTTGCTCCCTCCGTGGGCTGGCGGCTGGGATAGACCGGGGTCTCCTCGAAAGGCTCCCCCCTCAAGCACGACCGGGGACGTGAGGACTGTGAGGGGCCCCCCTGCACCCCCTCGTGTCTGGCTTCTGCCCCAGGCTCTCCCTGCAGCCACTAGGGCCGCCTTTAACCACCCTGGAGCCTCTCCCATGGCCTGGGCCCAGTGGGAACAGTAAAGGTTTTTGCAGCAGCAGAAGGAGGAAGAGGAGGAGGAGAACGCCCCGATGTTTAGACCGAGTGCCCCAGGAGGTGCTAGGCCTGCAGCCTCTCAGATAAGAGAAGGAACGTCCTTCTCATTGAGGCAAAAACAGGCCCAGCAGGGAGCAGAGGTCTCGGTGTGTGATCCCACCCGTCTGAGCGCTTCGGGCAAAGCTCCTCCTCATCCCCAGCGGGACTCACAGCGTCCTCTCCAACCTCCCGGAGCATTATCGCCCCGTCTCAGGAACCCAAGGACACGGCCCTGTTCTGTCGTCCCCACACCGACCCCCAGCACAAGCTAAGAATATGTGTCCGGTTGAGGCCCCGGGGAACCGGGGTGCACCTCGCTGGGCATGTGTAAGTCAGGGGTCTCCCCTTGCAGGCAATAGGAGTCAACCACATGGTGTAAGCTGCTTGCAAGATGAAAAAGCCCTGGTTGCAAAATGTGTGACTGTACGTAACCCGACTGTATGTAACCCAACTGTACACTTACTAGAGGTCCAAACAGAATGAGGGGGTGGAGAAGCAGGAGCCCTGTGCCCTGGTGGTGGGAATGGCACAGCCACCATGGAACACAGTAGGGAGCTTCCTCAAATAAATTAAAAATAGAATAGCATTTGACCCGGCCATCCCACCTCCGGAAATACATCAAAAAGAATTGAAAGAAGCATCCTGAAAAGCTGTTTGCACCTTCCATCATTCACAACAGCCAAGAGGTGGAAGCAACGTAAATGCCCGGCCATGGGTGATGGATAAAGATGCGTGTGCACTGTGGAATATTATTCAGCCTGTAAAAAGGAAACCCGAACTGCCACACTGTGAATGAAACAAGGACATTACGCTGAGTGAAATTAGTCCATCACAAAAAGACAAATGCTGCCTGGCTCCAGAGTAGCCTAACTCAGCCTAGAAAGCAGGCAGCCTGTTTCCGGGGGCTGATGGAGAGGAAAGTGGGGAGCTGTTCTCCAGTGCGGGGTGTTCTGGGGGTCTGCTGTACAACAGGGCTCGTGGTTGTGACTTGGAAACTATGGGGTGGATGAATTTTATGTTCTGTGTTTTTTGCCAAAATAAAAAAGTCATGCATTGTGCAAGTATTTTCACGTCGATAAATACTAAACCATCCAAAAAAGGGTTAAGATGGTAAACTTTGTTATGCTCATTTTATCACAATTAAGCATTTTTTTAAAATTTAAGCCAAAAGGGAGATTTAAGGGCTCCTGGAGTTAAGAAGAATTATCGTGAGAGGCAGATTTAGCGAACGGCTTATGTAAAACATCAACCGCTAAGAAATCACTTGGCTGTCGGAAGACAGACACGCAGAGCCACACGCTGCCACCCTGTCCTGTCAGGGAATCCGGAGAAGGATAAGGTCATGCTTCTCCAGGGGGCCATGCTAGACCCTTGGCTTCCCCATCCATCTCTGAACTTGGGCACACCCCCTTGACTCTCTGTGCCTCGGTTTCTCCATCTGAGCCAAGTTGGGGCTGGAACAGCCTTGACTTTAATGATTAAAGTCACTGAACTTTAATCATTAACCTCGTCTGATCCTGTCCCTATATTTTCTTTTCCTGTCTCCTTTTTTTCTTTCTTTTGCTTTGGTAAAGTCTTGCCAAAAAAAATAAATAAATAAACCCCCGTCGCTTTCCATATGGCGCTCTTCCTGGAGGCCGGCCAGCTCCGAGCTCCCCAGGGCTGGCGCCATGCACATGCATGGGCCAGGGAGGCTGCCCGGCCACCCACGGCGTGATCCTGGCCTGTCCTCCAATGTGCCCGCGCCAGCCGGCCTCAGCGCCACCTTCCCTTCCCGTCAGCCCCCAATCGCCACTGCACTGTCACGCCTCAGAACGAGCAGAATGATGCAATTCCACACGCCCAGCACGCCCACTGCTGACCGTGGTGCCGTGGACAGAAGAGCTGGGCATGGCCGCAGAGTCACAGAGGCCCCCAACTCAGACCCCACACAGTCACCTAGTGACGTTCCACATCAAGTCTCGTCGAGGCACCGATGACTCAAACGAGACCCTCATCCTCCAACTTGAAACGTGGGTCCCCTTGCCAGGTCCCACCCCCTGGCGTGCTCAGCAAACTGAGTTCTTAAAAGTAAATCCTGTAGTTGCCTGTGAAAAGCAAATGACACTGTGGGACGTGGGTCCCTGTGGTAGGACTGAAAACAGAGCCCAGTCGGGGGACTGTGAGTGCCGTGCAGTGGGGACAGCCTTGCCCGGTGCATCCAAAGTTCGGGCGTCTTATTCTCCCACTCGCAGTCTGGTACTTTGCGTCAGTCACGTACTGTCTGGGAGCAGAGCAGGAAATTGTTGTGTTGTATTTTATTGGCTTTATGGGTAAAACCTTAATTTAGTCCAAGAAAACGTGTAAGATACACAATTCTGTTGCCCTGTTTGGGCAGTTCTTGATTTTTTTTTTTTAATGTAGAGGAAGAATCACTACATAGAAATTGCCCAGGTTTTCCTAATTCCTGAGCAGCTTCTAAGAACTTACTGAGTGTAAGGTGCTGTCAGGGAATTGGGGCTGAATCACACGCGATCCTACCCTTGAGCTCACGGGGTAAGAGGGAGACAAAGTGTGTTCATAGTAACCAAAACTCAAGGCAAAATCACAGCTGTACAGCGGGATGGGGAGAGATACTGGAGGCCTGCTTGGAGGAGGTGGCACTTCAGTTGGGCCTTAAAGGAAGAAACTAAGTTAGTAGGGGCTGGGAGACGCTGTGGAGGCCACTTATTCTAACCCCTTCTGTTTGCATAAGCTGAGGCATAGAAAGAAGTAAAATCTCTCTAAGCACCAGTTAACATCAAACTCATAACTAACTAGACGTAAGGAGTGGGAAGTGAAGGGTAGGCCGGCAAAGCAGAGAACAAAGGAGACGGTTCCATGCAGAAGAAATGGCAGAAGCAAACACCAGCAAGTTCAGATGTGCGCCATCGCCCTTTAACCCGCATTAGCTCGGCCCCCCTGCCTGGACCCCACTCCGAATCCACGCGGTTTGTGTGGCACTGACCCAACTCCAGGGTTCGGCACATGACCCATTTCTGGCCAATCAGCTTGCTGCCTCCTCTGAGCCCCAGTGATTGGCTCAGTGATGGGTGCGCCGCCCAGGTGGGTCCAATGAGACTGAGTCTCCGGTGTGACCGGGCAAACGAGAAAGGGGAATAAATCCGGCTGCGAGTGGGACCGGGCTCATAGGACCAGATTCGTGAGAAGAGTGAACTCAGAGGGAAGGCAAGCTGGGAGGTGCAGAGGGACCAAGCACCGAGACAGTGTCGGAGCCCAAGTTCGGTTGTCTGAACCCACACCCGCTTCTCCGTGGCAGGGGCAATGGAGTCTCCTGTTGGCTCAGATCAACTGGGCTTGAGTTTCTGCCATTTTCTTCCGGGAAACCGGGACCCACTCTGCAATCCCCTGCCCCCTACCCAGGCCCCCTAAACGGGTGGGTCTCCCACAAACCAACCTGAGCCCTGCCTACAGATGGGCTCTGGTGCTGGAACCTTCCTGGAAGGAAGGGCCTTTTACAGAAGCGGCCTTGCCCTGGGTGTCGCTATTTGTCAAGGAAACGCAGCCAGCACGTTGAGCGGTGTCCCAGAGGCCCCTTCACCAACTGCCAATCAAACCCACTGAGTCCGCACACACGTCCCCTCCAGCCCCTCCGCCTGCCTGTGTAAGCCTCTGCGCCCCCTTGAGACTTGATCCCCAGCAGAGCGAATTAACCCCACAAATTATTCACTGATCCTCCCTCCCTCCCTCCCCTGTCCTCCCTGATGGGATGCAGCGACAGCGACAGCTGGGGGGAAAGCACCAGGCTGGGCCAGACACGGGGCTGGGTGCAGACAAGCGCCTCCAGGGCGAGCTCATATTTAAAACTTCCTTTCATATATTTTTAATAAAACAACCGATACAAATTCAAAACCAACTTCATAAATCAAACATTATTCCGTGTTGGCGGCTCCAAGGTTCCCGGCGCAGGGCTGACAGCGCTCAGCTCTCCGCCGCGCGGGGGAGGGGCGGCAGGGGGGCTGGGTGCTCGGACCGTGAGGTTCTGTGAAAGTTTTATTGGATTTCACGGCCCCTTAAGGGGAAACCCTTAAATGTCTTTGCAATTATAAGTCTAATAACACTTTCAGACCTTGGACACAGCCTTGACTTGACAGAGATAAGGAACTAGAAGTTGCTCAGTCAATACCAAGCTATTAATCTCTGTCACCTCGCTGTCACCACGGCTCAGGAAAACAATGTCGTTTCTTGACCTGGGTGAAGGCATGGAGTGATTTTATTCCGCATGCCAGCATTCACCAGCCCGGACTGTGTCACCCCTCACTCCCCGAGAGAACTTCCAGGTCTTTATCCGGTGGCAGTGACACCCTCCCAGTCCCAACAGTTTCTCTCAGTCTCAGGCTCATTATTATTAGTTAGCACTTATTCAAGTGTAAAAAGCCTTTAAGAATAAAGTTTTTCCTGCCGGGAGAAGATCTGGCAGATGAATCACTGGAGGCTGCTCAGGCGACCTGAGTCAAGGACAAGCTGGAAGTGACCGGAGCAGGGTTTGTTTACGTATTCAAAGGAAGGTTAATTTCTATCTCTGCCCAAATTTGATTGGGGTGGGGCTCTCCCCCTCCCTCGGTGGCATCCTCCTCCTCGACCTTGAAAGAAACCTGAGGAATTATGTAAAAGAAAAGCTGACAAAAATCCTAATGAGACACTAACCGGGAAGCATCAGGATGCTTCCAGCCCAGCAGCGCGAGGCACCCCACCCCGAGCAGGGATGGGGTGGAGGTGGGGTTGGGGGGAATGCACCTGCTTCTGCCCAGCTCGAACCCGGTCTGCAGGGCACCGGGTGGGGTGAAGCCCTGCTGGTGGGCCCTGGCCCTAAAGCCCAGGGGCGATCAGGCTTCCAAAAGCCTGAGCCTGCCCTCAGGCTGGGCCCAGGGTGGAGGGTGCCCTGCAGAGTGTTGGTGCCTTGCGGAAAGCCTTGGGGTGCAGGGGGCGGGGATCAGGCTGGGCTCCCGCACCCAGACACAGAGGCAACTCTGCATCAGACACGGTGTCTGCACCCTCGAAGGTCTTTGGGCCTGGACCCCTTCTGCTCCTGGTCGTTCCCCCTGACTGAGCTCTAAAGCGATGCCCCAGTTTTTGTGAACGGTTGGTCCCTGGAGCAGGGCAGGGGGTAGCATGCTTCTGCCTTCTCTGAGTACCCTCTCCTGGTAAAGAAGATATCGAGCAGACAATAATTCACCAAAAAGCAAAGAAACAAACCTCTATCTCTCCTGAGAAAACCCTGAGGACTTTCCCTTTTTCCCGTGGGTTCCAGGAAGCTCCAGTTTAAACTGTGTATTAAATAAAGCTGGCATATTTGTGTTCAACTTTGGTCTTGATTTCCTTCTCCTGCCTTCTAGGTTGGCAACTTCTTACTGTGCCCTTGCTTACAGTTCACTTTACATCGCCTTTCCATAGGGCCGGGTTTAAATGAATAAATGCCCAGGAACGCATGCACGGAGCCCAGGGCTGGCATGGGCAGGCCCTGGTGCAGCCCCAGCTCCGTGTCTGGCTCCCCTGTGGTCTGGGCGTTAGCCAGGCCTCAGCTTTCTCATCTACAGAGCGTGAGCTGGGGCAAAGCTGACTCCGACTCTCTCCCTCTTCCTCCCAGTCCCTCCGATGCCCACGGCGGAGTGGAGCACAGGGGATCAGGGCGGAAACCCCGAGCCAGGCGCCTCCAGGGCCTGCAATGAAACACTGGTGCCAGTTCCCTTGCAGCTGTCTGGGTTTGAGCACTGAAAGCCCCGTGTCCCGGGCAACACCTCAGTCCAGCCACCTTGCACAGCGCCGATAGAAAACATCTCCTCGTTGGCCTGTGCTGACCTGGAACCAGTGAAAAACAGGATTATTCAACCAGGACCCATCCTCGTAGAGGCTGACACCGCCAGGACCTTAGGATTCTGTCTCGGAGACACAGGGCACGCTTGACCGGGAAGAATCTAAGGAGATCGCATTGGGGTCTGGAATGTCCTCCATGCCCGAGGGGTTACCTAAGGTCACAGGAAAAGACTAGTTCAGGGAGAGGGGCTTTCACAAAGATGTTGAACTTCCCGATCTAGCTCCCCGCTGGTGCGACACCTTACGACGGGAAGATGGCAGGATAAAGGGACACCTTCACGGGGGCCACTGTGACTGAGCTCTCTGCTGTTGCTCCATCCCCACCCCACTTTGGCCGCTGGTCCTGGGAGCACTAGGCACAGTACAAACAACAGAATTGCCGAGCTCTCTGCCTCCGAAATACGCCACAGTCATCTGACCAAGGAAAGCCCCAGACCCACCGGGCAGGGCAGGAGGCTCACCTGTCACCCAGAGTCACCAGGCCCCCGGAGAAAGGACAGCAAGGCCTCGTGTGACGTGAGGTGGAGGACTGCAGGAGGCCCACGTGTGTTTCTATTCTGCACCAGGTCGACTTTGAAAGTAAGTGCAGACCTCACTCACGAAGCCTCAGCAGCACCGGCCTTCACACAGAGACCTGGCCCTTACACGAAACTCCACCACAAAGCATCTCCTTCCTTCCGAGAGCCTGGGACGTAGCTGCTGTCCACATGCCATAGTTCTAAAATACAAGGACGAGTTCGAGAAAAAATACCTATCTGAAGTCACGTGGGTACACACTCAGCTGGCCTGCGGATTCCACAATCACAGAGGAAATTTGTCTCTGAGAGGAAACACTATTTCTGACCAACGCTGGCCAGGGGCCACCTTTCATGCGCATTCATGGTCCGCCCGACGCGCAACTGGACAGTCCACACACCTTGTCTCGTTTACGCCTCACCACGGCCCCACCACACAGACGCAGCCAGCCGCCCCATTTCACAAATGTGGGGACGGAGGCTTCGAGAAGTTTGACAGTGTGCCCATAGACCCCCAGCAAGTAAGCAGAAACAATGAAGATTTGGTCCAATTTGTGGTTATAACGTGAGCTTCTTAGCCACCTTATGGGGTCATAATCCTTTCAAGTTTGAATGAGGGGATTGAAAATTCAATCGAAAATGTCAAAGATGAAATTAGCTTCTGTAATAACTTCTAAATGGCTCAACTGAGCAGCTCTCGGAAAACTCAGATGATTAAAGAGGTGGTCCGGCATTTCTTTGGGTGGCAGGAAATTGCCTTTGTCTCCAGAAAATTTTCTCTCCCTCATGAACACAGGAGTGAGACCAGGGTGGGAGGCCTGCTGGGAGGGACTCCAAGGAGGACCCGAGATGGGAGAGGGTGAGGAGGCTTTGGCCAGGTCACAGCCCAGATCACAGCCATCCCCAAACGGCAGCCCGCAGGGAGCCGGGCCAGCCGGCATGTGCTCCTCCAGCTGCGGCGCTGGGTGGGGTACCAGGCCACACGGCCATAAACCAGCCTCCAGCCCACTCCACTATGGCAATGCATCTCCTTCAAGCAGCCTGAGGAAAAATGGCTCCATCTGCTCACTGCTAGGTAATAAATAAAACAGGATTGGAGCAAAATAGATGGAAAGCAATTTTTGGAAGATGAATTTCTGGAAAAATTGGCCACCATTTGTGTACCTCTCCTGGTGCAGGAAATGGCGGCCTGAGACTCTGCCAAGCTTGATGACTCAAGGAGGTAGGAGTAGGAGGGGGAGGAGAGAGAGAGCGAGAGAGAACTTCCTGGTGAAGGGCAGGTCAGGAAAGGGCTCTTACAAAGGACTTCCCATTGCTGACTCTTCCCCCTTCTTCTCTTTGACCTTTTCCTTATCTTCTTCATCACCATGTTCATCATCACCACCATTATCACCATCATCACCATCACCGTCATCATCACCACCTCCATAACTGCCATCGCCACATCATCATTACCATCATCTTCATCATCACCACCATTGTCACCATCACTGTCATCACTACCACTGCCATTGACACCATTATCAACATCATCTCTATCTCTATCATCATCATCACCATAATCACATCACCATCAACTCCATCACCACCATCAACATCATCACCACCACCACCATCAACATCACCACCATGGCCACCATCATCATCGTCGTCGTCGTCACCACAGGGTTAATCAGTTCATTGCCTCACTGAGGCCGCACACTGTGTCAGCGTGGTGCTGAAACCTGCTCATCTTCGTGTGACTAATCTTCTTTCCAGTCTCTGCGACACACCCAGACCACATCATTTACGACTGCAAAACCCACCGCAGGGCGTTCCCTCTGCCTCACCCTTCATTTTATTTTTCTCCATTGCTTTTGTCACCTTCTGATCTTTGCAGCGACTTCCTTATTCTGCCACTGTCTCATCATGTCCTCCCATCTAGGACAGGTGCCCTGAAGAGCATCTCTTTGTGTGTTGGCCCCAGGGCGGAGAATAACTCCTGACCCCTGGGAGACACTCGGTGAATAACCTGTTGACTCAGCAGGTACATAAATGAATGAAGGATCGGATCCCCACAACCTTACGGAGCTCATCTGGCCTGTGCCTCTCTCCACACTCATCTCTTGCTTCTGGTCTGGCGACATGTCACACACACCGTGACGTCTGGCCACAGTTCCTCCGCCTCCAGCCTCTGCCCCGGCTGGAAGATGCCGTCCTTCCCAGGCAGGCTCCTGCTCTTCCTCAGGTCTTCTTGTTCTTCTCTTTTTCATTCCCATGGAGCCTGTGCTCATTTATTTACTCAGAGGGCAGGACATCTTCCTGGGCCCCACAGGGGCAGCAGCTTCCCTAGATCACTGTCATTGCCCCAGAGCCCAGCGTGGGGCCGGCACAGAGCGGACATTCAAAGGAATATTCTGAACCCATTTAAGGACAAGGAGGAGGACTTGATACCAGCCCCACAGATGCCACCTTAGGCTGCTCCCTGAGTTTCTTTTGTTCAAGGTGATGTCAGCCACATCCACAGTCATGTCCATTATCTGCCCTCTTTCCCGGGTGACCTCCCTCGGCCCACCTTTTAGGTCATCACTTGGTTGTTTGTGCTTTCTGGGCCAGAGACCATTCTAGAAGACTTGGTCAGCATCTTCATGTTCTCCTTCCACGTGAAAAGGACACGACCAAGCCTCGGGCAGCACGCGTGAAGGAGTATGAAAGCCGAGTAGGGCGGTGGTCCCCCTCTTTTTCCTGACCTGAAGGATGGGGACATTGGGGGACACTGAAGGTTTCAAATGGCCCTTGGAAGGTTGAAGACTTCTACCCTGTGATTCTCTCTCTCAGTCTGGGCCTCTCCCCGGGATGAAATACGGATCTAGAGCTCCATGTAAATATCAAGCACGTTGGCGACACACCACGGCCCCGCCCCTCCTCGCACTCATTCCAAAAAGCAGGAGAAGATGGAGCGAGAGGGGGAACCGAGGCAACAGAAACGAAGCCAGGATGCAAACTGCGACCGAAATATGAGATGTTTATTTCAAGCCGAATGAGGCAGACCGCACCTCGGGAAAAGGACAGTTAGTTAGTGCTGATGGTAACAGATTGGAGGTGCCGCTGTGGCGGCTGCACCCACCTGCCTCCCCACAGACAGTCCTGCTTCCTGGGCCTTCCTCTTCCTCCTCCTCCTCTTCCAGGGGCCAAGCCTGCTGGAGCCAGGGCTCAGGCACAGGGGGCACCCTTGGGGGGCAGGGAGCTGGACGACGCGGAAGTCCTGAGGATGCTGCCAATGGCAGGTGTGGTGGAGCGGCGGTGGGGGCGGGCGGACGTCAGACTGCACTTGGTGTAAGAGAACACAGGAGGGAGAGAACTGGGGACGACAAACACAGACAACCTATGGGGGGCCGGGCTGCCGCGGTGACCAGAGGAACGCAGATATAGCTGACACAGCAGAGAGGGCCCGATCTCATGTTGGGCAGGGAGAGACGACAGCCTCGTACGCAGGCTCTGCAGAAAATTTTGGTGCAGTGGGAGACAGAGCGGGGACCTCGGGAGTGACGTCCCTGAAGAGGCAGGAAGGTGCAGGCCCTGGTGCCAGGCTGGAGGGCGTGGCTTCATACAGGGGCCCTGGCGGTCCTTGGGTGGTAATCGGGGTGGGGGTGGCGGAGCCTCTGGACGCTGAGCCTTTATCTTCTGCACTCAGAGGGCCACCGGTGATACCGCAGTCCAGGTCCGTCACCTTCCAGCCACTTCCAGTCACTCAAATAATAGTCTCCACGTCATCCAGGCTCACACCTGTGATTGTATTTCCCTCCAGTCTGGGGCTTGACTCCAGGCCCCTCCTCTTTGCTCCGCAGCCAGGCTCAAGCTACTTATGAGAGAGGAGAAAAGAGGTCAAGGTCGGACCCGAGATGTGTCCCCTCCCCACCCCTTCTCTCCGAGCTCTTCTGGTTTGGAGGATGAGGAAGAAGGACGTGGGTGTTGGCGAGTGGGGCCCCGTCCTGTAGGAAGCTGGGGGTTTCATGTGAGCATTCGCAGAGTGGGGTGCCGCTTCGCCCTGGCCTCTGGACAACGGGGGATCCCACTCAGAGAATCTGGCACCACCTGCCTCTGCCCCTGTCGCCTCTCAACCCCCTCTCTGGGCCGGGCATTCTCTCGTGCGGCCCAGCACGGACCTGGCTTCCCCGGCTCTGTCCCTCCTTTGTCCACAACTTCCAGGGCCAGGGAGCCCCGGATCCCCCACCCTCTTCCACCTCGTTTTTCTCCTGAGTCCTTCTCGCCACCTGGCGGTATTGAGTCTGTTCATTTGTTTATGGCCGGACTCCCCACCTGAACTGTAAAATCCGTGAGAGCGGGGACTTTGTCCAGTTCTCAGTGAAATCCTCTGTGCCCCTGGGTACCTGCCACCTGGTTGACGACCAATAAATGCTTGTTGAAAATATATGAATCAATGAATCAATAAAGGAAGGAAGTAGGAATTATACCCAACTTCTTCCTAAACACGGGGTGGAAGATGATCATAGAAATCACCCCAAAGAAAAATGTCCCCCTGTCCCCTCCTCCTGGTGTAGGCCCCTCCCACATTGAATTCGGACTTGGTCATGTGACTTGCTTTGGCCAATGGAACATTAGCATGAATGACCCAAGCATGAGCTGGTACATCGCGGCCTGTGTTCTTTCTTGCTGCTGTTGGAACATAGCCGTTGTGTTTTAAAAAAAAAATCCAGGAAAGTGTGGCTCAGCTGCGGCCAAGCTCCTGGAAGGTGGCAGCCACAGCGTGAGGAGACCCACACCCAATAAGTGACTATCGTTGCAAGATGCCCAGCTTTAGAAGGGTTTGCTACATCACAACAGACAACTGTCACCATGTAGGTCCCTCTGGTCCTTTCCATCCTGCTGGCGCAAGACACCCCACAAAGTGGAGCCCCAGACCACGTTCCTCTCTGCCCCTCGGCAGCATTCAAACTCAGAAGTGCACCCAACAAAACCCACACCCCTCCCTGGGCGTCCCCAGCCTCCTGAGTCACTGCGGCAGCTGGTGCCAATTACTTCACAGAAACCACTCCTGTTACCCAAGCTGAGCTTTGGAAAGAGCCCAGGTTGCTCCCCACGCCCTCTGCCCGCCTCCGCACAGGAAGGGGCGGGCGGGGGGCGGTTCTCCCGGACTCTCCTGGGAGCTCTTGACCAGAGAAGCCGTAAGTCTTTTCTGAGAGAGTGACAGAGTCAGGGTTGGGGGGCAGTTCCAGTAAGATAAGCCCCCAGTAAGTGTCTTCCAAGACAGCCCTGTGGCTTCTGAAGCCCCTGCCTGGGGAGGGGGGGTGCACAGCAAGGGTCTGTCGGGCCCTGCCTTGGGCTTCTCCCTCAGCGGGCAGGTCTGCGCCCAGCCCTCCCCACAGGCAGAGATCAGCCTGTGGGGAGCTCACCAGGGAGTCTCGCTCCAGCGTCCTGACTCCATGGAATTGAATCCCGGACCAGCCACATGAGCAAGGGTGAGCAGGCGGGACCTCAGACCATGCATGTCACCCTGGCTACGCCGGCCACAGGGAAGGCGTAACGACAGTGCATAGGAGCGGACGCGGCCTCATTTTGCACAGGCCACCGATCCCAGAGCCTTTGAAACTAAGTATTGGGGGCCTCCCGCAGGCACCACCTGGCCCTTCTGAGACTGGTCCACCTCCAAAGCAGGCACCCCAGGCCCCCGCTGCCGTCACAGAGACTGAGCGGGGGAGCCGGGAGGTGGTGAAACCCTATAGCAGGGAAGCCTCGTGCCCTCCCGGCCCACCCTTCCCCCACAAGAGCTCCCCAGTCTGCAGGATGGCTCTGGACCCACTCGGGAAGCCCTCCAGCTTTCCCTGCCCCGGGACACTCAGGATGACTGCTAGCCCCACAGGGTGGTGCTGTTTCCCAGCCACAAGGACCAGGGGCAGAGGGGCCAAGAGAGACAGAGCTGGTGAGGAGGGCAGGAGGGAGACCCAAAGGTGTCTCCAGTGCCGTTCCAGGTAACTCGAGTTTTTGCCCGGTGGCGGAAGGGACTTTTTCCTTTGGCTGCACACTTCCGTGAATTTTTAACATGGGCATGGAGTCTTGTAACCACCACCATAACCAAGATACGAAAGATACAGTTAGTTCATAACCCCAAATCCCCCTTTGTGGCCACGCCCTGCTGGAACTTCTCACCCCTGGCAGCCGCTGATCTGTCCTCCGTCACTACCATCTGTCTTTCTGCAAAGGAACGGAATCAGGAACACGGGACCTTCGAGACCACCTCCTCTCATGCAGCACGTGCCTTCAGCATTCATCCAAGGGGCTGGTCCTTTTTCACTGCTGAGTATGATTCCAACAGCGCTGCAAGCTACTCACCATCGGAGGTCTTTGCTTCCCGTTTGAGGCAACTGTGAGTACAGCTCCTATAAACACTTGTGTACAGGTCTTGGTGAGGACACAAATTTTTAGTGCTCTGGAGGAAAATGCCTCGGAGAGGCAGTGCTGTCACATGTTAAATTCACATTTAAGTTCACGAGAAACTTTCCAACGGTCTTCCTGCATGGTGGTACCATTGCACCTTCTCCCCAGCACGGTGGGAAAGTTCCAGTTGCTCCATGCCGTCGGCTGCCCTTGGCTGCCCTTGGCTGTGCTTTGTAAGTCAACCATTCTAGCCGGCGCGCAGTGCTCAGCCCACAGGGCTCTTGGACGCTCAGTGACGTGGCCAAAGCCAGGAGAAAACTCCAGGGCAAGGAAACCACTTAGGGGAGTGATGTCATAATGGAGACAAGAGTCACAGTGGGTTGATTGGGCAATGGCAATAAGGACAAAGTTTAAGGAGGACAAAGAGTCAGTAGGACTTAGGGTTCCAGAAAAGAGTCTAAGGGGACTCATCAACACCCCAAAGCCCCATGGAGAGGCAGCTGGAAGCCACTGTGAAGGGCCGGGCGGGGATTGGGGAGCAGGCAGCCGGGCTCCGCGGTGCAGCTCTGTGCAGGCCACCGAGCCCAACCGCTCGGCTCCACTGACTCAGGAAAATTCCCGTCCTGCTCTGTGGGGGGAGACGCATCTCTCTGCCCACCTGTGCCTCCAGGAGTATAAACCTGCCAACAGCCGCATTCTGGGAGCGACCTTCGCTGGCTATGAACGTGGACACACGTGTCCAGCTAGTGACTCAGACGAAGGGCCCAAAAAATGTCCCCAGACTTGGAAGGCCACCTCCTTCCTGGGGGTGAATAGACTTCGGTCTAGAGGACTCAGTGTGGGGAGTTGTCTGCTGGGTCAGCTGTTTTCAGGGCACTAGGAGAAGTCATTGGCTTGGAAGCCTCCAACAAAACATGTGAATTCCAGGGAATGGGGATGCTCATTAGAGTCTGGCACTTGGACGTGGCATTCCAGGCTCACGTTGAATGTAGGTTTGGGTGCACTGGGTGCCAGGGCTCCAGCTGCCCCCCAAAAAGGGGAACCCCAGGGCATCCTGGCCAGCCCACTGCCAGGTCCTGAGTTCTATGCAGAACAAGGCTCCACCGTGGGGAACGGGGTTCTCGTGGAATTCTCCAGTAAGCTCCTCTCTTCGCACCTCAGTAGCACCCACCCTCCCCTGTGCTGCCCAAACACTGACCCTTACCACAGAATTTGCAGCACTTGAGAACGGTGACCCCGAGTTCAAGGCCGACTCCTCCCCCTGCCAGCTTTCTGACTGGGCTAGTTACTGTACTTCTGTGAATGTCATATAGCTTTAAAAGGAAGGGTGGGTAAACAATAACAGCGCCTTTCAAAAGTGTCATCCAGCAAAATTCTTACAATAAAAATAAATGGGGAAAAGCCTGCAGACTCTCCGGCCACTTCCCCACAAGCAGTGCCTGTGGGCTCCCGCCAGGAACTCGGCCCGGGCTAAGGGCACAGGCCGGCCCAGAGCCGCAGGGTTTTCTGACTTTGAGTTTGAAATGGCAGCGACGGACGCTTTCCCGACGCCGCTGCTGGACTCCGGCAATGAAAGACCATCCCGGCGAAGGTCAATTGTTTCAATTTATTAGCCACTCGGAGAGGTATTTCCATTTGGCAATTAAGTTTGCAAACATTGTACAACCTGATCGAGGGTATTTCTGCAAATGGATGTGTCCTTTTTCATGCACTAATCGATTCGTGGGTGTTTCAGTTGCTTAATTGGCTCTGCGTGTAAATGAAGCTCCGCATATTGAAACTGCACACCCCACCTGGTAATGTTTGGCTTGTTTCTGAGATAAATCAGATTGTTGGAGCCCAGCAACGGTCTGTGGTTTTGAGAGTCACTGAAAGCCAGGCCGCCTGGATGTGGAGGCTGCGAGGGCTGGGAGGACTCGGGGTTCTGGGGGGACTGGGGGGACTGGGGGGACTGGGAGTGGCGCGGCCGGGCTAATCTGTTCACCCACAGAGAGGCCTCCACAGCAGGTCTCATTTCAGCTCTTAGGCAAAGCTGCCCATTGAGTGATTCTATCCTCGGAGCCCTTCGGGTCTCCTGCCTGGGCCTTGATACGACTGAGGAAGAAAAGACAGGCCTCCCAGTGCCCGGGCAGAGGCAAGAGCTGGCAGGGGAACCCCGGCCCCTGTCTCACTAGGAGGGATGGGAGGTCAAAGGAAGGGCAAACACACGACCATTTCTGACTCTTCAACCCAGAAGTCCGACTCCTCCAGGAAGCCTCCTCTGACTGCACTTGACCACACCTGACTGCACTTGTCTGCAGAGCCCTGTCTCCCTCCTTCCTCTTTCCCCCAAGGTGAGCACAGCCCGGCTCTCTCCTGTGACTCACTAGGGTGTGGGCTCGCGGAAGCAGACTAACGTGTTCAAACCCTGACTCCGCCATCTGTTAGCTCTCAGATGCTCTCCCCTCATGTAAAGTGATAGTGGTGATATCCTGCCTCCTCATACAGCCCGAGCGAGGCTCACCGGGCAGGAGCGCTGTGAAGATTTGTAATGATGGGTAAGCAAGTGTGGGCTGTCTTCTCGACTTTTCAAAAGCAGAGGGTGGTGGTTGCTCCCCCCGTGGGCCCCCCACGGTGCCCAGGCACGACCCTCAAAGTCCAAGCCCTGTCCTGAGAGCCTCGCACATGCCGTTCCCTTTGCCTGGAATGCACTTCTCCCAGCTCCTATCTGGCTGGCCCTCGCCTGCAATGGGGTGCCCTGGGAGAGGCCCTTTGTGGCCGCCCCTCTACGGGGTGGGGTTCCTCTGAATCTCTGTTCCAAGGCTCCAGTCGATAGGATCGCTGGCTAAAACAGGACCCCAAAGCTTGGGGGCTTCAGACAACAAACACTCAGACAAGGACACAGTTCTGAGTGCCACCGGCCCCCACGCTTAGCTGGGCCCTCAGCTCCGGGTGTCTCATGGCTGGAATCAGGGTGTGCACAGAGGCTGCCGACCTCTCACAGTGCAGCAGCAGGCGGGGCCACCTCCCGGCTCACTCACGAGGCTGGGACAGGACTCGGGCCCTCGCTGGCTGTAGGCTGCTGACGAGGGTCCCCTGCCACATGGCCTCTCACGGGGCTCTGTGGAGGTGGCAGCTGGCTTCTATCAGAGTCCGGGCTCAGAGAGAGATGGAGACCGTGGGCAAGCACAACAGATGTCGTGGTTTCTTTATAATCTTCGAAGGGACATCGCAGTACTTTTCGTTCTATAGAAGGAAGTCCCTGGGACCAGGCGGCACGGTGGAGAGAGCGGTTCGGCGGCATGCCTGCCAGATCCGCAGGCTGCCTGTCATCTTTGTGACACTTTCCCAATGGATTTGTTTATTCACCTGTTTACAGTGAGACACCTTCTGACGCGCAGCGAACTCTGTGAGGGCCGGCAGAGTGTGCCCGGCCAGGCAACTCGGAGGAGTTCAATGAACAGTCGGTGAACGGTCAGCAGACGAATGAGCACAGTGCGGGGCTGCGGGCTAGCGGAGGGTGCACCGGACAGTCCTCGCCGCCGAAAGTGGGCGCCCAAGGGGCAGGGCCCGCAGGCCACATCGGCTCCAATCTGCTTCTTCCAACTTCACGAGGAGCCACGGCACTCGCCTCGTAAAGTGACAGAGAAATTTCCCAATTTCTGCAGAAGAATTTTTTCTGCCTTCTGGGTCCCTGTCAGAATGTACAGTACTGTGCCAAGTCACCCCTCTGTGCTGGGGAGGCCCGGACGGACGGAGGAAGGAGGCCAGTTCTGCCGGGCGCAGTGACCCTCTGACAGGGTCTGGCCGGCCGGCCGGCGCGGCCCGGAGAGCGGGCTGTCTGCTGCCCACTGCCCGTTTGACAGATCGTTTGCCAAGCAGCCTGGCCAGCGGGAGCTTTGACCTTGGCGACAGAGTGATCTGTCTTCATGGAAACACACTGTCGTACGCACATGTCTCAATTTTGCCTGGGCAGGTGCTGGGCTGTGCGAGAAGAGAGCCTTGGATGCGGCTTAAGGAGGAAAAATGCGTGGCCCATTCGGGGGCACAGAAGCGGCGAGAATTAGCCGGAGGGACCCTGGAGAGCAGGGCTGGAGATGAGGCAGCTCCCTCCAGTGGCGGAGGGTCTGCGACGAGGCCAGTGGGACAGTAACTGCTCCCTGGGCGGGGTACAGGGCCTCTTGTCTCCTGTTTTCGATGACCGGGGTCTGTCCCACCTGTCACTAAGGACAAGTGGGACAGGCACCTTTAGAGACAGAGCCTTTGTCTCCTACGACCCTCGAAGCAAAAAACATATACTGGCTTCCTCCTGAAGGTCGAGGGGGTGATGCCCCAGAGGGCAGGATCAGTGACAGATCGGGCAATCTCACAGTCCCCTCTCTGAGGACCCGGCTGAGCGCTCCCCCCTCTCTGTGCTGACAGCTGCAGGGGAGATTTATCTGCCAGGATCTGCGGCTGCTGCCGAAGCAGCCAACTCCCAAATACCGACGACAGGCATTGACCAGAGCCCGGGGTGTCTTATTAAAGAAAAGAAAAAACAGGAAGAAGAGCTCAGAGCCCCTGCCAGGCCCCCATTTTGAGTGACACAGGATAGAGATATTATGGGATGGCGGAGCCAGGCTATTTTGGGATGAAGTGGACAAATAGATGATGTTCGTGGGGAGAAAATAAAAGCCAGAGGTGCACTGAGAAACCCATCATCGGCAACTGATAGACACTGGCCAGGAAGGGGATGGCAGGCGAGGGGCTTCTGAGGGGCAGGCCCTGGGTTCACAGCCAAAGGCAAACCACAGGCCTTTGCTGTCAGATTGCTGTGTTATCCCCCCCCCCATCGACCTGGGGTGGGGGGCGTGAAGGAGGCAGGGTCCAAGGTCTCCATCATTCTGACACAGGGCCAGGGTCCATCTACCCGGAGGCAGAGGACCGGACAAGCCGATCTCTGAGGGGGCCCCTCCCAGAGCCCTGAGCTCTCTCCAGAGCTTCAGTGATGGTTCTCTTTCCTGGTTTTCTGTGCGTCCAGTGGCTTCCCAGAGCCACATCTGGGACACTGAATATCGGGAGCCAAAGATCCCGTCCTGTGTTTTTAAGGGTGGTGTGCTGTCTATCTCTGGTCATATATTACATCTATTTTTTTACCTTCATATTCCAGGAGGTGGGAACAGAGAAGGTTAGCCTGAAGCCTGGTCTCTGGGCACAGCCATCGCCCAGCCTGGCCCCAGCCCGGGACACCAGGCTGCTCCAGCCAGTTCCCCCAATGCATCCCCCGCCCGCAGGGCCCACAGGAGCCTGAGGAACGGGAGTCTGGTGACAAAGGAATCGGGGTTTGTTTAGGGGATGCAAAGCAGAATTAAGGATATCCTGGAACTCAGTGTGAATGAACACCGAGTATGACCCCAAATCTGTACTCCGTAGCGGATAGTCACTGAGTATTACCGAGTGGCACCCAGGGGCCAAAGCGCCCCAGCACCAGCCCACACAGCCCTCCGATGTCTGTGTCTGTTCCAACCTCATCCAGCCTCAGGTTAACCTTAGCCCCACTGAGAGTGAGTTTACATCTCACCTTGACCTGGACATGAGATGCCCAGACATTCGCTTCAATGTCAGTGTTTCCAGGTGAGATGAGCATTTGAATCTGTAGACTGAGTAAAACAGATTACACCCCCCCAGTGTGGGTGGGCCTCCTCCAATCTGTTGAGGGACCGAATAGAACAAAGGGGTGCAGGGAGGAGGACTTCACTCCGCCTGGCTGCTGGCGTCCCGGCCCCCCGCACTGGGCCTTCCACACTCAGCTCCCTGGGTTCTCAGGTGTGGACCCCGGCTCTGCTGGGCCTCCAGCCCTTTGAGAGCAGGTCGGCTGGTCCCGAAATTCTCAGCCTCCATAATTATGTGAGCCAACTCCTGGTAATCTCTCCTATGTATTACATACATTGTTACATGTATATACAAGTATGCGTTAGTGTACAGTGTATAACATACCAGTGTGTATACACTAATATACTCCTCACCCCAATATATCGATCCAGGCACCTCAACAGCAGCCTGGGGAACATGCTGAGTCTCTGGGTCAGGTTCTCTCATAAGGGTTTGAAATCACAGTAACCAGAGATCCATGAGCCAACAATCTATTCCAATTTCAAAAGGAAGCAACCCTTTGAAGACAATGACCTCACGTATTGCATGGATTCCACTATAATTTATGGCCAAACCCACCCCATTCTTCCTTCTTCCTTTTGACTTTGGGGACTGGTATGCACCAGTCAACCCATCTCATAAGGCTGCACACACCGCCAAGGCTCAGAGACTGGGAGAAGGGGGTTTTACACGGACCCTCGGGGCTCACAGCCAGACAGCTGTGGCTCTGCGGGTGTGCAGAGCTGGGCCTTCAGACACTTCAGGAGAACACACACCTCTATGGTGTTGAAGTGACATCCCCAGTTGTTAAATGGAGTCCACCACGTCTGGTCTTTTCCATCAGCAAAGAGGGGGTTTGGTTATAATGAAGCCATGCGATGTGGCCATGTGCCAGATTCTGCCCCCTGGCAAACATCGGCTGCACTTGATCTGGGGTCCTGGGTTTCTGGATTATTAACGGTAATTTCAATTGCTGCTACTTTAGACTCTGGGTGTGGACTTTGCCTCTTTTTATTTCACATCGAAGGGTCATCCAGAGACAGTGAGGGGAAAAGAAGAGAAGGGATAAAACAACACCCTCGCCGAAAGTTCGAGCTCCTTCTCTTCCAGAAGTGCTCAGATGCATCTCGTGATACCCAAGGGGCCATGGAATGGCACAGCTTCCAGCGGAGAGGCTCAGAGGCAGGTAGATGGAGAGAGAGGAGCGGGGAGCAGAGGGAAGGCTTTCCAGGCTGGGCCACGACCCCCCAGTACCCCCCAGAGACCCCTCGGACATGACAGTACCTTGTTCTGAGAGGACTCCTCTTCCCCCAGCTGCCCATGAACAGTCGCTGACCCACTGAAAAAGGGTCCGCAGGTGACTCTAATCTATGTACTACTACACGCCGGGCGCCACCACGGGCATCAGTCCCCTCCCCTGAACGTGTAACTCAGTCAGTGTTGGGAAGGTGGGGGCAGGACCGTGCTTCCAAAGGCCTGCTGTGAACAGCAGAAGGTGTGGGTGATTTCATTCGCTGAGATGGCTTTGTCATATTTCTGCTGAACCAAAGGATAACAAAAAAACATTAATAATTCAGCACCCTGGCCAGCACCGCAAGCCTCAAGCCCTGCGGCCCCCAGCCTTGGGCTTCCCCTGGGTTTGGTGCTGAAAACATACTGGACCCGGTGCCTGTGGCCAGGAGGGGCCCGGAGACCAGGTCTGTGCCACTCCCCAAGGTCGGTCAGACCTGGTCCCACAGAAGGAGGGGTCCATACTGAGCGGAGACGGTGAATCCGCAGACCGGCCTGCAGTCGGGCCTCCCAGGCCCACCTGGGGCTCAGGTGGTGCGAGTCCCCAGACCAGAGCTTGCTTCTTGCTTTTGATGCTATTTTCCTCAGAGGCAGCCCTGAGTTCTCTTTGGACCCAAGGGGCCAGTCAGGATAACGCTCAAACAGAACTTTCCTTCTCTTCCAACGCTGGCCCAACAACACCTGCCTGGGGCCCAGGGGGCCCACGAGGTCCCAGTCTGCGACCTCGTGGCAGGGTAAGAGAAGGGATCAGCTCGGGGCCTCCCAGCCTCTGGCTGTAGCCCTCTTCAGAAGGTGTGAGCCCCTCCCCGCACGCCCTCTGTGCATTTTTCCTTTGCTGGTCCGTTTGTTTCCTCACTCAGCACAGACTCAGTCCAGCCCCGTGCACCAAGGTCGTGAACCAGCCAAGGCTCTGCCTTCCCAGGACCCTCGGTGTGACTTCTAAGAGTTCAGATGGCAGTGTTCAGGGTCACAGGCCATCTGCCTAGCGTCCCCACAGACGCCAAGGAGATGCCCCACCAGGCATCAGACCAGGGCACCCTTCCCTCTGACCTTGGACTGTCACCTGAAAACTCCAGGTGTTAATCATTGGCTCCCAAAGGACATGCTGAAGCAGATGCCGCCATCAGAATGTTCCCTGGTGAGCCCACCTTCAGGCAGCCCGCAGATGGCCTGGCATTCTGCACGGCCAGACTGCCCCTCCTCCCCTGCAGGCACGGGGCTGGATGGGTCTGCCCTCTGGGCCCAGGAGTTTGACACCCGCAAACTCACAGCTGAAATAAAACCACCGTGCAATCTCAGTGTGGCCAGGACAAACCTGAGTCCAGGCCAGGTGGCCCACAGGCCGGGTCGTTGTGTCTCAGGGTCTCTGAGCCTCCTGGGACCCTGGGTGTCCTGTGGGGGCCACAGGCACCTAGAAAACGCACGACCTGCCTCCCTCCCTCACTTGACCAGGGTGCTCAGCCTGCGTCTGCCAAGGGCCTCCTGTGTTCCAAGCCTGGAAATGGATGAGGCACAGTCTTGACCCCCAGCCCCACCATCCTGGGGGAGACGTCAGCATCGCCACTCCTCCAGGGGCACATGAGAAGGCTGGGCTCACACACAGCCCTGGGATTTCATTGTGCGCCACCTGCCTTCCACTCCTTGGGGCGTGCCCCAAGGTCTGGTCTCAGTCTCCAAGTTTGCTTTCTGACTCCACGTGGGAGTCTCAGACAGTCTCCGAATCCCCTTCAAGTTCTCGGTCTCACCGCCACCCCTGGGGAAACACTGGGGTGCAGAAAGGAGAAATGACCGGCTTAGACCCCAGGTGTACATGGCAGAGCGGCAGTGCGATCCTATCCCTCCTTCACAGCAACAATGGTGACACCTTTGACAAAATGAGGGAAAAAGGACAATCGTGCGGTCTGGACCCTGCCCTGGAAGGGTGGGCCCAGTGAGCCAGCTGTGAGCGGCCAATATACCGATGGTGGGCTTCCCAGACCCCTGCGCCCCTGTCGGTAGACAGGCAGGGATGGAGAGAACTGGGCCAACCCACATGGTTTTTCTCCATTGTCCCCTTGCCACAGCTTTGGCACTAAGTCACAGACTGAATCCCCACAGTGATAAGATGGGCGCCAAGCCTGCCTCGTGCCATTGGCCCCCCGCCAAAACCCGAAGCACCCGCCCTCCCCCTCTGTGGCTGAGAGGACGCCCGCCTCCAGCTGGCAGGGCCTGCGCCGGCAATGCTGAGTTGCCTCCTGTGTCTGCCTCTCACATCCGGGCCCAATGCTGCAGGGATTAACCTTGTCACTTGCGTGCGTTTCAGACATGGTGACTCCCTGTGTCTTCAAAGCCACAGCGATGTCCCCTGGGAGGCTATACAAAGGAACAGGAGCTTTGCTAGAGGACCACTGACTGATGGAGATGACATCGTTATCCGAGAGTGGCTTAGCAAACTTCATGAAGATGACCAGGGGAGGCAGGGAGCTCATCTGCCTGGTGTCCCAGAGCCTGACACGTCTCAGATGTGGGCCTTCTTCAGCCTCGGCGACATATCAGCCCTGTTTGCACTGGAAATCGGTTCGTGTGCGGATGCCCCAGCCCTGGTACGTGGAACCCGAAGAGATGCAGAGCCTGTCTAACCGTGCACACTGCCTCCACCCACGAAGCTGCCCCGCGTCCGAGCCAGACCCTCTGGAGGCCGAGACACGCTGCTCACAGGGCCAGGCACCCACTCCCTGCCCCCGACACAGCGGCTTTCTGCCTTCCCATCCCTGTCCACTTACCCCGAGCAGATTATGCAGCCAGGTTGATGAGCATGAAAAAACATCATCTATCCTGGGCTTTTCAAAAGCATTTTTTTTTCTAAATATGATTCAGCATGCTCTGATCCCCCACTGTATTACGTCAAATGTTCCATGCCAGCTCTTAAAAGGACACTGTCCGGCCTGCTGGTGGGGGCTCACTTCTTTGACTCTGTACTGTCAGATGATTCCCTGCTCAACCCGCAGTGGAAAATTCCACCTTCCAGAAGCTCTGAGAGATGCCCGAAGGGGCCCCTGGGAGAACGTAGCACAGAGCGACTGGGAAAGCGGAGTAGGGACACAGAAGGCCCTCCCAGGAAAGCACTGTCTTAGTGGAGTTTGAAGGGAAGAAGAGGGAGCCATGCCAGGTTCTAGAGGGAGAGCATTCCACTAGAGAAAGCAGTAGCTCTCCATCTCTCCTGCTGGGGATGTCATCAATCAAGCTGGGTCATGTTAGTGCCATCGTAGATGGTGTGACAGGAAGGCCAGCTCTTGCCATGACCAGAGAGGAGCGGGAAGACCTAAAAGGGGGGGCCCTGTGAGGAGAGGTCTGTCCTCTCTGCAGGAGGCACCAGGAGCCCTGGCAGCAGCGAGCTCCCTGTCTTCCTTGCTGTCACCTACCCCGACCCTAGCACGGAGTTTGGCCCGCACTGCACCAACAGAGCTAGTTGAATAAGAAAATGGATGAGAAGCAGGCGGAAAAGGGCGTAGAAGAATCCTGCTGGCTCGTCAGGTGGCCGCAGATGAACGATCCCTGGCGTGCGGGGATCACACTGTGCTTCCTGATAATGACTGTGAACTATGATTCAGTAAGCACTCACCATGCTCGGTCCGTTCGCTGAGCGCTGCGGTAATTGCCTCTTGTAATCCCCCCAAAACACCTTGAAAGAGGTGTTACGTATCTCCCCGTGGCACCCAAAGATACGACGTCCCGCAACACTGCGCCATCCACCCCACTCGCACGTGGAAGTAGACAGGGACGGGGATCACAGCGGTGACCTTCCCCAGCGGCCCTGCACCCCACTGTGCCCGTGACTCCGTCACACTGGTGAAGACATCTTCAGAGAACTGGCTTCTCTCGGCCTCTCGTGCTCCGAGTCCCGGGTTGCAGAGTCTATGGCTTTCCCCAGTTTTCTTGCACTGTGTTTATCCATTCATTTAAATACATTCACAGAGCTCCTGTTATGTGTCCGTCATTGGACTGGAAATATATCAGTAAACAAAACAGATAAAAGTTCTAGAACTGCCGGTCTCCCCCCCCACCAAAGAAGTTATCTTTGGCATATTGAACAAGGGTGCAGCAGAGGGACTGGCTGGCTGTCTTCTGGCCACCCCCTGTCCCCACACCCATGGCTCGGATCCCTAAAACGCAGGGGCACTACTTCACCCAGCAGGACGGGAAACGGCAGTGAGGAGGGCCGAGCCCACGATGAGACAAAGAGCGAAGTCTGCGCCGGGCCCAGGGCGGGCCTCTCTGAACACTGCGGGGAAGATGCCCCAGCCACCAGTCTCCTCCGGGGCCCAGCTTGGTGGCCACAGCGACTCTCAGAGCAAGCCCGGGCCCCACATGCTTGCACGCAATGCCAGGCTGACACATCTCTTGCTTTCCTCCGCCGCTCATCTGCAGGCCCAAGCCCCCTCCCAGGCCACCCCCCCATGGGGCCTTCTCTGCTGCTCCCACCTCTGCTTTGGAATGGAAGGGCCAGGAAGGGGGCAGAGGAAGGAAAGCGCCGTCTCCCTGGCAGACATCAGCTCCCTGGAGGGACTGAGCTGGGACGAGACGGCCAGTGGCCTTCTCTGTAGGCACCTCTCCATTCCCCGGGGAGAAGGCCCTCGGGGAGGCCAACTCAAGTCGATTGCTTCCCACAGAGTCGAGGCGCATGTGTGTCCTCACTGCCCCAGGCCTGTTTCCTGGACAGGGGACCTCACACCTTGCTCTGGGAGAGGAAAACACTGCCCCACCACCAGGTTTCTTCTATGAGAGTCCAGCTGCGCCAACACCCTTGGCCTTTAAACCTCAAACAACCCAAATACCCTGTGCCCAAACTCCCCACAGTCTGGAGCACCGAACCCCAACAGCCTGCCCTGACCACCCAGGAGCCGGGTGCACTTGGGTGAGTTCCGAGATCCTTCCTGGCCTCACTTCCCGGCCTGCGAAATGGGAATAACCACACCGACCTCATTCGAGTTTGTGTGAGCACATGCGTATCTGTTCACTCAGCCCCTGGTCCTTTGGAGGCATGAAATTCGAGGTTCTCCACACTGGGTACCCACTGAATCACCCAGGGAGCTCTTAAAAACGTGGGTGCCGAGTCCCAACAAGACCCGCGAAACTGCAGACCCTGGGGTGGGAACTGGGCATCGGAACTTCCTGAGACTCCCTGGGCGATCCTTAATTGCGGCTAGAAAAACAAGCATTTCGCTAGATTAATGGTGGCCATTATGGATTTTGCTGTTGCCGTTTTTTAATCTACGTGGTCCAGATGCAAATCCAAAGGTCCAAAGCCTCGGAGAGGAAGGACTCGCCCGTATCTGAAAACCTTTGTGTTTGTGACTCTCAGCCACACCCCCTCCTCCTTTTGAGGGAGTGAAAGGATCCTCGTAGCCCAGGGCACGGCATCTTAGGTAAAAGGCACCTAATCAAACATTTCAGGGATAATTGGCAAATTGGCTCTTCATGAGAGGGAAGTCATCTGAATTAAGCACGGTGAGTTAGTAGGGAGAGGGGCCCGGGGCTCAGGGGGGCTCCGGGCTGGTGTCGCATCTGCATAAACGAATCAAGCAGCAGGCTGCTTCCCACGCGGCCCTGTGTGGCTGTTCCGTGTCTGAGCAGCGGGGATGAAGGCGGTCGGAGAGGGGCGCCCTTGTGGCAAATGTGGATTCCAAAGCCATGGCTGCTTGATTAGGAGTAATGGGGGTACCCACCTTGGCACCCAAACACCCGCCAGTGGGAAAAGGCCGAGGGCATCCCAGGAAACAAAACAGCCTGCTGTTCCTATTGTGCTCAGTCTGGAATGAGCCGGTTGTTTTGTGACCTCCCCACTGGGCGGTGGGATTTACGACATCCCATGTCTTCAAAGGCGATCGTTTAGAAAAGGGAAGAAAATAAAAAAGGCACAACGATCTTTCCGCGTCCCCTTGCCTCTGAATTAGAGTCAGAGCTCTCATTATTGCATTAGCTGGTCTTGTTCCCTCCATAGGGGCTCGGTTCACGAGAGGGTGATTTAAGCTGCAATTAAAAGCCCCAATCACACAAATACATTTTCAGAAGATAATTGGGTGCATCGCGCCAGCTCGTTGGCCTGTTAGCCGGCTCTAATTGTTGGCCAGCAACTGGAGAACGAGTGCAAGTAAATAATTCATCTAAAGCCACATCCAGGAGAAAGAGGTGTTCCCACTGATCAAGGACTTCGCCCTCCGCCCTGAGTAGGGGCCTGGCCTTCGGTCAGGACCACAGATCCGTCACTGGCCTGGGAGACGAGCCAGCCCACAGGGAGGGCGGGCAGGGAGTTCCCACCGAGCCGCAGGCATTAGCACAGAAGCACCGAGAGAACGGCTTTCTAGCTCCCTCTTCTCCTTCCATGTTCTGCTTTTTTCTTTCTTTTTTTTAGCATGAAGCTGCCCCCCAAAATGAGGCACAAGGTCTTTACGTTTTCCTCTTTCTCCCCACTCTCCTCTTGTATACAGAAGCACATAGTGGGAGCTTGAACTAAAGAATACCTTGTCATTATTTTTTTCGAGAGGGATGACAGACCATCGACCCATAGAATAGATTTCCTCTGCTGGTTACAAGTTCCCTGTCGCCAGGAGACAAGTTGGGCGGGGCCTTGGGCGGCAGAGAACTGTCAGGTGCTGGATGAGGGGGTCGTAATACATCAGAGGAGGGTGGCTGATCTTTACCACACGTCCAGCAAACTGCAACCTCCCCCCTCTCCGCCTGCAGAGACTGGGCGGTCGATCCTATTAGTGTTCGAACATGCTCCCTCACCTCCCTCTCCACGGGAAGAGCAAGCGTACCTGTCTGAGCCACGCACTTGACTTTGGCCCCTAGAACGTCGGGCAGGGCACACCACAGCTGAGCAGAAGCTTCAAACCGTTTGCACAGATCAGCTCGATTTCCTGCTCTTCCTGGTGCCTCAGACCCGGCCTTACACACGTAGGAGCCGTCCCTGCATCCTGGGTGAGAAGGTGCAAGGAGGGGACCCAGCAGAGCCCAGCAGGGCTGCAGCGGCTGCATTCACAAGACTGGGAAGTGCTAAGTCTGCTCCTGGGCAGTAGGAGAGGAAGGGGCAATGCTCCCCGGGGGGTGCAGCTGGAATTGGGTTGAATAGAATTACTGCCCATTTCTTAGCACCACGAAACTAGAAAAGAGGGCCCCGCCGTGTAGGAAACCCAGCCTGGGACAGAGGCACCAGGTCCCGCGGCGTCCCTGGAGCTTAGGCCCAGCCCCGCTAAAAGCAGGTCCTCCTCCAGCTGCCTCCGTGATGGGAGCCGAGTCCATCTTTGCTCAGGTCTCTCTGCATTGGGTGCCTGCCATTGAGCCCAAGAGGATTTCCACTCAGATTCCAAGACGGTTGGAGAGAACCTTCTCCGTGTGCCCTTCAAGAGTCAGCGGAGCCCTGAGGTCAGCAGCAGGGATGCCCAAGGACCCGCAAGCTTACGAAGGCTTAGGCCGGGCTCTGCCTTGTGGTTATGTGCTGAGCCGCAATCTCCAGAATGGATCCCAGAAGCCTGGGCGGGAGGGAAATTCCAAGGGCAGCTGGGCATTTCCCCTGGAGCCCCAGAGCGGCCACCGGGAGCCTTGTCCCCGCCCACCCACGCCCGCACCATCAATCACCTCAGCCACACACAAGACTCAGCCAGGCCCGAGCTGGGCTTTTATTCCCCACCACATCAATGACAATTGGATTTAGATGAATAATTTCCTCACCCACAGCCATTTCCTCCCGATATCAGTCAGAAACTAAATAATACAAACTGACTAAAATATCGTTGCAGAATCAATAAAAACATCCTCAACAGATAATTACAGCATTAATGCACTTATTCTCCGGTCGGTGCATCAATCATCGTTAATGGGGAGAAGTTGAAATGATTTTAATTAAAGGCACTTGGGCTCCGTCGCCCTGAGTCATGGGCTGCTGAAGCAGAGAGCTGGGAGAGCTAAGAAGCCAGGGGTGCCCACGCCCAGGGCTTGCCGGCACCTCGGGGGCCTGGCCAGGTGCTTCGGGGACCGCTGCAGGAGGTGGCGGGGAGAGAGAGACATGCCAGAGTCCCCAGACTTCCAGTCTCATTTTGAACAGAACATCCCGAGTGTGAATTTATTTTTAAATGGCTCAGGCAGCAACAGGAACAAGAAGAGGACAAAGGAGGGAACAAACGAAATAACAGAGGAAGGAGAGGCTGCATTTCAAAGCCGCCGATCGGATCCAACCTCCTTGGTTTTATGTTGGGGAAACTGAGGCTGGAAACGTGGGGAGAGACTGGCCCGACGTCACCTGCGCACTCTGCAGCAGAGCCTGCGCCGGAAACCCAGGCAGGGCGACTCCCACGCTGATGTCTTTCCTGTTGCACTGGTTTCCACATCTTAGATTTCGGACACAAAGAATTGACTTTGTGGTGGCAAGGAGCATTTGGGGCAGGCTGCCCCCCCAAACAGCACTCATGCCATGCCTCATTCCCAGCCGGAGTCCACGCCCAGCCGTTCTCGGTGCGGACAGCTGTGGCCTGCACTGGTGACCGATGCCACCATCAGCCGTACTTCATTCCTGGGTACGCCACGTACGGTGCGTGAAGCGCTGTTCCGGACACTCAGATAAATAGGGAAATTCGGGGCAGTGGCCACACCCGAGAGGCCTGCAAAGGAAGGTCAAGCCAGCAGAACAGCCATCCCCGTGTGGGGCTCGGTTGGTGAGTCTCCCCCGTGAGCTCTGGGAGGCAGGGACGGCGTCTGTCACCTACCGCGTGTTTCCGAAGCCTTGCGTGACACTCGACACATGCTAGAGACTCGATAACTATGTGTCAGACACCCTAAAATAGCAATAATAAAAGTTAACACTTATACCATGTACCACATGCTATGGAAACCTAATGTAGTAAAGTATTCAGTCTTTACCACGACCTAGGAATGAGGCTGTTCACAGAGATTATGTCATGAATCCCATTTTTCAGCCAAGGCACAGAGGGGTTAAAGGTACTGCCCAACGTCACAGCCAGTGAAGGATGGAGCTGGCATTTGATTCTAAGCCACTTCCAAAGGCTTCACCCTTAACTCCATTCTTAATCTCCCCAAGATGTCCCGAGAGTTCAGAGGAGCAAGGGACGACTTCTGGAAGGAGAATAAGGCGGTGCAAATGAGTCTATGCCTTAGCAAATGGGTAGAATCTGGGTTTAAGGAGGTGAAGTGGGACATGTCCAGGGAAGGGGACAGAGTGAGGGGAGGCCACAGACACACAGGGAAGGCAAGTTCAATGGGACCGGAGGATGTTCTCTATAAAGGAAGCATAAGGAAACGTGACCAAAGAGAAGGGCCGGGTACGAGAAGGCCCTCATGGGCCACGGAAAAGGGCCTGATTAGAGCTCAGTTCAGGCAGGCTTCCTGTCAGGCCTACCTGGAAGGTCAGAGGAAGGGATGGGGCGGCCGAGGAAGACAAGGCCAAGTCCAGGCCTCTGCGACAGATAGACCAAAGCTGGATGCAGGACCCAGATCCCGGACATTGTAGGAGAACTGGTGTCATTACTTGGGCATAAAGCCTGGTCAGTTTTTCCACGGCTGACCTGGCCCAGCACCCTTGGCTTACACGTGACCCTGGATGCGCCTGTAGTAACACCGCATCTGTGGCCTGCATCTCCGTCCCCTGCAGAAACAGAGTGCCCCTGCTGCCACCGTAAACTCAGAGGCTGACTCTGTTGACGACAGTACCTCTGGCCCCGAGAGACCCACATTTTTCAGGGGCAGGAGTCAACAGGCACGAAGCCCCCTGGAGCCTGTAGAAGCCTCCTCAACCGAAAGTCCTTCGATGCTGCGAACTCCTGGACGCTCTTGGAGAAAGCGTGCAGCCTTGGTGTCAGCAGACGCACCGAAGCCACAGAGACCTTAAAGAACCTTGGACTTGGTGCAAAAGCGTCGTTGGCCATCAGTCCCAAAGCACTGGCAGCTGTGCCCGCTCCTTTGGAGACCAAGAATCCACGCCTCTGGTCAGCAGTCTGGATCACCGTGCTGACTCCATCCTCCTTGACTTGGGGAGACTGCACCCAGAAACGCCAAGGGGCAGGCAAGTGATGGGGCCGACTCCAGCCAGCGCAGTACAGGGACAATGTTCAAGGGGCGCACGGGGACGGAACGAGACCCCTGTGAGGTGACTCTGAGGTTGCTGGCTATCGGGTGAAAGGGAGAGAACCATGAAGTTAAGGGAGAGGAGCTTCCATTGGCTGCCCCCTGTGAAGCCCTGGGTTCTCCTGCCCACGAAGGTGTGGGTTCCTCCTCCTCCTCATGCTGCGACCTCACAGCTCCTTCCGTCCAGAGGTGGGGTACGTCTCTTCGCCCCGTAACTCTGGGCTGGCCTTGTGACCAAGGCTGGGCCCAGGGCAAGACATACGAGGGGTCGAGAGCTCAAAATTTCAGGAAGCAGACTCCTTCAGCATCATGCACGTGAGGGGCCAACCCCTGAGAGTGAGGACCTCTTAAGATTTGTGCCCTGGGTGCCTTCCTGCTTGAGACTTGCTTTGGCCAATGGAGTGTGGCCAACAGGTCCTTATGTCCCTTCTGGGCCTCAACTTGGAACCTGCCACTGCCAATAGAGCAAGCCAGGGCTCACCTGCTGGAGGACAAGGGGCTCCACAGTCCCAGCTGAGGTCATCCTGGGCCAGCCAGCCCCCCGCTGACCCACCAGCTGACCCCTGATATACGAGCAAGCCCAGAAGAGAGCGGTCAAGGGCAGCTCAGCGGAGCTGCCGTGGACCTGCAGACCCATGAGAAGTAATACGGGGCCCTTACTTGAAGGCGTTTTGGGGTTGTTTGCTATTCGGCAATAGACTACTCACACCCCGTCCTGGCCTTTCGTCTCACTACGTCATAGGTGTGTTCCTCTCCTAGTTTTCTTGTTAAAAGTTAATATGACTCTGCATTCGGGGTGTGTATCAGGACAGGGTTAGAAGAGACTTGAGTTTCCAGGACGTAAAGTGAAGCGAGTTCTCCTGCTTCTAACTCTGCCAGTAACCTTGAACAAGTCTCCTTCCATCTCTGGGACTGGAGACCCTCATCCTAAAGACGAGCGGCCCACTCCAGAGCGAAGGCAACACCAGTTTCTCGGGGGCGGCTGCCCAGCGAGCAGAGTGGAAGGGTTCCAAGCTCAGCAGGAAGGAGGCTGTTCAGGATTAGGGACACTGCTGTGCTCGAGGAGGAGAGGGGACAGGGAGGGGAGACAGGGGAGCGGATCCCACACCCCCAGTTGGCATGGCTAGCCAGACCCACCCAAGGACCCTTCGGCAGCCCAATCTCTCACGCTCCCTGCCGAGTGCGGCTCCTCCCACGGGGCCTGTCAAGCTCGGAAGGCCTCTTGCCACCGTGGAGAGCTCTGCCTTCATTGCTCACCCTGTGCCCTTCGGCCCAAACCCAGCAGCCTGTGGGCAACAGGAGGATGGGCAGGCCCGGGGCAGGCCCGTGGTGCAGGGTCAAGGCGGTGGCCAGTGGACGGAGTTTCACCCAGTGGGACTCTCCCCCCACGGCCGGCCTGGCAGAGTGGCCTTCAGAAGGTGCAGTGATAAGGGAAAAAAACAAAAACAAAAAACCCTCTAATGGCTATGCATTCAAATTAGGCAGGGCGCTCACTTTTACTGTCCTTACAGAAATCTACCCTCAAGAAGGCCTTTCCAGAGGCACAGAACATTCACGTTAATAAAGTCAAAGACCCCTGGGGAGGGTCCCCTGGGGAACTGACATCCTCACAGCAGCTTGGACCACCGCCCTGCCCCCCACCCCACCCCCTCCCCACCCGCCTAGCCAGAAGGTGAATTTCCACTTGAACAAAACCCAAGGCTTTAGTCCCGAGTCCTGGCTGTCCTCCTTCAGAGGACAGAGCTGGGGGAGGTTAAAAATAGTTCTTCGCATATGGAAATCACTTCACAGCTTACAAATTGCATTCACGACTTTAGTTTCATTCGATCCTCAAGACAGACCTCCGAGGAGAAGACTGAGGTCCAGGCAGGTAGGGTGACAAGTCTCCGGGCAAGCGGGCAGCCGGAGGAGGAGGTGGCACCAGGACACGGATCCTCTCATTGGGATGCTGACCTCTCTGCCACAGCGCACACAGCGTTTCTTGTCCATCACCGCCCACCGTGGCCACGTGACCACGCCCAGCCACGCCCCGTCCCCGCCCACCCCGCCTCCTGCTGGACAGCGTGGGCCCATTGCTTAGCTTCCCTCCACAGCGCCGCCCGCACCGGCAGGTTTCTGTAAGGACCCCCTGCAGCCGTGCGTACGCGAGTGAACTAACGAGCTGAGTGCGCTCAGCGCAGTGCCCGTTGCCGCGTGACGTCCACGGACGCCAGTCACGGTGGAGAGCGAGTAGGGACCACACGGTGGTAACAAGACTGTCTACGGGCCAAGCCAAACGAGCGGGCAAACCCGGTCCCACCGGGGTCCCGAGCATCAATTCCCGGCATCTAGCTGCTCTCTAAAGGTCCTTCCGATGGTGGGGGGGGACCAGAGCGCACCCCGCAAACATCCCCACACCCCATTCGTCAGCCTATCAAGGGCTCCACCCAGTGCTGCATTTGTCAGGCACCAGGCACAGCAAATGCATCGGGGGAGCAGGACTGGGTCGTATACGATCAGGTGTGTGATTAGTCATGCTAATGACATTTATTATACTACAAGTAGAACTAATTTGTGATAATTTAATCATCAACAAACAACTGCGCAGGAAAGGAGAAGCCAGGTTGTTGGATTTTCAAATACGGGCTCTTGACTAACAGGTCCAGCGTGACCCTGAACTTGAGTAATTCTGCGGGAACGATGACCAACAAGTGTGTGGCGACCGGAGTTTACAGAGGACCTGCGTGTGTGGAATCTCACTGGACCCCTGGACAGCCTCGCGTGGAACGCCCTGCGGAACTGGATTCAGGATGACGGCCTGAGGTGGGAGGTGAGAAGGGGCACCAGGAAGGTCACACCGCTGTCTTCTGCTCCCAGAGCTTATCCCCATCTTTCTGAATCAGAAGTGCCCATTCCAAGGGGCGTGCAGGAGCACCTGCGAGCCTTCCAAAGAAATAAATATAAATCCCTGGCCCCAGCACATTTCTATTATGATGCCACACTGCGGGGGTGAAAGATGGGACTCATTCAGAAATACGCTCGCAGTTGAAAACCACATACGGCAGGAAGTAAAGAGGGAGACAGCCCAGCAAGGTGGGAGGGTGTGGGCTGGACACTTCTCCACCCGTATTTGAACTTGACTCCATCCTCTCCCCAGCTGTGGGTCCTGGGGCAAGTTACTTAATCCCTCTGGGCCTCAGTCTCCTCCCTAGCAAACAGAGATAACAGTATGTCCTGTAACTGATGAGAAACTAAGAAAATGGAAATGGAGAGCAGACATGGAAACTATGAGAGAGAAAGTCCTCGAACAGGGTAACTCAACGTTGGTCCCCTGGGGAGCCTGGGGCTGGAGCCCTTGGAAATGGGTGTGCAGGGACAGGAGAGACCGGACTTGGTTACCCAGAGCTGTTGTTCTCTGCATCAAAACCTACTGTAAATTTTTAAGGTTTTAGTGCTTATGGAGCAAAAACTAAAACACAAAACAACCTGCTCCCGGAGAACAGAGCGCTCACCTTCTCCTGCCAAAAGATCAGCCCCAGAGCACCCAGGGGGTGCTCTTAACACCCAATTACTGTGGCAGCTGCCCTGCCACCAGACTGCCCTGGGGGCACGGCGTCCTTCCCTCTGCCCCCACTGCCTGCCGGGAGAGGTCCTGTACTGAGTTCCCTCGTGCTATTGGACAAAAGCAAAAGGGTCAAATAAAAGTCATTCTCCTCTGCTCGGGAGTCCCAGGCAGGGGAGACCGATGACCCTCCTGCAGATGAGACGGACGCATTCAAGATATTCCAGCCTCTGGTTCCCTGAGGCTCCAGACAGGTCTTTTGATGGGTCCCAAACCTTGACCTAACTCTCTGAGGCTCCTGCTGGCCCTGTCCTGGATTGTCCCTCCCTGGCTGCTGACCCAGACATTCACGTTGGTGACAGTCGGGGCGGCAGTGACACGACAAAGGCTCGTGGCCAGAAGACCTGGGCAGCAATGGACGCTGCAGCGTTAGCCGAGGGGCTTCTCCCCCTTTTCCAGCCAATCAGTTCTGACCTCTCAAATCAGTTCTCAGGCATCCAGGCCCCAGACAGGACCAGCACCCTGGACAGAGGAGGGGCTCTGAGAACGTCCAAACGCCCCGGAGTCCCTCCGTGACTCAGCTCGGTGCTGCCCTCAAGTCTCAGGCCACAGGCAGCCTCAGTACCGAACTTCAGGTGCTCTCGTTGGCTGGGGAGGAAAAAACCTGGCTTCGGCCAGTCTTGGGAACGTTCCAACTGTCAGAGCGGGAAGTTAATGAGCTGGTGATGGAGAGGAAAGTGCCCCTCTTTTTTAACTTAGACTTCATCCTCACTGCCTAATTGCACCCAGCTGTTCCACTCCCTCCCAAGCTGCTTTCAGCTCTCTGAGGTGAGGCGAGGCCCCGGCTGCCTGGCCCAGAGGGCAGGGGGAGGGAAGGCCACTTAATGGTCAGATTAGATCCAAAACTCAATGCAGAGAAACCCATGTTACTCAGCTCTGGCCCACAGAGGCGGGCCCACACCCCAGGAGGTCCAAACGCAATGAATGCAGGCTATGCCTGGCTCAGAGGCGCTTGGTGTAGTTGAAGGTAATACCCAATTATGTAATTCTGAGCAGTTACAAACTTTTATGTCAGAAGATTTCACCTAAAAAATCTCGATTTCCAATGTCTTACCGCAGTGAAGCTTTAACCACACTAGGCCTATGTTCTGGGGGCATCACATTAGTGAGCCTGGGGTAGCAGCTGCCCCATGAAGGTGTGCAGGCTCAGCGCACCGCACTCCCCACCACTCCCTACTGCCTGGACACTGGGCCCTTTGCATCTGTAACCCTGACGACTGTTTCCTGACCTGGGTTTTGGTATTTTTCATCTGTACAAAGACAGTGTTAGCCAGAATGGGCGCTATGGGGGTCAGGAGGCCAGAGCTGACGCCCCAGCCCACAGAAAGGCCAGGGCCAGAGAAGCAGGCTGCTGGCTCTGCAGGCACTTGGGGACATGCACATGCCCGCCTCTCCGGGGCAACAGCCATCCTCCAATCCCTCCACCACTGACCACTGACCCCCCTCGCCATCCGCCAGCCCCAGCCTGGGGAGCCCGAGGCAGGGACGCGTCACCGACCTCAGAGGGTCTGTGATTTCCACAGGTTCCACCCTCTCTACCCAGGGGGCTCCGTCTCAGACCTCTCCCACGGCCAGATTGAATAAAGGACAGTGGGAAGAATTCTGGCTCAACAGAGAAGAGGCTCGAGATGGGCTGGTGGGTGCTTGCCCGACTCTGTACGGTGAGAACAGTCAGTGGGGACGAGGGACACCCCTGCCCCCTCTAATTTCACATGCAGGAGCCATTTCAGCCACGCCGCTCAGCCAGCCCGCAGAGCAGCCCGACGTTGTGAGATTACCAAGGCGAGTTTGTTACGAAGCTGCTTCCTCTTTGTCTGTCCTTGCGCCAACAGCAGCAGAAGGGACACTAATTAGAGGGTGAATTATTAGCTTCCCATGGTGCACTGCCGGGACATTAAAAATGAGGGGCTTTGCTGCCTGCCTTTTAGATGGTTTGTCTTGGTTTAATATATTCTTGTTTCGAGGTGAGCAGCAGGGGACAGTTTTTATGATTATAATTGTTGCATAATTACTGGCCTAAGGTTGCCTATTGTTAAATAAAAATGCTGAGATACTAATGTTTTATTGAACAGTACAAGGAGATAAAACTGTAATATCTTTTCCTGAGCAATCGAAGCTGCTCGTTTGCAGCCTGGTGACGACCCGAAGTTCTTACGGAAGACGCAGATGGATCTGCCCGGACAGGGTGTCAGATGTGAAATACCTGCTTGGGGAGGAGAGGAAGGAGCAGAGAAGGGAAAGGGGAGCCGAGGAGGTCTTGGGCCCGCCCTGACGATCTCTGCGTGGGGCAGGGGCAGGCTGGGACCCGGGTCCGCCCAGGAGCCCGTATGCGCACTGCAGCGGGGTGGACTCGCAGCCAGCGGGCTCCTGGGCAGCAGAAACCACAAACAGCCTGTCCCATGGAGGACGCCCATTCCGGCAAGAGAACCCAAAGGGAAACTGGGTCAGAGATACAAAGAGCTGCAGACACCACCAGCAGGCCCATGGGGTCCATCATTTCTCTGTGGGAACTCTTTAAAATAGATGAAAATACCTGCAAACGTGTATCCACAAAGACGCATGCACCCCCATGTTCGTGGCTGCATCATTCCCGGATCACCCCAGTCACTGAAACAACCGAAGTGGCCTTCACTGGACGACTGGATAAAGATCGGCCCGTGTACACACTGGAACTCTACTCAGCCAGAAGAAAAGGTGAAATACTGCCATTTGCGACCACCAAATGGACGGACCTTGAGGATATTATGCTAAAGGAAATAAACAGTCACGAACAGTATGATTTTGCTCCTATTGTGAGATTTGAAACTGCAGCTCAAAGACACAAACAGCATTACTCTGGTGACCCGACGAGGGGGGACAGTAAAAGGTAAAGGGGTCAAGTACACAGCGACGGAAGGAAACTTGACTTTGAGTGGTGAGCATGCAGATGACGTGTCGTAGGACTGCACACTAAAAACCTATATAATTTTATTAACCAGTGTCACCCAATCAATTTAATCTAAAAAGAGAAAAAAAAAGTGAAAAGGTCCCACCGAATGAAAAAAATGTTTTAAAATCCTATATCTGAAAAGGAATTTGTCTCTAGACTATAGAAAGAACTATCACAACTTAATAAAAAAAAGACAACCCAATTAAAAATGGGCAAAGAATCTGAATAGACGCTTCTATAAAGAAAATATGCAAATGGACAACAGGCACATGAAAGATACTTGACATCATTGGCCATCGGAGAAATGCAAATTAAAACTGCAATGAGACAGCACCCCACACCCACGAGAACAGCAGCCACCATCAAAAAGATGGGAAGTACCGAGTGCGGGTAAGGATGCCAAGAGACCGGAGCTTTCTTCCCCACGGGTGGGGCTGTGAGATGGGCTGGTTGGGCTGCAGAACCTTCCGGCAGCTCTGCAGAAGGTGAGACACAGAGTTCCCATGGCCCCCAGCAGTTCCTCTCCCAGACGGTGACCCCGGCAAAGTGAAGGCTTGGCCACACCAGCACTGGTCCACAAAGGGTCGCAGCAGCAGTATTTTTTTTCATAGCCAAAAAGTGGAAGCAGTCCCAATGTCCATTCACTAATGCTATGAATAGTAAAACGTGGGCGAGTCATACGATGGGAAATTATTTGACAATAAAAAGGAATAAAATATTAATACATGCTGCAATGTTGGTACATTTTGAAAACATGCTGCTAAGTCAAAAGAGCCAGGCAGAAAAAAGCCACATACGGTGCGATTCCATTTACATGAAATATGTAGAAGAGGCAACTCCATGGAGACGGAAACTGGATTAGGAGTTGCCTAGGGCTGTGGGAAGCAGGAGGAACACAGGCAATGACCGCTAACAGGGGGGTGAAAAGGCACTAAAGTCGATTGTGGGGACGGGCGCACGACTCTGGGAATGTACTGAAACCAGTGCCCTGTGTGCTTTAAATGGGCGAACTGTGTACTGTGTGAGTCAGAGCTCAGCCAAGCTGTCATTTTGACATTTTATTAAGCACCTGTGATATACAAAAGCACTTATTTTATAGGTAGAGAAGCCCATGAAGTTGCTGAGCATTTCACAGGATGTGGCTTATACACAAACCCAAGCCCTCGGTGACCTGTCTCCACTGTTGGCTCTAGCTCACCCAACAGGTCTCAGACCCGCCCGCCCTGTCTGTCTCCGTAGCACAGTTCCGGCAGCCTGGTTGCTGGGGATGGCCCCACCCCACCCCACCCCAGTATCTTGTTCCCCTGCCCCCAGTCTCCCCACCACAACCAGAGGGATCTCAGTGAAGCGCACACACCACCATGTCAACACTTTTTTCAGTGACTGGCTGTCGCCCCAAAGAAAAGCCCACAGCCCTCCCCACGATCCGTCCACGCAACCTGCTTCTCCAGTCTGTCTGTCTGCCCAGCTGTCCCACCTTCCCCAGGTGTCTCCCGCCTTCTCCCTCACTTCCCAGCACACTCAGCCATGCTGTCCTGGTTTTATTTTGTTCAAACACTACAGCCCTTCCCCCGCCGAGGCCTTGGCCACACCCTCCTCCCTCCTTGAAGCACTCTCGCTACCCCGCCTCCTAATTACCCTCTCTTCTCAGTTAAAAAAGAATGAAACACTTCCCTGGGGGAAGCCTTCTTCGGTCCCCGCCGCCCCAGATTGCCTCACTGCACAATCTCACGATGCCTGGAACGTTCTTGGAATCACATTTGCTCCTCACTCACTACTGTATGGCATCACCTCCCTACTATACACCGAAAGCTTCATGGGAGCAGGGTTCTATCCCTCCTGTACGTCTGTTTTATCCGCAAAACCCAACACGATGCCCTTATGGAGGAAGGAAGAACAAACGTTTGCTGACTGAGTGAATGATGTTTGCATGCATGAAGAGACAGAGAGGGGCATGATGGGTACGATGTGAGCAGGGCCCACGGGGAACACCGCCATTGCATAAATGGGGACTCTCCCCATTGGGTGGACACGTGGGAAGGCCCCCTAAAGCAGAAAGGACTTGGAAACCCAGCTCAGAAGCACAGACGTGGATGGACCCTGCGTTCCAAATTCCTGCTTCTGGAGCTGGACCCTGAGGGTCACTCTGGAAAACCGTTTCTCCCCAGCCCCCACCATCACTCCAGAACAGGATCTGTCGGAATGAAACTGAACTTCTCGGCGTGGTGTTTGAAACGGGGTCTCCGGGCTGCAGCTCACAGAAGTCAGCCCAGGAGCTGCACACCGCGTGGGTTCCACGCCTCCCTTGAAACCCCCTCGGAAGGAGGCAGAGGCGTGGGCTCGTTCTCAGCCCGTCCGATCACCCCGCTTCCTCCCATTTGGGGACCTGTCGCCGCTTCCTCATCTAGGTGTTAGAGGAAGTGGTTGGCTTGTGCGTAGGATTCGAGTTGAATGAAACACACACACACATACACACACGCATCTTCCCTCGAGTCCCATTCGGCACAGAAAGCTCACACCGACCGTGAGGGGCACGTGACCGAGAAGGGACACCGCGACCGCCTCTCTGGTGACACGCCCTTTTGAGGCCTCCGGATGGACAGGCTGGCTGACCCCAGCCCCAGCTAACTCTGGTCCCCCCCCCCCCGACTCCCCAGGCGCGCCAACGAACTCGTGCAAGTCACTCCACATGAGTCAAGAAGCTGAGTCCACCGCATGGAACATGCAACCTAAATACACCGTATTTCAGGGGCTATAAGCCCATTTCCCCCCTCAAATTTGGGAGGAATAATAGTTGTTAATGCTGCTGTCGAGATCTGTTGACATTTACATTGGTGAAATATTGTTATTTATGTCATTAAATATTTTACCGCATTTTTTTTTTGCTTCAAAATTTTTGTTCTTATTTTCCTCCTCGAAAACCTAGGCGTGTCTTATGGTCCAAAAAACACTGTAAGCTGTGTTTCCGTGTAATCTGGGTTTGTAACAACTGACATTAAAAAAAAAACCCACCCAGCCAGCAGCCACGTGGAAATTCCCGAAAAGAATGTCAACTTCTACTGGAGGCCATTAACACTGGTCGAATTCATAACCCGAAAGCAGTCTTTCCTGAAACCCCCTCCTCCGCATCCACGACCTCTCACACCCGTGACCACTTCCCTGGATTGGCTCTCGTGCAAAATGCTCGACCGCCCCCTCCACAGCCCCCACGGGCAGCCCCTCTCTCTCGCTCCCGTCCTCCCTCCCTCCCTCCCATCCACACCGAGTCTCTGATCCCCTTCCCTTCACACCCCTCCTCAGTCTCTTCCCACTACAGAGATGACCAGGGCGTGGCGGGTGACCCAAACCTGACACGCACATGTGTGTACGTGTGCATGTGTGTTCCCCGCAACATGTTGTAAAAATATTTATTTGAGTCCGTTGTCATCTGTGTCGGAGGTTGACAGATGAAAACCCTGCACCTCCGGCTTCCCTGGAAAACTCCAGAGACATGGCCATCAGGCCCGCGCTCCCCCTGGGAAGCAGGTGACACTGTCCTCCTCCTTTGGGAGGAGACTGCGGTCCCCATTTCCCATGTGCCCCGGCTGGCCCACCTCAGGGCCGGGCTCCTGAGGAGGCGCCCCCTCACTCTGTCCACAGCTCCTACTCCACCTCCCAGATCGAAACCCAGGCTCTTCTTTAGCAGTGGACCGAGCGTGAGCCACAGGCAAGGAGCAAGCGAGGTCCAGCCCCCATCCCACCACCACGCCCAGTCCCGGCTTCCTACAGAGGGGAGGACAGTGGTCGGCATCTCTCTGCATCCCTGCAAGACCCTGCACTGGGCCCAGAGCAGACACTGCACACCCATCGTCACAGGACAGTCAGGGCAACGGCCACAGCTACTTCTCCCGTGAAGATGAAAGCATCTCGGTGCAGCCTTGCTCATCCTCTCCACAGACAGACTGTCCCCAGGCCCAGGCGAGGCTGAGATGCGAGTCAGGGAGCAGCTGGACAGACGTGGTGGGGAGGGGGGCCAGGAGGCAGGAAGGCCCCTGCACGGCCCCCAGCCCGAGCCCGAGTGGGCCCTGAGCAGTCTGGCTCGGTGGCCAGATGGCAACACCTTCCCCACCCCTCGGTCCAGGCAGGTTGTGAACAGGCACCGCTGAGTGGGGTCCCCGTCAGCCTGGCCCCAAGGCCCAAAGCTGCCTCTTCCAGCAAGTGACAACTTTTTAATTTCCAGCCTTTGGGTCCTTGGAGACAGAGGTGGAGACAGAGGTGAGGATGGCATATGGATCTTGCAAAACCAGAGAGACCAGGGCAGGGAGCAACCTTGAGAGGTCGTCTCTCCACCGCCCGGCCAGATTCCCTCTCCCTGGCCCGGGCCCACCTCTTCCAGGAAGCCTTCCTGGACTCCCCCATCCTGAGGCTCTCTCTCTGCCCTCCAGACACCCCTTGTACCATTCACAACATACCCAGGTGAGGCACGCATCCTTGAAAGCAGTCACTGGTTGAACTTGGAGCCAGACAAATACACTTGAGTCTTGGCTTTGATCCTCACAGTGGGTGCGTGACCTCGGAAAGACCGCCTGGCCTCTCTGACCCTCAGTTCCCTAAAACGGAGGTCAATCCCTTCCCTGATGATGCTGAGCATTACTGAGAGGGTTGAAGGAGGCCATAAGAGCAGGCGTCCTTAGCAAAGTCAATAAGAAGAAGGACAGCAGGCTCTCTCCACCTTCCCTGCTTGATAGAGTCTTGAGAGCAGGTGCTCGCTGCGGCCTCCCAGGAAGCTCTGGGGTTCCTGAAAGACAAGGATTCTTGTCTCCTAGCAACAGGCCCAGACTCACTCCACAGAAGGTGCTCAGTGAGGGCTGTGTCCCCAGGGACCCAGGGCTGTGACTCGGGCCTGACCTCGGAGCCCATGAGAGTCTCAGAGACCGGTCCATGTCTAGGTAAACATCTTAGGGAATTTTATGCGAGTGGCCACTTCAGTTTGCTCTACTTTGGTCCATCCTGGGGGACTGGGTGTTTGGGGGGAGTGCTCTGGAAGCAGAGATGCTGAGTACAGGGGCGGAGGAAAGCGGGGTAGGCCGCTGGGTTCACGGGCAAGCTTGGCAGCCCTGAGATCCACACTGAACACAGGAAGGTGGGTCTCTGGGGTGGGGGCTGCAGGCCAGGAGCAGAAGGGGCTTTGCTGCCGGGTGAAGAGCCCTGGCTCAGTGGGGCCCTCGGCTGAGCACCTCAGGAACGGCTCAGAGCAGCAGACACAAGAAAAGGCCACTGCCCCCTCCTCTGATTCAAGCGCCACTGCCAGGACCTGGAGGCAGTCTGAGGTCAGGCAGGGATGGTTGAACAAGCCCCTGCAAAGCCCACCTGTCTACCTGGCCCACGACAAGATCTGGGTGTCAGGGGACATCTGACAAGCACTTGCCAACCAGCAACCCGGGCCTCATACCCCTCTTGCACTGCAGGTCCCAGACGGCACAGACCTGTCTGCCTGAGCAGGGGGAAAGCCACCAGGCTGACTGCTACAGAAATGCAACTTCTCCCCCAGTGGGGAGGAGGGAAATGAGTTAAGTTCCGAACGCAAAGTCGGGGGTTCCGGTGCAGTGGATGAGAGGACGCAGGTTCCAGAGGAGGACGCTTCTGACCCTCACCTTGGACTTGCACTCCCAGACCCCAGCCTGGGCCGGCTCTCCAGTCTGTGGCCTCCGTGACCGGCAGGCCCTGGGCTATGAGGAAGGTGTGGGGTGACTCTAAAGGACTCATCAGTGTCCCTCACCCTGCGGAGGCGGCCCAGTTACCCCTCGGCCCACATGCTGAACAATTGAGTCCTCACAGTAACCTGGAGAGGGGGCAGGAGCCAGGACGCTGTACCCACTGCACAGCTGAGAAGACAGGCCCAGAGAGGGACAGAATCAACCACAGCAGCCCTCGCCTGCCCCAAGCGTGCGGCGTTCCAACCCAACTCTGCCTGCAATTCGTTAGGGAAACACGGCTTGTGTCACGGAGACAGCACTAGGCTCGTGGGATCAAATCCCAGCTCAGCCATTTTCTGCACGGCAACCGCCAGGCCCATCCCTGACCCCTCCTGCCCCACCCTGCAAAGGGGGCGCCCACTGCCCGTCACACCGGGCTGCCTGTGAGCCCCGAAGGGGGAGGGCAACCACGGAAGGATCTAGCATGCTCTCAGCACTGCTGCAGGGACGGAGTCAGTATTCATTCCTGCTGGATTCGAACACCAGTCACTTCCAAACTGAACAGGAGGCGGTTGGGGACGGAGATCGTGAGCAAACTCGTATCCATATGTCTTCACTGCTGTTTTCCTGGAATTATTTCATATTTTTTAAAAGATTTTATTTAGTAATTTTAGACAGAGGGGAAGGGAAGGAGAAAGAGAGAAACATCAATGTGTGGTTGTCTCCCATGCGCCCCCTACTGGAGATCTGGCCTGCAACCCAGGCATGTGCCCCAACTGGGAGTCGAACCAGCGTCCCTTTGGTTCACAGTCGGGCGTTCAGTCCACTGAGCCACACCAGCCAGGGCTCCTTCATAATTTTTAAACAAAAGATCACATAAAATGGGAACAGAGGGACAAACGGCAGCAGACGGGGCGACACAGGGGGCGTTTCTGAGTGTGGAACTTCGCTTTGCATTTCCCCGGGCAGCTGCCTGGGTTCCGGTAAGTGGCCAGTCACAGGCAGCAGGAAGTCCGTCTGCAGAGCCTCAGTGCCTCGCTGCAAGGAGTCACTCTCGCAAGGACCCTTACATAAGCCACCCCAGGTCACACAGTGAGCAGTGATTTTGCAAAAGGCAGAACTCTTGCTTAAGAATGTTTCTCATTACAGAGGTCACCCAGGACGCTGGCTGGCTGTCCCCAGGGCACTGGCTGAGCGAGCAAGCGCCACTCGGCCCAGGGAGGTCGGCCAAGCTGCCAGCCCCAACAGCCCACACCTGAACTCCCACACGGGCTGCTCCCCAGAGGCCCCAGGTCTCTAACTGCTGTGGCTTCAGGAGTTTCCAGGGGGTCTTGTCCCTCCTACTCATCCTCTTCTCCCCTCCTCCCCCTCCCTTATCATCTCTTGCTTCACTAATGATGACATTTTCACCAAGTGCCAGTGACAGCAGAAACCAGTTCACAGCCTTTGGCAACTGCATATTGAGCATCCAGATTAAACTTTCGAAAGGGAACTATCTGAGCAAGCAGGGAAACCATTGGTGTTTGCGGAAGACGTCAGGGCGGAACAGTCAGCAGAAGTCAGCACCCCCCAAAGGGGCAGAAGGGGGGGGTGCAAGGGGAGCTCAGAGACATGGGTGGTCCGCGCACACAGACGCACCCATGTGCCAGGCAGGGGGCTCACATCTACTCTCGACCACCACCAAAAACCGCCAAGGGGTTCTGGGTCCTAATGAGCCCATCAAGCCGGATGCTCTGACTGTGACATTTCAGCTAATTGGCCACCGCGTTTGTCTTCCATCGGTTCCCCTCTGGCTTCCCCGCTCGCCACCCCCTCTTCCCAATCACCGGAAGTCAGGAAGAAGGCCTGGCGTTCAGTCAGCAGGACGGGATGCTTTCCTCCCCCACATGCCCCTGGCACTCCTCTCATTGCGTTTGAAGTCAGGAAATTAGGCCTAATGAAGGGCTGTCCCTGCCTGTGAATGGCACGGGCGAGTGCCCGCGTGAGAGAGCCAGCGCCCACGGGGACGGCAGCACATGTCCTGCTGTCTCTGGCATTCCCACACGTGGGGCTGACGACTTCCCAGAAGGACTGCCTATGGAGCCCCAGAGCGGCTGCTTTGCTGTGACCACACAAGACTCGAGTCCGTCTACTGCTCCTGCTCGAGGTGGCAGCGTGCGGCAACCCGCACAGCCCTCGTGCCAGCCCGTGTCCTTCCCCAGTCTGTCTGTGCACGGGGCTTCCCTGCGGTGCCCAGCACAGCGCCCGGCACAGGGCACCTATCTGACCGCAGACAAACATTTATCAGCGATCTGCACGAGCACAGGAGCCGCTCAGAAAACACCTACTACATCCAGTTCAAAGTCCGAATTTCAGTGGCTCTGTCTGCTTTTTCTAGGCCCCATCTCCCCACGGAGGCCATCAGGCCCGACTCCGTGGGGACCAGAGAACAAGGGACACTGGGTTCTCAGGCTGGCTCTGGCTCTCCCCAGCTTCCCAGTCTCCAGGCCTCGGTTTCCCCATCTGTACAGTGAAGTGACGAGACTTGGACCTTTCAGCCTTTTTCAGAACCCCATTTAGGCTCAGAGGATACTCCCACCTGGCTTAAGTACCGTCTCAAGTCCCCTACAAGATACAGATGACTGAAGCCTCCCCCCCTCATCTCTGGTCTCTCTCTTAGCTCCGTGCTCAGCCTGCCTTTCGCTTCATGGTGGCAGAGTGGCTGCCAGGAACGTAGAGGCTTCACGATCCCAACATAGAAACCGGTAGCAGAGGGTCTTCCGTAGCAACCTGAAAGAAAGGTCTGAACAATCTCAGTGGGAGGACGTGGTCTCCCGGCCACCCCATGGGGAATCTGATGCTCTGATTGGCAGTGAGGTTTAGGTCCACACCTACCTGAGCTTCCAGGGCTGAGGGCCGAGGGAAGGTGGTTCTTCAAGGGGAACACTGGTCGGGCGGGGTTTCCTGGAAATCAGAAACAGCTCCCAAGGCCCCTGCTCGGCCAGAAGAGCCAAGGTAAGGCCGTTTTGTTAGAGTCCGGGTGTGTGTTGAACTGAATGAAGAATGACCAAAAGATAGTCATACAAAGGACAAGATAGTCTTACTGTGTACTTCTGACAAACACACAAAGAAGCTACAGTTGGCCTTCGAACAACACAGGCATTGGGGCACCTACCCCCAACTCTGTCGAAAACCCACATATAACATTTAACTCCTCAAGGATCGGTTCCAGGGCCCCCCGTGAACACAAACACCTGAGGATGCCCGAGTCCCCTGGATAAAGTAGCAGCAGTCGGTGCCTTCGGCCGCCCCCCGCATCCTCAGACCCTCAAATGCAGATCCAAAGCAGCCCAGGTGTTTTTAGAAAAAGATCCGCGAAGAAGTGGAGCCTGCCGTTCACCCGTGTTGTTCGAGGCCACCCACAATGCCGCGTGATGGCTCTAATCACAGGAGAAGCTCAGGGTAGACCTGCCTGTGTGCTCCCGCATGGCCCTCACACTCCCTGGGGGGTGGGCGGATGCCCTCTTTCTGTGCCCCCCCCTTGCTGGGCCTCTGACCCCCGAGAGGCTCCCAGGCCACCTATCGTCTGTGTATTGGAGAGTGCCCCCGCACACTCACAGGGGTACACACGCGTGCACACACTCACGGGTGCACCCACCCACGCTTCTTCCCTCTGTTCATCTGCATCTCTCCCATGTCCCTCCTGCCCTCCCCTCTCCCCCCACCGCCCCCCACCCCCCACAGCCTGTGTGTGCACAGGGCTAGACCCTTTGGGCTTGTGTGGGCGCCCCTGCCACGCTGGCGCAACCACAAAATCGGCTGACCCACGCACGACTGCACTTGAACCCGGGAAGGCTTCAGGTAGTGAAGCGGGTTGCTCTCCGGCGGGCAGAGCCTGCCGCCCCGTCTCCAAGCTGAAGAGGCAACTTAGCTGAGTCTTTGAAGGCTTTAGAGGGGATGGATTAGCACATGGGGGGGTTGCACTCCCCTAGTGCATGGCTAGCAGAATCCCTCCCCCCCCATGGTAACAGACCCCTTGAAAGCTAACAACACCTACACTGGTGTGGCGTCTGTGGGGACAGCACTCTGGGGGGGGGGGCGGTGCAGTACCCAGCCTCCAGACCCCTCCCTTTTTATCAGCTCAGGGAGAAAGACAGCGTAGGGGAGGGAGCCACTGCCTCCTGGGTGATTGTCAAAGGTTTGGGGGGGTCTGGACCAAACAGCTCTGCCCTCTCCTTTGGCTCCTTGGCACTCCTCCGCTGACTGTGATGTTGTGCGGCTGATTTTCTCTGACAAAGGCTCATCCCACAGCGAGCTCTCAGGAAAATATTGACAGTGAACCGAGGGGGTAATTAGAGGCCTGGGTTTAACTCTGCTGACATCACCCTGATTCTGTCTGAAGGGTTGAAGAGGTCTTCCCACCCTCTAGTAAGCAATTACCCAGCGCCTGGGCCCAGCGCTCGGCCGGGGAGGCGGGCTACAGCCTTGGAAGCAATCAGACAGCATGAAAATGAGATGGGGGAGGGGCGGGGTGGGCTCAGAAATGCCGGACGGGCAGGAGGACCGGAGAGGGACTGGGAGGGGACGGCAGGGGAGGCCTCGGCACACGGGCCCAGGGGAAGGGGAGAGAGACCGCGAGGGCGACGAGGTCGGAGTCCGCGCGGCATCGACCGTCTCCCCACGCGCGGGGTACGGATTGATCGCGGGCGGGACCCTTAGGGCGGGGCCGCCATCGATCTGGCCGCCCCGTCGCTCGGAGGGAGTACAGAGGCCGTTCCTGACGGCACGCTCCGGCCGCCGGCAAGGCCGGGATAAGTGGAAGCAATTGGGCCGTGCGGCTCCGAGGCACAGCTGCCCCGCGCGGGTGCCGCGGGCCCAGCTCCGCACAATTAGGGCTGAGTGTCTAAATAGGCTGAGTTCATCGCCGAGCATGCCCCGTGCCTTGTTTACCGCCGAGACGTGCCCAGCCAGCTCCCCGCAGCCCGCCCCGCTGGCGCGCCAGGGCCACCGGGAGGCTGGGGCGCGGGGCTCTGTGGAGGGCCCCGCCCCCCGCGCACCCTCGACCCGGACTCTCCCGAGGGGTGCTCCCCTGCCCCAGCGCAGCCCCACCCAGTGCCCCAGTCTGCCCTTCCTGGGCCCCCGGGCTTGGGCTTGCCGTTGGAAGCCTCCCACCGGCTCTGGGACCCTGACTGGGCAATGGGCCCTCTGAGCCTGGCGCCTCTCTGCACCTCGGGACAGAGACGCTGCTTGCTCATAGGTCAGGGACTGGCTGGGAACTGACAATGGTTTATTTATATACATGCCGGACCTGGTAGGTAGTGGTTTATGTATATTCAGGATCCGGTAGACATGTCATCTGGGAAGTGCTGTCCCCGAGGCAGGACCAGGTCCGGGAAGGTCACCGCTGTCGGTCCAACTGACAAGCGGGCTCTCCAACAGCTGGTAGGAGGAGGCAAACTCGCGGGAGATGCGGGAGGAGGAGGAACAGCGCTAAACGCACTGCTGTACAGCGAGCGGCTCCACTGGCCCAGCCGGCCTGTGTGGGCACGGGCCGCCTCACCCAACACTGACCGCCTGCTTGGGAGACAGAGGTCGTCACCCCTATTTCTCCGTTGAGGAGACCGAGTCTCAAGTGGTTGAGGGCCTCGTTCCAGGTCCCGAGCTAATACATGGGGAGCCAGAGACGTGAACCCAGACCCCCTGGCTCTACTCCCAGGCCTCCTGTCTCTGCCACTCAAAGCCGTGTCTGCACCGGGCCAGCTAAAAATGAAGGGTCTGGCCTTGGCTCACGGGTGATTGTGTATTTATTCCCCCACGATCAGCCTTCTGTGTGGTTTCCTTTCCTTCACTCGGCAGGGATTTCCAGGGCAGAGCAGCGTGGGGGTGGCGGGGTGCACCTGGGGACCCCCTGCACGGCTGGAACGCAGTCCCCACGCGCTTTGAGCGGGCAGACTGGGGACGCAGGTGTGTCCGTCAGCTGGAGCCGCCATGACAGAGGACCTCGGACGGGGCAGCCTAAACACCAGGGCATTTGCTCACCGTTCTGGAACCTGGACGTCCCACATCAGCGGACCAGCAAGGTCGGTTTCTGTTGAGGCCTCTGTCCTTGGGTTGCCAAGGGCCGCTTTCTCTGTGTGCAGAGAGAGGGGGGACAGAGACACAGAGAGACAGAGAGAGGGGTCGGGGGTCTCTTCCTCTTCTCAGAGGGACGCTCACCCTGTTGGATTGGGGTCCCAGCCTCATGGCCTCAGTGAATGGACCTCAATGACCTCCCTAAAGGCCCTGTCCCCAAATGCACTCACATCGGGGTGGGGGCGGCGGAGGGGAGGGCGCGGGCGGAGACATAATTCAGTTCACAGCAGCAGGGCAGGGGGAGGCAGAGAGACAGTTATGGTGCATCACTAAGGGAGGGAGACAGATGGTGGGGGTGGCGCGGGGGCAGACCTCCTGCAGAGCGCCGACTCCCCGGTCCTCACACAGCAGAGCGAAGTTGGCAGAGGCACTACAGTCCAACCATCTCGTTTGTCAGATGGGGACACCAAGGCCCAGGGAAGCGAAGTTGTGACTGCAGTGCTAGATCCAAAAGGCAAGGGTTCCCACCTGCTCGTACGCTGGGGCACCAGATGCTGTCCCCTGAGGGCCCGAGAGCCGAGGGTCCGGGTCCCTCCACCAGGTGCATTGGGTCTCTCCGGGGTGGATGGGGGAGGTGACCAGGCACAGATTGGTGGGCTGGGCCCCGAGAGGAGCGGGCAGGAAGAATGCTGCCTGCCATGGACCCCGAGAAAGCCACTCCCCTCCTGGCGACCCGCTCCCTCACCCACAAAACCAGGATCAACACAAGTGCCCACCTCTCAGGGTGGCGATGAGGCTGGTGTGACGTGGCTGGTGCCAGTACTTAACGAGACGCCCGTGTTCAGTCCTCGATCGATGTGAACTCTTGTTTTCACACGACTAGTGATAGAACCTGAAGCCCGAGGTTGCTGGCCCCCCGTCTGGGACGCCTTCTCCACCCCCGTGACAGGAACAATGGTGACTTTGAGCACCGATGGCTCAGGCACCGTGCTCAGCATTCGAGGGGGTTCTCCTGCTTGTTTCTCATGTAGCAGAAGAGGGACCTGAGCCTCCGGCTGGTGTCAACCTGCCCAGAGTCACATGGGCATCGAGTGTGAAAACCAGCCCAGGGGTGTCTGCCCACTTCACCATTAACCTCTCCAGCCACCCAAGGCTCCTGATGGCGACTTTCTCAGTGAGAATAAACTCAGATAAAGCACCAAGGTAGGAAGACGCATACCTCTTAGTCTGTCCCACAAACGAATCCAAGGTATCTTTCCCCTGCCCCCCGGTGACAAGCTGGAATGGCTCACTGCCACCCACCAGGCAGACCACATCTCACAACCTCAGACCACAGGCCCACAAGGCCACCCTCCGCTTTGGACACCAGCTGCAAGCACAGCTTCCTGCAGCCCCTCCTTGGGTCTGGCTCATTCGCTAGCACAGCTCACAGAACACAAGCATTTCACTCACTAGATCCCTGGTTTTTTATAAAAAGCTCTGACTCAGAAGCGGCCAGATGGAACAGATGCGGAGGGCAAGGTGCAGGGGTGGGGGTGGGGGTGCAGAGTTCCCACGCCCTCTGCAGGTGCCCCGACCTCCCCCAACCTCCAGGTGTTCACCGACCTGAAGCCCCCGAACCCGGTCCTCTCAGGTTGTTACGGAGGCTCCGTCACACAGTCACAGCTGATTCCATCACTGCCCACTGGAGACTGACCTCAGGCCCCAGCCCCTGTCCCCTTCCCAGAGGTCTGCGGGAGGGCTGAAGTCCCAACCAGCCCCATCCTTGGTCACCATCTGAGAGTCCCTTCATTAGCATAACAAGGCATCTTCAGGGCTCCCCTGGATGAGGACAGGCCAAGACTTCTATGAGCTCTGTGCGAGAAACAGGGATAAGGACGAAATGCGTGTTTTTATTGTAAATCACAGTACCACCGCCCCCTTCTCAGGGGGCTTCTCTCACAAAAACGAGACCTGTGGGCACAGCAGAACCTGTCACCCCCAGCGAAGTCTAGCGGAGGCTCAGCCCAGCGTCGCCGTGAAGCCGTGGGAAAGCCCACCCAGGGGAGCATCCCTGCGGGGGAGGTCAGCCTGGGGCGGCACCAGGCCACCCTGCCGGGCACGCAGAGACCAGACGGAGGAGGCCAGCCACCAAGCCCCGGGGCAGCCGCCTACGCCTTTGAGACCGTGAGCTCGGAGGGTCCGAGGGTTAACGGCGACCGCAGATGAAGGACAGGGCCCAACCTGGGCTGGGGCGGCTACTCGAGGAAGCTGAGGAGTGCGATCTGGCGACCAGAAAAGTCACCCCTGTGACTGTGACTGGTTCTTTTAAAGGGACCACACCCCGTACGGGGTGTCCGCTGGGCAATTCAATTATTCATCCCTTCCCCTCTGTTTCTCTTTCTTCTTTCTCGTTCTCCACCCCTCCCTTCCTAATCCCCCCATAAGCATCGGTGAAGGGTCTGTGGCGCCTGAGTTACAGGAGGGAGATCAGGGGATTGAGCTCTTGGGCTCTTCTTTGACCGGAGCCCAAGAGGGTCAGTTACTGAACATTCGATCCCTGTAAAGAGCGTGGGAGCGTAGCCTACTGTCGGGCTTGTGTGTGCATGGTCAACACCGAGAACACTCGCGTCTGTGTAACTCCACTCCCGGGGCCGCTCAGCGTGACGCGGAAGACACTCTGAGACCGGCCGGCCCCCACCTCTCCCCTCCAGTGGGCAGGATTTATGCAGAAGGGCCCACCCGTCCGTCACCGGGCCTGCCTCAGCCGTCCACGCTGCCTCACCGCCTCTGAGCCTCGGAGAAGGAAGCACGCACGGCCCAGCGTCCCCAGTCCAGTGGACAGAGCTGGCAGGCCGGTGACACAGCACAGCCCCCACCCTCCCTGGCGTTTAATCACGTGCTTCCTAGAATGAAGCAGAAAGTGCCAGACGCACTGCAGAAAAACAAAGGCACTAAAATCTGAGAGCAGAGTAAAATTTGTTTATGGGCCTCGCTGAAGCGAAGTCACTGAGCATTGAGTGGAGAGACCCAGGCTGCTGTTGATGGGGGTAGGGGGGATACAGGTGCTGTTTTCTGGGTTTGAATAGTTGCTCGTTGTTCTTTTTTCCAGGAGTTTTGCTTGAATCAAGATTTGTTTTCAGCCCTGGCTGGTGTAGCTCAGTGGATTGAGCTGGGCCTGTGAGCCAGACGATCGCGGTTTGATTCCCAATCGGGGCACATGCCTGGGTTGCAGGCCAGTTCCCAGCGAGGGACGAGTGAGAGGCAACCACACATTGATATTTCTCTCCCTCTCTCCTCCCTTTCCCTTCTAAAAGATAAATAAATAAAAATTTTAAAGAAGATTTGTTTTCAGGAGACATAACCTAATAAGGTGTTTATCAGCAACCCAGGGAATTCTAGTGATATAAAGACTCATTTGTGCCCTGGCTGGTGTGACTCAAGAGATTGAGTGCCAGCTTGCGAACCAAAGGGTGGCCAGTTCGATTCCCAGTCAGGGTACATGCCTGGGTTGAGGGCCAGGTCCCCAGTAGGGGGCATGCGAGAGTCAACCACCCATGAATGTTTCCTTCTCTTTGCCCCTCTCTTCCCCTCTGTAAAAAATAAATAAAATCTTAAAAAGGAAAAAAATTTTAAGAGGCTCATTTCAACCGAGCATTGAGCTTTAAACACGGATTTCAAAGAAGGCTCTAGGCAGAGCCTTATGCACTAACACCAATCCTTTCCTGAGCGGCTGCTGCGTCCCGGGCATCTTTCCTATTTCCTTTGCTCATTTCCCCAGCACACAGAGGAGGCAGTCGAGATTCGGGGCCATGCGTAAGCGAGGGAGCCGGGAGTCCACGCGAGTCCACCGAACCTCAACCCCACGGCTCTAACAGTGCTGTCTGGAATGTTTTGGCAAGCACTGGAGGAGGGCCCAGACAGGCCACCCAGCAGAACTGTGGAAAGTGGCTCCCGTAAGGTGAGCCCTGGCTGACTGCATGGCCATCTCCAGCAGAAGGTCAGGGGGCAGCCGGCTGTTGGGCCACAAGAGCCAGACCACTCTGCTCCACAGCGGAGAGGTCTGCCCGGTGACGAACCAGGAGACGCATGCCAATAATAGCCGATTCGTCCAGCTCGGACCCAGGCGATTATGAACCCACGTCTTACCGCTTACTGCGTCTCAAAAGCTCCGTTAACCTTTCATTGTTCACTTTGGGAACCCCAGGACCACCTGGCCAATGTGAAGTTAGTTTTCTACCTTTCCCTCTCTTTCATGTAACTCATACCCGCTCCCTGCCTGAGCCCCCTTGGCCACTCACTGCCTTCACTCTGCAGTCTTGCGGAGCAGGTAGTGACGTGTCCTCAGGAGCACCTAGGTTTTCTCTTGGGTGCCAACCCCTTATTCAGCCCAAGAGTGTCCGCTGAGTGGCCACTGCACACCTAGAATAGAAAAGATTCCAGATCCCGCTCTGACCCCTTGGCGTAAACTAGTGGACATGGTCGGTGTTCACGGTGATTCAGGTCCGTGTAATATCCCTCCCTAACCTATCCGCTTGATGAAGAAAAACTGGACAAGACCTAAAAAAAAATGGACACACGTGTTCGTGGACTGGAAGACTTAACCGGTAAGTTATTGTTAAGATGTCAGCTCTCCTCAGATTGATCTATCGCGTCAACACCGCCCCAATTAAAATGCCAGGTGGTGTTTTTGCAGAAATTGACGGTCCAATTCTAAAACGTACTTGGAAAAGCAAAGCATTTAAATGATCAAACTCGCCCTGAAGAAGAACAGCGTTGGAAGAGTTACGCTATGCAATGTTAAGGCCCTCGGAAGCCACCATAATGAAGCCCGTGCGGGCTGGCGTTGGGGTAGGGCTTTGGATCTACGGAGCAAAACCGAGTCCTGAAACAGACCCTCCTTGGACGTCGGGTTGGGCCACAAAGGTGCCCAGGCAACTCAACGGAGAAAATCAACCGTCTTCACAGAAATCGTGCTGATGCACCCAGACACAAAAACATGAACTCGGTCCAGACCTGCCCCACGCTGGAAAAAACCTTCAAGCGTCCTGGTTCACGTGTTTTTTTATTCCAACTCTTCGCCTCTTTCAGACCCAGGACTGCATCTGCGACCCCTGAAAGTGACTGAGAACTTAATTACCCAGTAATACTCACGAACCCGCCCCCCGGGGCAGCCATGCCCTGCCCTCCCACACTTCTCCCGCCTCTTTGCCTCCCGTTTGTATTTCTGGCACCCGGTGATTTTCCCAGCTTTCCCACCACGCACTGTGTCTTTGCTGTTACAGTTTAGCTGGAGTTTATGAGGATATACTTGGCTGGAGGTCTCTCCAATAACCTGTTTGCCGTTGGGCCAAAATCAGCTCCTTGGAAGCTTTTAAGCAGGGGAGGGATGTAATGTGACCTCTGTTTTCAAAGGTCATTCTGATCCACGAGCAGACACCATCCAGAGTACTGGGTTAAGAATAATCATTGCCCTGGCTGGCGTAGCACAGTGGATTGAGCACGGGCTGTGAACCAAAGGGTCGCAGGTTCAATTCCCAGTCAGGGCACATGCCTGGGTTGTGGTCCAGGTCCCCAGTGGGGGCCATGTGAGAGGCAACCACACATTGATGTTTCTCTCCCTCTCTTTCTCCCTCCCTTCCTCTATAAATAAATAAATAAATAAATAAATAAATAAATAAATAAATAAAACTCTTTTAAAAAAGAAGTTGTACATTAAGAAGCAGCAGCCATGGCCCTGGCTGGTGTGGCTCAATAAGTTGGGTGTTGTCCTGTACACCAAAAGGCTGAGGGTTCGATTCCCAGTCAGGGCACCATCAGGGCACATACCTGGATTTCAGGTTCAATCCTCAGTCAGGGAGCCTACGAGAGACAACCAGTCAATGTTGCTCTCTCTCTCTCTTTCTCTCTTTCTCTCTCCCCCCTCTTCCTCTCTCTCTAGAAGTAATGGGAAAAAATGTCCTTGGGTGAGGATTCAAAAGAAGAAGGAGAAAGAGGGGAGGGGCAGGGGTGGGGAGGAGCCGTGTCTAAGCTCAGCAGGAAAGAGCCCCCCATCCTGCAGAAATACCAGCCGGAGCCCAGGACACAGAGCGGCTCCGTCCTCCTGACCCTGTTCAGCCCCTCATTTCTCACTTAGGTAAACTGAGGCACAGAGCAATTTAGTGACCTGCCCGACGTCGCTGGGCCAGGAAGTATGCTTAGCCCTTTCATTCTGCTGATGGCCTTCTTCATTTTGAGTCCACTGCTAAAGGTGTCATGAAGCAGAGAGGCTAAAGTCAGATCCCACGACAACTAATCCCAAACACGCAGGCACCAGACACTCTGCTCAGTGCTGGCTACAGAAAGGTGGAAGAGAAACGGCTCTTGGACTGGAGGAGCTCACACTCTCGCGAGCTTTCAATAACTAAAGCGTGGAGCGAAGGCTACAGCCGCGGCCAGCTCGTGGTGGTCTGGAAAATCACAGGGCAGCGGCCGCCAAACTCATCTGCGGAGGTCAAGGAGGTGGCTGGAATCTATGCAAAAATCTATTCGGCTTCATGTGGCCGTCCGTCTAGTCCAGAGTCGAATAAGAAAACGTTCTATTTTTAACTCCATCGCATTCCTTCCTGTCATCCCATAAATATTTACTGAAATATTTGCTGAGTTCTCGTCTCCCATCAGGCTCCTCACGGCAGAAGCCAAGGGAGAAGAATGACTGAGGGAAAACCAGTCCTGGGGAGAGGGTGGCAGTGGGGGGGGGGAGCCACAGGACAACCTCTCCCGAGGTCACCAGCAGCAGACAAAGCAAGGCTGGTGGTGGAAAATATACAAGCTTCGGGAGCGTGGCTCACTGGCACGTCTGGCTCCCAGGATGCATGCGGCACAGACTCCTTCCCTACGAACCGTGACTTTGGGAAAAACACACATTGTCTTAGGGTCCCTCTGGAGAAATGGGAAAAACAGGAAATGAGAGAGAGAGAACCAATAAAAGACAGATCTATAGCTATCTGTAGACCTTCGTCTGAGATACCGAAGATTTATGTCATAGCGCCGACAATAAAAAATTAAATTTAAAAATAAATATCAAAAAAAGAAAAAACAAGATACATCAGATGTATACCCAATGATTTTACTGGCTGTATTATCAGAGGGATATGCGTACATGGTATATATTGAAGGAGATTTATTATAAGGAATTGGCTCGTGAGACCGTGGAGGCTGGCAGATTCCGGATCTGTGGTCAGCAGGCTGGAGCCCCAGCAGAGCCGAGGAAGTCCAGGTCCATCTGAATCTGAAGCCGGAAGAAGCCAGGTGTCCCCTGTTTAGAGACCCCCAGGCAGGGAGAGTACCACTTCTCCCTTCTGCTACCTTTCCACTCCCCTCGGGCCCCCCAGGGCCTGGAGGAGGCCCCCCCACCCTGGGAGGGCCGGCCACTTTACTCGGCCTCCGGTTCAGATGCTCTTCTTAGCCAGAAACATCCTTGCAGACACCCCGGAAGTCATGTTTCACCAAATATTGGAGTGCCCTGTAGCCCAGTCAAGCTGACAGATAAAATGCACCGTCATTTAATAGATCTCAGTGTGAATTTAAATTGGAAGATATAACTTGGACATAAATTTAGAATAAATAGGTACCTAAGATATTTTTATCTTAGGAAAAGGGGGAGAGTAAAGAATAAGAGCTTTTTCATGCGTGTGTGCCCCCAGTCCTGCCGGGACCACCCCCGCACCTGACACCCAAGACCGTCGACATGTGCTCGTGGACCTGAAGACGCTCTGGATGCTTCCTGGGCCCCTTGCCCGGACCTCTCCACCCCACCCCTGCCTGAAGCCACACTCGCTGCGAGACCGGATCCCCCCCAGGCGGAGTCCGATCAGCATCTCACCTGCCGCTCGACTCCCGCTTGGGGCGTCACTCGCCCCTGCTCTGCCCTTGACACCCACAACCTGGAAATGTAAGGGGGCTAATTCCCAGGGGCCCATCTTTGATTAGGGGGCCCCCTGCCGTCCGTGGACAGGCGCTCCCCTGCTTTGATCCTACAGGCAGACAGGTAACAGGCTCATCCCTTAAACCCACCCGGGATGTCCTAGAAGAACCAAGCTCCAGTTGCCCGCGCCAGGAGCCGACTCCATCACCCCTCCCGGCTTCCCCTCCTCCCCGATCACGGCTCTGACTCCCCGGGACCACGTTCCTAAGGAGACTCCTGAACAGGCAGGCCTTCGTCTGACTCTGACTTCTGGGGACCTCCGACCACCACTGTTGAGTTTTGTTGTGTGATTTTATTCTGCTCCTAAAAACCTCTTTAAGAGGCCATTGCATTCAGGGACTAATCTGAAAATTCAACTGGAGTCCCCAAATGTCAGGATGACTTCTTTCAAGGTGCAGGCACTTCAGATCAGCTGCTCACAGTGTCAGCACTGACCCTGGAGACCAGCCGGCACCGCCCTGTGGAAACGCAGCAAAGGCGCTTTTCAAGCGGTCGGCAAATCTGGGCTCTCGAGTGTTCTGACTGCGGACCTGTCTGGCCGTGAGGCTGTCTGGGTCACAAATGTTTTATTTTTTTTATCCTAAACACAGAAATGTCAGCTCAGTGATACCATGTATTAGGACTGCCAAAAGCCAGCGTGCCCACACTCACTGAGCATCAGCTGTGGCCACAGATGGGCGGGTCTGTGTGGGTGGGAACCGAAGGGAGGAGACCCCCTCCCTCCATGTTCTCAGCAGCCCTTTCCAGGGAGGAATCCAGACAAGCCGGGGGTGATGGTGTGGGGGTACAGAGCTCGCCACCCCGAGATGTGCATCTGTGTCTGCAGACTGTTTTCAGTTAAGGGTAAGTTTAACTGAAAAACTTCCGCCCCTCCCTTCAACTGCCTAGAAGAACTTGAATTAGGGGCCTCACCCATAAGAGACTATCAATGATCCTCTCTTTTCGACCCACCCACAGGGCGGAGCAAACTTCCACAGACTGGGCATCTGCTCTGCTTGTCCTGTGGGGACCCTTCGGAGCCACCAGGCACCCGACCTCACCCCTCGCTCAGCAGGGTCTGTGTGCCTCAGCCCCCCTTTCTGTCTGCACCTCCCCGGCACCCGGGCTCTCCGACCCCCTCCCATATTCGGGCTTCCCACCCATGTGTGTATTGCTCCTCCCCTACCATGGTCATTAGGCAGGACGAGGTGCATGGCTCTCACTCAGGTGCTGGTTCCTTAAATGCAATCAACAGCCCTGGCAGCTGTGGCTCAGTTGGTTGGAGCTTTAGCTTGTAAACTCCAAGGTCAGGAGTTCAATTCCCTGTCAGGGCACAAGTCTGGCTCTTGGGCCAGGCCCCCAGTAGGGGGCATGTGTGCAAGAGACAATGGATTGATGCTCCTCCCCCTCTCTTTCTTCCTCCCTTCCCCTCTCTAAAAATAAATCATCCTACAGTTTTGCAAAATGATTATCATTGGGAGTAACTGGATAAAGGGAACACAGGATTTCTATGTATTATTTCTTACAAGTTCGTGAACAATATCTCAGTAAAAATTTCAATTAAAAAACTGAGAGGCCCGGGCCAGTGTGGCTCAGCTGGTTGGGCATCATCCCACAAACCAGGAAGTCTTGGTTTGATTCCCGGTCAGGGCACATGCCTAGGTTGTGGGCTTGGTGCCTGGTGAGAGGCTACCAATCGGTGTTTCTCTCACACATTGATGATTCTTTCCCTGTCTTTCTCCCTCCCTTCCCTTCTTCCTCCCTTCTTTAAAAACTGTGAGACGATTTTCCAAATGGCATGAAATTGTATATCTAGTCAAAGCAGTGTGCCCTGCTTGACTCACCAAACCGCCCTCCACACCAAACAGACGAACAGGAAACAATGAGAGGAAAAGTATGAAAAACGCAAGAGTGTGTGAGAGACCGTCACTGAGAACAATGCAAGCGTCACCCTGGAAAAGCCCAGTCGTGGGGCAGGAGCTCTCAGCTGGGAGGAGCCGAGCGTCTGCCCCAGTGCCAGACTAGGGGTGGGCAGAGGGGGCTGGGTGCCCGACCCCTGTGCAGGGACGAGGGCTGAGAGCACCCTGCTAAGGCTGGACCAGGCTTCTCTTGTCCACGACGGTCCTACTGCCACACCCACGACGCTGACCGGCACCTGCTGGTGGGGTGGCTGGAGAAGCAGGGCCAGCCCGCGGTGCCTGGCCCAAGAAGCCGTCTGTGTCAGCCGTGCAGAGCCGGTTCCAGAGGCCTGGCCTGAAGACATGCACACCGTGAGGAGGGAAAGCAAGGGTGTGCACGCACCGCCCCCCCGCACTTTCTTTCTCTCCCTTTCTTTCTTTTGCCCTTGGCCCCGGTATCTGCTCTTCCCAGAGCAGGCAAAATCCAGTTCCCCGTGACAGCCGGCACTTCTGCCCCCAGAGGTTAAAGACACTGTCAGGTTGCTTTGTCACTGCCTCGGCCACCTCCCCACCTGCCCCTCTGAGAAATCCATCAGGAAAAGTGTGGCAAAAGGTCCTTGGAATGTGCGGCCTGCTATTTTTCTCTAGAGGTTAAGGGGCCTGGCCCTCCTGGGCCTGTGTGCTCGGAGGCCTGGAACATTCGTCATGGAAGCAGCCACCGGAGGCCCTGCGTCCAGGGACTGCTTTGCTGTCCCCTCACAGGAATGTGTCTCGTTTGGACTGAGTGTTTCATATTCCTGGGACCAAAAGGCACCTGTCTAAAGAACAAAGGTAGGAGTTTTTTTTCTTCATCCACAAAAAGGAGAAAGCCTAGAACAGAGAGGTTAAGAACTTCCCCTGAGGTCACACAGCCAGGGGGAGTCAAAGCTGGGGTTTCGGCCCGGGTCCCTGCCCAGCCTGCTTCCCCCTCCACCTCCTTGGGACAGTTCGAATATCAATTCTGAAAGAGGAAGCTGCCACTCACTTTCCTTCAATTCCAGTGAAAGTCAAGGACGTTTCAGCTTTTCAGTTGTACAGTTAGAGCGTACTCGGGTTTACACCACTTAGATAAGCGGTAAATGTGTTTACAAAAATGTCATGGACTACAAATTCAAAGCACCCTGGGAAGTATCCTCTCCCACCTTCATTTTGCAGGTACGGGAGCTGGCTCAGAGCGAGGAGAGGCGGTCTGCCCCATCACCCACTGAACCCTCCCCAGGGCCCGGAGCCCAGGCCAGTGCCAGTGTGGGTCACCTATACTCCATCAAACCCCCACACTGCCTCACAGAGTGGACCCTCTTCACTCCACCCCACCTATGACCAGGATGCAGGGGCTGAGAGAGGTCAAAGAGCCTGCTCAAGGTCACATGGTTGGTAGGGAGCAGTAGCTGAAGTTGAGGCCAGGTCACACTAACCTTGAAGGTCCCTCTCAAGATCACACTATGCCATCCCTGCCTTACCCAGTAGTCCCAGGGCTGCAGAAGTGTTTTGCATGACAACACAGACTTTGTTTTGTGCCCTGGCTGTGTCACTTCCCACCCAGACAGCATTTAGCTACTTCTTTGAGATTCGGTTTCTTTGTCTGTGAAATGGGCGCCATGACAGCACCTGCCCAGCAGGGTCATTGCAAAGTCTGAGATGGCCTGAACGAGTCACCCAGCCCCAGACTTGGCCCTAGTCCATAGGCTTGGTTCTCCTGTGTAGTGATTGTGTGTGTGTGTGCACGCTCGTGCACACTTTGTGTGCTCACCAGCCTCCGAAAGGACCCCCCAGTGATCCCCACCTCCTGGCAGTCACATCTGTCCATATATTCCTCCCAAAAGCACCAGTCAGTGTGTGTGACCAATAGAATTCAGCAGAAAGGATGTTTCTTTCCAAGAACAGGGGATAAGACAATCCCTCCCTTCCCATGTGGGTCTACCTATCTAGCTAGCTAGCTATTTATCTTTCTATCTATGCACTTACCCACTTATCTACCTACCTACCTACTTATCTACCTACCTATGAACCTACCTATCACTTAGCGTTCTATCTATCTACCTACCTACCTATCACTTAGCTTCCTACCTACCTATCTACCTATTTACCTACCTACCTATCTACCTACCTAGTTACCTACCTATCTACCTACCTACCTACCTACTTATCTACCCTATGGCACACTCTACCTACCTACTTATCTACCTACCTATCAACCTACCTACCTACCTACTTACCTACCTACCTACAGACCTACCTACTTATCTACCTACCTACAGACCTACCTACCTACCTACCTACAGACCTACCTACCTACCTACCTACCTACAGACCTACCTACCTACCTACCTACAGACCTACCTACTTATCTACCTACCTACAGACCTACCTACCTACCTACCTACAGACCTACCTACCTACCTACCTACAGACCTACCTACTTATCTACCTACCTACAGACCTACCTACCTACCTACTTATCTACCTACCTACCTATCACTTAGCTTCCTACCTACCTACTTACCTACCCACCTACCTATCTACCTACCTACCTATCTACCTACCTAGCTACCCACCTACCTACTTATGTACTTACTTAGCTACCTACCTATCACTTAGCTTCCTATGTATCTAGGTACCTACCTACCTACCTATCTACCCACCTGATCACCTGGGCATGCCTGCAGCCATGTTGTGAATGGCTCCGTGGACAGGAGTGGGAGGACCAGAACTGAGGCCTCTGGCTGACAGCCAGCAGGGAGCTGACGAACACATGCATGAGCATGGAAAGGACCCCTGCAGCCCCCTCCCGCAGCGTGACCGCAGCCGTCTGAGAGGCCCAGAGCCGAAACCACTCAAACAAGCTGCTCCCGATGCCTGACCCTCAAAAGCCATGTGAAATGGTCAATGTTTGTTGACTTAAAAAAACAAAAACACTAAGTTTAGAGTTCTTTGTTACACGGGAGGGGACCAGGAATATGCCCTCCCCTGACTGAGGCAGCGTGATGATATGGGGGTCTCGGCCTGGGCCCAGAGTCCTGGCAGGCCAGGCCGGGAATCCTCAGAGACCCACCACCTGACTGAGGATCCCCCCTTCAGCCGCCAGGTGCATCCTTCCCTTGGCCCTGCTCACTAGGCCCGCATTTAAGAGGCCGATTTTCATGGTCTTTAAACAGAATCCCGTTCCAAGCCGTCAAGCAACAAAAACAAAGGTGTTTGTCGTGGGGAGAAATAAAAGCCTGTTCTTCATTTACATGTCAGCCGTGGAGAGCGACGTGAGAGCACTTGGTGAGTTTTCTCGAATGTGGGCTTCTGTTTTGATTTGAAGTGCAAATCAGCATCTGAGCTCAAATGTTGGGGTTGGAGGGAAACTTAATGAGAATGTAGGATGCTTTACAGAAATGTGTTTCTCTCCATTGTTTTCCCAAGGCTGACGGGATCACCCATCTGCTTAAAATATAATTGAGTGGGGAAGTGAGAAGAGAGGGGAAAAAAAGACTGAATCTGAACATTTAAGTCCAAACCAGAAGCCTGGGGGTAGCTGCTGATGCTGACCTTGAACTTTGGAATCTTAGCAAAGCCAAAGGTGGTTGCATATTAGCCAGAAACTGTGTCTAACTTCCAGCCTATGTTAGTCATGAGGAACACTCACAGATGTCCAGGTCCTCCTCCCTTGGGACACAGAACAGGCTTTCAGTCCATTCTCTTTCCCCTTTAAAGCTAAGCAGGGCCATGTGGCTGGCTCCAGCCAATAAAACATGAGCAGAGGTAACCTGCGCCCTTTTCAAGTGGAAACTTTAAGAGTGAGTGTTATGGAGACTGTGGAAGCCTCTGTTGCCGGGTGCGCCACGGTCAGCCTGGCTCTCTAAGCCCTGATGAACTGAGTATCCCAGCTCACGTTGGTCACATCATGGGAACAGTTTGTGTATTTGTTAAGCTACTGAGATTCGGTGAGAGCACGGGAAGGAGGGAGTGGTTGTTACACAGCATAACCCAGCCTGCCTGACTAATACACAGACTTGGAAACTAAGTCTGTGACTTGTTAAATCTTTATTCATTCACTAGAGGTTTACCAAGCCCTAACTCTGTATCAGACATCTTCCTAGATCCTTGAGGCAGCTCTTAGGACAGTAATAGATGCTCAACATTTGTTCAATAAATAATGTTAAATAAGTGAATAATCATAAGAGTGACTATTAGGAGCATAAAGCTTGACACACAGTGTGTGCTCAGTCAATTGCTCGGTCAATGACATGCGCACTGAATTCCTTCGACAGCCCGTGGAGGTGAACACTGGCACTATAGTTATGTTTGCACATCAGAAGCAGGGGGTTTAAAGAGGTTAAGTCACTCACTATGGATCACATGCCCATAAGGCACAGCCCTGGCCGTCCAGCCCGGGCAGGCTGTCTGCGAATCCAGGCTGTGCTCTTACGCATGGCATCATGCTGTCGCTACTCAGCAGGGTGAATAAAGGAGAGCAAAGTGCAAGGGTGTGTCTCTGAGGCTTTGCAATGTAGTGGGGACACTGATGTGCACAAACAACTCCATGTCCCCTGAGTGGAACAGGGACGATTTTACAGTGAAAGGGACCCGTGAGCTGGGTGTTGGAGGAGGAGGAGCCAGAGGGACTCGCACAGGGCACAGGGCACTCCCAGCGAAGAAAGGGGTGGGCACGGTGGCCGGCGCCCCCACATCACAGGCCTGAGAGATCCTTTGTCACTCTCTGCACCTTGTCACCTGTCCCAGCAAGTCCTCAATGGTGACAGAGGCACCCAGAGTGGGAGCCAGCGAGGCCACGCCCTACTGGCTGCACGCCTTTCCAGACTCCCATCTTGTCTGCAATCAGTTGTTCGGTTGATCGTTTATTGAGTCTCTCCACCAGACCCGGCCCTGGGGCGATAGCGGCGAGGAGCTGCAGGCTCCCAGGGCCAGTCTATCCCAAGGGGAGGCTGCATAGGCCAGGCAAGGCTCAAGAAAGAATCCTCACCGGACCAGTAACTTGGGGAGGATTTCAAACAAGTGGCCCCAGCCCCAGCCCCTTCTCAGCCAACAGTGCCAAATTGCTGACCTGGACCTTGAACTGTCCAAGAGAGGCTGAGTCAGCAGAAGCTTTATCCAAAGCCATGGTCAAGTCCCTAATCTCTCCTGACCTCTGGGTGCTCTTGTCAGGTTGCACCAGCTTGGGGAATTTATAAAGATCCCGGCAGCCTCACGCAGGAGCTGCGGGGCTTGGAGCTAGGCGTCCAAGGGCTGCCAGGGGATCAGCTTCCCCAGAAATCTGCGTCCGCTTGGCTCTGCTTCGGAGGCTGCTAAATTTCTGCCCGGCTTAAGGAGGAAGATTCCCCCAAATCCTCTCCTTTAGAATGTGGGAGGCAGGACCAGATGCCTGTCCAGGCTTTGCGGCTCTCTCTGCTCCGGAACTGAGCTGGGCCAGGTGTGCTCCGCCTGGCTGGGGACGGCTGGGCCAGGTGGGCTTTCAGTCTGCACCTGCAGCACCCAAAGTCCCAAGTTTCAGACCTCGCACTGCCTGGGCTCAGCACCAGACCCTCAGCAACAGACCGACTTGCCAAAAATCAGTCTAGCACTAACTTGTAAATGACTGATGTTTCCAAAAGACCCGTGGACAGTTAGAAAAATTTGCACGATCAGGATTATTTTTCTGGATGCCCCTCCTGTTCAGTCTGTCCCTGCCCTTCAAATAGTTGCCTTAAGTTTTTTATCTAAATGATCAGTCAGCAAACTGGGCACTCAGTGAGTGGTCCTTCATGGCGGCTCCCTGCTATTTGCCAAGTTGAGCTATGATGGTTTCTCACTTAGTGGATTCAAAGGCTTCTGAACAGCTCTTTCCTCCCCCAGACAGAGTTTGAGAGGACTCGCCCAAAGAGTTTCCATAGTCTCGATCCGCCTAGCCAGGGGCCTTTGCGTGTGAATACAGGATGGTTGCGACTGTCCCTCACTCAAATGCAACCCTCCTGCCCCAAACGGCAGGAAGACTTGAGTGTTGAAAAGCCGTCCGCTCTTCGTTTACTTAAATCAGGGCACTTTCTCTGACCTCGCGGACAAGTCATTATGAAAGAGTGGGCTCTTGGCAGGTGCGTCCGTTACAAGCGACACACTTTAACAACACCTAGTGTAAATCCGTTATTGCCATAAAATGGAAATTGCAGTCACAAATTGCATCCTTATTACAACCGTGTCTGATATACGAGGCAGCACGGACATGATATAACAGGGAGCCAGAGAGGTAAGGCGTTCCACGTGGGGCATAAAAGATCATCATTTTTCCATTTGTGATAATACAATCTCTCTCTCTGTAGGATTTCTGACATCGCAGAATCCTACATCAAAGCTGGAAGGATCCTTCAGGCCTCTATACAAGCCCTTCATTTTACAGAGGAGAAGGCTGTGACTTGCAGGGGGTGGCGTCTGCCCCAGGTCACTCGGAGAGAACCTGGCAGAGCCACTGTATTGACACAGCCCACCAGGAGGGGGCTCCGTGGCTCTGCCCACTTTCTTCACTGAATCTGCAAAGGCAGAGGGTCTACTTGAGTCCACCCACAACAGGGTTCAGGGGAGCCAAACGGGAGACACCTGACCCCTCCATCAGGAAGCCCAGATTTGAGCACAGTTGAGAGATTGGGTTTAAGCCTCGCCTCTGTGACTGAGAGCAAGCCGTGAATCTCACTGAGTTCCATTTCTTTGTCTGAGAGGTGAAGCCAATTTCACCTACGAGCCATTCCAGGTATTATGATTAAACGAGGAGTTTGACCTGTTCAGAGCCATGTTTGTGCCATGTTCTAGCAGGCTCTAGAAAAAGGCTGACGTTGTCAACAGGTGGTGAGTGCCGTCACTGTTCCGGGGACCCTGGTACTCAAGGCCTGAGTCCTCTGGCTGCTGCCCCAGATGTGTCTCCCTGGAACCTGTGCAAATCTGCCCCTTCTGGGTACCCACACAGACATAATCAACCTATCCCTCAACTTAGAGTTACTTCCAATCTCAAAGAAACTTCTGATTCTGGAATTCAGAACCCTAAGACAAGGCAGTGGCACATGCGCACACCTCTGAGATGCTGCCAGCTTTGGGCCCATCACCCAGAGTGGGAGGTGCCTGAAGGGCTGGATGTTTCGGTCCTTCACTCCACAGATATTCACAGAGAGCCTAACCTAAGCCAGTCTCTGAACTACATACTGACATACTATAAATGTACAAGGAACACCATGGACACACTTCTGCTTTAATAGACTGAGACTTGCAATTAAGAGTCGAAAAGTAGACTTCCGGTCAAGACGGAAGCATAGGTAGCTTTCATTCACCTCCTCATGCAAACATGGAAAGAATTACAACTAGATCTCTAAACAAGTAACACCCAGAACTATCAGAAAATTGAACTGTACAGAAGTCCGACTACCAAGAATTTGAAGAAGCCACATTCGTGCAGACAGATAAGAGGGACAGAGTCATGGAAGTGCATAGAAAGGCGTGGAGACACAGGGCGGCGTGGAGAGACAGCAGTGGCAGTGGAATGGATGGTCCCACATTCACATGTGGTGGACAAAAATCAGGAAGGGTATCTTGGGAGCCAGCAATCCCAGCCGCAGGCCACACCTCGCAGCCCAGTGTTCCAGCACTGGGAAGATAAATCCCAATAACTTCTGGCTGTAAAAACCAGTGGGAGTTGGGGCAGCAGAAGAAATTGATGGATTTTCAGCAGACTCACAGAATTTACAGGTGCCTTTTCTACAATGGGCCACGCTACTAAGATAAGGAGTCAAAGCAGATCTACCTGATACACAGAAACAAGCACAGGAGGCTGCCAAATGGAGGAGACAAAGAAATAGGGCCCAAATAGAAGAAGAGAACAAAACCCCAGAAAAAGAGCTAAGTGGAATTCAGAACCCTAAGACAATGCGCAGGTGCACGCGCACACCTCTGAGACACTGCCAGCCTTGGGCCCATCACCCAGAAAACGGGAGGCTGTTGGGAGGCAGCTGAGTGGGAGGCCTGATTCCAGGCCCTGAGGAGTTGCTGTTGCCTCTCTACAAAGCAGCCAGAGTCGTCTTTTAAAAATGAAAATCCACCCTGGCTGGTGTAGCTCAGTGGATTGAGTGTGGGCCTCTGAACCAGAATATCGCGGTGCGATTCCCAGTCAGGGCACATGGCTGGGTTGCAGGCCAGTTCCCAGCAGGGGACACATGAGAGGCAACCATACATTGATATTTCTCTCCCTCTCTCCTTCCCTTCCCATCTAAAGATAAATAAATAAAATCTTAAAAAAAAAAAAAAAAAGAAAATCCAACCTATCCCTCTCTGCTTACAAGTCTTTAATGTTCCTCTCCACAGACAGAATAACCCCCAGATTCCATACATGACTCCCGCCCCTTCATTGGCCTGTGTGATGACCGTATGCTGGTCACCCTGAAGCACATGGTGACAAGGGAGATAAACAATCTTTCAGATGTAGAGTTCAAAGCGCTGTTTATCAGGATGCTCAAAGAACTGAGTACAGCAACAACGTAAAGGAAGGAATGAAGGTTACACTAAGCGAAATAGAGAAAAATCTACAGGAAACCATCAATGGAAGTAAGAAAACCAAGATTGAAATCAATGGTTTGAAACATAAGGAAGAAATACATTCCACCAGAACAGAAAGAAGGAAAAAAGAATTAAAAAAAAAATGAGGATAGTATAAGGACCATCTGGGGCATCTCCAAATGTACCAACATCTGAATCATAGGGATGCCAGAAGGAGAAGAGAATGAGCAAGAAATAGAAAACTTATTTGAAAAAATAATGAAAGGAAACTTCCATAATTTAGCAAAGGAAATAGATATATAAGCCCAGGAAGCACAGACAGTCCCAAAAAATTGGAAGAGGACCACACCAAGACACATCATATTTAAAAAGCCAAAGGTTAAAGATAAAGAGAGAATCCTAAAAGCAGCGAGAGAAATGCAGAGAGTTACCTACAAAGGAGCTCCCACGAGACTGTCAGCTGATGTCTTAGAAGAAATTTTGCAGGCAAGAAGGGGCTGGTGAGAAGTATTCAAAGTGATAAAAAGCAAGGGCCTACGACCTAGATGACTCTATCCAGCAAAAATGCCCTTTAGAATGGAAGTACAGATAAAGTGCTTCCCAGACAAGGTAAAGCTAAAGGAGTTCATCATCACCAAGCCATTATTACATGAGATGTTAAAGGGACTTATCTAAGAAAAAGGAGATGATCAACACTATGCACATTAAAATGTGATTAGGGTGGCCTGCTCAGGTGGCAGGCACAGACACAGCTGTTGCGCTCGGCCAGCACCTGTTTGGATTAACCACTGACCATTCCGCCCCTGTTAGAAACGTGTCACACCACTGCTGGTGACACGTAGTCAAGGAAGGCATCTCTGAGCGCTTAGTATTGAGCAAGATCTGAGGAATGAGAAGTTGGCCACGAGTACATAGAAGGGAAGCAGGCTCCAGGAGAAAGGACCATCCCGGGCAGAAGACCTGCAGCAGGAAGAAGCTTGAGGGACTAAGAGAGAACCAAAGAGAAGGTCACCACCAGGGTGACCAGCACACCGTCATCACACAGGCCAGTGAGAGGGGTGGGAGTCATGTATGGAATCTGGGGGTTATTCTGACTGTGGTGAGGAACATGGAAGACTTGGAGGCAGAGGGGTTAGGCTGGATTTTCATTTTTAAAAGACGACCCTGGCTGTTTTGCAGAGAGGCAACAGAGGCTCCTCAGGGCCTGGGATCATGCCTCCCCTGCAGATGCCTTCCAACATCCTCCTCTCAAGTCGAAGAATGAGTGTGCCTGTGCCTTCTCAGGGGCTGAGCGAGGCCGTTCCTGATCTGAGCCGACTCTTCTACAGATTCCCTCTCTACATGCACTGCTGAGCAAAAGGGAGACGTTCTCATAGACTTTAGCTTCCAACGGTGCTGGAGCTGTTACAAGGAGCCCAGCCTAGATGGTGGTCCATGGGGTGGGCTCAGGGTCTCCCACACCAGGGAGCCCCACCGAGCGCCTTGCTCTGCTCGTGGGTAAAAACGGGCATCTCGTATCTTTCTCACTCACACATCTTCTCGCACAGCAGCCTTGCCGAGGAGCCCCCTCTGCTACAATGGGAAAATGAGACTGTCACTCAAGAGGAGTCCTGCTGGGGATTGCTGTTAGCACCTTGGATTTTGCGATCGGGGCTTGGTGTGTGATTTTCTCATTTTTGCAGATTGAATTGCTGCTTGTCAACGGTGTTTGTGTTTCATCACTTCTCTAAAGTAACTCCTCTTCTTTCCCCAGCTCGCTCCCCATCTCTTCTTCAGAGCCAGGCATCCCAGACAGAATGTCTAGGCCTGGGGAAGGAGAAAGTTCTCTAACAGGAAGCAGGGCAAGCTGGGAGTCCCCACTGAGGTCTTCAGAAAAAGCTAGCGCCATCCGTAATGACATTGTTGGACGCCCAGCCAACACGCCTTCCCTCTTCTCCTTCCTAGGAATTCCTGCAGGTTTCCAACCCAGGTTTCCTGCAGGTGTGCAAGCACCGGGAAAACAACCCGCCTCCAGCGCCAGGGTAATCCCCATACCCTTGCAATGATTGGCTCAGGAATGGTCATGTGACCAAACCTGAGCCAATGAAACGGAGATGCCTGGGAGAAAACTCCTTATTCAACAAGTATTATTTGTTACTATGCTCCAGGCATTGCCCCAACTGCAGGAAATACACCACTCCTGAATTTTTAAAAAGAAAAACAGAAGTCACTGCCTTTGGTAGGAGAAACAGAAGATAAACAAAATAAATCATTATATGTGTACTGAATAATTGGTGGTGGTCAGTGAAAGTAAGGTAAAGCCGGAAGAGGCGAGGAGGGCGAAGAGGTGGTGACGGGCAGCTCCTGCCGCTGGGGGCGCTAGGAGGGACTCCGGCTTTCACCCCGGGACGCAGGGGACGCCAGAGCGCTCTGGGCAGAAGCACGTGGCGATTCGACGTACGTTTTAGCAGGATCCCTTTCGTGGCTGTTTGAGGAACAGACTGAAAGAAAGCGAGGACAGGGGCTGAAAGAATCTTTCCTCCATCTTCTGGATGGAGGAAACGCGCTCAGAAGCAACCTCGCTCATCCTCCGGCGTCATCCTGCGCAGCCTCTCCAACCCTGACTGAGTTTGATGTCACTCTAAGGAGGGGACACAGCCAAGAGAATTGCAGGGATGTGACGACAGAACTCCAGAATTTGATCAGCTGGGAAGCCCATCGTGCACTTGAACTTCTACTTCTGTGAGTCAATAATCATTTTTGTGGTTTAAACCTAACGCGTGTCGGGTTTTCTTCTTGCACCCAAAATCTTCCTAACTAGTTCATCTTCCAACCTACTATCCATCACTCACCAGCACTAAGACAGTGGGACTATGTTAGGAAAATGTAACACCATCATTAAAATAAACATAACAAGGCCTCAGAATGAGGTAGGCGCTCAGAAGCTGTCTTAATGGCAGGAACTACTTTGAAAGTTAACTTCAGTGCTCCAAAGTGTGTATCTGGGTTTTCAAGTCATTGAGCCATCAATGGCTCAATTGCACAGCACACAAAAGCTCAATAAAAGAGCCTCTCAGTACATCGAGTGCTACCTGCAAACCAAAGGGTCGCCAGTTCGATTCCCAGTCAGGGCACGCATGCCTGGGTTGTGGGGCCAGGTCCCCAGTAGGGGGCGTGCAAGAGGCAACCACACAGGAATGTTTCTCATCCTCTCTGTCTCCTTTCCCTTCTCTCTAAAAATAAATAAGTAAAATCTTCTTTTTAAATGTCAGACTATCGGGGGGACACACAGGTGGAATCACTGATCACGACCTCGAGCTTATTAATGTCTGTCGGAGTCTGTGTCAGCCGAACGGACAGAAGATGGAAGACTTATCTGTTTATTTTGATAAATGGAAATGAATTCTATTACTTGTCAAAATGTTATCAAGACCCCCGTGAAATGAGTTCCCCCCCCTTTCTTTTTCTTTTCAGCTAAAGGAAGTGAAGGGGGAGAGAAAGGATGCTCGAGACAGTTTGCTTTGATTTGAAATGAAAACAAACTACTTTAGGGGGGAAAAAGGGCGCTTTCATTATTTGGGAGACCTTGGCGTTCTTGCAGATACGTTCATGAATTAATCATTAAAACCCTGAAATGTGGAATAAATCATGTAGTTTCAGTGCCAGTCCACAATAAAGGGGCCTCAAATGGTTATTAAGACACGGCACTCCGAGCTGCTGCCGCCTAGAATGACTTTTCTCCAGAAATAAAGTGGATGGTGTGTGTGTGTGTGTGTGTGTGTGTGTGTGTGTGTGTGTGTGTGGCAGCCCTGGGGTCCCAAGCCGGAACTGTGCGAGCCAGCTCTGATCCTGTGTCACCGCACATTAACGCTGTTTAGTACCTGCTAATGGAGTGGTTCTGTCTGCAAGAGGCTCTGTCGCGGGGAGATCAAAAGAGGGCGGCGCAGCTTTTAAATTATTAGCGCTAATTAGGCAAATCAAAGAGGAGGAGGGCACGGAGACCGGCGAACGCGTTAAAAGAAAGCGAGGGGATCACGGTCTGCCTGGTCCTGTCAAGTTCGAGGCGCCCAACAGCCAATTAGTGCCCAAGACCCTTCCCGGAGAGGCGAGAGAATGGGCTGGCCTGCCCCGGTAGAAGCAGGATGGCTTTATTACCTGACTCCCTAATTAAAATGTAAAGGTCGCTGATTGTTGCATAATTAAATAAAGTGGCAGGCGGTCGGAGCTAGCTATCCACGAGTTGCTAGCCCCCCCCCCCCCCGCGTTGTTAAAGCCCAATCCCAGCCTGCTGTGGGATCCTGGGCCGGAGCTGTCCGCGGTGCTGACGGACAGCTGCCTCCGCCAAGGCCTGTTACAGCGGGAGGGTTTCTAAGGGGCACTTCCCTCCGATTTCTTCCATAACCCATTTTCAAACTGATGACTCAGAAAAAAAAAGGGGGGGGATGAGGAGGCGGAGAGTGGAAGAGCCACCACGCCTAATTAACTCCCAGCCACTGAACCTTCGTATGGAGGCCCTGAAGCTGAGGTTGTCTCCTGTTGACGTAACCTTTATTCCTCTTTCTTTTCTTGTCTTTTCTTTTTTTTTAACCTGCCAAGAAGAGACGCTATTTCCTTAAGAGCTTGACTGGCAGCTAATCTCAGGTTCGACACACAACCTAAGGCTGCTGAGCACAATGCCTTCCTTATCTCTTCGGAATATTCGCAGGTGCGAGAGGGTGATAGGGTGGTCCAGACACACAGTCCCAGACCGGCAAAGTGTCTTTCAACATCAGGGGCCCGGCTGCTCCCTCAGGAACGTCGTGCTGGGAGAGTCTTCTCTGCTCAGACCTTTGGAGCTGACATTTTTTGTTTTCTCTTTCAAATCAACTCTTCTTCCTCTGTTGGGTCCTCTCCTGTTTTCTCTCTCCTCTTTCCTCTCTCCTTTCTCCCTCGTCTTCTCTCCAAGGCTTCTGCTTCCTCTTCTCTGTCTCCCTCCCTGCTCTCTTCTTCCTCCGTCTTTATTCCTCCCTTGTTCATGCCCCATCTCTTGCCGAGATGTGATATACCATATGGTGGTCATATAGCGTATGACCACTACAACCAGAACAAATGAGAAGCTCTTGTTCTCTCACCCTCTGATTTTTGTCTGTGGCTTCCTTGGTGTAGCTCCTTTTCATCAGAAGGGTCCGAATTACCATCGGCTCTGCCAGTGACCTTGAAAAAAGGCTGGAGTGACATTGGAAAGGAGTTTTAGAATCGGGAGCCATGACATAAAGTAGGCATATGAGTTCGCGTGGGTCCGGCCTCAGGAACAAATAGGGCCATTTAATGACTCCACACGACCAGATTTTATTCTCACCAGATAAAATAGAAATTAGCAGTCTACCTTATTTCTGATAAGTCAGCCTCACTGTCCACAGGACAGAGCAAGGTAGGTCCAGGGCTGGGCTCCTCTCCTCACCATCATTCAAGGTCACAGGCTAAGGGCAGCTCTGACGCCTTTGATAGATGGTGTCCCAGACAGCCAGGAAGGGGAACAAGTGAAGAGTGTGAGTGGGAGGTTTGGTAGGCACAGCCCCGGAAGGACCACACACCACCTTCCCTGGCACTCCATTGGCCAGGATTCAGTCACCTGACCATGTGTAACTGACCGAGTGTGAGGAGTGGTGGGAAATGCTCTCCACCACGTGTCATAAGGAGGAGAAAGCTGACACCGGTGGGCGTTTACACGTCTCTGACAAATGAGATGGGACAGGTGGTGAGGAGTCACAGGCAGAAAAGATAAGGCTAAACCGAGAGCTGTGTCCCCACAACAGCAAAGAAGCAAGACTGGCCACAGACCTTGTCCCGGGGGAGGGTGATGGACAGAGTTCAACAGCCAGAGGGCCACCTCTGAGCAATCGAGATGTTCTGAAGGGCACAGGACTCAGTTTCAGAAGCAGGCGGGTAATGGAATTAAATCCAGATCCACTTCGTTCTTTCTTTTCTTCTATATGTATTTCTAATTAATTAATATTTTATTTATTGATTTGAGAGAGAGAGACAGAGAGTGGGGGAGAAGAATCAGTTTGATGTTCCACTTATCCATGCATTCATTGGTTGATTCCTGTATGTGCCCCGACCAGGAATCAAACCCACAACCTTGGCGTAACAGGACGATGCTCCAACCAACTGAGGATTTATCCAACTCTAAGTTGGATTTATCCAACTCTAAGTTGGATAAATCCAACTGAGGTCAGGAGGATTTATCTCTCTCTAAGTATGTGACTCTGAACCAGGTATTTCAATGAGCCTCAGCTCCATCATCTGTAAAATGAGAGAAGAGTAACGGTTACTTTATATGATGTCCCGGAAGGTTACACCACATAAAAGATGCTAAATTCTTAACATGGTGCCTGGTACAGGGTACATCCTCATCAGGGGGTGACCGCTGAGACTATCCCCATGCTCACCCACTGCTTCTTCTCTCTGGTGGGGGTGCCCCTGCTCGTTTTCCACCCAGTCCAAGCCCCATCTTCTCCATGAACTCTTTCCCTTTCATATGGGTGCCAAGGACTTGCCTAAACTCTCTGCCACCCTGTTGAGTGCTTTATGAAAGCTTTCCCACTAGGAATGTAAGCAACATGAGGTTCGGGGGAATTACTTACCTGGTCTATGCGATGCGATGCGTCCCAGAGCCCAGCCCAGGGCTGGGCACGTAACAGGTGCTCACTATGATCCTTCTTGAGTGAATAGTCAATGAGCAAGAGACCCGCTCACATCAAAGGGGCTGATAGATGGCCTTTCTAGATGCGGAATCCTATCGCCCTGAGGTTACTCTCTAATTTTCCGTGTCAGTTAGTCTTGTCTTCCTGACAAAATTGACTTCACAGGTAGTCGGACTGATCTTTTTAAAATGTAAATTGGATCCTTTTATTCCTCTGTTTGACCCTCTGCAATGACTCCCCATCACCCTTAAGATAAAACCCAAAGTCCTCACTGCAGCCTGCGGGGCCCTGCCGGGCCTGGCCCTGTCCTCTCTCTGTTTTCGTTCTGCTTTCCTTCTCCATCACCACCCTCGGGCCCCACAGGCCCTTTAACACACCAAGACGGTCCCATCGGACAGGCGTTGTGCTCATCAGCCCCCCACCCCGGTTCCTGAGATGCCGTCCCACAGGACACCCTCAGAGCTGGGCCCTCCACCATGCAGACCCGGCCCAAATACCACCCTTGCAGACCAGTCTTCCCAGGAAGCAGCCCAGCTCATTCTCCTGCCTGCAGTCACTCCCCGCCTGGGCCTGGACTGTCCAGGACACAGACCTGTCGACAGAAAGTTTACAGGGGCTCGCTCGGGACCAGTCCTTGTAGGGGGTGAGGGAAACGGGGCTGAGCAGCTGGGCTGAGGTGCCTTCACAACTAGCCCTCCACGGACCCCAGGGGACCCCAGAGCTGAGGTGGTCCTGTAGCGCTGTCTCACCCTGAGCCACGGGGCTGGGCCTGAGCCACGGGGGCTGGACATTGGCACTGCTGGTCCCTGGATGCAGGAGACCCCTGCAAAGGAGACGTGACCTCGGGAGAGGCAGCTGTCTCGGGTAGGGCAGGTTCCAGAGAACAATTCGGCTGAGCACCATCAGCCACCAACAACCGCAGCCTGCTGTTCTTCACCGCTCGCCTGGCAAGGGGTCTGAGCCACAGTCACCGCCCTTCCCGGCCATGGCTGCTGCTGCCACCCATTTACTGACAAAACTGGACAAGAAGGGCTCCCACGGACCCCCTGGGTGACAAAGGCAGCCTTCTCACCCCATTGCCCACCTGCGGTCATCCCACTAATGATCAGAATCCGGTACCAGGAGCCTGCCGGGGGCAGCCAGAGCGCAAGGCACAGGCGAGTCCTGCTGCAGCTCTGCTGGCAGCTGGCAGCCCATGACCCCCCCGGAAGCAGGGCCCTTGGCGCTGAAGGGAGAGACCCAGGTAGAGCAGCAAACCGCACCCCCTCCATACACGTGTCTACGAAACCCTGCTTTATACTCTCACCTAGCACACGCCTCCCCATTGCCCCGTGACCATTTCTGGCGTGTTGTCTGCCTGTGGCCCCAGAGCCTGCCTCTCAGTGACTGAACCAACACCGAGTGGTCCGCAGCATCCTTGTCAGCCCTCCGGGACAGGCGCCATGTCCGCTGTGCCTGCTGGTCTCAGAGCACCGAGCTGGAACTCAGAACTCCTGATTGACCGGCCCACCCCCGTCACACGGTCACGGGGCCACGGGGTCACCTATGACACCCCCGACTGTGAGACGCCCCTAATCCAATCACAGGCTGTTTTTAGAGTGTCTCTTCCCCTCCGATCTATTGAGGCACTGAGCAGAAACTGGCTGCCTGGGGCTTGCGGTAGCTCTAAAGAAAAGCAATCTTCTCTCTGGAAGACCCTGGGAGGCGTCCTCTGTACCAGGCTGTGGGGCGACAGACGCCCAGGCTGTGTTCTCGGAGAGCTGTGTGATTCCATTTTCTGGTTTTCTGGCTGTCAGTAGCAGTGGAAGTGGTTATGGAGGAACGCAGGGCACCGGCGCCCCCCCCCCCCAACAGACACATAGCACGGGCCTCTCCCTCCCCTTGGACAGGCGTCTTCTCTCATTAGACCACATTCAGGACCTCAGGACATTTCTCTGGTACAGACCCCAAGGGGCTGCTTCCAGCAAATTCAATTGTGAGCTGGAAGGCTGGCTACGGAGCACTTCAGAACTCTTCCTATTTGGGGCCTAGCGCTCATTCATCCAGGTTGACTACTGGAGAGGAAGTTCCTTTCTTCTTTAAGGAGAGAGATGGCCAGGAAGAGCGGGCGAGGAAAGAGGTTCTGTCCTTGAGACTCCATCAGCGTAAGGACAGACTAAGGGTGCTCTTCCCACGGAGGTTTCCGGGGTCTGCATGGGGCCTGGAAAGACAGCTGCAAACCACTGCTTGTGTCCCTTCTCCATTAGGTCACGGTCATGGCCGAGGATATTCACACGTGATGTTCCTTCTTCTGGGACGTCCTTCCCTACCTTGAACCCACCACTGCCTCTGAGCAGGCAGGTCAGCAGGGCAGGGATGGCTCTTCCTGGGACGTCACTGAGCCGCAGGGTCACAGTTCATCTGACAGGAACACCGCAGCTGAGGCTGCAGACCCTTCTATTGTGGGGTCACTGACCCAACTCCAGGTCCCCTGAGAGACCCCTCCCGGTGCACCCGCAGACCCCAGACCTGTGGAAGTCACAGCCACCAACGCCTGAGTGCAGACCAGGGGCCATTGCAAGGCTCCACACGCGCAGGTGCAGGCAGTCCTCGAGACAGTCCCGGGAAGTGACACCCCTTTACAGACGGAGAGACAGAAGGACAGAGTAGCCAGCTAGTGTGCCCGAGGCCACGCGGCGGGGAAGGACCAGACTGTGCACTTGCACTCCAGTGACGTGACTGCAACACAGGTTGTTCCTCTGCTCACTGATGTGGACCGTGCTCTTCTATGGTGGAAAGTGATGCTACTTTTGGCGGGAATCAGACATCCCTCAAAAGAGAGATGATACATACATACACACATACAGACGTGTGGACATACAGATAGAGGATACATAAATGGGAATCGGCCTGCTGAACGGAGGAAGGCATAAATGCAGATATTGTAACAGCGGTTAAACCCAGGTGCCATAGGCTCATGGGCTGCCACCAAGTGCCATCCCCCGGGAACACAGAAGCAGTTTCAAGTCCAAGGCTGGAACCAGACCGTCCTGTCAGGGCCCATCTCTCACGCTGCCACTCCCCACACCCAGGGGTGACGCCCATGACTCTTCTAGGTGGCCATGCTGACCCCGTCGTGGGGGACACCGGCAAAGGTGAAAGCCGGTAATCCTGGAGTCTTCTAAGGAGACCAAGTGTCCAATCAAGGGCACTCACTGGGGACCCACTGGTAGCCTGAGGCAGGCGGGTCATTCAGGGGACAGACTTCCTTACTTGGGGCTCTTTACTTCCCCAGACCCTGCAGGACCAACGCTCTCTCTCCACAGCCATGTTTACCGTTCAAAGATGCGAGGAGAATGCCCTGTGGGCAGAAGCACCCAGAGGACTGCAGAACCCGAGGGCTGCTGCATCCAGGTAGAGGGTAAAAGATACAGCAACGCAGATGGTTTCCCTCTGTGAGGAGTAAGCAGCTAACGAGACCACTGCAAGGATGTTATGTTTCAGGCCAAATTAAAGTTCAGACACACATTAGAGAAGAATTCTCAAGTTCGTATATCTAGAACCTCAGACTGGAAAATGAGAAAAGCAAACTAGGAAAAAAAGGATGGAAAAGCAAGACATCCGTGCCCCTATTCAGATCCCAAGATGATGTCGTGGTGAGGCCCTGACACGTGATTCAGACCCTGGTTCTGTTCTTCATGGGTTTTGTCACCTTTCTCTGCTTGATCGCTCTCTGCTGGGCTCCATCCTGTCCATGGCTGATACCTGGTCTCAGGCCTCTGAATCAAACCCGGCTACTCCCACTCTCCATCTCCGTGAGATTCGAGGAAAGAAGAATCAGTGGTGGAGAGTGTCTGACACAGGCTGGCCTTTCGATCAACAGTCAGAGTCGCTGCCAATTCACCCGAAGTGGTTTCTTCATGTGTAGTTTAAAACACATCCAATGATCATCTCGCTATGTGGATGTACCGCAACGAGAGGACAGTCGCAAGAACAGCACGGCAGGCCTGTGCGGAGCCTGCAACCCCGGGCTGCCTGCCGTGTGGTGAAGAGCCCGGTGCTCATCTCGGTTCTCCGCCCAGTGCAGAGGTGCCTCCAGTTTATCCACCAACTAGACACTAACGTGCATTCGAAGGAAAACTACCCTCCCCAGGATCCGACAGTGGTTGTAAAACATGAACGAAACAAATCACTTAGTGGAAAATTTATTTTTTGCTTTTCAGTGAAGATGAGTGAGACAGCAGAGTTGGTGAATGCGACGGTCACATCTTCACTGTCCTCTCTGGACATCACTGCTGCTGAGGGCCCGCCCATCTGCCTTTATCTCGACGGAACCAAGGTTCTCAGTTCTCGGAAAGGAGACCAGGAATGATCAGCTCCATCTCAGTGCCCAGCGTCCAAGGTTCAATTAGTATTGGTCACCGCAGGCCGACCCCAACCTCAGCATTAATGCCCTAAACCAGAGAGGAAAAATGTTGGAACGCCTGCGGAGGTACCTGCTGAATCCAGTCTCCCAAGAATTACAAAAGGGAAAGGATGGCCCCTGCTGGTGGGAACTGGAGCAGCAGCCCACTCTGGGCCCCCAGAGAGCCGCAGGTGCAGGGGGGCCGCAGGGACGTTTTCATTCTGAGACCCACACTGAGCAGAGGGAGCTCTGGGGGAAGCATAGGACTGGGTTTTCTCGTAGGATCGGAGCTGCGTTTGGATTTGCAAAACAGACTGAATGGGAAGAACTGCTTTGGCCCTGGGTGTGAAGCCCCAAGGCTGGTTCCTTATGGACATAAATGCCCCCACCCCACTGCCTCCAACTCTGTGTATCTGCCAAGGCTGGGGTAGATGGTGGGGCACCCTGTCACCCCCCTCCCTTCCCTTACAAATCAGCCGCTCTGCACTCAAAGCCCATCGCTCTCTCCTGCTGGAACTCCCACTTGCAGATCCCACTATAATGAGCTTCTTCGTGAGCAGTGGAGAACACGTCACCCCTTCCAGGGGCTTCTTACAGCAGGAAAAAGAGGTATGACCGGTGGGCCAGCCTTTGGACACTTGGGGCCTCTGGGATGGACAGTGGACAAGCTGACAGAAGCCATCACCAGGGCCACTCAAAGGAATCACGTACATGGCATCCACAGTGCCATTTGCCAAATAGTTCTGCCTCTCCCCTGCCTGCACACACACACACACACACACACACACACACACACACACGGGATCAGGCCTCCACCCCCTTGTGGTGGGTGGAGCCACAGGAGTAGCCCCAGCCAACGCTTTCCCAGTGGAAGACAGAGCCCTTGACCACAAAGTGTCCTTTTCCACAAGAAGGAGCCCTCCCTGCAGCCCCCAACCCACAGGTGCCTCCCGCTGTATCGAGGGAGATAAAACCTGCATTTAGGGGGTTGTTTGTTACACAGCATCCATCGTGACTGACTCATCAGCCCAGTTCAAGGGGAGGAAAACCTTCCTCACATTAGATGTTAAAATCTAAGAGAATTTGCGGGGTTCCGTCAAGTAAGCCTGCCAAAGGGCTCCTTGAATGAAGAATGCAAGGCAGACGAATGCTGGTGTTGGTCCAGGAGGGTACCTGCCCGCCTTTCCCACATCGTGACACCTGGAATGTTCAGGTGTGTGTGGCACCTGGGCCAGTGAAAGGGAAATTGGGGGCATTGCTAGAGATTAGGTGAAAGTGTCACTTATTTTCTTATCCTTATGAGATTGTAATTATACAAAATGAAATGCAAAGTTTTTAGAACATACTGATTCTCAAATCTGACAAACCCTCCATTTCAATGTTTTAACTTTTCATTAACAGACTCGGGCTTGCTTTGGTGGAGACAAACTTCTTTGCAAGACGTTTCAGGCTTGAAATAGCCCCGCACACTTCCTGGTAAAGACTTGAAGAGATTAGTGGTCATTTCTTTCAATTCTCCATAGCGCCCACGACGAAACTTGTATGTACCGATAGTGGTGAAATTTTTAAATCACCTTGATGGCCATTCCAAGAGTGTTAAAATTATAAAGAATCTAAGGGCTCTTTTGATGGTTAAAATTTCATATAATGATGCAAATATTTTTTTTAATTCGATTCAACGTTTTCACGGCGAGTATTTCCAATTTGCAAAACACAAATATTAGCTATCCCCCTGCGGCCCGGTCGGACGCCACAGAAACAGACTCATCTGCCACAGACACACAGACGTGTCCAAGATAATGGGTGCTTCCAGGTCAGGGTTTCCACGTGGCACGGTTCCCTCCCAGCTCCCCCCGCTTACACCCCGCCAGCCTCCCGATTCTTCCTGTAAGGAAGCCAGACTCTCCCTGCCTGCAGACGGACTCCATTGGCTGCCCTGCCGCTGACGTCATCGCCCTCCCCCTCCTGGTTCCAGCCACGCGGTCCTGCTTTGACTTGCTCCAGGCCACCCAGCTCTTTGCTGCCTGGGCACCTTCACACTCGGCTGTTTGTCGGCTCTGCCTGGAACATTCTGCGCCTCAAGCTTCACCTCCCTGACCCCTTCTCATGCACCCATTGCTCCGAACCCCTTCTCCGCCCCCGGATCGAAGTAATACCTCCGCATCTTCATTGCAAGTTTCTTCAGGTGTAAAGCTGGAATAAAAATAAGGCTTGCTTTGAGGAATAAATGAGATACAACACAAGGAAGCACCAGAAACAGAGTCTAGCACGTAATAAGCATTCTATGAATCAACTGTTGTGCTTTTTACTTCTCCTCTGCGGCCCATAGCACAATTATAAATAGATATTTATTTATGTACTTGTTTTTCGCTAGACTCTGAACTCTGCAAGTCCAAAGAACGGGTTCTTTCTTTCTTTCTTTCTTTCTTTCTTTCTTTCTTTCTTTCTTTCTTTCTTTCTTTTTCTTTTCTTCCTTTTTCGGGGGTAGGGAGTCTGCTACTGAGTACCCAAGGCCTGGCCCAACCCTTGGTGCCAATATATATATTTGTTGAACAGATAAATGAACAGATGAACTCATTTATTGAATGAATAAATGAACAAATGAACTCATCCCGTGAGAATGCACTTGGCCATGGAAATGCTACACAGTCGAGAATCCGTGCACCAGTAATTGGAGGGTGAGTCTGAAAAAGCTGTAAGTGCTGGTGTAAAAATAGACGCGGCCTATTTCCTCTTGCTGCCCACCCACCGCCCGAGCCCCAGGCTGCCTTTCTGCCTCCGCCGATTGTCTTTACCCCGTCCTGTTTCTGCATCTGCTTCTCTGGCGATGTGTTTGTGTTTCTCTGACCCACAGTGGCATCTGGTACGCAGGAAGTGCTCAGTAAATATTTATGGAACAAACGCCAGGATGGATGGGAGGGAGGGAGGGAGGGAGGGAGAGAGGAAGGTTGGTTGGATGGAAGGAGGGAAGGAGAGAAGGAAGGGTTGATGGTTCAAAGGAAGGAAGGAAGGGTAGAAAGATGGAAGGAAGGTTGGATGGATGGATGAATGGATGGTCAACGTTAGGTGAAGGTGGTACCCCACCTTAGCATGAAGGACAATTTTTTGTGAACTCAATGACTCTGTTCATCCCAAATCCACCCCGATGCTTCCCTGCTCCAGTGGAAACAGAAGTAGACACTGTCCTTGCAGTTCAGTTAAAACCTACACCCAAATGCGGCCCAATGGGCCTCCGACACTCAAGGTGCAGACCGGCAGCCTCTGCGTCTGGTCCTCCTGGCCAGCCCTGAGTGGACCGGCTTCGTTCTTCAGAGGGGGGTGCGGGCTCTTTCCCGCCCTGCCCGAGCAAGCGCTCCCCACAAAGACACTCTGCCTCTAGAGACAGGCCTCTCTCAATGTCACAGGGTTGGAGCAATTTCCTCAGGTCTCTGCCTCAAAGGGGCCCTCAGATAGTATTTCAGAGAATCTTTTCTTTTTTTTTTTGAGAAGTGAGGGAACTAAAACTAAAATGCTTCTTGGTTTTATGTCAAAATAGAGGCTGCTAGATAAAGTAACGGAAGGAGAATTTTCTGTTACTCAGGAAAGGAAACATAAACAGCTCAACCAAAGAGAGCAAAGGGCGGGGTTTCCGTAGAAGAACTGGAGGAAAAACCAGCTTGTCCCGAACTGTTTTCAAGCCCTTTGCAGCTGCCCAGGGCACCTCTGCTGATAACCACCGCTGGAGCTCTCTCCCTCCTTCACATCAGTATTGAACATTAAACATGACCATGTCCACCAAAGGTTCAACAGTAACTTATTTCGTAATACCTCTATGGTGCTTCCAGAGCAGGTTCCTTTGGACAGGGGGAAAGAGTTTCATGCATTTCTGAAAGCGATCACCCAGTGAAGCCAACTCGGGAACCAGGCAGAGGACCGGCCCACTTGCCATTCCGTGTTTGTGAGAACAACTGAACGACAGTTGGCCCGCTTCCGATCCAGGCCACATGGGGCAGCCAGCCATTACCTCCTGCTCCTGTGGGCTGTGTTCAGAACGTGTGCGTGACTCTGAATCTCCATGTGGGGAGCTCTCCAAAGACAAAGAGACCTGGGGGCCACAAGTGAAGGCGCCCCTAGAGTTCTGCATGAACACTCTGCTCGTCCGTATGGGACACAATTTGCACTTGGACGGTTGTCTTTTGTTTGGCTACCTGGCATGGCAGTATTTCTCTAATTGGAGGGGACCCCAAATCCCACCATGGTGGCTGAAGGAGATGCATATCCCCGCTCACCCATGGTCTGAATCTGGACCAGGCTCAGAGTAAGCCGACCCAGAGCTCTCGTCTGTAGCAATCATCATAGATGGCCATCATGCAACTGAGAGTCCAGCGGTGGTCAGGAGGGACCGGACCTAGTCCACACCCTGCTCATCACACTGAGGCAAGCCCCTCTTTCTAACCCACACTGATGGCTAGCAGTGGTCCTGAATGGGGGTTTCAGGTGGGGGCACCAGCCGCAGCCATCTATGTAGTCTCTCCCAGGGCGAGACCCTCGCTGACTGCTCCCCCACCAGCCTTCCCTGGTCCCTGCTTCTTAGCTGCCCTTTCAACCGTGGGAGCACCTCATGGTTGTCACTCTCCCCCCATGTCACTCTCCTGCTTCCGTCTGCAGGAGTCAGTTTCTGTTGTTTGCACACCCATTGTCTGTCCAGTGGATCCCTGACCCCTAACCCCTGACCCCTGACCCCTTCTTGCCAGTCAATCCCACCTTGCTTTGTCCAAACGGAATGGGGTGTGCAGAATCAGAAGGGAAAGGGTTGGGGGGGACTATTGCTCCACTACCCAAGTAACAGGAATCGCTCTCCCCATACTGACAGGGATGTCAGAGAGCACCTGTCCCAAGCCTTCCTTTGCCAGGTGAACCCCAGAGGAGGCGGTGAGCGGTGCAGTTTACCTAGTTAGTAGCAGGTCCTCTAAGCCCCTCTGTCTCGGCTTTGTCTCGGTGGGCACTGCGATGGGGCTGGAATTCGCACACGCGGGGCAGCTCTCTGCTCGCCAGGCTGTGCCCAAGCAATCACGAGATGCCCTGCTAACATCACTTTTGCCCGAAAACTTGAATCCTGGCCAAGAAGTGAAACCCTGGTGAATGAAGTCTTAAGAACAGCACCATGAGCGACTTTGAACATGAACGAATTAAGGCTTGTCTGACAGAGATGTGTCCACTCGTGGTGATCAGAATCACACAGGAGGACCCTGAAGGGGGGGCACAGGTGCATGGCTTGGGACGGTCACAGATGTGCACCTTTGTCCTTGTCTTTGTCCTCAAATGTGACACAACTGTGGGAGACCCAGGCTGTGGGGCGGGAAGTGCAAGGACTGCCCTGGAAGAGCTCGGGGACGCAAAGGGTAGGAAGTTTCAGATCCAGCTGAGAGGTAGTGGCTCAGATGCCTGTGAAGAGGAGCACACAAGTCGACGCCCCTTCCCTCACCCCACCCAGCTGACCACGCTGTGCCCACCTCGGGGGGTCGGCAAACTGTGTCTGTGGTGAGCCCTACAGTAAACGTTTTAGGCCGTGCAGGCCACAGAGCAGCAGCCGCTGGACTCCGCCCACGTGGCAAAAGCAGCCACAGACAGAGACCCACGGGAGTGGATGAGTCCCCATAAAATGACCCGGAAAACACAGAGGGCCAGGTCTGGCCCGGGGCCGCAGTTCACCAGTCCCCACTGCGGGAGGGGGCTGTAGCCCCCCACAGCCACAGGCTCTGTCTTCCCGGCCTCGGTGAGCTCCATCTTGAACACTGTCAGATATGACACCGCCTCTCAGACCCAGAAGTGGCAACTAACCGAGTCAGGAGGCGGCACCCAGTTTTTTATCAACGACAGCAGGCGGAGAGCCCCAGTTGCAGGAGGGCAAACCGTGCCGACATGTCGGGGTTGCCGACACAGTCCCCACTTACCAGGAAGACAGGGGTCCCACCCGCTCCCACCGTGGGTCCTGCCACGGGTCCCACCACCCAACTCGGATAGCGCCTCCAGGCCGCCTGCGGAATTGGTTCCCCACACCTCATCGCCCCTCACAAGCCCTGTCGCCTGAAAAACCAGGCACCAGCCTCCCAGCGACAGCAGGCGAATAACTTGTCATCCTGGTAATGGTCTAACTGCATGGAAGTGTCTGTCATTGTGAAAATTTGTCTCTTCCCTTTCAATTTAATTTGTCAACAACCCAATCAGATCTTCTAACACCACTGCACACGGACCAAGTCTTCATTTAAAATGAACCTCATCATCCCACGCTGAAATGTCTGCATTAACAACGACCCTCTCTTCTGGAGGATGTTCCAGCTCCACTGCCCCCCAACACACACACACACACACACACACACACACACCCCGCAGGTACACCTGCAGCTTTTTGTAACTAATTAAGGAACTCCAGAAAGTGCATTCAAAGGGCCTCAGCAAACAGATGCACGCGCCATTAATTAAGCAAGCCAGACGGAACACCCGCGCTGTGATTGGAAAACTGTGCCCCCACCACCACCCTGTTAAGGCAGTCACAGCCATTTGCAAATGTTCTTTGATAGTTTCTCAAAAGAGAGTCTTTGAGCAGCAGGCTCCGGCTTCCTCCAGTAGGGGGTACGTGGGGCAGATGTTTGGGTAAGGTTTGGGGCATGAACCAGCCACCCGGCTTCACTAATTAGCTACTCTGTGCCCTTTCTCCCTTCAGAAGACTGTGCTAATAAGAAAAGGAAGTTTGGGTATTAAAATCCTTTTTTTAAAGATTTTATTTATTTATTTTTAGAGAGAGGGGAAGGGAGGGAGAAAGAAAGGGAGAGGAACATTGATAGATTGCCTCTTACATGACCCCTACTAGGGACCTGGCCTGCAACCCAGGCACGTGCCCTGACTGGGAATCAAACCAGGGACCATTATGCTTTGCAGAATGACACCCAACCAACTGAGCCACAGGGGTCAAGTTGAGGAATTTGTGCTTCTTGTAGCTGCAGGTCCCACCTGTGAGCCAGGGGACAGGAGGAAGACACCTACTGAGAAGGGCTCCTGGTAACTAATGGGGCCCAGATAAAACACTCCAGCAGCCACCTCTACAGCAAGCCTCCCAGGCAAACTGAACTGCATGAAAAACACTGTGCCAAATTGCCTTTCCTGGCACAGAACTGTCTGCCTGAACCTTCCCCCATCCAATCAGATGTGCCCAGCTCCAACCAATCAAAGTGGCTCTATTCCGACCAATCAGAATAGTACCTTTTGAACCAATCAAACTGTGAGGATTTGGAGTCCTAATTTGCATGAGGATGGGCCAATCAGGGACCGGGGGTAGGGCTTCTGTCCATAAAAGCCAGCTCCCCCTCTAGCAAGGGGAGTGCGTTTTCCCTTTCTATCAAAGACTGAGGTTTGTACACCCCTGACTGAACAGGAACACTGAAGATGTGTGTGAACCAGGACACTGCAGGCCTCAGGAGACCTGTCTAGCCAGGCCTGGCCCGGCCCCAGGGGACAGACACCTCAGAGCCGTGCTGTGTTCACAGCCAGGCTTCCTTGCCCTTGAGCTGTTCCACAGTTTTCACAGCTCTGCTATTATGCTAGGGAAAGCTTTCTTCCTCGGCACACCCCAAGTTGGGGAGTCCTGCTGCCATGGAATTGGCACCCACGACGCCAGTTGATACACCTCAACAAATCACACACCCAAAGCTTCACTGGGCAAGGTGCAGAAGGACAGTTGAGCTGACTTCTCAGATTTGCCCTGCCTCAAATGGAACAGTTGAGGAAATGGCACTGGTGAGGAAGCAGCGCCACCCCGTGGTTAAAATGGGGGCATCTGGATGGACCCAGATGGAGGTGAGGACCCCAAACCCTGGGTCTTTCTGAGCCTCTTCCGCACAGAAAAGAGCAGCAGCACTCACTTCCTGTCCAGGCGACTGAGCCTGCCTCGCCGACGACCCTGGAACAGCAGCCTCCCCTGCTGACCCGCCTGGCCACGCCTGTATCCCTCGAGATGCCCTCGGTGGTAGTTACCAGCCAATGTAATGCAGGGACCCCTCTCCACCCGCGCCCCACACTGCTGACCACTCCAACCCTGACCCTTCCCCATGATGCTACCCCCGGATGCTATGTAGAACATATATACTTATACTCAGCATTCATTGCCTGTTCTCCCATTGGACTACGAGCCTCACAAGGACAGGAAATTGTGGTTTCTTCTTTTCCCTGTGCACCCCAAGCCCCCAGAAGAGGCCTGCGATGGACATTAACAGAGCACATGAATGACCAAACGCCAGCTGTCTCATGCGCTTTGCAGTGCAGACATTTTGACGTTCCCCCCACTGGTGTTTCTCCAAGTCCGGCAGTCGGCCTCTGCGTGTTGTCTCTTGGGCCTGTGCGCCCTCCCTCTGTCCTGGAGGGCGAATCCCCATCATCTCCATCCAGCTATTGCCAGGGCGTCCTAACTCCTTCTGGGCTCCCATCCACCCTATGGACAAAGGACCCCCGTGTGTCACTGCTCTGCTTTAAACTCTCTATTGTTGCCTTCACACTAAAGTCCAGACTGTAAAGAGGGACCACGGGCTGGGCAGTCTGGCCCAACCCCCACCACGCCTCCTCGGCTGCTCATCCATTCCAACACACCCCAACTTCTCCCTGTCAGCCGGAATGCTCTCCTCTGCACCTGTATGTCTGCTACCCCTTCGGCTGAAAGTGCTCTCCCCTGCCTCGTTCACCAGGCTTGCTCCAGCTTATCCTTGGGGACTTGTGCACCTCCTCCTCCAGGAAGCCTTCCCTAACTGCTCCTCGGGCTGAGTGAGCTTCCCCTGCTCTGTGCTCGCGGATCACCTGTGCCCTCTCTGTCAGCTCTCTGACTTCACAGTGAGACCATGTGTGCCTTGAGGATGGAAGTTTTGTCTCATCCTATAACCAGTGTCCAACAGCACGTACTACATGTCGTAGTCACAAAGTAAACAAGGGAGGCCAGGCAGGAAGAAAGGAGAGGGAGAGAAGAAAACCCTGGGTCCCAAAGGTGCAGCTGTGCCCTAATGCACGGCAGGGTAACACATGATGGAGTTGCACCTCCCCACACAGCTGAGCTCCTGCGCGGCCATGTGACCTCCTGTGGCCCCTGAAATGTGAGTGTCTCTCCCAGGTCACCACTGGGCAGAAGTGCAGGGCCAGTCTGTGGTCTCCAGGCTCTTTCGCTGCCTCCAGGGTGACAGAAGCACGGGCTGGGACGGAGCCCCTGTGGGCCCAGGCCCTGAGTGGGTGTATTGAGCAGAGGCCCGGCTGACTCAGAGTGGCCTTGCGGCGTCGATGCGAGGCATGCTCTGCCCTTTTAAACGGCTGAGCTGTTAGGGCATCATGTCTGTCTGACCCACGTGGCTGGTCTGAGTGCCAGGAAAAGACTCATTCTTGACCTTTTATTCCCCGAGAACATCCGCTGACACCTCGCCTGTTGCGCTGCGGCAACTTTCAATCCAATTTCACGTTTCCCAGGGGTTTCCCTGGGTCCATGCAAAGATGCTGTAAGGGAAACAGCTCAGATAACATTATCCAACTCCAGCAAACTCGGAAAAAATTACGTGATGGTCTCACCTGAGATGCATTGGGTGGGATAAAGGAGAGCTCAGCCCGAACCCAGGTCTGTGCCACCCGGCCCAGCGCTCACAGCCCATCTCTGGTAAATAACATAACACGGGCCTAAAAACAAGGCTGAAGTCTGGGCGGTGCCCCACAGGAAACAGCAAAACTGTCGGAACTGTGGGCTCTGGAGCCTGACTACCCAGGGACCCTCGCCGCTTCTCTGTCTGTCTCTCTGTGTCCCCCCAGCCCAAGAAGTGAAGATAATAGTACCTACTCCACGCTCTTGTGGTGAGTTTTAGGTAAACTCATCCATGAGGAAGGCTTGGCATGTAACAAGTCCTCTCTCTCCCTCGGCATTCCTACCACCAGTGCTCTGGACAGTAATGCCAGGCTAGCACCACAGGGTGGCAGTGTTGTGTCTGGCTACGCTGCCTTCTGGAGACAGAAGCTTCATCTCTCCAAATGCCTAGTGGGGCAAAGATGGAAGGTGGACCCATAAAAAGATGATAAAGTCTGGGGGCTCCAAGGAAAAAACACGCCCTCCCCGTCACATCAGAGATGAAAAACCACCTCATTCATTCATCGCTGCCACTTCTTATAGCTGTGTCTCCAAGCCCGGGTGGTCCCCAAGCCTCAGAAGAGCCTGCAGGGGCTGGGGGAGTTGGGCAGTCTGGCCCACCCCACACACCCTGGTGGAGAGTGCGGCCATTGGGCCTGCCAGTCTGATGGAGGAGGGTGGTCAGAAGCCACCACCATAGAGCAGGGCTTTCTGGGACTTCAATGCACATGCAGCCCACCTGGGGACCTCGCTGCACTGCAGGCTCTGATGCAGCGGGTCCAGGGCAGGGCCTGGGAGTCTGCATTCCTAACGTGTTCTCCAGTGATGCTCATGCGGCTGGCCCAGCCGCCACGATTTGAGTACTGAGCATCTCAAACGCTGAACCACTGCCTGGCGAGTGGAAGCAGCACACACTTCGAGTGCCAGGAGTAAGTCACAGGGGCCTCAGGTGGCCAGTACTCTCACCCTGTTCTGTGGGTGGGAGACAAACCTGTCCCAAGCTTGTAACGGCCTATGAGCAGCAGAGCCAGGAGCCACATGGCTTTCTTGCTGAATCGAATGTTCTTGCTCTGTGTTGAATTCACCAGGTCCCAGCCTTTCTCCCTCACTTCCCGGGGGCAAAGAGGAGCCGGCACTTAGGGCAGCACAGCGGAGTGATGAAGAGGGCAGGTCTGGCTCTGCCGCTGGGGGGCTGTGTGACTCTTATGGGTGGCTCAACCTCTCTGTGCCTATTTTGTTCATCTCGAAATGGGGAATCACAACACCACCAAGTGCAGGGAGTTGTCACAAGGACTAAGTGAGGTGCTTGAAGGAGGTGCTTCGCTCGCACGTGGCCCTGGGTAAGTGCTCAGGTGTTGCCTGCGCCCAGGCTGTCCCTCCAGGGCTGTGAGAACAGCAGGAACCGAGAAGGCTCCACTCTAGGCTTCGAGGAACTTACTGCTGAATGAGGGAGCACGGGAACCAGGGCTAATGGAAGGGCTATGAGAGCCACGCAACACAGCAAGGGACAGCCCCCCGCACCCCTGACCGCACCTGATGCTAATTCGTCTGTGTGCATCCCCCCAAGAGTGTCCCTCCTGAAGCCGCACATGGTGCCCCTCCCAGCACCCGGCCCAGAGTTCACACTTCACGACGACTGTAGTTTGTTACACTTCACCAGGAAGAAGGCCGGACAAGAGAGTGCTTCCATGGCAGGGCCGTGGATTGCAACATTTGGAGGCCCAGGATCACTGGGGGTGCCTGTTAAAAGTGTACCTGCCCAGGACCGCCCCAAACCCCTGCACCGAGCCTACAAGGGGTGGGGCCAGAGCTCTCTTAATTTAGCTGCACTGCCCTGCCTTCGGCTCAGAGAGGCGGGAGCTGGAGAACAGGCAAGGTAGAGAGAGGTCCCACGCTCCTGGACCGCGCAAAACCTCAATGGCCTTGGAGTTATTTGTCCACCGTTCCAGTAGGTGGCAGAGTCGGGGCGCAGGTGGCGGGCCCCGGGCCAGCTGACACAGAGGAGTCACGGCGCCGTCCTGGAGACTGCTAAGAAAGGTAGTTCGGGGAGCTATTCCCGGTCCCCCTCCAACAGGGCCCCCTCGTGTGGGAGGGGAGGGCGCTGCTCTTCCGCACTGGCACTTAGCATCACTTACAGCGGCCAAAAGGAAGTGCAATGTCCCAAGGCGATTAACTCATCGCATGTATTGAGCTCCTTCCTACCCAGCGATGCGCTCGGTTGCCAGCAGGTGCCGGTCAGAAGCCTTTAGGTCGGAGAAAAGCGTGGCTAAAGGCAGCTGTAGCTGTTTGTCCACTTCCTTTGGGTTCCCTCTGAGGTCCCCTCAGCCGTGGGAGGCTTTCCTGGCGACCACACAGCACCCCTTCTTTCGCATTCCTCTCCGGCCTGGCCGTCTGCACCCGGGAGCTCTGCGTGCCCGGCTTTCCCGGGGATTCCGCGCTCCCTCGGGCCCGCAGAAGTGGAAATGCAGCCAGCGCCGGGGGCTGCACTGTCGGCCTACGGACAGCAGGTGGCGCCCGGGACCCAGAGTCACGGAGACTTTTCCTAGAGAGAGAAAGTGTCGGGTGCACAGAGGAGCCGAGGCGGCAGGATCTGACGCGGGAGCCGGTGTGAAACGTGCAGTCGCTTCCCGGGACGCTCGGTCCCCTGACCCCGGCTCCAACGCCGGCAGGGGACGCAGGAGGGATCTGAGAACGTGCCGGCTGGAAAGGTGGGAGCGGCTCCGGGCAGAAATGGAGACAGGCATCCAGGCACCCGCGCAGAAGGGCGGAGCCCAGACTCGCGTCCTGCGGGGTCCCCGCGCCCCCGGCACACACACCGAGGTCCAGCCCTCGGGCCCGCGAACCTGGCTCTTCCAAGAGGGGCGTCTCTGTGAGCAGATACCTGCCCGAGGGACAGTGTCCTGGGCGCCCAGGCCCCCGCTGAGGCCTTTTCCACTGTGGAGTTGCTCACGCCGGCCTTCCCGGGTCTGCTCGCAGCGGCACGCCCTCGACTGTTACTCGGTTAATGTTTTTCTTAAAACCAACGCGCTTTAGTTAAAAATAAAGAAAAAGACAGAGAAGGCAGGAAGGAAAAGAAACCCCAAAATGGAGTCATCTGCTCCCAGGACAGAAAACCAGGACTTACTGCGACTTCAACCTCTCCCTTCAGCTTGAAATGTCCCGATGCGCACTAGTGAGGGGATCCGTCCCCTCCAGATGAATCGTGCGGGCCCGAGACAGTCCTGCCTTCTCTTTGGCTAATGCCCCTTTGCTCCACCCTCTGCCTGCAGCAAACCGCCCCCCCCCCCTTTGGACATCTCCCTGTGAGCACCACCCCCTTGCTGGGTGGGTGCAGCCCAACTCATGAATTGATTAATACGGTCAATTTGATCTTCCCATGTGCGACATTCGGTTTTGTTTTTCGCTTTTTCAAGTTAAAAATAACTGGAGGGAGGCTGCGTTTGTTTTTGTTTTCAAATAAGAAGCAGGACTGTAAAAAGAAATGTACAGCAATTACGATTTCTTAGAAGTCTGGCTATTTCCCCCAAGAAAATCGTCTGCCACCCTGTCAGCGGTGTATTTTCCACCCTTTTGGCAAAACTGGGGTCCCAGTACAATCACACACACACACACACGCACACACACACGCACACGAGTTCCGAAGGAGAGGAGACCCCAGGCAGTGATGGGAGAAAAAGGAGCCAAGGAGACAGCAGCTGTGCTTTCGCCCCAGCAGAGCTGGCTGACTCGCATTCCAAGTTCACGGACACACTCATCCTTCCCAAAGGGGCGAGCTCTTTCTTACCCTGGAAGCGGGAGGGGAAGGGCGGAGACCTGGCTCCCTGGAGCTCTTAGGAAAGCCCCGCAGCTGCTCAGGGCCAGGCGCTCCCCTGACCCCACCCCCTTGCAGGGAGGTCTTCTGGCCTCTGCCCCCAGCCTGCTGTGGAGGCAGCCCGCGTGGGTGGCACAGGGGCCAGGACAGCAGAGTGGGACCTGGGGATGGACACGGGAGAGGAAGTGGCCCCTCTTCAGAAGGGGCCTCCGGGAGCCTGTTGTTAAAGAGGTTTGCTCACTCAGTCTGTTTCCCGGCTGTGGACTAAAGAGGGAGGGCTCCATGGGCCTGGCCGTGTGGCAGGGTCAGCTCCAAGCTCTTCTCCAGGCCGTGCCCCCGGGCTGTGGGGGCAGAAGACACCTCCTGGCCACCCCGGTCTTCCAGAGTGTGCCCCAGTGTTGTAACAGGAAGCCCAGGGTGTCACCCCTCTTCCCAGAGAACCCCCAGGAGACTGTGGCCAAACAGCAGAAAGACCCTCTTGGCTGTGTCCTGGGATCCTGGGCCGTGGGGGGTCACTTATGCTCTCTTGCCTACAGATCTTGAGGTCAAGGAGACCCAGTGATTGGTCCTGGGAAGTCACCTGTCACTGGAACTCCAACGTCCTTTCTTTGAGTCTGCCTGCCTGAGCACACTGGCCCCAGAACAGGCACAAGTAGCAGTTTGTGGAATAGAAAGAAAAAAATAGTTTAATTTCTATGGAATTGGCCAATATGGAGATGGAGAGCTGATTATGCTCTAAAAAAACCTGACTCCCGATGGCGTGTGGGTTCGGGGTTATATCAGGCAAAATCACAAGACACCCGTGTGTTCAGGCCTCGGGATTTGGGGTTCGGGGTCATCCTGGGAGCTGACTGCTTGGAGGTCAGATAAGGATAAAGAATCTTTTCTTCAGAGCTTGTGGACCCTCTGAGGTCTTTGCTGGCATCTCCCTGTCGGGTCACATGGGAACATAGTGGGGAACATCGTTCCACCCTATGTAACTGAGATCAAAGTTTGGACCGTGTGACCGCGGCCCAGGCCCGGGCTCTGGTCTCCTGCTGCCTCGGGGGCTGCTGGGCATCGAGGAAAGCCTGCGTGTTAGAGGGGTGCGGAGACGATTTCTGGAGTAGGATTTAAAACTAAATGTAATCGAAGTCATAGGGCCCCTCAGTTTCACACCGAACTGGCCTGGTGCGTGTTTGGGTACAGGAGAGTTCAAGTGCACCCTTCCGGTCTGCGGGGAAGTCTTCAATACGCAAGCCTGCAGTGCCAGGCCCGCCTGCCTCCTTTCGTGGTGGCGAGGCCGTCAGTCGAGTTACTTAACCTCCCTCGGTTTCAGTTTCCCTGTGTGTGAAACGGGCGCGGTGCCTCCTTCACAGAGCGGCTGGTGGGGGCGAAATAAGGGCGTTTGTGCAGAGGCAGCGAGTCCACAGTGCCCAGAACAGCTGCCGCCGTGAGCGCCTGGCGCATCGCCCGGCTCCTTCTCCCGGGGGCTCAGCACATGCAGGGCACCTGGGACGCTGCACACAGAATGCAGGTTTGTGCGGGACACCTCCTGGGCCAGCACAGTTCCACCCGATGCCCTTCCTCACCTCCTGCCCGCCCCTCAGCCTCCAAGTGCCGGTGGTGGGACAGCCTCCCTCCTTTCCTGCAGAGCCATGATAGTCCTTTTCCTCTTCCACAAAGGGAAGCGGGGCCACTGTAGTCATCACTGCCCCGCTCGCCTGGGTCCTCAGAACACCGTGCCTACAGGCACTCAGGCCGAGTCTGCCGTCTGAACCCCCACGGGCTCAGACCCGAGGGCCCGTGAAGCTGACGGCTTCCGTTTGGCCGTTTTGTCACGGAAGCGTCTAACCAGCCAGGTGTCAGCCCGATTGCCATGCACAGCCGAGTGCCTGGAGTCTCACGCCAGCGCAGCGGCCTCCCCCGCGTGCCTGCACCCTGCAGCTCCCCACCCGCTGAGCTGAATGCCATGGGACCACAGACAGGAAATCGACGGCCAGGTCGCTGGGGCTCCTGCAGCTCTGTGATTCGGAGAGTGTACTGACCGAGGGACAGTGACCGCCTTCCCGTGACTTCCCAGCACGTGCGGAGTCGAGCTCCACGTCCCCCCCAGGCCCACAGGGCCCCCATGCTCCGGCCACCGCCCCCTCTCCTCCCGGCCAGCTCCTCTCCCTCACCTCCACCACCCAGCTCTCAGCCTGCCTTGCTTTTCTGAAAACACACTAACACTCTCTCTGCCTGGAAACTCTCCCCCAGGCCCCTCAGGTCCCTGTCACTCCCTCTGCTCTGGGACAAGTGTCTGGTGGATGAGTTTGGGCAAAGACACTGAGCAGGCGCTGCCCCCTTCTCTGGGGAGCGGGCGGTTTCCTCTGCTCAGCTGGCAGAAAGGGGGCCTCCCCACCCCACCCCCGACCACACCCCAGGAGGGAGGGGGAAGGAGAGGAGGCCTGAGGAGGTGCAGCTGCTGGCCCTGGCCAGTCTGTGACTAAAGAAAGCATTAACCAGCTACCGTCAACATCACCAGTTACAAATTTTAATATCTGTTCGGTTCCTATGTTGGTCTGTCAGTTGGTTCTGGGTTCAGATGTGTTCCCTTTTTCTATTCCTGCACAACAAACCACCCCAAACTCAGTAGCTTAAATTGGCAATTTACTATTTCTCATGAGTCTGTGGGTTGACCAGATGGTTCTTTTTGCTCCGCGGGTTGTCAGCCAAAATGCTGGGCTGGCTGCAGATTCCTGAACAGCTCCATTCCCAGGGCCGGTATTTGGTGCTGGCCGCTGGCTGGGAGCTTATCTGGGACTGTCCGCTTGGGGCGTGGGGCCCTTGGCTCTCCTCCACACATTTGTTTGGGCTTCCTCTTAGCTTGGGACGTGGGCTCCAGTTAGGACTGCTCCACGCACAGCTGTTCCGAGAGGAAGGACACAGAGGCTGACAGTCTTCTTAGGAGCTAATCTTGGATGCCCTGGATTTAGCACAAATTAAACGGTGTGCTCACTGCCTGAACTCCGGGGCGGCTTCTCATGGCCCTTGAGGTAAAACACAACATCTGTGACCAGCTCCCGTCCCTGGGCACATGGCAGCCACGGAAGGCTGCTGGCCGGCCTTCCTTCCCTTCCTGGGACCCTTCAGCTTCCGTCCAGCCTCAGAAGGAGCTGACCATCTGGTGACAACTGGGATGGACATGGGTCAGTCATATCCCACAAGCACAGGTAAAGCTGGCCCTTGTGCTGTGAGCAAGAGGGGCCACAGGGCCCCCAGAGCCAGTGACAAGGGGATTTAACTCATCAGAGAGGCCAGGGAACGACATCTGGAACACGTCACTCTTGAACAGGGACCTGGTGGAGCTTGCTGAGCCAAAACCCAGCAGGAGGGAGGAGCAGCCTGTGCAAACTCCAGAGGCAGTGGGAGCCGGCCTGGGGGGGGGAGGAGGGGAGAGCAAGCAGGAGTCTGGTCAAGCAAGGGCTGCAGCCCCAGCTAAGGAGCTGGATTCTATTCTGGGCATGAGGAGAAGCTCTCAGAGGGGCTCAGGGAAGAGACTGCCCGGTGAGATTTGCAGTTTGAGATGACTCTGGCTGCAGCATCGATGTGGTGACTACCCTCTCCCAACCCCATACCAGTCACATAGCACCTGAAATTGAGAGACAGGCCAGCAAGAATGCGGGGGGGGGGGGGGGGGGGGGGGGCACAACTGTCAAAGGGAGAGATGGTGGTGGCTCGGACTAGGGACAAGGGACATGAGACCTAACAGTTTGCAAATGTGTCGAGACTTGTGTGTGGCTGAAGCACACCTGTGTTGCTGCCGCTTCCTCTAAAGATGCCATTTAGAAAGGATTCAGCACGACTCGCCTGAGTCCTGCAGACCGCTGGCTGAGGGCATCCGGAGTCTGTCCCATTGGCTGGGTGGACCAAGTGACATTACGTGTGCAAGTCCGGCTGCTTCAACAGCACCTCAAGGCAAGGAGGGCCCAGGCGTCAGGGGCCTGGTCGTGAGCACCTGCCAGTGCTTCTTGCTTACTTTTGTGAAAGAGCAGAGAAGGAGGGCTGGCCGCCCAAAGAGGCTTATCATTAAGGCATCAATGTTCCTGGATTCAAGTGCCTATTTCTACTGCCTCACTCACCCGCTCTACGGAACGTTCCAGAACCTCTCTATACTTCTATTTCCTCATCTGTAACTCGGGAGTGATAATAACAGCCACCGCTGGAGTTTCGCAGGCCAGACCGACACCCTTTCTGCCCCACCTGCTTTCAGAACCGAGAAGGAAGACCGGGTGCCAGACGGGGAAGATCAAAACGCCGCGTTGAAGACTGAGGGAGCCAGACCGAGGATGCGGCTGAGGTGTGAGTGAATGCTCACGTTGTCACTGGCACGGTGACAAGCCACAGGCAGCAGGCAACACACCCTGCCCGGGGGCGGGGGTTTGACCCAGCCCTGAGCCTTCTCGGAAAGTCACCGGGGGAGGGGCCAGGTCACAGGTCTCCCTCCTGCCCTGGGGACTCAGGGACTCTGGAGCAGCTGGGTGACTTCCAGCAGCTCCCAGTGCTGGGGTCAGAGTAGGAAACCCTCTCCCCCCATGAAAATGGGAGAAGAGGAAGGACGTGGCTCTCTCAGCACCTTCTCACAGGCGGCCATGGGGAGCAGAGAACAACGGGTACAGGGTCTGGAGCACGGACCCTGCAGAGGTCTGGGGGCAGGACAGTGAGAAGCCCTCGGAATAGGGAATCCCAGAGAGACAGACAAACACCATGGCCTGCGATGTACAGCCAGGTGCAGCTGGTCCCCCAGTTAGTGGATGGCAGGGGGCGAAACAGGGAAAGCAAGGGCCTCGCCCCCCGGGCGACCTCTCCTCCCCTGAGATAACATCTAGGGTTCAGCTGTGTGGATGGTTCCAGGCCCAGAAAAGCAGCAAAGCCAGGTGAGCAACTCCAGGATGGATGGCAAAGAGGAAGGACCCTTACCCTACCACCAGCCGATCAGCGGGGACCAGGACCTGGCAGGGCATACCTGGAGCTCCCATGAGTGTTCCCCTGAAACCCTCCCCTAAGACCTGCCTGCAAGAGACAGAGGACAGCCTCCAGGCAAAGGACCTGCGGCAGCGGGTGCTGTCCTTCGGGAGCAGCCTGAGCCACCCCCCATGTCCCTTTCCCTTCTTCTCCCCCCACTCCTTTCCTCACAGGCATGCGTCCCCTCAACTCTAAGGCAGCGGGTGGCGTGACCCAGCCTGACCCCCCTGAACCCCTCTCTTCTCTGACTCTCCTGTCGCTCTTCCTATGCTCAGCCTTTTCTCGCCCACGCTCCGGAGGCCCAGCCTCTCCCTTGAGGATGTGCTAATAAAACCCTTACTCATCCGCTTCCAGCCCTCCGATCTGTAATTCTTGACTGTGTCGGGGGAGAAGAGCCACACTTCCAATAAGAGACTCATCCCTGGCATCAGCTGTCCTGGCCTGCAAGACCGGTCCACTGAGGGAAGTTGCGGTTGAGAAACCGCATGAAGCAAGGGAGTTTCTTAAAAGGGGATTTCTCTATTTCCCCTTCTTTCCTTGTTCCCTATACTCAGGAAATCTTGAGAGTTTCCTAAAGGGAAATGCTGACCAAATGTGAACTGACAAGTCTTCTAGCAGAAGGGGGAAAAAAACCCAAACCCCAAAGCCGAATCTCAATGAACACAGTGTCCAGGGCCCACTTTCCTTCTGGGTATGTGTAGACACTACTTTGTTTTAGGGTGGGGTTTTGGGGTGCTGTGTGTGCTTTTCAAGACAGCCTCTCCTCAGCGCTCATGATGAAGCAATAAAGAATCACCGCCAGGGAAGGCAGCGGCAGCAAACAGGAACCGTCCTGGCGAAAGCCCTGGCCCATCACGCAACCAGCAGCTACTCCCTTTAAGGTGAGTGCGACCGGAAGGCAGGCAAGAACCCCTGGAGTTGACTGCAGCCCCAGGTGCGAGCTCTCAAGGCCACACTCACCAGGAACCATCCCAGTGAGTCTCAGGTGGCCTACCTGGGACAGGGAGGCCACAGGTGGTGTGAACGCCCAGGGAAAAGCCCAGGGGAGCAGGAAGCTGCGGGGCCAAGGGCTCTCTTCCCTGTGCTGAGTCATCTCACAGTGGGGCAGGGGGGGGTGGAGGGAACACCACACCTGCCCGAATCTCTGAGGCTTATGGAAAACCCCAGTGCCCTGACCCCTGGGAGGTTTTAGCTGGGGTAATCCCTTACCCCTCCCCCTTGACATTTCCAAGAACTCCACTTTCCTGTCCTTTCTCTGTCTTCCAAGGGCAATCTTCACAGGTGGAGGGCCCAAAAGTTCAGCGTGGTTGCATAATCCGCACAAAGCTTTCCCATGGTAATGGAGCCTTAAGCATACTGCTAATTTAGCAATAATAATAGCTAATGTTTAGTAATCACTCACAGTGGCCAGGTATTGCTGTTACGTCAATCAGGCTTCAGCTAGAAACATAAAGATTTGCTCAAGGGCCACCCTGGCTGGTGTGGCTCAGTGGAATGAGCGCCGGCCTGCAAACCGAAGGCTGCTGGTTCAATTCCCAGTCAGGGCAGATACCTGGGTTTTGGGCCAGGTCCCCAGTTGGGGGGTCGCACAAGAAGCAACAGGTGTCTCTCACACACATCAATGTTTTTTTTCCCTACCTTGCCCTCTCTCTAAAAACAAATGATCTTTTAAAAAAAAGATCATTCAAAGATCTTATAGTTTGCCAACTGGAAACACAACTAGGCAATACCCAGAGGGTCCCAAAGAAGAGAGACAAGCCGAGGGTCCTGACAGTGAAAATGGAGCAAAATCCGTGTGGCGCTTTAGCTTCTGGGTTGGTCTGAGGTGGTGAGGACTCTCGGTCCAAATCACAAACACTCTTTTCCTGGACCTGCTGGGGTGATCGGAGGATCACCTGGGGGCTTGATGTGTATCCAGGCACTGACACAGGACGGGAAGGTTGAGACACGGACGTTTCGGAGCTAGTTAAAACAAGAATAGAACTGTCCCTCAACCTACCTGATGCTGGCAATATAAGTTAACGGATATCCTTAATTCCAGATAAGGAATGAAGACGCAGAGAAGTGAACCCCCTGGTCCCCAGCTCTCTATGGTATGTACCACATTCGGCCCAGAGAAAGGACATCGATCTTTTACCCTCCACCATGTTTCCATGGACTCCAAGGACGTTAAGTCTTGGACATAACATTGTCCAAGACTTAAGAGTCTTGGGCATAGACTCTTAAGAGATAACACGGTGCACCCTTCGTTTTACGGCTGGAAAAACAGACGTGCAGAGGGGTTAGGGTGTATTTGTCCAGGTCCCACGTTAAAATCATGGATGCATCCCTAATCCCAGTTTTTGAACCTCTTCTATAGCACATTCTCCTCCTTCCCTACCAGAAGACACAGTTTTCCCCAATTTTTCTTAATCATTTGTTTGTTTTTCAGTTCTCCATACTTATCATTCCCATTTTTTCCCTTCCTGTTACCATTTTTAGTGGGGGGAAAAAAAACAGGGGAAAGAGAAAAGGGAAAGGAAAGAATAAAGAGAGAAAGAGGGCCCTGATTGGTGTGGCTTGGGGGGGTTAAGCACTGGCCTGTGAAGTGAAAGGTGGCTGGTTCTAATCCCAGTCAGGGCACCAGGGTACGTCCCTGGGTCGTGGGCCACGCCCCCTGCTGTGGGCATGTGAAAGGCAATTCACCAATGTTTCTTTTGCGCAGATGTTTCTCCCTCTCCTTCGCTCTCCCCTCTCCCCGCGCACTCTCTCTCAAATAAATAAATAAATCTTTAAAGAAAGAAAGAGGGAGATGGGCAGGGGGAGAGAGAGAAAGGACCAAGAGGCTGGGCCGGAGGGCACCCTTGACGGCGATGTGTTAGATCTCAGGTCTCGGGTTCGAGAGAATTCCGAGCCAAGAAGTCTGGTGAAAGGAGTTTACTTAGAAAGTCACAGAGGTGAAAGAGCGAGCCCGCTGGGCTGCGTGCACTCAGGAAACAAGTTACAGTGGCCAAAGAAGGGCCCTTGCAGCTACGGAGAAAAGAAAGCAAAGGTTTCACACCTAAGAAAAGAAGGGGGCGGGGCTGTGGCCGTGTGACGGCGCCAGGGTGCTCCAGAGAGACACAGAGAAAACCATGTCCCTTGTCTTAAGGATTTTAAATCTATATTTTAAAGGTGGGGATTTTAGGGGAGACTCTCAATAGAATAGTCATCAGCTTTCCAGGTGTGTCCTTTCAGGGCCCTGGTCTCCGCTGATTGGTCGCCGTCGGAGGGGTCATTAGTCATCGAGGCTGGTCCTGGCATCAGCCATGGCGTCGTTTTGTCTGGTTTTGCAGCTTTTCTGCGCCTAGAGCTGAAACACAACCGCAGCCTAGATGTTATCTCTGGTCCCACCACAACTCTGTCTCTGTGGTCAGCAGACCGGAAGCCCTGCACCTAAGATTACGTGATGCTGATCGGAAGCTGCCGTCCCGAAGGCTGAAGGCGGAAAGGGAGGGGTCCTGCCAGGGCTCGTGTGGGGGTCGTAGGCGGCTGTTTCTCGCCCCCCCCCCCGTTCCTCCCTGGAGGGGGTCTAAGCCACATGAGTTGCAACGGGCTACGGGAGGAAAAGTCGCTCTGGGGGTGAGATCCTAGCCTCTAACACTTGTTTCCCAGCTTTGCCCATTGCTAGACACCAGGGACTTTCCGCCCTGGTGACATTCCGTTCCTGGCCTGTCACTCCTGCTCTGCTCCCGCTTGCCTGCCTCCGCTGTCAGAACCACCCTCCTATCAATGAACCAGAAGGCGGATCACGCAGCCCCAGGAGCCCCGGGGGCGAGCTCAAGCCGTGAGAAGGCCATCAAACCCCTCCCGAGGCGCTGGGCCGCCTCCCCTCCCGGCTCTGAGCCCCGGGTTCCCACCTGTGACACCAGAAATCACCAGCCACTGGGCCGCCCGGAAGCGCCGCGCCTCACCACGGAAAGCCGCCCACGCCCCTCTCCGGAGCCGACGCCTTGCCCTCAACAAACATGGCAACCGCGCGTGACGTCGCCTTCAGTCGCCTCCGCCCCGTCCCCACCCCTAGTGGGCGGCGGGCCCCAATGACGGCAGCGGGCGGGGCGCATGCGCGGCGGCGGGGCCCGGCCCGCGGCGGCGGCGGCGACGGCGACGAAGGGGCGGAGGGCTTCCCTGCCCGCAGTTGCCCAGCCGCGGCGGCCGAGGCGGGATGGTGTAGCGGGGCCTGCGGGCGGGCGGCGGGGCGGGGGCGAGGCGGACGCCTCCTGACGGGCTCGGGGCCAGCGGCCGCACGCTGAGGGGGCGTCGCCGCCGCGGGAGGCCGCGCCCGCCATGGCGGCCCGGCGGGTGCTGGACGAGTTCACGGCGCCCGCCGAGAAGGCGGCGCTGCTGGAGCAGAGCCGCGGCCGCATCGAGGACCTGTTCGGCGTGAGCCTGGCTGTGCTGGGCGCGCTCGGGGCCGAGGAGCCGCTGCCCGCGCGCATCTGGCTGCAGCTCCGCGGGGCGCAGGAGGCGGTGCACAGCGCCAAGGTGAGTCCCGCCGCCGCCGCCCCCTCCCCGCTCGGCCCGCGGCCTCCGCGCGGCCCGGGTCCTGGGTCGTTCCTGCCCCTCCCCGCGCGCGGTGGGGAAAGCGCAGCCCCCCGAGCCCGCGGACCTGCGTGCGCCGCTCTCGAGCCACGTGACCCTGGGCTAGCGGTTTAATCCCGGGGCGTCTCAGTTTCCCCGTTTGTAAGGGGCACTGGCGGAAGCACCTACCTTGCCGGACTGTCGGCCAGAGCATAGCACCGAGACCCACCCGAGCGAGCGCGCCACGAATGTCGCCTGTTGTTACCATCCCGCCTGGCGGTGGTGCGCAGGACTGGTAGCTGGGCCCAGGCCTCCGCTCTAGGGGTGCGGAGCCTTTAGGGGGCTCCAGCCCTTTTGGGAATCTGACTCCAGGACTGTTCAGAAGAGATGGGATGTTTAATAATAGTGTCGAAAAGAGCGTCGTTTCTCGTGTTGCTATTATGTGCAAGTCGAGTCTTTGTTCGTGGTTATGGCATATCTGACGTTGCGCTCCATACTCGGGAGTAGCTAATGCAGACTTCTGTGCGGTGGGGTAGATTTTGCTGTCCTCTCTTCTTTTTCTCTTTACATTCACAGCTGGGGAAACCGAAACTTTTGAGAAGGTGACTCACCTTCTCTCTAGATCAGCATTTTATTTTATACACCCCGGGGACCTTCAGCTACTCCCTCCTCCTCCTTCCCCAAACCAGAAAACAGCAAGAGCTTCCCCCCCCCCCCCCCCCCCCGCCCAGAGGCCCCCGGACCCCGGTACCCTAGTTTCTCCAGGTTTTCCCAGAGAGCAGGTGCAGCAGCCAGGTGTTTCCAGAGCTCTAGCTCCCAAACGACGAGCCCTGGGGAAGGGGGGGGACCTCCTTCAGTGGCCTGTTGCTTCAGGAATGTCGGGGTGCCCTGGGAGACTCCAGCCTTAACTGTTGGCTGGAGGCTTGTTTTCAGCGCATGCACAGGAGATAGGACACTGAATTGTGAGGCTGTTTCCCACAGCTCCGCCTAAAAACCATGCAGGTGTTGGGTCGGGTTTGCTCTCCTGTTCCTAATTTTTTAAACCGTTTGTCTGCTTTGGACAACTCCGATTCCTTCCCTGTCCTCAGGGGCGACAGGCTGGCCTGGTGGCCTCTGATTGCTCCTCAGAGCCGTCTCTGCTCTGCGTTAACTGCTCCCCTTCCCCACTACCTTCTTTGCTAGTGGGACCTGCATTCTGGGTGTGCGCCCACCTCCCTTCGCTCCTCTCCTTACGCGGTACCACTTGGTACCACTTGGTACCATTTGCAGTACTACTTTCATTAAACTAATCCTCGAAAAGTCACTCCCGCCCTGGGGCCTCTGGTTGCCTCTTTTCACTGGAAACTCCTCCCCTGGTTTACAGAAGGGGGCGTTGACCCGCCCCCACCTAGGTTCTCGATCCTCCGGGTAGCACAGCTGAGCATCTGGCTTCCTCTGTGTGCTCTGCCTGCTCCCGGTTCCCCCTCACTCGGGACTCACTCCACGCGTGGAAAGTGCTTTTTTTTTGCCCTACATAAACAAACACTGCCTGTCTCGCCAGACTCTCCCCCCCACCCCAGGGTCCCTGCCCCACGTTTATCATGAGCTAATTGGAAAAGGTGTGTCGGCAGTACCTCGGAGTGCGTGTCACCTGCCCGGCTATCTCTGGTGTGTTAATCACAGTCCAGCCCTCCCCACTTGTGACAAATTCCTGTTTTTCCCCTTGAGACTCGAGTAAGCCTTGAATACCACACTCAAGGGCTTTTTGTTAATTCATTTTGGAGCTTGTTTTACATTCTTTTGAGGAAGAGAACACCATTAACTTCACTCTTAAAATTCAGACCAACAAAGCAGACTTCGACATCTAAAATACACTGTGGAGGAGGTTTGGAGGAGGGAGTCAGAGAAAAGACTGTTGAACTCACTGGTTGGCTGAGCGATTCAAATGAGATGTGGGCCACTGTCCTGGGTCCCCTCAGCAGTTCACTCTGTTTTCTTGCTTTTCAACTGTGAGCTCGTTACCTCTTATCAAAGGCTGTAGGAGCGGGCGGAGCCACAGTTAGTGAGGCTGTGAGGATTGGAGAGGGCAGTGGGGCAGAAAGCAATGCTGTCCTGGGGAGTGACAGCGGCCCGGGCTCTCTGAGTGGCCACTGTGGTCAGAGGGCATTGTTGGAGGAAGCAGCACTTGAGCTGGGCTTGAGGGGCCTGGAACATTCCCAGGTGGAGGTGGTTTCCCAAGAAGCACCTCGGAGAGGCTGGATGGCGCCATCCGGGGCCCGAGGCCGGCTGCAGCCAGGGCTGTGTCCAGTAGGAAGTCAGCAAGGGTCCTGACGGGGAGGGTTTGTCTGGAAGTCCCAACCCGGGAAGGATGCTGTCCCAGGTTAGCGATCCCCAGGAATGAGGTGACAAGATTTCCCTGGGGTTTAGATGCAGGAATTGAGGGAGAGGTTTTAAGCAGTGGTACCAGGAAGGATGGTGGTGGGCACCTTGGTGGCCTGTAGCTTAGTGGGGCCAGGGAGCTGACATTGAGAGAAAATGTGCCAAGAAGTGCCCTGACTGCTGGCTCTTGACCTCAAGGAGCCCAGGCTTACAGGGCAGAGAGCAGAGGCTTGGAAACAGACAGCACGGTGTGGTCCTTGGAGCCACCGACACCACAAGGGGCTCCTGTACGGTGGGAAGGAGGGGCTGCTCGGCCCAGCTGGGCCCTCCCAGGCGAGTGAGCGCTTTCCAGAGGGAAGAGCCGTGCAGAATCTCCACGATTGGAAGCTGCCCTTCCACCACAGACCCCTCTAGAAGAGGCAGAAGCGGTGAGGGCCAGGGCACCGGGGTGTCCAGGCCGGCTGGCCAGGAAGAGGCAAGGAAGGGCTGTAGGAGCAAGAGTGAGGCCACAAGAGCCTCCTGTCTCTGGGCCCAGCTGGTCTGTGAGGCTGTGACTGGGGGAGTATCCAGCCACATTTGCAGTGATGCCGTGTGACTGCGAGGGGCAGGGGCGAGGGGCAGGGGCGCAGTGTCTGGGAGGAGAGGGAAACCCAGAGGGCCTCGCCCACTGGCCCAGGGGAGGGGCTGGTGGCAGACAGGGAAACAAAGGAGTTTGTGGGTGAGTTTCAGAGAGGAAGCGGAAGTCTGCTTCCTTGATGCTGCCTCATTCACAGAGAGAGGAAAGATGCAGAGCCGGGTGGGAGGGACCCGTGGCATCAGGCAGTGGGGGGGAGGAAGGAGGCTGGAGAGAGCTTAGCCCTGGGGAGTGAGCAGAGGTAGAGCTCTTCCTCTAGATCCAAGAGCCACCCTTCAGGTGCCACCTGGGACGAGTCCAGGGACTGCGGAGGGCAGTGGCTGATGGGACCAGGGGGAGCCAAGGTGCCTGTGCCCTGTGGGAGAGGGCAGGGCCGCGCTTGGTGCCAGCCTGTGCACAGTGTGGGCCCAGCAGTGTCTGATCTGTTCATGAGGTAGCCAGTTTGTTTTGCATGCTACGAATGAATTGTATCTCCATAAAAGTTTTGTGTTAATAATGTTCCTTTTAAAGTATACATACCTACCCCACCCCATACCACCCCCCAAAAAAAGGTTCCGGGCCATGCACGCTAAGCAGAGTGTGCCAGCAGACCAGATTCAGCTGTCGGACGGCCCTTTAGGGTGCCATCGGGGAGCCACTAGGAGACAGGGCAAGGGAAAGGTGCTCTCTGTTTCATTGGGCCAGGAGGGTGGTTGGAGTCCCAGTGGCCTGTCCCAGTGACTGTCTCTGGAGAGAGATGCCTGCTCTCACCTGGAGCAGGAAGGTGCAAGCTTGGAGACGGGGACCAGATCAGGACAGATGTGGAGGAGGTGTTGGAAGGACCCTGGAGAAGAGCATAAAGGGACCCGGGAACCAAAGGAAGGGCTGAGGGAGGCTCAACAGCATAACTTGAGGGTATGACTTGATCTGGAAACTCTCCAGTGGGGCCAGTTGCCCCCACTCTGGGTGCGGGTGCCTTCAGCAGGGCACCCTGGGGCCCAGGAACTGCTTCTGAGGGTCAGCCTCATCGGAACCAGGACAGTCCCAGAAAACCAAGACTTACTTACCTTCTGGTTTCAGGGAACTGACCGCTGGAGGGGCCAGTCTGCCTAGGAGGCAGGTCCTGGCAGGAGGGATGTAATCACGTGTGGACAGGGACCAGACCTCAGGCGGGTCTCCTTGAGACTTCAGAGTCCTGCAGCTAGAGGACAGGTTCTGTCAGTACAGGGGAATTCTGGGGCTGATTCTGAGCCCCAGGGGGCAGGGCCTTGTGGGTCTGGCGGGGGGGGGGGGGGGGGGCAGGCTTCCTTTCCAACTGCATTGGTGGAGAGGACGGAGGGGGTGGCTGTGCAGGCCCTCTGAGCTGCCCCCCCCCACCCGAGCTGGTGAGGTGGTGAGCCAGCATCTTGTCCGGGAGGTTGACAAACAAAAGAAAAGGAATTGGAAGTGAGTGGCGTGGCTCCTCCAGGTACAGGTTGTCCATGAACTTCAGGGTGCTGAGTTTGTGGGCCACTGCTGCCCACTCATCCATGGCTGTTTGGGGTGCGACCTCATGCCATGAGGCATAGCCGTTACCTGCCAGCAGGCTCTGGTGTGGAGAACTTGTGGGGAGAGGACTGAGCGGCCTCCTCGGGCTAGAGCGTACCTGGAGCTTTTCGTTTGTGCGGCAGAGACGGGGGCGGAGAGGGTGTTAGGGAGAGCCGGTGGTCGCCCCTTTCCCACTTGAGTTCTGACTTCCGCCCTTGCAGTTCCAGTAGAAGCAGCCTGTTCTTCTGTGACTTCAGGGGGGTCCTGTTTCCTTCTTGGTTAGGAGAGCTGGGTACCTGAGTTCTTTCCTATCTGTCCTTTTTATTTTTTTTAAGATTTTATTAACTCTTAGAGGGGAAAGGGAGGAGAGATGGAGAGAAACATCAGTGTGTGAGAGATACATCGATTGGTTGCCTCTTGCCTGCCCCCCTACTGGGGATCTGGCCCACAACCCAGGCATGCGCCCTGGTGGGGAACCAAACTCACCACCCTTGGGTTTGCAGGCTGGCACTCAGTCCACTGAGGCACACCAGCCAGGGCATCTGTCCTTTTCCTTTGGCTTAAATTTTTTTTAGTCTTTTTTGAGGGGCAGTATTGGTTTCATGAATGAGTTGGAACAGTAGGCTTGTGCGCAGAGGAAATAATTCACAGATGTAACACTGGGTGGTGACATGGAGTTTTTGTTTTGATTTTACCAGAAAGAACGTTGGTGGCCTTTTTGCATTTCCAAGAATGAACAAAAATTTTTTAACTCACGGTGGTTGTGAAAATCATCTTCTTAAGAAACAGTGGTTTGTTCAGTCTCTTTTTATGGTTGGTATTTGGGTGTTAAACCAGGATGGTGACATGGGGTCCTCACACCGGCGGTGCTGGGGTAGAAGCGATCACTCTCACCACTGCTTCCCCCTCCCTGCTCCCCAGCCAGTGCCGCACGGCCTCGGTCGGGTCCCGCACAGCGCTCTGTGCTGCCTTCTTGCCTCAGCACTGGGACTGCGCAACGTCAGCAGGCTTGCACTTCAAAAACGAAATTGGGGGGTCCTTGTGTACTTGATTAAAAAATGTTTTAATACAAAGTACTGTGTCATATGGAAACCAGGAAGTCCTTTTGTTTAGACACTGAATTATTTCTTTTCGTTGTTACTTTAAGAGGCTCCTTTCAGCCTCAGGGTTTTGCTCCTCAGTGCCCACAGAACCTGCACTTCACATTAGTTGCGGATGTGTGCGCACTGTGTGCGCACTGCGGAGCTCACCTCCGACTTCTCTGTGTGGGGGTCGCCGCTCCCCGTCCAGTCGCCTGGGTCTGCCCAGGTGTTCAGGAGCCTGCACGCTCAGTTCGCAGTAGTTTTGTTGTTAACCCTGACGTTTTAAAGATTAATAAATGAAGTTATTACTTTGTTGCAATACATAGGCTAATAAATCATGGAAAGGACATCTACTTTAAAATGAACATTAACCTAGCTGGCATGGCTCAGTGGATTGAGCGCTGGACTGCAAAGCAAAGGGTCGCTGGTTCGATTCCCAGTCAGGGCACATGCCTGGGTTGTGGGCCAGGTCCCCAGTGGGGACACATGAGAGGCAACCACACGTTGATGTTTCTCTCCCTCTCTTACTTCCTCTCTTCCTCGCTCTCTAAAAATGAATAAATAAAATCTTAAAAAAATAAATTACAGTTAGCATTAAAATTTTCAAGTCACATGAATTCTAAGTATTATTTTTGTTATATGACTTTATTCTTAAGCAAAAAATGCTTTCGAAGTATCAGTTTCTGTGACTCTTGGGGGCTTGGGGGGGGGTCCTTGAAGCACTAAAACATTGTAAGTATTAGATGTTTAGCTTCTTTATTTTCTAGGAATTCTAGGAGTGTATGTAGATTTATGTAAAAGCTTATTTTCTCTATAAACCAATTAGAACAGAGGTTCTTTTTTTTCTTAATTTTTTATTGATTATGCTATTACAGTTGTTCTATTCCCCCTTTCATTCCCCTCCACCCTATCCCCCCATCCCCACCATTACCCCCCCTTTAGTTTATGACCATGTGTCTCAAGTTCTTTAGATTCTGTATTTCCCATGCTATTCTTGCTCCCCCATCTATTTTCTATCTACTGTCTATGCTACTTATTTTCTGTACCTTCTCCCCCCTTCTTCTCCTCCCACTCCCCTGTTGCTAACCCTCCTTGAGATCTTCATTTCTATGTTTCCACTCCTGATCTAGCTGTCCTTTTAGTTTGCTTTCGTTTTAGGTGCGGTTGTTAATAACTGTGAGTTTGCTGTCCTTTCAGTGTTCATGTTTCTTTAACTTCTTTTTCTTAGATAAGTCCCTTTAACATTTCATATAATAAGGGCTTGGTGATGATGAACTCCTTGAATTTGATCTTATCTGAGAAGCACTTTATCTGTCCTTCCATTCTAAATGAAAGTTTTGCTGGATAGAGCAATCTTGGTTGTAGGTCTTTGGATTTCATGACTTGGAATACCTCTTTCCAGCCCCTTCTTGCCTGTAAGGTCTCTTTTGAGAAATCTGCTGACAGTCTGATGGGGACTCCTTTGTAGGTGACTGTCCCCTTAGCCCTTGCTGCTTCTAGGATTCTCTCCTTCATTTTAATTTTGGCTAATGTAATTATGATGTGCCTTGGTGTGTTCCTTCTTGGGTCCAACTTCTTTGGTACTCTCTGTGCTTCCTGGATTTCCTGGAAGTCTATTTCCTTTGCCAGATTGGGGAAATTCTCCTTTATTATTTGTTCAAATAAGTTTTCCACTGGTGGCTGTGCCTTTCCCCCTTCTGGTACCCCTATAATTCGGATGTTGGAGCATTTAAAGATATCCTGGAGGTTCCTAAGCCTCTCCTCATTTCTTTGAATTCTTGGTTCTTGACTCTTTTCTGTTTGGCCATTATTTGCTTTCTTCTGGTCCACTCCATTGATTTGAGTCCCAGTTTTCTTTTCATTGCTATTGGTGTCCTGTGCAATTCCATTCATTTCAATTAGTTTCGCCTTCATATATTTGTCTAATTTGTTGGTATAATCAACCAGTTCTGTGAGGATCCTGATGACCAGTGTTTTAAACTGTGCGTCTGATAGTTTTGCTATTTCTTCATCGCTTAGATCTATGGGCTCTGGGGCTTTGAGATCTTCTTGCCACACTTTTGGTCTGTTTGGGCCCTTTAAGTGTGAGAAGCGGCGCCTTGGACTCCCAGGTCGCTGGGTTATGACGCTGTATGTGGGGGCGGGGTCAGAGCGGGGAAATGGCGGCCCCCTCTGCTGTTTTTCACAGCTGGGTGAGGAGCAGAGCCTTAGGTGGTTCACCTGGGCCTGGCCACTCAGAGTCGCTGGGTTATGACGCTGTATGTGGAGGTGGGGTCAGAGCAGGGAAATGGCGGCGCCCTCCACTGCCGCTTGCCGCGGGGACTCGCCCGGCCCTGGTCCAACCGCCCACTCCCTCGCCTGTCCACCCGCGTACAAATGCGCGACCACAGTCAACACGCAGCACTGCTCCCCCGCTGTCTCCCCCGCGGTCGCTCGCCTGGTCGCTTGCTCGGTCGCTCACTAGGTGCTCACTAGGTCCAACCCTGTGCCTGGATTCCGTGCCCGAGTCCGTCCGACCGAGTCCTCCTGTGCAACCCCTCACCAGCTGCTGGTTTCGCCCCTTACCGGTCAGGCTGAAGAATTTGTTGTCAACAGACTTCCGAAAAGTTCAATTTTCCGTGTTCTGGCTGTGTTTTCTGTTGCTAATATTTAGTTGTCTCTAAACTTGGTTGTGTGAGAAGGCACGGTACATCCACCTATGCCTCCATCTTGGCGGAAGTCCAGAACAGAGGTTCTTTAAGAAACACTGTAATCCAGTTTATTAACATCCTTGAGATGGGACTGTATTTCACATTCACGCCATAAGAAATAAAGGCTTTTCTCACAAACATGCAGAGAACTTTCCGTTTTGTTCCCCACCTCCGTAGCCACAGGTCCGATGTAGTCCCAAAACACAAAACTTGTCCCGATTTCACAGGGCTGTGAAAGGCTTCTTTGGGTCGTCCTGAGCCACACTCTTCCACAAGCAGAAAACACTAACAGGGGGTTTTCCTGGCGTCTCTCCTTTAGTAGAAATACATCCCTGTTAACTACGGGGCAGATCACTGCCCGGTCCGACCACAAAACCAAAACCTGAAGACACCTCATGTGGACGAGGGTACAGCTGAGACCCACCTGGCCGTCCATGCTCACTGGTCCCTGAGCCAGTGTAGAAAGGGACGTGTGGCCGTAAAGCAGGACAAAGTGGGAAGGAAAAGGCTCCGGGAAGCAGCGCTCACCCGCTCCCTCTCTGCAGACTCACTCTGGGCTCCCGAAGGCGCTGTGCTTGGCTCGAGCGCCGCCACGCTGCCCTTTGCGGGAGCCCAGTTCAACAGCCCACGCGGGCGAGGCCCCGGGATGTCTCCGTGGCTCCTGTGAAACTGCCCAAGTGCAAATAAATGTTTTTTAGGGATATAAACACAGTCTCGAGCAGCTAGGCAACTCACGGACGAGAGAACCGTCAGGAACGCAGAGCGGTTCAGAGAGTGTTTGAGGATCTGAGGTTTTACAGGACTGAAAAAGAACGGTAAACCAGAACTGCCAGGTTCGGTCCACATCGGCTGGCGTCTCACCAGCAGTGAGGTGACAGCCTCGGGCGCTGTCCGGGGCTCATCAGCAGGGCCCAGTGAGTCAGAGGCCAGTTTCCTAGAGAATGAGACCATCCCGGACCGGCCAAGGAGCACGCTTCTCAGTGGAAAGGCCATCCTTTTGCCCTATTTAGAAGTATTTAATAATTTTTCTTAATTGTGTGCAGTTGTTAAAATGGAACACAAACCCTTTTTGGGTCTTTTCAGCCACTTTCTCTCTTAAACAGTGTCACTTACATCATTGTCACTGGACTGGATGCCCACTGGTGTCGCCAGGCTTCTCATTCTTCTGGGACATCCATTTGGGAGGCCCTTATTGATGGACTCAGGGTCTTGCAGCAGTGGCACAGGTGGCGTTTGGGGCAGAGAATACCCGCCCTCTTCCCCCGAGACGCCAGGGGAACCTGCCCCAGGTCGAACCTGCAGGCTCCCGAATGGCCGCTTCAGCCCTTCCTGGTGGCAGCCATGACCTCTCGGGTTCCCGAGGTGGAATGAGAGCTGAGAGCAGCTGAGGCTGGAGAAGAAGGTAGACTGATAGGAGTTCATCTGGCCACATGCAAGGGAAGTTATGTGTGTATTATATGCTCCTCCTCTTTCCTGAAAACCCTGAGTAACGAAAAACAGAATGTGAATATTGCAGGGTGGGAGGACAGTGTTTGACTAGCATTCAGATGCTCAGATACCAACACGGCCAGATGCAAACATGGCTGTTCAGGTCCACCGAGCCTTTCTTCTCCGCACAGCCAGCGGCCAGAGCTCTCCGAGCACGTCACAGTGCCGTGTGCCTCACGTTCACCCCTACTCTCGAGTGTGAAAGTCACCTGCTGCTACCTCGTAATTCCCAAGGGACGATGACTTGTTTCTCTTGGGGCACACACACGTGCACACGGCTGCAGCAGGCTGACGGCACAGCTCCTCCTCCAGATGGCGAGGCCGACTGGGTGGCGGTCGTCCCAGCAGTGGGGGCACCGTCGCGCAGCCCCGCCAGCCTCCTGGTGTTTGCACACTGGGGCCCGGCCTTGCCTGGATGTTCTCGGAGAGGCAGTGGTCTGCACGGTGACCCCAGACCGCCACTTGCTGGGAAAGGCCTGTGGAAACTCGGGAGCGTGAATTGACTTGTTTGTGAGTGACAGGTCAGGCGGCAGTTTTGGAGAGTGCTGTCTGTAGGCTCCGACGTGTGCAATTGACCTGAGTTGATGAAACCATAGGGACTTTTGTGATGATTGCTTTAAAAATTACCTCTGGGAAGTCTGTACTTTCTGCTGAACTTTGTCCCGAACCTAAAACTACGTAAAAAAATAAAGTCTCCTTTAAGAAATCAAAGTGGGGGTTTCTCACTGATCTTCGCAGTGACCTCTCTGCCTCGGCGTCCACTTTAATGTTACGTTTTCTGTCCGTCGCACAGGCTTCAGAACATCCCCAATCATACGGGTAGTTAGTTACAGGTGTAACTGTTTTGGGACAGCTCTTCTTGCAAAATATCAGCTCTTCTTGATTAAACTGATCTGGAAAAGTAACAGAAATAATAGAAAATAATTGTTTGGGAGGTGACTCACTCAGTAGGTAGTAACTGCCAGGGTTCGTTATCTCAGACAGAATCGGGTCAGCCTAAAAGGAGGGCCAGCACCGTGGCTGACGCATTGCGGAGGGGATGCACCCGCCTTCCGGGTTTGTATTAAAAACTAAGAAGTCGGGAGAAAGCCAAAAGAATGTATGTGCATGGCTAACCACAGACTTCGGTGGCTCCGAGGCTTTCTGTAGTCGAGAATGGCGGTCCCTCGGGCTGCTCCCTACTTCCCAGGGGCAGCGACTTGTTGCTGTTTATTTAGAGAGAGGGGAGGGCAGAGAGGACATCGGTGTGTGAAAGATGTATCAGCTGGCTGCCCGTCGCACACCCCCCAACCAGGGACCCAGCCCACAACCCAGGCTTGTGCCCTGACTGGGAATCGAACCCGTGACCCTTTGGTTCACAAACTGGCACTCAGTCCACTGAGCAACACCAGCCAGGGCTGATTTTAGCTCTTTGGTCTAACAGTATGGAGATAGTTGAATAATAATACACCGCTATTTCTTACCGAGTTTAGGCATCATTCACTTAAGTTAGACAGCACGCAGAAACTCCCCCGTGATCCCAGTATTTGGGGGCTGACTGTGTGTCCCCACGTGTCCCCTCAGAGTTTACACATGGAAGCCCCAGCGCAGTGACGTGAATGGGCAGGGCCTTTGGGGTGATTGGGTCGCAGTGCCCTGTGGAGAGGCGGGAGAGCGCCTGTGCCCCTTCCACCGTGCGAGGGCCAGCAGGGTGTCTGCCGCCTGCAGGGGCCCCCTGACTTGGGCCCCCTGGTCCAGGGCTTCCCACCTCCAAACTGGGAGAAATACATTTCTGTGGTCTTTGAGCCACCCAGTCTGTGGTGTTTGTTGTAACAGCCTGAATGGACAAAGACCAATTCAAAGTTTTTTTCTTCCTTTTTTTAGTTTGAAGGTTTTCTTTCTTTATTTTTAGGGAGGGGAAGGAGAAAGAGAGGGAGAGAAACATCAATGTGTGGTTGTCTCTCTAGCGCCCCCTACTGGGGATCTGGCCCACAGCTCAGGCACGTGCCCTGAGTAGGAATCAATCTAACCTGTGACCCTTTGGTTCACAGGCTGGTGCTCGATCCACTGAGCCCACCAGCCAGGGCTGTTGTTTCCTTTTGTTGTTGCTAAGCAAAAAACAGTTTTTATATAAATGACTTACATAAATACAACAAAGCCCAACACTGTACTACAGTATGTTTTTCTTCTAGTATAACTTTTAATTTTTTCTGGAATTTTCATATACTTGTGAAATTTGATTTGAACACACCCGTTGTACGAAGGCTCCTTTAGCCCGCCATTCACGGATCCCCCTTGGCCGCCCTAGGCGGCTGGGTGCCCAGCTTGTCACTACACGGCTGTAGTCTTTGGACTTCTGTTCACCACTCGTGGCTCAGACTTACTAAGTCATCTCCCCTATTTTGGGTGCCTTTGTCTTAAAGTAGTTTCTCAAGAAGTGAATCTGTGGGACTAGTTTTCTCAGGCTTTAGCATGTCTGGAAGTGTCTTTGTGCCGCCCTGTATCTGATACGGGTTGTGGAGGGTGTGGAATTACAAACTGAACATCATTCTCCCTGAGGCCGTTCTTCCCGGACCGCCTAGCATTGCTGTCAAGTCTGTGGCGCATGTGGGACAGACCCAGACCCGTTGCCGGCGTTTGAAAACCAGCTCGCGCTGGGTCTCTGCTGGCCACTTGTCACCTGTGTCCCGGCCAGTCTCCTGCTGGAACAGGGTCCCAACACCCACTGTAGGACTCGGTCAGGACCGGAGTCTCCTTGCATTCCGACGGCTGTGACACAGCGTTACATGGTGTACGAAGGACCAGGGGGACGTTCGTTCTCCTGAGAGACACAGCAGACCCCACTGCCGAGATGACAGAGATGCTGGTTTATCTAAGATGTTAGTGCCTGTTACGAAAATCCTCCAACAGGCAGTCATTGAAACCGATAGAAACCAAATGGAAAGGCTAGAACTGAAAAGTGAAATACTCTAAATAAATAACCCTCTGCACGGGCTGGACTTTAAAATGGAGATGACAGAGGAGAGAGTCGGAGACAGCGCCGAGGAGCGGTCTCATCTGAGCGGAGGGGCGGGGGAGAGCGTGTGCAGAGGTCATGGCTGAAGACTCCCCGAGTCGGCGGGAGACACGAGCATCGTGGCTCAGGAAGCTCAGTGAACACACACAGAATAAACTCGGAGGCCTTCACGGCCAGTCGCGCCCTAACCACGCTGCTGAGAACGGAAGACAGTTAAAAACCATGGAAGGAAGCATCTGGAGAGAAGTGCGTGGGCGAGGACAGCAGTGAGTGTGAGCGCGGATTTCCCGTCAAACCCATGCAGGCCAGGGAAGTAGCACCGTGTTTTGTGAGTGCCAGGAAAAAAGAACCGTTGACCAAAAATGCTCTGTCCACTGAGGTTGTCCTTCAAGAGTGAAAATGAAATAAAGCAGGATAAAGCAAGCTCCTGCTGAAGAGAAATCGCTCACTGCCAGCAGCCTGCTCCAAAAGAGTTGCTAGAGGACGTTCTTTAGACAGAAGTGATAAAAATCTGGCTGAATATAATAGGCTACTTTCCCCTCTTGAGCTCTGGAAAATGAGTTAATTGTTGAAAGTGAGTTTTATAACATCGTCTGATGGGATTTCAAATGTACACGCATGTAATGCATGAGATCCCTGTGACCAGAAGGGCAGGACAGGGAGGAGAGGGGCCCCAGCTAAAGGAACCCCGGAAATGGCGGTGTTCTGCAGTCCGCACCCCTGGGGCTTCAAGTTACGGAGGGGCAGGCGTGGCACAGAGAGGCCGGTGCCGTTGAAGGGCGGCCCGGGGAGACAGAGCACTTCCTCCTCCTTCCCTCGTTTGTCGTCAGGATAATCCTGCCACTAAAACCAGACAGACAATGCAAAGAGAGGGGAAACGACAGACCCCAGTTTTTTATGACTATAGGTGCAAAGGATGGGGAAGTTGGTAACAGGGTGTTTGCAAGTGTACCTCATCAGTACATAAAAGAGTTATACCTCATGACCATGTGATGGTTGTCCCAGGGATACCAGGCTGGCTTAGGGTTCAGACGTCATCAGTGTAACCCGTGCGAACAAACAAAGGAAGTGAACTTCACAATTGCACTGGCTGGTGCAGTGAGTGTCTAGCAAGTTTCAACGTCTGTCCAAGTTTGCGCTCCTAGAAAAGTGACGTAAGGGACGCCTTCCGCAACGCGGTAGAGAACGTCCACCTGAAATCTAACGTGCTCGATAGCATCAGACTGGCATCAGGCTTTCTCCCTCCGGTGGTGAACAGCAAGGTGAGCGTGCCTGCGTCCCCACGACTTGTCAGCACGGTGTGAAAAGGCTGGCTGGCACAGACAGGCAGGAAAATAGAACAGAGGGCTTGTAGACCAGGAAACAAAAGTGTGAATGATGTACCATCTGAACAGAAAATCCCGAGGAATCTCCCAGGAAAAATGCTAGGACTGGAAGTAGGTTCGGCGAGGTCCCAAGGTGCGTGATTGTTACACAGTCGGCTGTATTGTGTTTATTCACAGCGCACACACAGAACTAGAATCAGAACGTCAGTGCCACGTGCAGTCACTCCAGAAGTGAAGTGCCAGGCTGTAGAACTAACAGGCGTGTACAGGACTTGCACACTTAAAACAACGATGAAAGGTCCAGAGAGACGGGGAGACGCTCTGCGTTCCCACATCAGAGGACGTGGCAGACGGCAGCGAGCCCGAGATCGGTGCCCACATTCCACAGGACGGACAGGCAGGGCTCTCTGTCAAGTTGGTGTGGAAGGACACGGGAGCTGACAGGGCTGGGAACAGCCGCCACTTTGAGACGGTGCAGGACAGATTCACACAAACGGGAGCTGCTTTCTCTGGCACCTCACCGACATTGCAGCAGAGTGGAGCGGGGTGCGGCGGCGCGCCTGAGGACCTGCTGCACTGTTTACTCCTACACGCGTGACACATGTGCGTGCCTGCTGCGCAGCACAGCTCCCAGGTTCAGCACAGGAAGAGGTGAGCAGCAGTAATGCAGCAGGACCGCAGTGACAGAGCTCTGTACTGAGACTGCGCAAATGCGGTCTCTCTCAGAACACCTCCCCCTCCCTGTGATGGTGCAGATGGCACGTGCCCACGTGACAGGGTGGAGGGAGCGAGGGACGTGACTGTGTGCGCGGCTGCTGCTGGCCACCCCGTGGTGCCGCTGTGGGGAGGAGGGTCACGCACTCCCAGTGACCCGAGGACACAGAGCCGTGCAGATTGACTGCAGATGGCTGGAGTGGCCCACAGCGAGCCGTGGACGAGGGGCAGTGCCATGACGACAGTGCCAAATGCCGGCGAGGGTGGGGGAACGGGCCCTCCCGCTGTGCTGATGGGCCCATACCAGGGTGCAGCCGTTCTAGAACACGGCCACGGCCATTGCGGGAAACCAGACACCATTTACCATGGGACCAGCAGTTGCCCTTGGAGGTGTTTACCCCAGAGAAGTGACAGGAAGTCCACTGACACCCAGTATGTGACTGTTTGCCACAGCTTGATGCGTAAAAGCCCCAGCCAGGCATGACCAAAGCACCCCTCAGTGGGGAGACAGTTCAGACCCCACAGTCTGTCCACATCCGGGAGCAGCGCCCAGTGGTCGCAGGAGCGCACTGTGGGTGTGCGTGACGGTGCGGGTGGGTTCCGGGAGCGGTCTCAGCAGTCCGTACGGTCCGGTCTGCTGCACGACATCCTCGGAGTCACAAAGGCGCGTGGCAGAAGCAGATGGGAGGTTGCAGGGGGCCCGGCAGTGGGTGAAGCAGGGCGAACGTGACTGTGGGGGTGACTTGGAGGCAGTCTTTGTGGGGCGGGAGAACCCTGCGTCGTGGTGGGAGCAGTATTTCGGGAGTCTGCACACACGCACGCACACACGGGGTGGACCGGCGCAGAACCAGCTGCACACACCGTCGAGGTGGAGCTCCTCCTCGATGGAGACCATGACCGAGTCAGACGCAGCGACTGGAGGAAATGGTGAAGAGGACACAGAGTCTTCCCGTACTATCTTTGTAACTTCCTGTGAACCTCTAATGTTTTCAAAATGTACTTTTAAAAAACTTCAGACCACAGCCCAGATGCGGCGCAGGTTCAGACAAACGCTGGGCAGCAAGGTGTCCGTCGGGGGGTTTTCCGGGGCGCCGACGTCAGTAGTGAACGCTCACGAGGGTGATCGGTGACGGAGCTCAGTGTTCAGCCAGTTGGCCACGCCGGGAAAAGAGCGAACCGCTCTCCATGCAGCACCCGTCATCCTCGCTCTTCGGCGAGCCCCCGGCGTCCCAGGGGAGTCCAGGAGGACACGGGAGCGGGTCGTGGCCGAGCATCCCCTCTGGGACGTCCGTCTCCGGTCCCTGGTGTTCAGGCTCCTTGTGTGGCTTTTGTCGTTGTGGGTCTGTGCACTTCTGTGTCCTTTCCAGCCGAAGACGTGTGGCCGTTGTGGTAGGAAAGCCTCACAGTGACCGGTGCCACCCGTGCTGAACTCCAAGCGGCACCATTTTCGAGAGCATTGCTCCAATTCTGAAGCATAGGTCAGCCATCCGGGCTCATTTCTTACAAATTCCTGTTCAGAAAACGTTCACCGACGATTTGAATGTGGTGGTGTTACTTAGTTTAGTAAGCAGTTCCAGCGTGTAAGACACTGGTGTCAGGACTTGGCATTCGTTGTCTCATGGAACCCCTCACATAGTCGACCCCACTGCCCTTCTGTCTCTTCACAGACGCAGGGGCTGGGCTCAGAGAGGCTGGGACTGGAGCCAGGAACCGGTTCCAGCGCCCGAGTTACTAAAGTATGTTCTACTGTTCGTGTGCGCGTGGCACGTGCTTGCTTGATTCACACATACTTCTGGAGAGTGCGGTTCCCTTCCACAGCGTGCAAGCCCTTCAATACGAAATCTCACCCAAAACCCCGCCGCCACATCCAAGAATGTAGGACAGTCCAGGATTCTCCGGTTCTTCGTGTGCAGGACTGTATTTAAACAGTCTGGTCTTTCTTAGAAAACAGACCAAGTTACCTAGGTTATACCCTGTTCTAGGCAGCTAGAAAAACTTTTTGCTAAATTAATCTTTTTTTCTTTTTTTAATATCTTCAGTAAATCAATATGTTTTATTTGGAAACTAATGATAACAGTGAAGCAAAAGTCAAGGTTTGTTCTGGACTAATTTGACTTGATTATCTTATCTCTTGAGTACGTCACAGTGATAATAAATGACAAGTAGCAAGCAGAGGTGTCTGCTCTTTATGAGTGAGAGTAAACCCGGCCTTGGAGTTCTCTGCCGTGTCAGGAGAGCGGTGAGCTCTAAGTGGTGAACTCAGCTCCGCCGGCCCCTAGAGCACCTTGCCAGACACACCACTGAACGCGCTGCCTGCCTCGTGGGCTCAGGTCAGTGCTTCCAGTGTCTGTAAAAGCAGTCAGCAACTTGTACATGTTCCTTAAGTTCTTTATGTAAAGTGTGGCCCTTTTCCCACGTGCTTTTGATCAGAGGTGCCCAACCTTTTGGCATCTCTGGGCCACACTGGAAGAAGAAGAGTCACTGTGGGCCACACATGAAATGCATTGCGATGCGTAATCACAAAACAATCTTGTAGTGTTTTAAGTAAGTTTCCAGCTTTGCACTGCAAAGCTGGAAAACACACACAGCGGTCCCAGGCCCACAGGGTGGACACCCCTGTTTTGACTCTGTGCAGCTTGACATTTGTAATCACGCACGTAACGTAATCTGTGTTGTACTGACCTACTTTCTTCCCTTGCAGGAATACATCAAAGGGATCTGTGAACCCGAGCTGGAGGAGAGGGAGTGCTACCCCAGGGCCATGCACTGCATCTTCGTTGGGGCGCAGGGCCTGTTTCTGAAGAGCCTGGTCCAGGACACCTGCGCCGACCTCTGCGTCCTGGACCCCGGTCTCCTCGGCATCCGAGGGAGCGCGGAGGCCGTGGTCATGGCCCGGAGCCACGTGCAGCAGTTCGTGAAGCTCTTCGAGAGCAGCGAGAGCCTGCCCAGCAGCCAGAACGAGGCCGAGGTGAAGAGGGAGTTCAGGCAGTTCGTGGAGGCCCACGCGGACAGCTACACGATGGACCTGCTGCTGCTGCCCCCCGCCCTGAAGAAGGAGCTGCTGGCCCTCACACATGGCGAGGACGGCCTCTCTGACACAGGAGGTGACACTGGTGCCGGCACAGCCCCGGACTCTGAGCAGGGCGCTGCCCCAGGGCCGCACACCACCCCCGCAAGTGGGACGGCCCTGCAGCAGGAGGCGAGGAAGAAGGCGGGGTCCCCTGTGACCGAGCTTACGAAACAAATGGACAACGTCTTGTCTGGCGCACGCGATGCGCTTTTTGTGCCGATAAATGGCCTGACCCCCGACGCGGAGGCGCATTCCAGAGGCCGGGTGTGTCACAAAAGGCGGTCCTCCGACTCCGAAGAAAGGCGCACGAAGAAACAGTTTTCTCTGGAAAGCGCTCAGGAGGTGGAGCTCCTACAGGACGGCAGGGCCTCCGCTGGGAGTGCGGCCGTCGACCTGACCGACTCGCCTGCTGACCCTGACCTTGTCGGGCCAGATGGGAAGGACACCACTGAGGAGATGGAGCACAACATCCTGGTCAACTTTTTCAAGACCATGGGCTACTCCCAGGAAATCGTCGAGAAGGTCATCCGGGAGTATGGGCCGTCCACCGAGCCGCTGCTGCTCCTGGAGGAAATTGAAAAAGAAAATAAAAGGTTCCAAGAAGACAGACAGTCTCCATCGGGCACAGTGTCTCCAGAGACCAGCAGAGCCAGAGATAGAGGCTTTGGCAGCAGCACGAACGAGCTCACGACGGATTCGGCCCCAAAGAAAACACAGGCCCACGCGCAGCAGAGCGCGACGCACAGGGCTCCCCAGTCTCCACTCAGAGTCGAACTGAAACCGGGCACCTCCAACTGCAAAGTGAACGCTTTCAGAACAGCACCCGGGGACCCGAGACAAGACCCCTGGGGCTCGCATCAGAGCTCCCCGGGGCATGTGGACCTTGAAACGGATGGCCCTGCGCCCTCTGTTGCCCCTCTGAGTCCCAAAGAAGTCAGCTTTGTTTCGAGAGGCGTGCCAGGTCACCAGCCCAGAATTCCCGCTTTTCCTGAAAACGGTCTGCGGCCGCAGGGAGAGCCCTCGCTGCCCAGCCCTCTGAAGTCCACCCCCGAGGGCCGGCCCGGCCGCTGCGGCTCCCCTCAGTCCAAGGCCAGCTGTCAGCCTTTCTCCCCACCACTGCTTCGGCCCCCGCTGTCCCCCTCTGCTGCTGACGCAAGGCTGGCGGGGCCCTCCGATCACATTGACTGCTCGGTTACGGGCGTTCAGCGGTTCCGAGATACCCTGAAGGTGCCCTACAAGCTGGAGTTAAAAAATGAGCCAGGAAGGACAGATCTGAAGCACATCGTTATAGACGGGAGCAACGTCGCAATTACGTGAGTGCACTCTGCCAGTCCAGTGGTGGTCTCCAGTAGGGCCCAGGGCTGCGTCCCGGAATTGCACACATTTATAGGAACTGTGTGCCCGGTGTCTGCTTGGGTATGTGGCCTTGCCTGGGGGTGGGGGTGGGGGCGGGGCGAGGGGAACAGCTGGCTGGGAGAGCTCTGTGGTCCATCTTCTAGAGTTGCGCACCTCGCTCAACCCTGGGGAGCCCATGCTTCTGGGGGCCGGAGATGAAAGCAAGTTCGTCTTTCCACGTGGCGTTGCCTAGTTATGTGCAGTGTGGAGACTGGAAAATTGCTAGGTTCCTAATACCGTGAACGCCGTTAGGGTCAGGGCGCAAGGGTGAAGCTGAAGGCAGAAGGCACTTTCTGTCCTCGCTGGCGGCAGCCTGCAGGTGCCCAGCCGAGAGAGGGCCGGCGGTGATGGGCTCCGGCTCCCGTCCGCCGATAGCGCGCCGGCAGTCTGGTTCCCTAGGAGCTTGGTCAGTGCGCGCTCCTCTGCGGGCCTCTGCTCTCGCAGAAGAGATTCCTGTTTGCCTGTAGTGGAAACAGCTAAGTGATCACTTCTGTGTGGCCTGCCCTGCCCCTGCGGGGAGCCAGGTGTCTTCCGTGAGGGGCCGAGAAGAGGGCAGCAGCCCTCAGCCTGGGGCAGCTTGCTGCCGTCTCGCCTCTCCTCTCACCCTTGTCCTGAAGGACATGATCATCCCACCATCTCAGCCACTGGCTGGGGAGGGCTCCCTTCCAGTCCTCAAAGTCAGCCATTGCACCGACTTTGAAGAAGACCTGCATTTCAAGCGGGGGCGGAAGGAGAGGGGCTGCTGGAGTCTCTGAATTGCCGAGGGCTCTACGGCCTGTTTGCTGGGGGGCTGAGAGGGTCATTCACACCCTCCTCGAATAGGGCTGCACGGGGAGATTGCAGATAAGCTTTGCTTACTGAGATGTATGTGTTTAGGTATTTATTTGTTTTGTTATATTTTTGTCAGCGTTTTCAGATGACTACACAAGAAGATAGCACAGGGCACAGGGAACCCCGTGGCGAGCCGGTCACCCGGGCAGCTCAGTAGTTCAGTAGTTCTGGCCACAGCCGTCGGCAACCGCGGTCCAGCCGTCTCTCCCCTCCCCCACGGGCCGCCTTCTCCCCAGGCCATTGTCTCAGATATGTCACTTCATCTACAAAATAAAAGGGTTCTTTTGGGTTTTATTTTTTGAATGAATTATTGATGCTGTTCTTTGCTGAAAGGAAGAGCCAACATTTCACATTACATTTAGAAGAGAGGCAGTAAAAGTACACATGCTGTCTCCACTTCCAAGTGGTGCTGCTTTGTTGTCATTGCGCCTCATTTGTGGGTGGCTCCTGTGGGGGCCCAGCCTCCACATCAAGTGCAGGGGCAGTTGTGGTCGCCCCACCTGAGCCAGGCACCAAAGCCAAGCGATGTAACGTGTAGATCCTGATTGTGAGTGACCAGGACCCCCCTTCTTCATCTTCTGTGTGTGGGGAGACGTCCCAAATCTGCTCACGGAAGAAGAAATGCAGATTGACACCGAGTCAGTAGTGAAGATGGTGAAGGTGACCCTCTTCTTAAAGCTGTTTTGGAGCAGTCACTACCTCTTATCGGGGTGGCTGCTGGGCTTTGGGGCGGTCTGCACACTCGTCCTTTGGGGCCAGAGCGTCTCCCTCCCCTAGTCCGGGGACCGCCCCGCCCCATGAGGCCTGGCACCCTGGGGCGCAGCACCGTCCCGGACAGCCTCTGAACCGGTGCCGGGATGGCGGCCGAGAGCTGATTATTTTTCAAGGCTGTCCATTTTCTTTGAATTCACAGATGTTTAAGTTTAAAAGCGCCACTTTTACAAAGAAAACAGATTTGCAGTTTGATGTGGGTTGACTTGAGCATATCTGTAACTAAAATTAACTTACTCTGGAAAGAAGCTGCTCATTGGGCGTGGGGTCATCTTGCAGTGACGAATGTGATGGAACGAGGTGTGAGTGGTGCTTGTGCACACTCGTGAGCGCACTGCTGAGCTGCTCACTTCAGAGTCGAGCGTTTTGCCGTGTGTGCCTCACTCAAACTCTAAAAGTGGGAGAAATTAACCCTGACTCTAAGTTAGTGGTTTTGGTGGGAAGCCTGCCTTTCTGTCCCACCGTCCATTCCACGGAGCGTGGCCGCATCTGTGCAGAGTCCGCGCCGGCGCAGGGCGGGCACCTGGTGGGTCTCGGCTTGTTGAGCGAATGGAGTGGGAAGGAAGTTGTTGAAGATCAGGCTTTGTAAAATGACTTTTCACCACCCACTTGCAATTTGCAATTCCAGTTGCTATTTCAGTGATCATTTAGGTTAAACTGTAACTGAGGCTATATATTCAATTCAGGAAGTATTTGGAATCTTAAAGCTGAAACTCTCATGTGTGACATACTATACTTTTAAAACATAAGCCTCACAACAGTTTTGTGAGGTAAAGATCACCTGTAAGTTACATGCCATAAAACGGCCTAAAGACCTCATCCACGGAATGACACAGGGCGAGATGGGGGCCCGTGCCGTCCCTTCCCCCGCACAGCCCTCCACCCGCCCCTGGGACTCGGGTGGGGGCCCAGGCCTGGGCCCCCGGGCACAGAGCTGCGAGCGGCCTGAGCCCCACTGGGCCAGCTCCAGCATCTAACCCTGCCACTGGGGAAGTGGTTGAAACGGAAACTGGAGTCCTTAAGCAAGAGGTTCTCAGAGCCCCACCCCAGCGCGGCCCAGGCCCACCCACCCCAGCTTCCCCTCATCTCTTTGCCCGAGAGCTTGGGGCCTGCAGCTCGCACACGCGTGAGAAAGCCCAGAGCACCCTTGGGGCACTGCTGATCGTGTGGGTCTGGGCCGGGTTCTCCCCCTCATGCCGTGAGTGAGTGAGTCAGAGGCTAAGTGGCAGCTGCTTGCGGTGAGCAGCGGACTCGCAGGTGGCAGGAGGGCGCTTGCCTTGTCCAGGAGGGAGGAGGCGGTGTCCCACGGAGCCGAGGCGCCCCTTCTCGTGCAGGGACTGCGTGCCTCACCCATGTTCCCTGTGGGTCTTTCTGGGCCGAGTTCCAGGGCTGTTTATTGAACTGGGAGCTGTAGAAGGAAATTCCTCTTTCCTGGGTAATTCAGAAAGGGGTTTTGACTATTTCTCCACATGCCCTGTCTGGTTCTGTGACTGTCATCAGCTTTTGTCCGTTCTGTGTCATCTGTCACCCACCTTCTTTCCACTTCGCACACCCCTCCTTCTGGGTGACCGCCTGCTCTGGGGCGGGAAACAACCCTTAGGTGTGTGCTGTGCCCCCTGGCCGGGCGGCAGGGGCAGGACGCTGCCCGGCCTCTGGCCCGGTGCCCGGGTGTCTGTGGCCGGGCGTGTCGCTGTGGAGGTGCGCTCGGTCCCTGAGTCACAGTGGGGGCTGGCTGGGCCTCCCTGACCGCTACGGCAGGGGCTGGGGCAGGACGGACCCTCCTGAGTGTTGTGAGGACCGCGGTTCGGGTCCCCTCGATTTTCTTCCGTGGCTGTATTTTTGGGTAGATGTCTGTGTTCTCCACTAGAGGTTTTTCGGGGCGTCACCTCCAGGCCTGTCCTGGCTGTGTCGCCGTTAGAGTGATTTATCCCTTTAAAGGATTAAAAAGACACACCCCCTTCCCTCCACAAAAAGTACGGCCAGTTCATTTTCCTACAACAGATGTCACATTGCTACATTCTTGCCCTACTTTTGACGCCTCTGGGTGAGCAGACCGCTGGGCCTTCTCCCCAGGAGTGGGTGCGCTGCGCGGGGTCTGCGGCGTGCCCGCCCCTGTGAGGTCTCTCGTCCGGGGCTCACTGAGGCACAGCGGGCTCCAGCCTCAAAACGGTGTTTCCGAGGCGCACTTCTGGATGCTCGATGTTTGCCGCAAGTCCAGCCCACTCCTCCATGAGAACACAGATCCCTGGGGGCAGTCCCACTGTGGGGGCCCAGGAAGGGCCCTGGCCCCGGGGGGCGGGGGGCCGGGTCGGACGCCCGCTCACTCGCCCTCTGGCAGCGCAGCCTGGGCTCAGCTCTGTGCCTCCCAGGCTGTTACCTCCCGATTACCTGACGGCGGCCAGTGCACGGCCTCCCCAGGTTCCGTGTCTCGGGGGCACGGGGCAGGGAGGCATTTTGGGGGAGTCCTGAGCCCCTTGGAGGGAGGAGCAGGGCAGGTATGGGGGTCTGCTGCAGGTGAGTGGCCAGAGAAAAGGTGGGACACCCCCCCCCCGGCCCAGGTCAAGGTGTGGTGACACGCGGGGGCTGGTGGCCCAATCCCTTCTGACTAGTCAGGTGTGGGGGGCAAGCAGCCAGACACTGGACCTGTCTGAGACCTGGGGCCGCGTCTCAGGGCCAGTCCAACGGGAGCTGGGGCTGGGTGGGCCCCCAAGCTCTCGGGGCAGGGCTTCTGAGGGACGGACAGATCCACCCAGCTGGGGAGAGGAGCCAGGCCTGGAGGCGCAGGGCTTAATGTCCTCGGCACACAGGTGACCGCAGAGCAGGGGGGTGCGCTCTGCTGCTGTGGAGCTGGAGCAGCGCGGTTGGGGGGCGGTTCTTTCTCATCTCATGGGTCAGCAAACAGATTGCCCTGGCAAAACTTCAGACATTTCTTCAACCTTCACTTTTACTTAACTGCCAGAGAATAAAATGTAAATATTTTTTGTTTCTTTTCAATTTGTTACCAGACTTTGGGCAGAGGGCATTTTCTATTCCCTCCACCGGGGTAGTTCACCACCTCTCAGGGCGCACCTCGCCCTTCAGTGGCACTGGTCTGCTTCCTTGTCCCGCCGCCGGGGTCTGTCCTTCCACAGGGTGGCCTGCCGGGGCCCCAGCCCTTTCATCTCAGCCTCACCCCTGTGCTTGGGAAGCCCAGGAAGGGCGTGCAGCCCTCCATGGCAGGGCGCCCAGCCTCGTGGTGCTCAACAGCCACCTGGGCTTCAGTGACAGGTGTCCTAGTAGAATCCATGGAAGGTTCCGGAGTCCGGGGACCGGGCAGGGAGCTGTACAGTGGGCCTTCGTCTAAAAACCAGAAGTAAGGAGAGCAGGGAACAAGCAGCAGGCACCCTGAAGCTCAGAGTGGTCGGCGGGCACCCCGTCCGCCCCGCTTGAGCAGTCTCGTTGCCCCCGCAGCCACGGCCTGAAGAGGTTCTTCTCCTGCCGCGGGATCGCCATCGCGGTCGAGTACTTCTGGAAGCTCGGGAACAGGAACATCACCGTGTTCGTCCCGCAGTGGAGGACGAGGCGCGACCCCAACGTCACAGGTGAGGCGAGCTGACTGCCCTGGGTTTCCGAGTCGGGGTTTGGCGAGTGGGCCTGTAACTGCGGCACACGCCGTCTGTGGCACAAGCAGCAGCTCTGAAAATGACGTGGCAGGTGTGTCGCACCCGGTAAAAACCACCTCAGGGGTCGGCGGGAGGGACGCTCGGGCAGGGGGCACGGCCACCCCAGCCGCCTCCACGGGGAAGCACGTGGGAGAGTCACGCGGGAGGGCCCAGAGCTTTCCTGGGACCTCGTGCCCTTTATCCTTCATTAAACCGGGTTTCTGCTCTTGTTTTAGTGAATTTCCTAGGGTGACACTGCTTAAGTCTGTGGGTTTCACGTGTCCAGTTCCATAGTACATCAAGTCAGACTTCTCCCTTTTTTAAAAAAACATATTTTTTTCCATCATGCTTCTTTCAGTACATTTTTGAAAATGGTCACTTGATAAATTTGGAACCCACTGAAATAGAATGTCTTTTGAATGGACTGACTGTGGATCGTGAAATACCGAGTTGAGAGAAGCTCGAGGCGCGCTTGTCGCCCAGGCAGCCACCCCGAGAGGCCCTGAGTGCCCGGGGAGGAAGAGCGGATTGGGAGGCTGGAGAGGTCAGGACCTGCCACCACACTGACTGGGAAGTCCCACTCGGCCCCTGCTGCACGGGGGGCAGACGCCCATCCAGCAGGTGCTGGTGGGCGGGGCAGACCCGCGATCCGTAGTCACTTCTGCCAGTCAGCCCTGGGCGAGTCCGGCGGGCCCGGCGCCCCATGCGTGGCCGGGACAGTGAAGCCCTGTGTGGGCGCAGGCGCACAAACCCATGCTGAGCGCCCTTGTGACTCAGGCAGGTGCAGGGTCTCGGGCCCTGAGCGTTTGGCTGCTTTTTTGCCCGTGACTGGTCTTCAGGAATGTGGCTCTGGCCCCCCCTTTCCTTCTGTCAGGACACCCCCGTGAGAATCAGCCAGTGTTCGCACCAGCAACCGAGTGGCTGGGGCGGCAACCAGAGGGAGACTGTGACTAGCTCTTGGTGGGGACCCTGCAGAGCAGCAAGAGAGCGGGACTTCGGCTGTCACCCGCGTCCGATGTTGCTTGTCACATCGCTGCCCAGAAGTCCTCGATGGTAGGGCTCGTCACGTGTAGGTGTGTGGCTCATCTGGCTCGTTTAAGAAGCAAGTGGGCTGAACTTTTTATGTTCGAAAATCGCTTGTCCGTTTTTATGTTGCATTTGCCTCAGCACGTGTTGTGCCTGATTTTTCTCCAATGAGTTAGTGACATAGAGTCTGCCCGAGTCAGCAGAGACACAGGGTCCCCAGCGCTCTCCACGTGGAACAGTCGGGGTACGTTCGTTTACTTGAACAGCAGGAAGACAGTCCTTTTCTGAATGTATATCCAACTTGTTCCGTAAACAGAACAGCACTTCTTAACCCAGCTCCAGGAGCTTGGAATATTGTCTCTGACTCCCGCTCGGATGGTCTTTGGAGAGAGAATTGCTTCCCATGACGACAGGTATGAAGGCCGCTTTCCTTCCTGAGGTGGGCGGGGAGGGAGGAGCCAGCCGCCCGCTCCACGGGCCGTCGCCTGGACCGCCGTCCCGAAGGGGCTCCGGCACTCGGTGGGGGTGGGGAACGTGCGTGCGTCTGGTCCGTAGTGTTGCACATTGAATCATCTTCACTGTGTGGGGGCAGGAACCTTTGAAATGAGCTGTGAGAATTTGTTGGTCTTTTTAAGTAAAACACGACTGGGAATCCATGAGGAAATGCAGGTATTGAATTTACAGTCTTTTGGTGTGTGCTAGAAGTAACGTTTTTTGTCTCTGCTTTCTCGGTTCTCGAGCATTGCCCACCTCGAGGTTGTTCTTGCCTGAGCCCCCAGCGTCCCCTCCACGCAGTGGGAGGAGGTCTCGGCCGACGGGGGCGGGGCACTGGGACGCAGCTGCGTCTGCAGGCTGGTGTGTTGCTCAGAAAGCATGTGCCAGTGCAGCTTCTGGACCCTTTAGGTCTGTTTCTTAAAGCCTCGCCAAGGGCCGGGCAGGGCCCCTGGGACGCACAGTTCAGACACACTTCCTGTCCTGAGCAGCTTCCGACCTAGACCAGAGTCCAGACATGACGAGTGGCACGCAGACCAGTTCCCTGCCCTCTGGGGGGGGCCGAGCCAGCAAGAACAAGCCTGCAGTGTCCACAGAAACCCGAGTGGTGGCTGCCTGTCCCGCAGTCACCTCTCTGTGTGCCTGTGGCCTGTGCCACTTACAGCCCTGGCAGGTCTGCCTTGGTGCTCCCCCCCCCCCCCCCCGAGCACACCCCCACTGGGGACTGAGTTTAGCTTGGAACCCAAACTAGTGGATGGCAGTCGCGTGGGTGAGAAGGGGGCTTGGCGGGGCTGGGGGCTTGGAGAGGACTGCCCACATTTATCCAGCAGGGGCCCTGGGGGCTTCTCTCTACAGCCCCAGGCCTCCAGGCAGCACTGGAGGAAGCTGAGGGACCCGCAGGGGGGCCCTGGGGGCTCAGGTGGCAGGGCAGGCCTGGCCTGAGGGGCCTCGGGACCGCTCCCCCCCCTGCAGTGCAAGCCTCACGGCTGGCGGGGACCGGCCCTCAGACTGAGTCCTGGTTGCGGGGGCTCCCTGGGCCTGGAGCGGACAGGAGCGCAGGTCCTGCCCCGCGGTACGTGCACGCAGCGGCCGGGCCACTGTTCTCACTCCTCTGGGCGGACACGCCACTCACCACCCGTGCCAGTTAGAAGCAGCTCCTGAGTCTCACTGATAAGCCCAAGTGCTGAATCCCGTTTACTTTCCAAAGTTCACTCAGGTCTCTGAATCTCATGAGGCTTGTTTTCTTGTTCTTTAACCCCTTTATTTTACTTTTTAAAAGATATTATTTATTTATCTTTAGAGGGGAAGGGAAGGAGAGAGGGAGAGAAATATCAATGTGTGGTTGCCTCTCATGTGTCTCCCGCTGGGAACCAGCCTGCAGCCCAGGCGTGTGCCCTGACTGGGAGTCGGACCACAGTCCTTTGGTTTGCAGGCCGGTGCTCCATCCACTGAGCCGCACCAGCCGGGGCTGCATCTTTTCATAAGCTGGGTTTGAGTGAATCAGTAACTTGGAAGACAGAGTTGGCACTCTGCACGTGTTGTCTTCAGCCAGGGCAGAAGAGGGGGCCTGGGAGGGGGCCTGCGGGGCTGGCGGCCACGCAGCCGGTCTCAGCGCCAGCCCCACTGTGCTCGGGCCCCCGCGTCCTCTCCGCACCCCCGCTGACTGGCCAGACGCGGTTTCTGGAAGACGTGCCAATGCGGTGTGAGAGCCGGGTCTCCGTTCATAACTGCGCTGGCAATTTCAGAGGTTTCCGTGTTTCCGGCTGGCCTGCAGCTGACGGCCTGACCGGCCTGGTGCCCGTGGCTGAGCGCCCCGGTGCTCCTGTGAGGAGGGCCCCGTGTTTCCATGCTGTGCGGTCGCCTGCCCGCGGTCACCTCTCTCCTGTCTCCGCAGGTTTCTGCTGCACTTGGCGGACAAGACCGGTGGTATCATTGTAACGAATGACAACTTCAGAGAGTTCGTGACTGAGTCCATCTCTTGGAGGGAAATCATCACTAGAAGGTAGTTGTTTCTCCTTCATCCTTGCTGGGATGGTTTCGCTGTCTGCCCGGGGTGTGTTTGCGTTGTGTTCGTTCTGGGCTCCCCTTGGCCCTGCAGAGAGTAAGATGGGGACACCGAGTGTCCAACCCCGCAGGATGTCCAGTCCCTCTGGCTAAGTAGCAGGACCCGGCACCCAGCAGCAGAGCCAGCGGGTGCAGGGTGGACGCTATGGCACCGCAGGATGCCTGCCCTGGGGCCAGTGGCCCTGTCAGGAGGGAGGACACACCCTGTGTGTTTGCGCCATCAACTCTGCTGGCTGCGGACGCAGCAGGAATGGCCTCCAGGGAGACCTGCTAAGGGAGGCTTCAGCGGGCCCCCGGACCCCCACACTTGACTCAGCCATGAGTAGGCTGGGTTCCCAGGTCCAACTCTAGTGTGGGGGTGTGCGGGGGTCCCCCCCACATCAGCACAGTCTCAGACACCATGCTGGTGTCTGAGAATTCAACCCCGTTGAGATGCCGTCCCCCCGGAGAGAGCATTGGACCCACAGCTAGGGTTTCCCCTCACTCCCCACCACACACACCTTCGGGCCCGTCGCCAGCCCGGCTTCGCCCCAGCCAGGTGCCCAGGCCTCTGCAGCTCAGAATGCCAACTGCAGGTCCGCACTGTCATCTGCACTGCTGACCAGCTGTGGGGGGTCCCCACAGCCCCTCCGTGGGATGGCCCGTGAACCTCAGGTTTTATTTACTTATTTTGGGGGGGGGGAGAAAGAGGGAGTAAAACATCAACTGGTTGCCTCTCAAGTGCCCCCCCCCCCCCCCCACAAAGGACCTGGGCCACAACCCAGTCACATCCCTGACTGGGAATTGAACCAGTGACCTTTTGGTTCATAGGCCGACACTCAGTCCACTGAGCCACACCAGCCAGGGCATCAGATTGCCTGTTTATTGCAAAAGCACGTGACTCAGGAACAGCCAGGGGAAGCGATGCACATGCGGAAGGGCTTCCAGGCCCCCTCGGAGCACCCCACTGTCACTGTGCCCTCCCGTGGTCCCCAGTCCCAGAAGCTCTGGGAACACCACCCCCTTGGGGTCTGTGGGGACTCCATGAGCAGGTTGACTGATTGAACCTCAGGCCCTGCCCCCCCCCACCTTCGGCGCTTCCCGAAAGTCACCTCATCACCATTACAAAGCGCCCTCTCGCACTCCACACCTGGGGCGGCTGGAGGGTGTCCGAGCTGTGAGCCAGGACTCAGGCGTGAAGGCCACAGCTCTGTGAGAGCTGTGTTTTGGCACCTGACTGATCAACATGCGAGCTTCTTGAAGCCACAGTATCCTGTGGGGGTTTAATAACGACTGGGATGCTATGCAGACGGGGCCTCCCCCCGTCCGCCGCCCCCCCCACTCCCCGCAGGGACGGCAAGTGCTGCCGCTGTTTATCACCCGGTGCTTCCTCGGGCACTTCATCCTCAGGTTGACCCTCCACACTGAGGACGCGCTGAACGCCACCTGAGGCACAGTCGGGGCTGAGCACGCGCGGCCCCGAGTCTGTTATTGGTGGTGATGCCCTGGACGTTCCTAGCTACCTAAGGGTCCAGGCGTTCAGGCCTCCAGGACGTAGGTCCAGATGACCAGTGACTGATGAGCAAACTCGAGGTCTGCCGCGTGCAGGGGTGAGCATGCGTGTTGGCCTTGAGAGTGTGAGTGAGCGTGCCGCCAGCTGTGGGCTAGCCTGCACGCCTAGGTGGTCGCCCAGTGGGTCCCACAGTTGCCCCGTGTCTGATATTTATGTCTTGCTAATCACAAGGGGATTATACAAAAAGGACATTTTGCTCTCAGTGCCCAGGTAAGAGTTAAGTACTGGATGCATTTTCACCCCTGCGTTGTTAAAAAGCCCTTGGTCTCTGACCTCTGGGCACAGCTAACAAGCCAGTAGTCCTCCAGGACTTGTTTCTGTTGGGTCTCTGCTCCGGGTTCGCTGCCAGCGCTTCCCGGACCCTGGTCTGTGTGCTCACACGCATCTACGCACATGCACTCGTCTGTGTGCGCACATGCAGGTTTGAGTGCGTTGAGACCCCTTCGCACACCGAGCGCTTGCTCTCCGAACCCCCCAGAGGAGGCAGAAATCCGGATGTGCACGACACACACGCACTTGGACTTTTGTTTTCTTACTTTTTTCCAGACTTGATAAATTACACTCAACTGACCTGAGGTTCTGTTTCTTCAGGTGTCACGCTGTCTTCATTTTTTTAAAGGTGACTGTCTTGCATGGGTTTGCCAACGGATACGTTAAAAAACTTTCGTGGCCAAAAGCTGTTCTGAAAGAAAGGGCTTCTTGCGCCTCTGCTCACCACAGAGGGACCCGGGCCAGCTGCATGGAGTCTGAACTACCAGCCACAGGGCTGCGGGGAGAGGACGGCAGCCCGCTGCCCTGGGGTTGGGGCGCTGTTACATGTTACGTTTGGGGAAGGAAGACGTGAGCTGCTGGGAAAGAATGCACACTGGAAGGGGGGCCGAGCTGGTGAGGAGCAGACAGGACTGCTTTGATCAGTGGCGTCTGGCGTCTGGCCATCAGAGCCCCCATCCCAGTCGGGGGTGCGCGCTGGCCCAGTGGCTGTCCCGAGGCTACCGGCCGACTCCCTGCCTCTCTCTCACCACCGGCGGTAACTCCCTGTTGGCTGTCCCAGGGCGGTTTTCAGCCCTGGGACACGTCTGTCCCCAGTCGGGCCCTGTGCTGCGTTCTTCATGTCCTGAGCTGTGGGGCTTGCTTCTTCAAGTGGTGCCGGAAGTCACGCGGACAGGCCTCTCACTCTCCTGGGCGTCTGAGAGGTTGAAAGGGTGGGACGTGGGTGTGCTTCTGCCCGTGGCAGTTAAGCAGCCCTCTGGCGTGGTAGGTACCTGTCACTTGGGATGCTGATGGCCCGCGTGCCCAGTGGGCGGCGGTCGGAGCTCGGCGTCCCCCCAGCCCTGCCGTCCTCTGTTGCAGGCTGCTCCAGTACACCTTCGTGGGGGACATCTTCATGGTCCCCGACGACCCCCTGGGAAGAAGCGGGCCGCGGCTGGAAGACTTTCTCCGGAAGGAAGTGCCCCTCAGGTAGCGGCCTTTCCCGGGTGCTGTGTGCGGACCCGGTTCTCTCTGTTCTCTGTGCTTTTCTTGTGTGGGCACTGTCTCTGGGGACTAGAAACGGCGTTTCATTTTTTAAAAAATAGTCTTAGATATTTAGTGCTGGTGCCGTGTACGTGGAGATTAATCAAGCAGGCACCCTCAAAGGACCACCTTCCTTTGTGGTCCTTTCGATTTTGATCTTGGTTCTAACCCTAGGAGGGTGGGGGCCAGGCCTTCCCTGTGGGTCTGAGAAGACGAAGCAGGTTTGGCTGACGGTCACTTGTTAGCGAGGCCACTGGGACTCATTGTGTGCGCCTGGGTGTCTCCCCGTGTTCACACGCACAGCCCTTCGCCATGAACCACCACCTGAGGGGCCACCGTGACTCCCTGCCCCTCTGAATGGAGAAGCCAGTATTCTGCATATTTCTGAAACTGATTTGAAACTTTCCAGTTTCTTTGTTGTGGTTTGGGTTTGTTGTATGGATTTTTTGTTTTGTGTTTGACTCAGTGCTAGTGTCGTTCTCTCCCCAGGGTGCTCGGGCGATGGGCCTCGCTCCCGGCGGCGCTCCCTCTGCCTGACCGGTGGGCCCCGTAACCCAGCACCAGACCTGTCTGTAGAAGCGGAACCGGCCGCCCTTCGGGTGTTTGCCAGCCGCGCCCCCGGCTTGCAGGGCAGGAGCACCTGTCGGGGGGCGTTGCCATTCGCAGGGCAAGACCCTTTCTGGGTTCTCGGCTTGCACTGGGGCCCAGGGCTGTCACGGGGAAGAGACCAGTGCAGCTCCACCTTCCTGGTCTTGTTGGCCATCTCCCTTTGGAGTTTTGGGGTTTTCTTATGTGGACGAGGCGTGGTGCCCAAACGCCCTGCTTCTCTCCCCGCACAGAGAGAGCGCAGCCGTTCCCAACCCACTGGACACCAGTGCCCTCTTCTCTTCCCAACGTCCCACCTTGAAAACCGCTGCAGAGATTTGAGGCCCAGGGCCTGTGGGGCCTCAGGCTCGTGGGTCAGAGCTAATGGAGGGCGTGCTCTCTGGTTCCTGCCCCAACCCAGGCATTCTGGTGGCGTGGCCAGCCCTGCTGCTCACCTAATGGCTCTTGACAGAGCTGTCATGAGTCCATTAGGAAGGTCAGCACATGCCCATGTGCGTGCAGGGTGTGGGCGCTGACACCTCGTCCGGAGCTCGGAGAGGGAGCAGCCCCCGGATGGGTGGCCCCTGCCCACAGGGTCCCTTTCTGTGAGGCCTGTCCAGCCAGGCTTCGTACAGAATCAGAGTCTCCAAGAGCCCCGGCACCCCTGCCTGTCTGGAGCACCCCGGTGCTGCTGGCACGCCAGGGTGCACAGCAGACCATGGCTGGGGTGGCTCCTGAGGAGCTGCCGCTGCCTGTGCGGCTCCTCGGAAGGACCTGCCAGCCCTTAGACATTCAGGGGGGCGGCACGAGGGTCTCCCGTGGATCTACAGCCCCACTCACCGGACTCCCTTCTGTTCACAGAGACATGCAGCCCCTGCTCAGCGCCCTGCCGAACGTGGGCATGTTTGACCCCAGCTTCAGAGGCCCGGGTGCCCCGGCAGCTGGCACCAGCCACCAGCCTCCGGCAAGGGGTCAGGGCGCCCCGCCCAGCCACTGGCTTCCTCAGCAGCCCCGCTTCCCCCTCCTGCCCGGCCTCCCGCAGAGCCTGCCCATGCCGGCCCAGAGGTCCTCGGCCGAGACCAGCGAGCTGCGCGAGGCCCTGCTCAAGATCTTCCCGGACTCGGAGCAGCGGCTGAAGATCGACCAGATCCTGGTGGCCCACCCGTACATGAAAGACCTGAACGCGCTCTCGGCCATGGTGCTGGACTGAGGGCCGGCGCGGGGCCGGGCCGCGTCTGGGGGCGGCAGGGCTAGCAATGTGAAGAACCAGCTCCCGGTGGGGTTGCTGTCGTCGTGTACAGGAGAAAACAGGTGTTCCGTGCAAAACCCTGGGTTTTCAAAGCCAGCTTTTTTCTATATATAAATTATGCTGCTATTACAGATTTAACATTTTCTGTAAAAGGAAAGTCTACATTTTCTGCCTGTTCAGAACTGTTTAATAGCAGTTACTCTTGAGTGTATTGACATTTTTATGTTTTTTAAACTATTTTCCTTAAAGCTGAAAATATTGACAAATGGATATAATTAGCCTTTTTAAATAAAAAAAAAAATAAGACGACCTGCTTTCTTAGGGAAAGCAGGACCTCTTAAAGTATATTTTCTTGCGATGACTATGTCCCGCCCACTAACAGGAAGTATGGGCGTCCCCTCCCCCGCCCTCCCCCAGAATCAGTCAGTTGGTTTTGCTCCCGTGGGGTCCTTCACCCGAGCGGTTGGTGAGTGTGGCCTGGGTGCCACTAGATGGCACCTCATGCCCAGTTGTGGGGCACGGTGGGAGGAGCACCGCCCCTCTCCCCCGCCACCCGCACGGGGGTGGGGCCTCTGTGATCCCGCCCAGCGCTGTGGCCCAATGGCCGGACTGGGTGTGCTCCCCTGACCTGACTCTAGAAGTCGGCTCAGCCTCCGAAGGTGACAGTGGGCAGCAAGGAGGTTGAGTCAACGCCCCATTGTCACGGTCATGGTGTGTCCACAGCCATGGGAGACAGCCCATGGGAACTTCGTGCAGCTTTGCCAAAAAACGGTTTTCTATTTCCAAAATGACCCCAGCCAGTAAATAGCTTTAGTAGCTTCCACGGGGGCTGACCCCCGTGTCCGTCTCTGGTGTCCTCGTGCGCGACCCCTTCTGTGAGCCCCTCGGCACTGCTGTGTCTCAGCGTCCTGTTCTCGGTGTTGCCCAGACTCTGTGCCTTGAAGTTCTGGGCAGGCTGTTCCAAGCATCCTCACTCCTCTCTGGACCTTCAAAGGGCTTTGTACTTTATACCTGTCCTCTCGCCAGGCTGCTCACAGTCCCTGTCGTGCCCACTCTGTGGACCAGAGCTCTCCCAGCCCCAGCAACCGCCACCGCAGGCCGGTTCCCCCCCCCCCCCCCCGCCCCCAGGCCTCCCCAGGCCCTCCCTCCAGGTGGCTAGATTTTTACTTCCAGTGACAGCTTTTGCTTCGGGGCAGGTGCCCAAGTTGCCCAGCCATAGGCTAGGAGGTAGAGGACCCGAGGTGGGCCAGGAAGGGGCTTCAGGTGGGCACAGCTGCCATGGGAGGTCTGGGGCTGTCCTGTTGTGACTCTGACCTTCAGGGTCAAGGTTTGGTCTGGCAGCTCTGTTGATCCAGAACTTCTGTTCCAGAGAAGGACTCCGGCAGCGGCCCCAGTTGCCAAGGCACACCGCCTGCAAGGGGGCTGGGCGGGCCCTGACCTTTGACCTTGGAGCTGTGCAGTGTTTGTGAGCCCCTTCCTGTGGGAAGGTAGGGTACAGGTGACTAAGCGGGAGGAGTACCTGATAAAAGGAATTAATTAAAAGCATTAATTCCTTTTCTTGATAAATCATAACAGGAAACGTGTTTCACAGGACTTTCCGAAGTTAATCAAGTTTAGCTCAGTTTACTACTTAAAACCTCAGTTTCAGCTCCTTTTGTTCTTGGCCTCCTCTTGACGCTCATTGAGCTCACGATTGTTTCTCGGTGGCGGTGGCGCACCTACCTCGGTCCGTCCCGGCCCCCGACCCCGTAGGCTCCTGCGTGCAGTGGCGCTGCGGTCTGCTGGTCACAGCCACTGTTCTCCGGCCAACACCGTCCACTGCTTGGGTCCGAGAGTGAGCCGGTGCTGGTGCTCACCTTCGCCCCAGGCCCCAGGCCTCTCCTCTGGGAGATGGGCCAACCTTTGTCAGCCTGGGTCCGAGACCCTGGGGGCCGTCAGCTAGAACAGTGAGGAGGCCCCTGGGCGGTCCTGGGTGGCTGCTCACTGTTCTCCGGCCAGCTCGCCTGTGTCCTGGCTGTGCCGCTGGGGACCGGCCGTGCAGCCCTCGGGGTTTGTGAGCGGAGGGGGGGGGGTCTGTCCCGCCCAGGCTGCGGCCTCAGCACAGTCCCGTCTGCACCTGGAAACCCAGGCACCCCCCGGGTCCCAGCCTGCCTCCCCACACCCCGAGATAGGCCTGCCCCTGGGCGGCCCTTCCCCCGCGGGTCCACGGCCTCGCCGTCTTGCCTCCTTTCCGGTCTCACTCCTGTTACCTCCCGGCCAGTTCGCTCAGTTGCTCTGACTCTCGCTGCTTCACCTGCTGCTGCCTCGTTCTCCGCGTGTTTCAGACCTTTTAGAGTGGAGTCGGGTAACCTGGCTTCCTCTGAGCACCGTCTTTGTTCACTGCCACTTCCCCCCCCTCCTCGCCCCGGGCCTCGTTCCTCGGTGTGCAGGTTGGCCGCCCACCGGCAGCAGCTGCCACCTGCATCCTCTGCCCGTCCTCAGTGTCCACGCTCAGTGACCACACACTTGACACCACTGACCTTCCTCTCCACGTGACCTGCGGTTCCCTCCGACCACTTCCTTCCTTTACCTCCTCTGACCCGAAGGCCAGTCCGTAATACCTTTCTCCTCCTTAGCAGGCGCTCAAACTCGGGACCGGCTGTGAGTCGTGGGGGCAGGCGGCTCTCCCTGACCCTGCAGACCTCCGGGCACTGCAGATGTTTACTCAGTGGCTCCAGAGGGAAGCTGGAGTCCCACCACTTCTGCAGCCTCCCCGGGCGATGCCTGTGCAGGTGGTTCATGGGCCACGTTTTGAAAAACCGGAGCCCTGGGACATCCTAGGCTCGCTTGCAGATCCTCTGCCCACCTCTGCCTTGCTCTTCTTCCCCACCTACCCGGCCCCGGGTCCCCTCGTCACCCCTGCCCTCCTCCCAGACTCCACAGCACTGCTCGGTTTACCTTCCAGAAACCCCTTCCTCCCGGTCAGTGGTCTTCAGTGGCCTGAGACCAGAGCACCTTGTTCAGGCACCCGAGCTCGGTCTCCTGGGCCTCTCACTCGGAGCCAGACTTGTCCACCCACCTTGCACACTTCCCCACACGCTCACCGCAGCCACACACGCGTGCTCAGTTACCTGCGGGCTCCTGGCCCCTGCGTTCCCCTCCTCTTTGCTAGCGACGCCCCCTCTGCGGCCCTCTGTGTGCAGGAATCTGCAGCGCCTACCCCGCTCCCCGCGCCTGCCGCTCGGCGTCTGCAGCTGATTGTACTGCCTCTTGCCTCCTTCTCTAGACTGTGAGCTCCTCGCGGGCAGGGACGCCTGTGTTCATTCTTTGTGTTTCCACGGCACCTAGTGCCTTGCACCGAGGTGCTCAATAAACATTGCTCCATTCACTTGGGGGACGGTGCCTTTTTGAGAGCGTCTGGCAAGCCCAGGGGACCCCTCAGGACTACACTGTCAGCAGCTGCGCCCATCTGCCCGTTGCTCCGCTGTGGTGGGCCATGGGCAGGTGCCTGCCTGCCTGCCTGCCTCCCTCTTCCCTTCTCCAAGGCTCCAGCACGTGTCTGGCCGGGGGTGGGCACCCAGGCTGGCCAGGGGCAGACAGCTGTCCTGATGAAGGCCAGGCAGAGCTGCTCTTGCAGTGGGAGCTGGGGGCTGTCACACCCTCGTCCCCGTGGCCGTGGAAGCCTGGTGCACCGGAGCCTTGCTCAGCTGTCCAGATGCCTCGCTCTGATACACTCCCCTTCCTCCTCACCCTGGTTCAGGTGGAGTGTGCGGCCCCTTGGAATCAGAGGTTGAGGGAGACCTGTGTCCTTGCCCTCAACTGGGCAGAGAAATCCTAGGGCTGGTGGTATGTGTAGAAAGACCCCAGGGATGTGTGGCGACAGGACTTGGGGATGTCCGCCCCGGGCAGGGAATGGTGTAAGCCCCCACCGCTCCTAAGGAACTAACTTCCCGGGGCGCTCCAGCCCGCCCTCCAGCTGGCCACCTCCTGCCACTACCCATCCTGTGTGTCCCCGCTTCTGCTGCACGTTGTGTCTCTGAGACTCCCTGGTGTGACTGTTGGCGTAGTCCCCACGCTGGGCGAGACCAGGCCTGCCCGTGTGCACTTACCCTTCCCACCCTTCCATGTCCCGGACCGTGGGAGGGGCAGGGTGCAAAGGCGCCTGCTGCCCCGGGTGTGGTGTGTTCACGCAGGCAGACTGTCACACTGTCACTGGTCATGGGCCCTCCCATGTCCCTCCTGACCAGTCTCCAAACGGCCAGATTCTGGACGCAGCCCTCTGTCCCTGCCGACACCCCAGGAGCCTCAGCAGGGCCAGGGAAGGCCAGGCAGCATGGAAGGCATTGCCATGCGCACGAAGGCTGGTCCCAGCCACCCTGCACTCACAGGCCCCCGAGGTCCCCCCTGGGAGAGGAGCAGAGCCTCAGGGCTCCAAGACCACGCCTCACACAGCCGGGGTGTCCAGGACTCAGGTGTTGACTTCCAAAGGCTGGGCCACCTCGCCAAGAGGCGCGCTGCCCCAAGGTGACTTGGCAGACAGAACGGCGCCTAAGATGACCTCCTGCCCTGACCCACGAGCAGAACCGAGGCCCATACCTGGTCAAGGATGTCAGCCCGCTGGGCAGAAAGCTGCTGCCGCCCAGCTCCCCACCCTCCTGCACTGTCCAGGGGCCCACGTCCAGCCCTGTTGCTGGGGCAGGGGCAAGGGCACGTTTTTAAAAGGAGAAAGTGGGGCCCTGGCCAGGTGGCTCACACGGCTGGAGCGCTGTCCCGATACACCACGGGTGTGGGTCCAATCCCCCGTCGGGGCACACGCAAGAAGCAACCAGTGGACACTTAAATAAGTGGAACAACAAATCGGCACTTCTCTCTCTCAAACCGCCAAATAAAAGTTTTTAGAAGGAGAGAGTGGACCGGCCCGCAGCACTGGTGCCAGTTGCTGGGGAGACTGAGTCTGGGCGAACTGGGATCTGCCCCGAAACGGCGGTAGTGTCCACGGACGGAGCCGGAGCTGGACGCTGGGGACCTCAGGGCTCAGTGGCTCGGCCCTCCCGCAGGATGCCCGGCCATAGGCTGGGGCCTCTGGGGCTTTCCTTCCCACCCACCCTGCCCCCCCCAGGTCCCCAGGGAGCCAGCCTTCCAGGCTGCAGCCTGAAACCCAGTCTGGGGTCAGGCCCGGGCAGGCCCCGCCCTCCCCCCTCGCTGCCCCCTGAGTGAAGAGGAGGCGGCCTCCCCTGAAAGAATGCGCTCATCTGCCCGCCTGTCTGGCTCCGGGATCAGTCTAGGGTTTCAGCCACCAAAAACGGCTTCAGGAGGGAGAGTGCGGCCCGCAGCTGGTCCCTCTGCCCGTGCCAGCCCCTCCAGAGGACAGGCCCTGCCTGCCACGTCCCCCCCAGAGATGGGAGGGTTCCCGTGCTTGCCCCGTGCTGTGCTGAGGAACCTGAGGGCGCTGCGGGTGGCCGCCCAGGTACTAGGTGTTGCACCCCTGCTGTGCCCAGCGGGGAAGCTGTGCCCAGGGGTGGACGCTGTAGAGATCCAGGAAGGAAGTCCCCACCCCCGCCACCCACCAGCCTGTCTGCTCTCAGGTCAAGGTCACCCCAGTTCTGCCTCAGCCCTGCCAGCAACCCCTTGGGCTGGGCCCTCCCCATCTCTGGGCATCTCAGCGTGTGAGATAGAAGCATGTCTCCCACCTGCCACCGGCCTGGCCAGCAGTGGACCCAAGAGCACTGACTGTGGAGGGGGACTGTCCTCCAGCCATCTCCTCCAAACTCCCTGTCCCAGGAAGTCCCCCAGGGAGCACCCCCTCTACCCTCCCAGCACACCAGCCCCCAGCAGCCAGTACTGCCTGAATTTACGGAGCCCCCACTGCACGCAGCACTGTGGGGAACGCGACACAGCCGCTGGCCTGCGTTCACTCGACGCGACAACCTTCTGATGTCACAGCCGTTGGCCCAGCCCGCAGGCCAGGGCCTCTGAGCCCCAGACCTGGGCAGGGCATCCCGAGACGGAGCTGCCCCAGTGTAGGCTCAGGGCCAGAGTCACCCCAGCTCTGATAGGTGCCCCAAGGGGGCAAGACACTCCCATGGTGAGTCAGGGCTGGCAGCCCAAGAACCAAGTGAGGCCAAGACTGGGAGGAGGCCCTGGGCTCCCAGGAGGAGGAGGGGGAGGGCTTTGGGCAGGGCAGGGTTGGCACAGCGCGCGGCCCCTGCGGAAGAGGCTTCGCCTGATGCCCAGGGAGCTGTGTCTCCCAGGATGCCCCAGGGTTTGTCCCACCTCTGAGCAACGGGACAGCCAGGCAAGGCAGCCCCTCTGCTGTCTGCCCCGGGCCAGCACTCTCGGCCGTGGCAGCCCCCGGCACGGGTCTGGCCATGGCACCCTCGGGTCCCCTCGTGTCCAGCGCCAGCAGCTCCCACAGCCCTGACACACTGTCAGGGCACAGAGCCCGGCACACAGGGGACCCCAGTACATCCTTCTTCGGGAGACGTGTGCACAGAACGAGGGCGGTCCGACCATCAGCAGACAACCCCTTAGATGCTCACATAGGACATGTGCCTCCCCCTCCAGGCCACTGGGACTCACTCCTTCGTAACCGTGTTCCCTGCACGTAGCCCAACGTGGCACATAGTAGGTGCTCCACAGGTGTTTGGCGAGTGGGCGAACGGGCGGTGGGGGGTGAGTGCGGTGGAGCCTCTCCCCCGGCCGGCTGCGGCGTCTGTGGGACCCGTGTCACGTGTGAGGCGGTGGTGGCTGGAGGCACCGCCGGGGTTTGGGGGAGACTGTCTGGAAGGCAGCTTGGCACCTGGAGGCCAAATTCCCGGCGGGTCACACTAAGGCGAGTTTCCTCGGCGGACGTGCGGGCATGGCGGGAGCCTGAGCCCCCGGTGACCGCAGACGGGGAGACAGCGGGCAGGCTCTCAGCGTGGCGGAGAGCTTGTCGGGACCCGACACCCAGAAAGCAGCCCCTGACTCACGACAGCCTCTGGGCAGGAGGTGGGCACTGCCCCCCCTCCCGGGACTGAGGGCCCCGCCTTGGCGGGCAGGGCGGGGCCTGTTGGTAACCGCAGGATGATGGGGACTGGGGGGGGGGGGTACTCAGGGGAGGGGAGGTGGCCGTGTCAGGAGCAGGGACTCCTGGGTGGTCAGAGCCCTCAGCGGGTGGAGGCCAGGCCTGCAGGGAGCCAGCCTTGCCCTTCTGGCCTCCCCTGGAAGGAGCCCTGTGCTGGGAACTAGAAGGTTCCGCTCTCCCCAGTGTGGGGCCTCGGCTGTGCTGGGGGAAGGACCCACGGGCTCACCGCACAGACGGGTAAGACTGGGTGCCCCGGGGTGCCCCGGGGAGCCGGCAGGTGATCTGAACCTGGGCCCGCTGTCCCAGGGCTATAAAAATGGGGACAAGAACGCCTCTCTCAAAGGATCGCTGTGAGTGTCAAAGGAGGTGACTTCTCCACACAGCGAGGAGGAGTCGAGGCCCAGGGCAGACGCCGTTTCTGGGAACCGGAGCCCCCGCCCTTCGCAGAGAAGGCAGCTGCCGGGAATGAGTCCCGAGCACCTGGAAGGTACCTGGAAGCGGTACACATGATCTCTGGGCTGGCTGGCTCATGGTGGCGATGGCCAGAGCCAGCGTCGTGGACTGGGACTTTGAGGCCGAGGGGAGAAGCTCGCTGAGCGACGGCGCAGAGGCTCAGGGTCCCCATCATCGTGGGCTCCCCCTGCGTGGTCCTGGGCTCAGCAGCCCAACACCGGGCCTACCCCTGGGCTTGGCTTACGTGAGACAACAATTAAAGTGCACTTCTTTACGTCGCCATTATTTGGCGTTCTGCAGCTCATGGCTTCACCAAATCCTTGTGCGCCCATCTCTGGGCGCTGCTCTGGGGAGGAAGTGGAGCGCACAGCCAGCAGCCGCCCTTCCCTCCCGAGGTTTCCTGGGGCGAACAGGCTGGCGGCGGGGGGAGAGTTGGGGGCGGGGTTGGGGGGACAGGGGAACTGGGGGCCACCAGTGCCCCTCTGAGCACTCACCCAGTCCGAACCCCGTGACGACGGCCCGCGTGGTGTTTGCTGCCAGCGCGCCTTGGACTTTCTTTTCCCTTTTATTTCCTTTCCTTTGTTCCTGGTCCTTCTTTCCTCCTCCCTTTCTTTCTTTACATGTTTAAATTGTGTTTAATAAATACCAAAAACTACCCAAAAGAATAAGGAAGAACAGAGAAACACTGTCACTCCCACCCTCCTGGAGATAATGACCATTTCAGTGACCACCCCCTTCTTCTGCGGGAAGCAGGCATTGTTTAAAGGAAGTGCCTTTGTTTCGCTGAGATTGGGACATGCAGAAGCTGTACAGAGGTCACACAGAGAGTTCCCGAGTCGCCCCCATGCGGGAGAGAGTCAGCCCGGCTGCAAGGGGCCTTCCTGGCACACAGCAGAGTCCCAGTCCCGCACGACAAGGAAAGAGGACACAGCCAGACCAGGGTCCCCAGGCTTCTTTCCTAGGTGCCAGGTGAGCACGAGTAACAGGGCACGGTGGCAGCCACGCAGACCCCAGAAGGACCCCTATGAACAACACAATGAGCCCCTAGTACAGGGCCTCTGAGACCAGCTGTGCGGTCAGGGCCGTGGTCAGTGGTCCCGCAGGGACGGTTCACGCCCAGTTCACAGATGAGAAACAGGGCGCCAAGGTCAAGGGACCTGCCCAGTCACAAGGCTGAGATGCCAAGACGGCCCTAGAAGGCAAATACGGCCCCGTCTTCCATGTGTTCGTTCAGACTCCAAGACCAGCAGGTGCAGGGGCGGCAATGGAGGTTCCGGAAAGGGGCAGCGCCGTCCACCCAGTGGGGGCTCACACGCTGAGGAGGGAGAAGGGCGAGCCCCCCAGGTCACTCCACACTGTCCTGAGAGGGACGCCGCGTGCACTCCTTGGGCTCTTCCTCTACTCTCTCCACATCAGCTCCTTCCCAGGAAGGGCTCGCTCAGCCCCACCGCCCCACCGCTCTCCATCCCATCCGGGTCTTTGAAAGCACATTCCCCGCCCCTGCGCCCCCCCACCCACACTCACAGCGCCCTCCCAGTTTCCCCCCAAACTGCTCATCTGGGATGCCATGGGCCTGGGGCTCCTCCCAAACCTCCATCCCGGTTGCGGGCCTGGGGCTGCCTGCAGGAGGAAGGGCCGGCTGCCCCAGGAATGCCTGCCTTGCTATCAGATTCCTGGGCAGCAGCTGGATCCAATTGAGCTGGGGGATGCTGACCACGAGGACTGGCCCCCAGCCAGCGCCCCGCAGGAGGGCTGAGCCTGCCGGTCCCTTTTCCACGGAGATAGAGTTGCTCAGGACACCCCAGGCCCACCCAGCCCCCCGAGCCTTCAAGCAGCCGGAGGAAGGAGAGGGAGCGACCAGCCCCACTGGCAGCTTCACTGCTGCTCCCTGCAGACCAGGGGCCCTGCCTGCTGCTCAGGTTTCCAGAACACGGTGGAAGGAAGCTGGAAGGCTTTCTGCTGGCCTGGGCTTGTGGATTTGGGGGTGCAAAGGGGCACACACAGGCTCGTGCTCCACCCCCAAACGCACACACACACACATGCACCCGCATCAAGCCCTCACTCGGAAACCCCAGGCTCCCAGTCTGACCCTCATCATCCGGGCTGGGGTGGACCTGGCCCCGGTCAGCCAGCCAAGCCGGGCCCTGAGCGCCACTGCCCGTAAAGAGTGTTTATTCCTAGTAACATGTTTCCTGGGTGCCTGGTTTACACCACAGCCCCAGGTGGGCATCTGAAATGCAGGTCCACTCTTAACGAACCCTCGACGTCACTGGAGGCTTGGTAAGTAAGCACTTGGCTCAAAGCCGCGCACATAAGTGGCGAAGCTGGGAGTGAAAAGTCAGCTCTGCCTGACCTCGCCAGATAGGGTTTCCTCCAGGGTAGGTCCACGGCCCGAAACCCCAGCCTCTGGTCTCCCCAGACCCAGCAACTGGAGCGTTAATGACCCTGGAGAGGTGCCTCCTTAAACCAGGCACAGCCAATCCCAGAGGGGAGCAGGAGAGAGGGACCCGGGGAGAGAGGGGTTGAAAGGCAGGGGCTCCAGCCCTCCCCAGAGAGGGACACCTTCTGCCTGAAGCTGGCCATTTTCTGGCTGTGCTGAGAGACGCAGGGGCGGAGAGCAGGCCGCAGGGCTCAGGCCCGAGAGTGGGATGTGAAGGGGAGATCTTCCTGAAGCGGTCGGGTCACGTACCTCAAGAGCTTTTCAGATGTGCTTCCTTTTGGACCCCATGACTTTGTCTCCAGGCTGCCCTGCTGAGCCTAGAGCCCTGGCTACCCCGATGGCTCAGGAACGAGGTAAAAAGAGCAAGTTCCACAATGGTGCACAGATCGGTACCCAGGACATCCGGTCTAGGGCTTAGGAGTGACGTTAATGTTCTCAGTGTTGTCTTTTCTCTCTGCCATCTGCGGAGCAAGCCGCCATCCCCCTCGGCCTGCCAGTCATCTCTGTCACTTGGGGAACTCGAGCCCTGCCTCCCAGGGCCACCACAGCCAGGTGGGCGTGGGGCCGGGCAGGGCCCACCAGAATCCTCCCACCCGGCCACGTGACCAGCCCCAGGCCTGTGGGGTTCCACTCTGAACCCCATGGGAACTACCAGGGAGAGAGACTCTTCCTATTATGAAGCCGGCAGGGCGGAGCCGGGTGCTGCCGGCGTCCATCCTGTCCGCCCCGGTCGGGTGCCCCGGTCATCTGTGGAGATGCCTTGTATAGCGGGCCCGGTCCCTCCCGACCCTCCACCGCGGTCTCTGCAGCTCCACCATCGATCCTGGTTCCGGTGGCTCGGGCAGGGCTTCCAGGGCTCCGAACGGCCGTGTACCTGGGGAGCCCCGTGTGGGTTAATGCCGAGAACGCACCCGAGTTTTCCCACCAGGGTCCGCTGCTGGGGAGCTCAGCGAGGCGGGAACTCACACTCCAGGAAGGTCCACCAGACAGGCCACGGGAGGGAGGGGTCCGCCTCTGGGCTCCAGGTGGGAAGCCAGGCGTCATGGCTTTGGGCCGCACCCAACCCTGCCCAGCCTCCCTCACATCCGAGCATGTCAGAAACTCCCGTGGGTGGGTGTGGAGGCTGCTGGGCTGGAGGGGAGACACAGGAGGCTGAGGACACTTTAATAAGAAAGTGGGGAGAAACCGTGACCTTGTGCTATAAAAAGCAGTGGAAGGAGAGGAAACCTAGCTGGGCCTGTAGGACTGGCTCTGCCCAGCTGGCCTCTGCAGGGTCTTTGGCAGCCTCAGAAGCCAGAGCGTGGCTGCTCCTTTCTCTAGGCAAGAAGTAGCTCGTGCAAAATAACATGTTTGGGGGGGGTTTTTTTGTCCTTTACATTGGAACTGCATCTCATGAGACGTCAGGATTATGGGTGCACGAAGGATCAGCAGGTAAAGGTCTTTCACGGGCTTCTGCAGGGAGAGAGAGTGTCTTCCAGGACAGCCGGCTGTCCGTTGGGGACGCAGACTTCTGCTTAGTCGTCTGTCGAGTCCAGTCCCCGAGGGCCATGCACACTGGTTCCCCCGGCTCAGGGCTGGGATCTGAGAGGCAGGACAAACGACTGCCGAGGGACATGCTGCTTCCCGGTTCTCGTTGAAGAGCTTGCAGAGGGACCGGGAACTGACTTGTGAGTTAGAACACGCCTCGCTCTCTCCGTCACACTGTGCTTGCCGTGGCCTGAGGAATGACAAAGGTGAGATTTTAATTGGGAACGTGCTTTTTAATTTCTTCAGACACATTCCGACTTCAAAAGCCCGTTTTCCGTGTCTACCAGCACGTTGGCAGGAAGCAGCGGGAGAGGGAGGGATTTAACCTGGCAAACTGCCTGTGAACGAGAGAGAAGTCCCTCCTCTGTGAAGAAATGTTCTGTGCCACCTTTTCTTCCTTTAAATGTTCTTTAAGTGTTTTTACCCAAGCAATAAAACACATTTTTTAAACACCAAGGATGTTAGAGAGAACGATAATTAAACGCTGTGGCTCCCTGGCCTGCCAAGTCCTGCTCCGGCTCTGAAGCAGAAATCACTTTCGACTCTGCCAAGAAATGTTTGGTGGATCCCTCCAAGCACTTTTCATTGTCGGGAGTGGGGAAGGGTGTTTTTTGGCATCTGGAGGAGAGGCCAGGCTGTGGCCACACACCCGACAGCGCAGGGACGACGGTCCCCACTCCAGAGAACTAGCCAGTCCGCAAGGTCACTGGTGTCCCCGCGGAAGAACTGTGCCCAACCGGCTGGGGTAAACCCGAGTGAAAATTGCAGCTCGTCCAGGGAGTTCCCTTTGCAACCAGTGTGGGTGCCCTGCCCTTATGAATGGTCCGCCGTGCCTGCAGCTGGCACCCCGACTCCCTGAACAGAACCGGGGCTCCGTCCCGAGGACACAGAGTGGGGGGTCGGGGGATGTGACACTGGCGGGGTGGTGGGTTCGCCCCAGGCACTTCCGAAAGTTGAGTACGGACATCTTTACTCCTCCTGTCGTTAATGATGCGGTGGCTTTCGGCTCCGTCCGAGGGAAGTAAAATCAGCCCCTCACTGTGAACTCTGCCCCTCCCTCTGCCTTTCAGCTCCTGGTGGTCGAACTTCTGTGTGGACGTGAGCACAGCGAAGAGCATTTCCCTCTGTCCTATAATCAGCGTTACCCCTGTCTGCTGTCTGACCCTGGACTGTGAGAGTTTAAACGACTAAACGGGACTTCTGTTCTGACAATATAGATGTTCTCTGCAGAGCCAAGGAAGTTTTTTTTTTTTTATATTGCTTTGTTTTGTTTTGTATCAGCTCTTTGGTTTTTCTGGAGTTTGTCATTTCGTTTTTTTCCCTTTCACTGTTTGACGTAGGCTATTTTAAAGGGTTGTTTGCAAAACACCGTTTCTATCTGGAATAAAAGAGTGAGCAGGAGGAGACAGGCACTAACCCTGACCAGGCTCCTCGGAAACTGTGAACCTGTACACTGCTTTTGAAGGATGACAACTGAGGAATCTAGTTGATGTGAAAGGAAGCACGCAGCCCTGGCTGGTGTGGTTCATGGCTTGAGCGCCAGCCTGCAAACCAAAAGGTTGCTGGTTCAATTCCCAGTCAGGGCACATGCCTAGGTTGTGGGCCAGGTCCCCAGTAGGGGGCGTGCAAGAGGCAACTACATATTGATATTTCTCTGCCTCTTTCTCCCTGCTCCTCTCTCTAAAAATAGTGTTTTTTAGAAAGTAGGCGTGCAGACCGAGTGCTAATATCATAAAGCTGCGCACCTTATGTTCAGTAAATGTTTGGTGGATCTTGTTCGACACATGCACCTGTTCGAGAATAGTTGGACTGGATGCCATTCGTTCAGACCCGAGGAAAGTCTCTCTGGAGGCGTTCGTCAGGTGAGATGGCGTGACTTTGCACAGCGTGTGGAGACGAGGGGCGGCAGCGGACCGGCTAACCCCGTTACCACCGCAAGCCTTTGTCCGTATCGTCTGCTGTACAGACAAAGGACTTTAGTGACGCGTTGCTCAGACTGCCCACGGGCAGGAAGCTAGTCCCCCACTGCCGTGACACCAGCCACAGGGACACCCCAGGGCTGCTGAACACACACCCTGCCCGCAGTTCCACCTGTGAACCCTGCTGGACTTCAGCGGCAATTTAAATGGCGTGCTTCCCGGGGCTCCGCACAGCAACGGGGGCGGGTTCTTGGATTCCCAGAGGCCGTGGAGCCCGGTCGTTCCACCTGTCCTCCGGCTGCTACGATATCGTATTTCCGCAGATCGTTTTTATATGCAGTGTGGCTGTGTTTTCTGTTACTCCTGATCGGCTAGTTTGTATTAAAGGTAAAATTTACATACAGTAAAACACACAGATGTTAAGTACAATTCATGGAGTTTGGGCAAATGCTCCTGTATACCCATGGAACCAACATCTTCATTGATTGCTTTTCTTTTGGGGAAATTTTGGGCAAATATGCATTGGAGATAATACTCAAAGATCTCTGAAACAGAGCCCTGACCAGTGTGGCTCAGCAGGTAGGGCATCGCCGCACAAAACAAAGGGCTGTCAGTTCGATTCCAGGTCAGGACACGTACTTGGGTTGCCAGCCAGGTCCCCGGTTGGGGTGTGTATGAGAAGCAGCCATGGATGTTTCTCTTACACATTGATGTCTCTCTCCCTCTTTTTCTTCTTCCCTTCCACTCTCTCTCTCTCTTAAATCATAATAATAATCTCTGAAAAAGAAGTTTTGCTTTCAAGGAAAGTTGGTTTTTAAAAATGGTGGTATAGTGCATGTAACATCCATGCCACGATCAGCGACATTTAGCACACCCTCGCGGCTGCGCAGGCGTCCCGATGCCCTGAGGGTTGCCAGTCCGATCCCGGTCGGGACACGTGCCGGAGTCAACCAACGAACCAATGAATGCCTGAGTACGAGGGACAACAAATCTCTCTCTCTCTCTCAAATCAATAAATAAAAAGTTTTAAAAAGAAAAAGAGAAGAAAGGAAATCCAGTCGACACTGAGCAGTCACTTCTTGGTCCCCCAGCCCAGGCCCCGGCAACCACTGATCTGCTCTCTGGAGTTGCCTAACCGGATACTTCATGCAAATGAAATCCCAGGCTGTGCCTTTTTCTGTCCGACCCCCCCACCTTCTGTATCAACGTAATGTTTTCCAGGTTCATCCACTTTGCGCCGTGGGGCAGCACTCCATTTTCCAGGCCGCTGACGCTCCATTGCATGCACCGACCGGGCTCCGTTCGCCCGCCCACTCGCGTGCGGCTGGGGTGTTTCCAGCTCGTGGCTACCGCGCCGCGGTGAGCGTCTGCGTCCCAGTTCTGCTTGAACGCTTGCTTCCCGTGCTGAGAAAGACAGTCCACTTGCCGCCCCCGTGGCCCAGCTCTCCGAGGTAAAAGTGGGCTTGCGCCATGGCACCTGGTCTCCTTGCAGCCTGGCGCTTGCTCTGCAACAGACAGATGAGAACAAGGTGTTGGCGGAGCCACCGAGGAAGGAGCGGTGAACGCCAACCGTGCTGCGTGGCGGGGTTTCCGGCAACACCCTCGGCCGGTGCACAGGAACTTGAAAACTCCCAGAGGCTGGGGGTTGGGGGCAGAAGGGGGCACGGGCGTATCTTCAGTCACCAAAACCACGCACCTCACAGATGCCAGTGCGTCGGACCCCTGGATCCCTGGGTACCCCTCCACTAGCGTCCCAGCAGCTGGGGGCCGGGGGCCTGCCTACAGGGATGGTTGGGGGTCTGGAGGGCATGGGGGACGCCCAGAGCGGGAAGGAGACTAGGTGATGCCTGAAGGGCCACCTGGCCTCCTGCCTGGGAGGGGAGGGTCCCGGAGGCTGACAATTGGAGACTGGAGAGCAAATTCCAGGAACAGCTGGAGAAGAAGGGGCCCCTGGTCAGAGACGGGACATTATTTCAAGACCGTCCAGAGCCCGAGGGCTCAGATCTTTGCAAGGTCTGTGGACAGTGCCCGTATCGTTCTGTTCACAGACGCCTGTCTTGCTGCTGACGACTTCAGAGCCAAGCGTGAGGTGGACCTGGCCACGTGTCAGTCTGTGGAGAGTGACATCAATGGACTCCCAAAAGTCCCTGACGACACCAATGCCGCTCGGCTGCCGCTGGAGACAGAGGCCGACGCTGTCAAGCAGGAGCTGCTCTCCGTGGAGGAGAACCACGAGGAGGAAGTGACGGCAGAGCCGGACGGCCAGCGCTGCGCTGACCGTGGCGTTGGGCGCCCCTGAGTCTCAGGACCTCAGCAAGATCGGGGTGGACTTCTGGGCCCAGCATGACCAGTGGCTGGGAAGAGCAGAGAGGAGCCGGATGCCTGTGGGTCCCGGCAGACAGTGGAGCAGGGGTCACCGCGCAGACCTCCGAGCTGGGAGCTGCTGAGAGGACACTCACGGAGCTCAGACGCACAGTCGGTTCTGGCAGCGGGACCTGGACTGAGGAAGTTGCAGGCCAGCTTGGAGCACAGCCGAGGGAGGGGCCCACGCGCTGCCCCAGGCAGCAGCTCAGCGGGGTCCCACTGCACTGGAGTTGCAGCGGCCCAGACCCAGACCCCGGGCAGAGGGGCAGCGCCAGGCCGCGGAGCACGAGGCCCTGCTGAACACCACGGTCAAGCCAGAGGCTGAGACCGCCGCTGCCGCCGCCCACTGGGAGAAAGGGGGAACTTGGATCTTGGGGGTGCCCTGCACAACAACCACTCCAAGTGCAATCAGTCCAAAAGACTGACCCCCGCCACAGGGCTGTGGACCACCCTGTGGTGTCTGAGGCCAGCGACACCAAGGTTCACGACAGCGGAAGTGGGCACCGCTTTTGAGAGGGGCAAAACTTTTTTGAAAAGTTCAGAGATCAAAAACCACTTTTTAAAATCTCATTTAAGGGGCGGATGTTGACAACTACTATTTTTACTTTCTGTAACTCTTAAGAGGAAAAGACATCCCAAGCCCTTAGGAGGTGACAGCAGCTGGGCACAGGTTAAGGCTGAATCCAGTGGCTGAGGCAAGGACTGCCACAAAATCGTGGTGACCGAGCCGATCTGGGGGAGGAGGAAATGAGGTCACGGGAGCAGAACTCCCGTGGGAGTTCAATGCCTGGCACATGACCACGTGGCCACCGTTGTCACAGACAGAGTGGGGGAAACCCAGCATTCTTGCCTCCCAACATTGTTTTCCTCCAAAAAAAAAAAAGGAAGCTTTTTTGGCCTGAAGATGTGTTCGCTGGAATGAAATCCTGGGGCCCAGGATCCAGCAAATGGGCGAAGAGATGCCTCCTGGTAGTGAGACGCTGCTGGTGAGATAGAAAGTGATACGGTTTCCACCCAGTGCTTGGAAACGCAAACACACGTCGTGTATTCCCTTCCTGGTCGCTGATGTCTTTACTCGAGCTGGGACGGCTCACGCTTCCAAACAGCACGTGATTCGGCTCTGCAATCAGAACAGAACTAGCTCCGGTGAGCTAAGCAGCTAATCTAATCACGCGGTGGCCGGGGGTGGGGGGTGGCCTCGGTGCTTTTCCACCACAAATGTGCTCTTTGGCTGGTCCCCGGACGCCTGGCGGGGACACGCATGTGGGGTGTCATCTGTCCCAGCACCTGCTGACTTCAGAGGCGTCAGCGTCCTCAACGACTGCGGACTCCCATCCCCCCCGCCCCGTCCAGGTACCCGGCTCAGCTCCTGGCCCCTGGGGAGACAGACCGGGTCCCAGACCGCGAGAGATCACCATGAGATTGCAGATTGTCGGCCGGCTTGTTTATGTGACTCAAAAAGAAAAGAGAGGAAGGAAACTCCCCTGTTACAGACCAAAGAGAAGCCAGCCCCTTGGTCCTGGCCCTGGTCCAGGCTCTGTTAGTTCACTTACATACTTTATAATGCTTAGTCAATATGGAAAATGACACTATTGCTTAGCAACCAAAATTGCAGCGCAAATTAGATCTGAGAGGCCCAGGACACGGAGCGGGAGACATGGTGAGGAGAAGGGGCCAGGATGCCTGGGCTGCAGGCTGACGCCCCCCTGAGCACACAGGTGGCCCCTAATGACCACAGGTAAGTGAGTGGAGCCCTTTGTGGGCGGGGCACGGCACCGCGCTACACGTTCGCAGCCTCCTCACTTCTCACGACAACCCCAGGGGTAGATACAATGACTACTTCCGTTTTCTCACGAGAACAAGGAGGCACAGAGAGGTTCAGTATTGTTCAAGGTCACACAGCCAGGAAGAGGCGGGTCCAGAATTTGAACTTCTGTCCCTGGCTTTTGGCATCATGCACACTGACCCAAGATGCAGTTCCTTGTGCCCAAAATATCCTTTCCGAGCGGCCTGTTCCTCCTCTGTAAGAAATGTTCCTGATGCGGCGCCGGCCCTCCCAGGGGACGGGCGGGAAGGGGCTGCGGGCCCTGCGGATGGAGCGGCCCTCGTTTCAATTTCTTCCCCTGGGAGGTGTAGCAGACAGTCTCCAGGGACAGAGGAGCGTCTGGTTCGGGCATCTCCCGCCCAGCAGGGCTCCACTTCCTCCACTGGCCCGAGACGAAGCCGCTTGCAGACTTCCGGGAGCCGAACGTTCAAAAATGGCCTTTGAATGTCCAGGCTTCACCCTAGAAGCCCCTTCCTTTCCCAGAACCCTCAGCTGTCTTCTGGAAGGTCTGAGGCCGGGGAAGGATGACTTTCCAGCCCAGGCGACAGGTGCCTGCCTGGGCACCTTTAAGCCTGGGCAGCCGCCTGCCAGCCGCGTCCAGAGCTCTGAGGTCATTTCACGATACCAGAGGCTTGGCACCTTGGGGGCCCTTGGGGGGTTAGAAGGCCCAGGGTGCCTGAGTCTGACGTCTCACGCCCTGGCACAGGGGCAGAGAGGCCTGGGAGGAGCAGCCCGCCCTCCGCTGCCCGGGGCTCCGGCCCCTGCCTGCCTGCCTGCCACACAGGGCCAGCCTTGGGCTCTGGGGCACCCACAGAGGAGGAAACAGGGCACCTGTTCTGAAGACCTCAGAGGCTCTGAAAGGGGACCCGGCCCCCTCCGGCAGCCCCACTCGTGTTGATGCCGGCAGCAGTTGCTGGGAGACAGCAAGCATCGCAGGTGCCGGCAGCAGGGTTTCCCCGGGGCTCCGGCTGCCACAGGCGGGCGCCGGCAGCTGCCTGGGGCAGAGGTGCTGCCCACATCCTTGGCCTCTGCGGGAGCCAGAGGTCACGGCCCGGAGCCGCTGGCTTTGCTGAGAAACCACTTGCCTCTGTGGGGCATCCCTAGGGCTCCGGTTGCCAAGGAAACCACAGTGGCTGGGGCTGTGAGCTCACAGGCCACCAGGCACCCTGCCAGAACTCACACTCTCCACAAAAGGTCTCAAAAGCTGGTCCCCACCCCGCGGCCTAAGGACAGATGAGAAATGTAGGCCAAAGTATGTAAGTCAATGCCCCTGTTGTCCTTGTCAATGCTCCTTTCTTTGAAACACCAGCCTCAAGGCTGAGGTCATGACCTTCCTGTTACTTGTTGGTTTGGTATTACCTGGATTTCCTGAAATGGTGGTGCAGGAGGAGCTGGGGTGTTTCACAAACACCTTTTCACAGGGCAGAGCCCTTCACAGCCCCATTCCATGGCCCCTCCTCCAACCTCTGTCTCCCCCTCTCTCTGTGTGTCCTCTGAAAACCCGAAGTCTTGGGGTGGCAGGGAATGATGGGAAAGCGGACAAGCTCACTAGATGGGGCCGGAGCCTTGGGGCCTGGTACGGTGAGGTCACAAAGGAAGGGCGTGGTTGGCATTACCTGGGGAAACATCACAAAGGAGGTGATGTTCGAGCTGAATCTGGAACTGTGGCTGCTGCTGGCCCAGGCTAGATGGGTGGAGGGGGCTGGAGAGCGGAGGTGGGAGCTGGGGACACATGGGTGAGCCATACTTAGGATGTTGCTATCGGGGCCTCTGGGCCAGTGGGGCCACGTCAGGCCATGGAGACGGAGCCGTCACTGGGCACCAGGTAATGGCGGGCTCTGGGGGGCCAGCTAAGACCCGCGGACTCCAGCCTGTGTATCAAGGTCCTCAGCACCCACTGTTTACTGTCCAGTGATTTCAAAATTCCAGACTGGACCTTGGCAGGCGGGCGGCGGGGGGATGGGAAGGCTGGTCCAACGGGGGTACCGTGGGTAGCTTCTGGTACTGGCCAGAATCGGGCCTTCCAGGATACTACGGAGTGGGGGTGGGGTCTCTCAGTCTGCAAACTGGGGGGTCCTGGATTTCCTAGTGGAGTAAAATGAGACACATTGTTTTTTATAACCCAATTTAATTTCGTTCTGAGCCTCTGTTTTACTGGGTGGCGGAAATGCCATCTCAGGCAACTTGGGGTGCTCACCCCTTTCCTCAGGGCTGCCTCTAATTTCTGGGACCCTTATCAAGGGCACAGGACCCCATCTGCCCACACACTTGCCCTGGTGGCCCCTCTCCCCGGTGCCCTGGGTGTCGGGCCTCCCTCAGCAGTGGGGTGTCGCTCTGTCGCTCCCACCCTTGGGAGCTGCTGGTGGCCCCGGGGCCCTTCTCTGGGTCTTGCTGCCTCCCTGAGCCCTTCCCAGGAAGGGCCTTGGATGCTCTGCCCAGTGGCTCCATGGTCTGGCTCCAGCCTGAGGTTTACAGAGGGTCAGGGTCCTTCTCAAGATCAGCAGGGTCTCTGGCCACTCCACCCTAGGGGAGGGGCTGGGTCTCACTCTTCACAGACCCACCTGCATCTTCAGCATCGGGTTTATCCTTCCTACTTGTTAAGAGTCGTCGGCTTATGAGACGCAAAAGCTGGGAAGAGCGCATTCTCTCCGTTACTTCACCGCACCCTTCCCAGAGGCACCTGGCCAGTCTGGGCTGCTTGAACGGGGCCAAAGGCGCCCCAGCGGGGTCGGGCTCTTTCTCTCTGTGGTCCTGGGACCCTCCTCGGGCTGTTCTGAGCCAGGTATTTTCTTCTTCCTCTGGGTTTCTCCTTAATTATTAGAACAAAATAAGCCAACTTGCACTTCTGCAGCTGTTGGCTGCAGCCCTGGTCTGGTGCCACCTCTGGCAGGTGATCTGGCTTTTCTGCAGGTGACATCACTGCGCCCACACTGTTCTGCCCTCCATGAGGGGTGTGGGCCTGGCCCATCTGTTAGGGCAACTGGGAACCGTGAACCCTGAAGGCTGGTCACGGGTCTTCTCATTCCAGCGCTCAGAGGCTGTGTTTCCTTGGCGTGTGTGCTTTCTGCACCCTGGGATGGTGGCAGAGACAAGCGAGAAAAGCGTCTAGCTTGTAGAAGTTATTGCTAAAAATGAAGCGATGCTTCAGGTCCATTTTTTTTTTCACCAAAAAACATTTTCTCCAGCCATGAACAAACATCCTCTAATTAGCTGTCACCCACAAAGTAACAGCTCTTCCCGTCTCCCCTATTTTCTTTCCATTTAATTTCCAGAAGCAGGAGCTGCCTCTCTTAGAGATTTAAGTGTTTGTGGTTAACAGATTGAGTTCTGTTTTTGCCACTTACTCACCCAATTACTTTGAAGGGGTGATTTGCACACCCCGAGCCTCCATGTTCCCAAATGTGAAGTGGGGATGCAGCTGGTACCCCAAAGGGCTGTGAGAGGGTCCGATGCAGGCACACACATAAGTAACTGCTCAGGCCAGCGTCTGACCCCCAGGGAGCCCTCAGTGAGTGGAGGGGGACCTGGTGTCAGGAACGCCAGGTCGTAAATAAGGGAGACCACACCGAGGGAGGAAGCGAGAAAGGGAAATGCCAGAGATTTCGGGCCACAGAAACAAAGCAAAGCAACATCATATCAACCATAAATAACAGCAGGGCTGACATTTCCTGTCATCCTGCAAAACAAGGAGCCCCTTCCTTTATGTCATTTAAAGGATAAGTCGAGCCCCACCCGCCCTCCCGCCACACACCTGGGTTGGTTCTGGGGAGCCGGCTCCACTGGTGGAGCAGGTGCTGGAAGCGCCCCAGCGGTGCTGCCCTGCCCGCAGCTCCACTCTGCCGCTGGCTGCTGGGGCCTGGGAGCCCCCACCACGGGCTTCTGGGCGAAGTCCCGCCCTGGCAGGCCCCTGGGTGACCCCGGGGGTGGACTTCCGGGATAGGAAATTGGACAGGAATGAGCAGAGAAGCATCTTAGTCCGTGGATTTCAGGAACACCCCTTCCGGTTTGAGAGCTGGACGCATCATCCGGAGTCCGCTGGTTCCGGCATCTGCCTCCTTCACCACCATCACCATCATCACCATCATCACTGTCTCCTTTGAAACCTGGCACTTTTTCTAGTTGCTGGTGCCTCCTCCCATCACACTGGGGCCCCTTGGACTTTCTCTGAAACCCTGATCAGGCCTCCTCCTCCAGGAAGCCTCTGTCACTGTGGCAACCGGCAGAGGCAGTCAGACCCCAAATATCTATTGAGGGCCTACTATGTGCCAGACCCTGTTCTGAAAAAAAGCACAATATCACGTTGCTGCCATCAGACAACCAATTGCAAGTGTGATCAAGTGGAGAAAAGGGGACGAAGCCACCAGGGAGGAGCCTCCAAGGAGAGTCGCCTTCTGCAAGGTCCCCGGGCCAGACCCCAGGCCAGTCACCGTGCCCACCACAGGCCAACGGCTCCATCTCACTGGCCGCTGTTTCTTGCCACATGTCCCCATTGCTCTGCTGGGCGGACGGTCAAGTGACTTCATGGTGACACGGTTGGGAGGGGACTCTGGGGTATGTCCAGACTGTGAGCTCCCCACGGCCAGGAAAACCCCTTGCGCCTGCAATGCTACGGCCGACAGTGGACATTCAGGCCTGCGTGTGGTGCAGCAAAGAAAGCCATCGACAAGATGAGAACGCAGCCTATCGAATGAGAGAAAAGATTTGCTAATCATATATGTGATAAAGGCTTGATATCCGAAATACATAAAGAACTCAGACAACTCAATTACACACACACAAATCTGATTGAAAAAATGGGCAAGAGATCCGAATGGAGATTTCTCCAAAGAAGGCATACACATGGCCAACAGGTACGAGAATAGATGCTCAACATCACTGATCGTCAGGAAAATGCAAACCGAACCCCCGGTGAGAGATTGCCTCCCATCGGGTAGAACGGCCGCCATCAAAAAGACGGGGTAACAAGGGCCAGCGAAGATGTGGCTCACAGGGGACCTCTGTGCCCTGTCGGTGGGGACACAAGTGCACACGGCCACTGTGGAAAGCAGTGTGGAAGCTCCTGGAAAAATCAAAAGTAAAAGTAGAACTATTATGATCTAGAAATCTCACTTCTGGGTATTTATCTGCAAAAATACCCCCTTGAAGAGATACCTGCATCCCCATCTTCAGTGCAGCCTTGTGTGTGTCCAGTAGCCCAGACGGGGCAACGGGAAGGTGGATGGGAGAGGAGGGCGTGGCGCACACAGGGTGGAGTTTGTCCCACCAGGAAAAAGGGACCTCGCCGTCTGCAACCGCAGGAGTGGACCTGGAAGGCGCGTGCTCAGTGACGTCGGTCAGCCGGAGTGAGACACATGATGTCACTTACACGGAGACACTAAGCGCAAAAGCAACAACGATCGCCACACAAGCTCCCAGACCCTGAGAGAAGTTTGCTGGTGGCTTACGGCAAGGGGCTGGGGTGGGCAAAACGAGCGAAGGGGGCGGAAAAGCACAAACTCCCACTCCTGAGGAAGTCCGGGGGTGTGAGGCCCCTGTGCGGGTCACTTTGCAGTGTTTACAAGTATCCAGTCACACTAGGCTTTGCACCTGACTTCAGTACATGCCAATTATATACCTCAGTGTAAAGAGGCCGTAACTCGGTTTTCTAAAAAAGGAGTAAATGAGGAGTAGATCAATACTCCTCACTTAGGGGAAGAACAGTCAATAGGAGCCTTCATCATTGCCCCCCATGAGGCAAAATTTCGGGGGCCTGAGCTGTTTTCTGTGCTTCCCTGTCCAACTCCTGACTCACAGCAGGGCCCCCACAGACCCCATGGTGCCAGGTGGATGGATGAATGGATACACGCCCGAAGGCAGAGAATGCTAGTATGTATCACACCGTGCAACTCAGCGCTCCGCACTCTGAAAATGTTTCACCATTAAACTAACGAATGCCACTGTTAACAATGTGCATGCCACTTAGCAAATGACCAAAATAACTTCTCCCATTATCATCCATGGCTATTTATAGATATTCTACAGCCACGTGACTGCTGGATTTCCTAGCAAGTTTAAAAAAAAAAAACCAACACCGGGGGAAATGTGGGCTGTGCCTAAATCTAAAAGACTCTCCATGTGAGTTCCAGGTCACCCGTGGAGTCTGGCCTTTGCCTTCTGCTGGGGCCGAGGCCGCCAAAGTGAGCCGACAGGGGACAGGGAGGAGGTGCCCTGGGCCAGTCCAGCTGCTTGGGGAGCATGGCCGTCTCAGCCATATTCTCTGGAATTCACTTTTTCTATGTTCAGCGTCATTATCTGGTTTCCATAAGATTTCACGAGGCGCAAGGTAAATATTAGTACAAGTATTCCTCTGCAAAAAGAAGGCATTTCATCCAAGGAAATACAGTTGGCTCGTAGGGACGGATGCTGTTTGGACAACTGACTCTGTACGAAGTCAGCGTTGATGGGACTTGTTGACGGGACTCTCCGAGCCGGCTCCAGGACTGAGTCAAGGCCCCCACCTCTGTCTGCTCAGGATGATCCTCTGCCAGAGTCAGAGCCAGAAACGGTACCCGGCGGACAGACCAAGGCTGAGGGCAGAGATTCCCGGCTGAGTAACCCCGGGGCTTTCCCATCGCCTACCTGCTCTGCAGGGCGGGCCCTCGGTCATGTTCATTGTCAACCACCAACCCTCTTCCTGTCCTCCCCGCCAAGGCGGAGCAGAAGACCTTCCTTTGCCACCAGCCTCAGGAACCTCTTTCTTCCTCCTCCTTCCTCTCTCGCTAGGAACATTTTCTTTGAAACAAACAAAAACTCCAAAGATCAGGAAAGGTGTGACTCTGCAGAGACAAGGTGGCCTTGTCTTCTGTGCCACCGGTCCCAGTGCAGTGAGGTGGCTGGAAAGAGAGGGGAGGGGAGATGGGCCCTCTGTCCCGCCGGTGCCTATGGCCGATGCCCCGCCCGCCTGTGGGCCTTTCTCAGCCTTGTGCACCCACTTGGGGGCCCAGCTCCTATTTCCTGCTTCATCCTGAGACCTCCTCCTCCATGTGTTGGAGACTCTGCCCCAGGCCTCTTCCCTGCCTCCTCATTGTTCTGTGTTCCGGGAAGCCTCCCTTCCAGGGTTCTTTTGCTAAGCTGCGTCCAGATGGCTCCGTGTGCCACGGGAAGCCGGTGGGGGCTGGCATGCAGGAAGCGGCAGACCCAGGCCTTCCGCCTCTCGCTCCGCTTAGGTGGCTGTGCCTCCTCCACAGACCCAACTCGCGGAGCACAGCCCTCATGGGGCTCTGACTCCTTTGGGGCAGCCCTGTGGCTGCATGTTCACTCCCCGGGGAAGCCGTGGCCCTGGGCTCGCTTCTGCCGGCCGGGGTGGACTCAGGGCTGTTCAGCTTCTCATCTCCTCCCTCGTCCGTGTGGCCAGTTCCTCTCATTCAGTTCCCTCTGTTGAAAGACCTGCAGCAAGTTTCGGACCCCGACGAGTACAGAGAAGCACCAGGAGTCGACCAAGGGGGTTCCCCGGGGGTTCGTGCACAAAGTCACCAGTGAGAGGGAGAGTCGGGAAGGTCATCGGTCTGCGAGACTCACCCGAAGCTAAGTCCCCAGCTTCAGCCTCTGAAAACCCAGACAGCAAAGAGGAAGAGGAGCCCTCCGCTGCTCCTGTACCTCCGGAAACCCGCCAGGCGTTTACAAACCCGCCTCCTTCCCTGCTCCTCCCTCCCAGGCAGAGCTACCCCGCCTGCCCGTGTGGGTTGCTCTGTGGTCCGGCGGGGCCTCTCATTAGCCGTCACCGTGTAAAGAAACAGATCACAGTGGGACTTAATTTGGAGCCACTGAAATAGGTGGATGTAAGGGACCTAATTCCCTCTGCTGTTTCCGGGTGGTGCCGCCGAGACTGTGAAGGCTCGAGGGCCCCGGCTTCCACGTGCCGGCAGGGACTGGCCTGCGGGAGGGGGGCGGGGAGGCCGAGGCCGGGCTGCCAGGCGCTGCCTGCTGAGGGTTCTGTGGTCATGTTCTTCGTGGAAACGGGCCGTGGTGGGCGACGGGGCCAGAAAGGAGCAGAGCCAGCCTGGTGGTGTCGAAGCAGCCGCCCCTTGGCTGTGGGGTCCTTAGACGATGTCGCCCAAGTCCTTGCTGAAAGGATGACGTCCAAGCCACTCGCAGGGGCCCCCAGAAAGCAGGACCCGCCCACTTCCCCTTTAGGACACATATCTTTTAAAAGGAAGGAAGAAGGGGGGGAAGCCACGGTGGATGTTTGTTGCTGTCTGCGGATTTCACCCACAGTCTGGGCCACACGGCTCTCGACCAGCAGTCGTCTCCAGGGGCCTGGCTTTCGGAAGAACCCGACTGGCCGGCTGGCCCGTGGCCCAGGCCGCCCCTGCGCAGCAGGCCTTCCTGGACAGCGAAATGGGGAGCTCAGGTGCAGCAGCCGGTTTCGGCCACAGAGAGAAGCAAGTGACAGCGCTGGCGTGTCTCCTCTTTCTGGTTTTGTAAGCGTCCGCTGAGTGCTCACCGTGTGTCTGGCACCGGGCGTGGGCCTCCATCCAGCAGGTCTCATTGTGAGAGACACCAGGGCACAGAGAAGGGAGGCAACCAGACGGAGGTCACACAGCTGCAAGGGCAATGTTCGGACCCGTCACCCCCGGACGCAAAATAAACATCTGGGCAGGCAAGGGTCCGCAGCTGGAGAGGCAGGGGGCAGGGTCCCAGCCTGGGGGTGGTGGGAGTGAGCTGATGTGGAAGTTGGGCCCAAAGGAGAAGGTGGGGCAGGGGGCACCCGGCCGGGAGCGAGACATCTGGAGCGCGTTCCTCTTTCATCTGGACCTTTGACCTGAAGGCGCTGTCTGGAGTGTGTCTTCCTTCCAGATGGTTCCCCTCTCCCCCTCCAAAAAGCAAACCGAAGTGCTGACTGGGTGCGAGGGCTTAGGGGAAGTGAGAGGACCGAGGCTTTTCTGAGTCGGCCTGGTTCCTTGTGTCCTTTGCTCTCAGGTACAGTGTTTTTAAAAAGCGGTTATTGGAATAGCAGCCCTCGGCTGGAAACATAGGCGTCGAGTCAAACACAACGCAGAACCCCACATTACGAAGACCTGCGCACGTTTTAAACCCGATGATGATTTAAATTGCACTTGACAGGTAATTTATTTGGAGAGATGCAGAGAGAGGAGGGGTCCTCCTGTGTTACATTCATGCGATCTTTCTGAACGGCTTTATTGAGATATAATTCGTGGCTAAACATCTCAGCCCCTTCGAGGGTACGGTTCAGCTGTTTTCCAGCAAATCCAAAGTGGGGCCGCCATCCCCACAATTAGGGTCGGAACATTCTGGTCACCCCAAGAGAAACCCCCAACCCTTCAGCGACCGCCCCTGTTCTCGGTCTGTAGGGTCTGGCCTGCACCAGACACTTCCCGGACCTGGAGGCACGCACCGTGCAGTCTTCTGGGACCAGCTCCTGCTCGGGGTGTTCCCGAGGTTCATCCCGTCATGTGTCACCACTTCGTCCCTGTCTGTGGACGGGAGACATTTGTTGTGTGGCTGGAGCAATCTCGATTACCCACGTGCCCCCCAATTTGGCTGGTTTCCGCTTTTCGGCCCTGACGAATGATGCTTCTATGAACAGGGTGTACACGTTTTTGTGTGGACGGAGGTTTTATATTTTCTCTATATACTGCTGGCCCCAACGGCAGCTCCTGTCACGCTGTGGTCTGTAGTGGCTGTCCCATTTCACACTGCCACCAGCAGGCCGGGGGGACCCCAACTCTCCCCTGTCCTTGCTTCCACTGGTTTTTCCATCTTTTTAAAAAGATTTTATTTATATATTTTTAGAGAGAGGGAAAGGGAGAGAGAAAGAGAGGGAGAGAAACATCAATGTGTGGTTGCCTCTCACACACCCCCTACTGGGGATCTGGCCTGCAACCCAGGCATGTGCCCTGACTGGGAATTGAACCGGCAACCCTTTGGTTCTCAGGCCAATGCCCCGAGTCCACTGAGCCACACCAGCTGGGGCTCCGTTTTTTTATGCTCGCCACCCTCCTGGCTGTGGTGTGGCATCTCGTTGTGGTTTGGTGTGTATTCCTTGATGGCCAAGGACGTCGAGCACCTGTTCACGTGTCCAGTTTTCCTGGACTCCTCTCTCTAACCAGCCCCGCCCACACTGCTCCTTCAGCCGGCCCCACGCCTCCGCTGACCGCTCTGCAGGCGGCCGCACTGCGCTTTCCAGATCCCATCTCACTCCCTAAAACGCAACCCCAAACCTTGTCGCTGTCGGCCTGACACCTTGAATGACCCCCAGCTACCCCCAGGACAGAGCCCAAACTGCTGGGTGTGATCTTCAAGACCCCACACAGTCTGTCTGTGACCTGCCTCTGTCCCACCTCCCGGTCCCTCCAGCGCAGCTGTGCGGGGACTTTGCCCAGGCTGTTCCCTCTGCTGTCCTCCCTCCCCTGACGTGTCTACTCGTGCAGCAGTTACTGCTCCTCACACAGAACCTGAGCAAAGCGCACCGGCCCTCCTTCTGTGTCACTCTGGGGACCGGCGCTGTCATCGAGACCCATGTCAGGAGAGGCCACATACAGCCCACAGGCCAAATCCACCCGGCCACCTATTCTTGTATAATGCATGAGCCAAGAAGGATATTTTACAGTTTTTTAATGGCTGAAAATAATTAAAAAGTAGCCCTGCCTGGTGTGGCTCAGTGAATTGAGCATCAGCCTGCAAACCAAAGGGTCACCAGTTTGATTCCCGGTCAGGGCACGTGCCTGGGTTGTGGGCCAGGTCCCCAGTAGGGGGCGCTCACAAGGCAACCACACGTTAATGTTTTTCTCCCTTTCTTTCTCCTCCCTCCCCCTCTCTATAAATAGAAGATAAAATCTTATAAAAATAATTAAAAAGTAGCATATTTCCTGACACAGTTTCAGTGCCTATAAATAAAGTCTTGGTGGAATTGCAGCCGGCTCACGTGCGGACCTCTCTCTCTAGGGCAGGGAGAGCAGAGGTGTCCTCATGGCTGCGGCAGAGACTGTGTGACGCACAAAGCGTACGATGTTTACTGTCTGGCCCTTTACTGACAGTGTCCCTAAAACCCGCAATGAAGTCTGTGTGAGCGGCGGCACCGACCCTGTGCACCCGCTGTGGGAGAACCCTGGAGACCCTGGAGACCCTGCATCCAAGTTCCCCTCCAGCTCTCGCCACCTGTCCACTCTGATGTTTATCCTAGGTATCAGGCAGGGTCCTCCCCACACAGACCTGCGCTCCGCACCCTGGGGCCGGCGCTGAGTGTCGTTACCAGCCTCTGTGTCCTCGGATTCCCCGGTCCGAGAGTGTGTCACGGCATGGAATGGCATACCTTCTGGGTGAGCTGCAGATGGACTAAGCCGACCCTAGGCATTTCAGGATTAATGTAACTCATAAAAAGCAATGATGGCCCTTGCCAATTTGTGGTCCTTGGTGCAGATTCAGTGCCAACAGGAATACCCTGTCTGGCTTCTGGTGAAGAAGGAAACTTGATTCAGTGGCAATGGCTTGATTGTGCTACAGCCCAGCTGTGAGAACAGCAACCTGGGCCAGGCCCCTTTCCAGCGAGACAGCTCTGCCCCGCCACACTTAGGTTCCCTTCGGTCTGCTCTGGCCTGCGCTGCACTGCTCTGTTCTGTTCTGGGGAGACATCTTTGGAGTTTCTGCCCAGCTGGGGAGACAAGGTCTGAATTCAGTCTTTGGTGGAACTCTCTGAGCCAGAGACGAACTGTCTTATATGGTCCCTGATTGATCCATCCTCATGCAAATAAGAACTCTGAATCCCCACAGTCTGATTGGTCCAAAAGGCACTGTCCTGGTTGGTCAGAACAGAGCTGCTCTGATTGGCTGCAGCTGCACCGCTCGCTCAGCGTGAGCCTCAGTCCTATTGGTTAAAATAGGATCCCAGCAACTCCTATAAGGACTGGCTCGGCCACAGGAACACAGTGTAGGCAGGCAGTTCAGTGGAGGCTGCTCCCTGAAGTGTGGTTTGCGTGAGAGACCCCTGGGCAGAAATGGCTGCTAGGCCCTGCTTTTAAATTTCAGCCTAATCAGTCACCAGGAGCCCTTCTGAGCAGGTGTCTTCCCCCCACCACCCAGGGCTCACACCCTGCTGGCAAATTTCTAGAGTCATTGTTGCTGATTTTAAACACATTCCACGTTTCAGTATAACTTGTATGGTTTCTTCTCTCTCTCCTCCCAGAGAAGTGCTGATTATCCTATTTCCTTGAGTGAAATTACGATCCCTGTAGCTGCAGTGGGTGTCAGACAAGGCCGATTGGCTCGAGACAGCCTAGGCTGCACAGGGTCGAGAGTCGGGCCTCTGGGACGTGGCGCCAACCGGGGTAAGTTGTTGCTCTGGCGAAATCAGAGCTCCTGGCGAAGAGGAGGCCTGGGCTCAGTTTGGAGAAGGCGGCGGAAGAATTCTGAAGCCGTTGCACTCAGGAACTATTTGTGGAATGCAGGGGGAAGGCCCCGGCCGGGTATCAAACCCGTACTTTGTGCTCTGTGCTGGGAACAGGAGACATCGGGCCTTCCACATCTCCTTCCGTCCCTACAAATAGCTGTCTGGGTCAAAGGCACAGACCCAGAGGGGCGACGCCACACGTCCACATGGGCCCTGTCGAGGTTTGCGCTCAAGTCCCAGTTTCGCTGGTGCGGGGTATGCACGTCCGTCTACCTGCGCGCTGCCTGGGTACCGAGAGCTGGCTCCTCCACCGCGGGCCTTCCACAGGCCTCTGCTGCACTCGGCTTCTCTGAGACCAGTTCATCCTCCGCAGGAGATGAGTTCGAACCTCTTAACGCGAATTAGAGGGACTAGATTCTAGGGCTGCCCTGTGTCTCCGCCGCCATCTGCGTCTTGAGCCTCCTCTCAGCTCCCCCGCCGCCCCCCCCCCCGCCAGCTCCCCAGATCAGTTGAACTGAACCCCAAGTCATCGCTGAGACTATTTGGTGCTTAGCGTGCGCGGTTCTCAGCAGTCTCAGCTGCACTGTCTCATTTCTGTCCCACGACGTAGCTGCAGTGATCAGTCCTGCTTTAGAGATGAGGGGACCCAGTGCAGAGTTTGATCACTTGCCTGGGGCCACACGGCCAGTCTGAGATGTTGAACTCAGCCAGGCTCGTTTGGAAAAGCCCACACACTCAGCCAACACGGTCCTCGGCTCTTACCAAGGCCAGTGTTCGGTGGGCCATCTCTCCGAGAAGGGGGCCCGACCCCAGCGGCCCTGCCACAGGCCCTGAGCACAGGCAGGCTGATGGGACCGCACGGCCGCCGCCCTCCCCTCCGGAGGCTGAAAACCCTAAGCCTTCTTGGAATGTGTGGCCATTCCAGGTCTCACGAGTGACTCTGGGTGGGGTCTGCCAGCCCCCCCCCTCCGGCTAGCCCCCTGGGTAAGAGCAGATGGGAGGATGGGGTGCTGTAAGGAGGGACTCTCACTTTCTAGAATTTTAATTTAAATTTTTGTGCATGTTATTTGAGCGTTTACAATGTGTGCGCATTACTTTTGCAAACAAAAACAAAAACGTCTGAAGGAATGAACAGTCACTTGATAGATTCCTGGGGTGGGGGTCGGCCAGCCTGCGGGGCTGGGGGACAACTCTGCATCCTGGGGAGGGCCCAGCCCTCCGCGTGACAGGGAGCCACCTGCCTCCGGAGGGCTGGCTGGTGACTCAGAACCATATCTCAGCTGAGAAGGAGCCCGAAAACCCCTGGGGGCTTCGGCAGGAGTACGGTGTCCGGTCTCGAGAGCAGTATCTGTGACTCGCTGTAAGCCTCGCAGAAGCTCCTCGGAAGGTCCCCCTCCTCTCTCCCACTGTATCCTGAGCACACCACCTGCGGCCTTCCGTCCGTCCCATCTCAACGGGGACAGACATCTCCCGGGGTTCAGTTGAACAATGAGGTGCATTCTTCTTCTGTCTCAGCTCCCAGTGGGCTCCTGGTGCTGTGGGCTCCTCTCCTCTCTCCGAACCCTGGGACTGGCGGGGCCCCTCCCCTGGGTCACTGTCACAGCCTCTCCTGGTCCCCGACACCACTCTTGCCCCTCGCCCATCTTCTTGGACTGAGCAGCAGTTCTGCTGCTCAGACACAAAGCCCACCCAGCCACACACTCACACTCCCCGGGGGCCCCCGGCACACGGGGGGTACAGCTGCCTCCGAGACTGACCTGGGGGATTCCTGGCCCCAGCCCAGCTCGCCGCCTCCTGTGGTCCCCCCTGCGCCTGCCACTCACCTCGTGGGCCGCTACTGGCAACGTCACCGTTTCTCATGCAACTTGGTGTCTCAGCACGTGGCTGCCCCCCTGAGGTCTGGATTTCTTCCCAGGAATCAGCTCCTTTCCTCTCCCTCCGCCCCCAGATTGTATCCATTTGCCCCCATCTACACTTACTCATAGAAAAATAAAAATTTTACTTCCCTGCCTGCCCCTCCCCTATTTGTCGACCAGTTGATCAGGTGCATGGAAATCTCAGAATCATACGGCTGACTTTAAAAAATTAAATCAGCAAATTACATTCAGATCTCACCCAAGTGGGGGTTTATCACTGGAGAACTCTGAAAGGTCTCCAGGGAACCACAGCATGCGGACTGGGGTGCTTTGGAGGAGGCCTGAGCACCCCAGGAAGGCGTCTCCGGCCAGACCTCCGCTCCCTGACAGTGTGACCACACCGCCACTACCGTGGGGGCCAACGCTGGCAATGCCAGAGCTTCTCCCCTGGAGCCCTCCGCTCACCTGGTCCAGGGCCCTCTCGATTAGGGTGTGTTGGGCTAGGAAAAGGGAAACGTTCAGTGACTGACCCTCAGAGCATCGTCTCCCTGCGAACTCCTCTGACCAGCGCATTTCCTTAGCCGCAAACACACCGCTGAGCTGTCTACCCCCGAACCCCACTGACGCACAGTCGTTTGCAACAGACGCATGTACCATTCCCTTGTCATGAGCCCACCTTTGCAGACTAGTGGGCGAGACTGGGGTCCCAGATGGTGGGCTGCCTGGGGGAGGTAATTTCCTGAGCTAACCTCAGCTGCTTTGGTTGCTGAGTGACAGTTCGTTTTTAGTGGGAAACTTGGGGGAGGTGAGGGGTGTCCTCGCCGGAACTGCCTCCGGTGTTCACTCAGGCACCTCTGTGGGCAGCAGCTACAACCCGCCTTGCGTAGGCACATGGCTGGAATTAGCACTGGGAGGTGCAGAGGGGGGGGGCCGCAGAGCCCTCGTGGGCTGCAGGGAGGAACCTCCCACCACTGAGGACAGTACCTCACTCACTACACTGGCTCCTGGACCCAGGGACCTGGGCCCCATGGGGCTGAAGGGCACACAACACCCGCCTGAAGGTCAGACACCGCCGCCCTCCGTCGGTTACTCTGTTGTCTCTTCTGAACCACCCGCGGGCCGGGCGTGTGCACGTGACCCCTGGCCTACTTCTGATCTGCTGTTGTTAGGTAATTACTGGGTATCCAGCGGCCGGCTGACTCATGAGTGTTGCTGATAAGCCCTCCTCCTTTGCAATCTGGTGCTGATTTGAGGCCACTTGGGGAAGAACGGGCGGGGTGTGAGTATTTCAGGAATCCAGAAGGTCCGTCCTGATGAGTTTCCATAAATTCCATTGGACAAGCCGGTTTGTCTATTTGTTTTTGTAAAAAAAAAAAAAGAATAAGAAGAAAAAAACCTCTCATTTTTCCCTGCTAGGATTGTAAGATTGTTGCCCAATCTTAAAGGATATCAAATTGCATCTTTAAAAACATGACACATTAAGTAAGGGCTTGTGGAAATTAGATCCGATAACCATAGCCGGTTCTCCTGCTCTAACATTTTAAAATCGCACGAATCTCAGAGATTTGTGTCGCTCGAGCATGTTCAGCAAAGCGGGAGGGTGCCAGCACGCCAGACCAGTGACATTAGAATTCGCAGGAATGAAAAGGAGCTGTGACATCACTGAAGTTGTGACGTCAGCTGGGGCTGAGTCGGGGACTGGCTGTGTCGGGACGGCGGTCCTCCCTCCCTGCCGCAGGCCCTTCTGGGGGGCGGCCGGAGGGGAAGGGGAGCGGGTTTGCTGAGATGGAGCACTTCACAGACCCCGGCCTCCAGTCTCCCTGTCCTCCACATTCGCCCTTTGCTCCCTTGTCACTTTCCACCCCATGACACTTCTCCACTCTTCCATTTGTCACCTTTTCATGGCCTTTCTTTATTCAGCAGCACGACTCTATACCCCGGCAAATGCATACCAGCATCAGACCCCCAGATTTCATAGGCACCCCCCGCCCCACTCCCACCTGTGAGCCCAGCAGCAGTTGTCCTGCCTCGCAGCGTGGCCTCGGGGTGGCCGCGTCACTCCCTCTGCTTTCATTCCAGGTATTGATGCCCAAGGCACCTCCCTCAGGAGACCGAAGGTTATTTAGGGGCAGAAGGGAATGTTTCGACATCTTTCAGTCCCCACGGAGCTCAGTCTAGGTAGGAAAACAATATTTTTAAATGAGGAAATTAATTTCTAAAGAACTTCTTTTTGCTCTACTCCTCCTCCTCTTTTTGCTGCTTTTTCTTCTTGAGGATGATGCAAAGTCAGCAACCCCTTCCTACCCCACAGGCTATAAACGCCGCGATGCTAACGGGATTCCCTTACAAAGTTGTGACAGCTTCTAAATTAAACCCCTGGCCGTCCTACACCCAGGAGTAGCCCGGCTTCTGGGGCCCCGGGGCTCCGAGCTGTCACCGGTACTGGGAGCAGGCGAGGCCGTGGGTGTCCGCACTGTGAGGGGCCTGAGGCTTTGCCTTTCATGCCACCGTTTATGGGTGGCAGCAGAAGACAGAGACTCCAGGGTCGGGGACGAAGGACTTTATTATCACTGCGACAGCAGTAGCGGAGCGACAGTGTTTTCTCCTGCCAATTTCCCAAGCCCCGACTCCCACGGGGTGGGGGTGAGGAGGGCGGGCAAGGCACCCCTCTCGGGCGGAGCCCCGTGTGTTTGGGAGCCCTCACAGTGGGGCAGTCAGCCTGCCTTCCTTTTGCTCCGTGGCATCTTCCAAGGCGGTGGGCGAACTTGCTCTCACTTGGAGGGAGGCACGATCTTGACCCGACAGCTCAGGTCAGGTTCGAGGGCAGGAGAGGCAGGCAAGGCCCAGGTCATGTCGGGCAGGAGTCTGGGGTATTAGTGTCTGAGAAGCCATCGGAAGGTGTGAATGGAAACATGGCCACTCAGTGGATCACCTCCTTTTTCACCCCCCACCCCCCCAAAGGCTGTGACTGTCCGTGCGCGTCATGGGAACAATCAGCCAAAGTCCGTCAGAGGCCTGGCTCCCAGCGAGTCCTCAGGGACAGGTCGAAAGCTGGGGCTCTGCCGGGAAGCCCGTGGTGTCCTTGTCCCCATAGAAAGGACATTCAGAAACGGTCGCCTAAGTGAACTCGGTTCTCCATTCTTCCCACAGCGACATCAAAACCACAACTGAATTGCAGAACAGCCATCACCGAGAACTGCCCGAAACGGACCGAACAGGAGTCCTGTCCCAGGCACACAGAAGAGCTGGGCCCAGACTGCCGCAGCGAGACACCCCGCAGCCCAGGAGAGAGCCCTGACCAGGCGCCAAGCACACCGCTGGCCGACCTTGGACTTCTCACCTCCGGAACCCAGGCGAACCTGTGCAGTTCTGGGCCCGCCGAGCGCTGCCGTCTGCGCTGAGGTCTCCCGGTCCCGCCCCTGGTCTCCTCCCCAGGCCACTCCACCCCTGCCTGTGCTTTTTGGGGTGACATTGGGGCTGAGGGCTCTTCCCCCCAGGTGTCAAGTGTGAAGGCAAACTTGGATCTTGATGCTTTGAGCGCTAGAAATGACTCCTGCTGCCTCTGAATTGGGGTGCAGAGTCTCCGAGGCCCGTGACCGCGTGGCACAGCCGGGGCAGTGAGGACTCTGCCCGTCGTCTGGGCGCTGAGTCTTCCCAGACGTGGACGTCCCGTAGTCGGTCAGCCAATCAGCTCTTGACATGAACAGTAGCCTGAAGGGCATGCATTTTAATGCTTACTTACAATCATCATACTGGGTAGCAAATGCACGAGACATGGGATGCTATTTTAAATAAGGCTATATATTTTTTCTTGACATTCGAAGGATTTTTTCTGATTTCTTAAAGCTACTTTTATGATTCCTTCTTATTTTTAACCATTGTTAATAAAACGTTAAAAAACTAGAAGAAAAAAAAAACAAGAAAGGAAGAAAAAACAACCGTGGACCAGAGTGAGTTGAAGTGACAGGACAGTCTCAGCCCCTGGGACACCGGGTGTCAGGAGCTTGCCCGTCCTGTCTGCCTTTGGAGTGTGCCCGGTGCCGGGTGGTGACGAGCTCAACACCCCCCCTCACCCACCTCGGGCACGGCAGCCGCACAGACGAGGCCCTCAGGGCGCTTGTCTCCACCTCCCTGGGTCTGTTGTGTCCTCCACGGTGGGGGTAACAATGGTGCCTTTTTCCTGGGGTTGCAGGGCTGGTCAGGGGAGCCTGTGAAAGAGGGGCTCCCCCAGTGTGTGTGGCGCCGTTGAGAGATGCGGCGGCGGCCAGGAGAGCAAGGTTGCAGGGACCGACGCCTGCGCCCCGTGAATGCAAACAGACTCTGAAATCCTCCTGGAGGTGGGGGTGGGGAGGGCATGATGGCTTTGTGATGTCTCCCAGCAGGCTCGCCTGACCAGGGATTCGTAATGAAAGCTGGTAAAGAAATCAAGGGTGACTGAGAGGCAGAGTGGCGTGAAGAAATGGACTTTGCACCCAGACGGACCTCAGGGTGAAGGCCGGCCACCTGCGTACCTGTCGTGACCTCGGGTTGGGCATGTTACTGTTCCTGGACTTTATTTCCTCATTTAGAAGTGGGGGGGGGGGCAACTGATAAAACGAAAAACTCCTACCAGAGTCGCGAGGATGAAGTAAGTTAAAGCAGCTGACGGGGCATATGCAGCGGACACGCGCTGTCTTCCTAGAGTGGCTTTGTTTTTGTGCTTTTTTTGTTTTAATTTTTTTTGGAATTAGAGATGAAGGTTTTCTAGGCCAACAGTTTCACTTCAGAGATGGAGAAGCTCAGAGGGGAGGTGCTGGCTGGCCCGAGTTCTCGGTGGCTGGGCCTAGGGGTGTTTGCCAGGTCCCTGGCCATTCTGTGGGGTCCCCGGGACCCAGCTTCGATGACAGGGAGGGCGGACATCTGAGATCCTGGCTGGGGACTGAACGGGGGAAACCTAACCCCACCGGGGCTTTGCCAGCTCCCCAGCAGGCCTGCGTCAGTGAGTTTAATGGACTCTTGTGTGTGGGCCCAGCTAGGGAGCAGGAGGGGACAGTATTCATTTGCCTCTTTCTTTCACTACCTGGGTCTCACAAAGGTACGTCCTTGGACTGACTTGGAGGCCCTGGGTGTCAGGAAGTCTACAGGACCTCGTTGCCAGGACCTCCGAGGTCCTGTAGGGTGCGAGGGCATTTTGTCCTACCTTGTTCTTTAACATCCAGAAAGAAAAACGTGCCCTGGCTGGTGCGGCTCAGTCGGTTGGAGCATCGTCTGTAACCAAAACGTTGTGGGTTCAGTTCCCAGTCAGGGCACATACTGCCGGCTGAACCGGTCTGTTTCTCTCCCTCTCTTCCTCTCTTAAAGCAATGAAAACAAATGAAAAACAAACACAACCACTCCTATCTTATACTCCTTCCAGGAGAAAATAATCCAACACTGTAGTTTACGTGGTTTAAAGAATCACGCAGTTTACTTGGACGCTGCTGAATGTTCAACAAGATGCCGAGCTACCCTGACCCGGGCACTGGCTTCGTGCCGCAGCCCTGGGCGCGCTCTGGCAGGGCCTTCGGGTCGTGCAAAACTCAACCGAGCTGGCGCAGGACACCCAGAGATCTGACAGTCCTGTCCCCACCTCCTGCCGCACACACTGGTAGCAGGTGCCGCTTTCCTGGGCAACGTGCTGGGGATTGCACACCCCAAGTCCGTTTCCCCGTAACTCCCCTGACGTTCTCACTAAATCTTATGCTCCCAGGTTGGGACAGGCAGGACAAGTTTGCATTTTTAATTAGAGAAGGAACCATTTGAACTTGGGGTGGAGGTACCCAGTATTTTTTTCCTGTTTGTGTTTGGAAAATCACTACAGGTGGCGTGTGGATCCGAAAAGTAAGCGGCGTGGAGGACTCCCCCGCACCTGGGAGCGGGGGAGTCCTCCATTCTTTCCTTCCCTGGAGTCCTCAGTCACCTTTGCCGTCTGCTCTGGGGAACTCCCTGTGCTCTCCGTCGCCCCCACAAGGAGTGGGGCACACCTCCCGCTCACTCTGCACCCAGAGTCTGCCCTGCTCCCTGTTCAGTCGATGTCCCCGTTGCCTGGTTTTGTCTTCTCCGGGACACGCAGGTCTGTCTGAAATTATGTTCTTGCTTGTCTCCTCACCACCTTTCCCCATCAAAGGGGAAGCTCTGGAGAACAGGTCTGTCCTGCGCCATGCTGTTTTTCGGGCAACTGGATGGAGTGGGCCCTTAATTGGTGTTTGTGGGATGGGTGGGCGGGTGAGTGAAGGAGGAGGGGCAGATGAGTTCGCTCGGCAGGGCGAGGGGGGCCGTGCTTGGCTTTGTGTGAGCCCTGCCCCCACCCCATCCCCCTCCCAGAGAATAGGAGGGGCAGTCCCGGGGTCACTGGAGGTTTTTAATTTCTTGAGACATTCTAGAGAAGGGGGAGACCCTAGCGTTCCCGCCAGGAGGCTCCCCTTGCTGACTTTAGTATCTACGGATGGATATCAAATTACCCACGTGTAGCAACTTAAAACAACAAACACAGATTTTCAAAAGGTTCTGTGGGCCAGGAATTCGGGAGCGGCTCAGCCAGGGGTCCTGACTGGGAGCCTCTCCGTGTCCCAGTCAAGCTGTGGGCCCCAGGCCGCTGCTTCTTCTGAACGCTTGACGGGGCTGGAGGAGCCCCTCTGAGAGCTCACGCACTAGGCTGTTTTCCTGCACAGCTCGGTCCCTTCCTGGCTGTTGGGACTTGACATCATTCTGGCCGCCGACTCCCTGGCCCGTGGAGGGGAAGGCATTAGCCGGCTAGTTGCCATTGTAGCAAACAGACTGCGGCTGGGAGGAGGCCCGGGAGGGGAAGGCCCCGCCCGTGGGCACACCCGGCCTGGAATCTGGTTTGGTCCGTGGGGTTGCTCGGCTGCTCTGTCTTAGCCAAACCTCTGGCAGGAAGCAGGTCTGAATAGACAGAAAGTAGGGCTTTCTAGAGCTTCCCACGCACCCGAGAGGCGGAGCCAACAGCAGGTGAGATTCTGCTGCTGCCTCTCCCTGGGTCTCAGGAGAGCGGGCTCTGCGAAGGGCCCCAAGATAGCCATCGCGCCCCAGTTCCACCGAGTGAATGGGGCTCCAGCGCCCGCTGGCAGCCGGCCGGGGTCACGAGCCCCATCCCGTGGGCCCGGCACAAACGGGCTTTGTCATTTCTCCGAGGGAATCGCTGCCACCCCTCCTGCGGCCTGAGAGCCGCTCCCCTGCTCCTCCAGCCCCATGAGATGGCCATTGAAAGGGCTCCGCTGGCCGGGTCCCCGAGGGAAGGAGGACCAAAGAGGCCTCAGTGGCCCAGTAACCTCGGTGGCCCGGACGCCTTTCCGAGCCAGCGGAAGGCTCGCTGACCCTGTGAATGTCCCGTCCCTCTGGCCGTGGGAGGATCACTGAGATACGTGCGAAGCTGTTCACGTGGAGTGTTCTGTGTCGGTGGAAAAATCAGCCCCGGGCCCATTAAGGCCATCACGCCTTGGCCGGAGTGCTGTTTCCCCCGCAGGATATCTCTGAGAGCTATGTTTTTATTAAAAAGAAAAATGAGATGTGTCTATGAACACACGTATCCCCGTGCTGGACAGCCCACCGGGTCAATCGATGGGTCTGTTAAGAAACGAACTGTGAGGGGTTACTTTTTAGCCACCAGAGGTGTGAGGAGTCAACGGCCGGAATGGGCAGGGACGCTGTCACTAAAGGGCATTTGCTTTCTCTCAACAGCATCAGGGGACCGTGGGGTTGTACCCGCGTGACTGTGGGGTTCAGTGAGTCCCGATGGCCTCTCCTGTCTTCCCCAGACGGGGCAGGGCCCTTCTGTCTTCCCTTCGTTGGCGGGTGGGCCCAGGGGCCTTTGTGCTCTGCCTCCAGATGGGCCATCTGAAGGTGTGGACTCTCGCTTCTCTTTCCGTCCCCACTGGCGGACTCCCCCCACCTCCCTGGGCCTGAACCCCGTGGCTGCTGTAACAAGCAGCCCCGTTCCAGGGCTCAGAGTCATGCACACGAGTCACCTCACAGTCCTGGCGGCCAAAGGTCTCAGGTCTGTCTCATCGGGCCAAAGTCGGGGGGGGGGGTTAGGTTAGGGGTTAAGGGCTAGGGGTTAAGGGTTAAAGGGTTAGGGTTAAGGGTTGGGGGTTAGGGTTAGGGATTACGGGTTAAGAGTTAAGGCTGGGGTTAGGGGTCAGGGCCGGGGTTAGGGTTAGGGGTTAAGGGTTAGGGGTTGGAGTTAGGGGTTAGGGTCAGGAGTTAAGGGTTAGGGGTTACGGTCAGGGTTAGGGGTTAGAGGTTAGGGTTAAGGGATAGGGGTTAAGGGTTAGGGTTAGGAGTTAGGGCTAGAGGTTAAGGGTTGGGGTTAATGGTTGTGAGTTAAGGCTTAGGGTTTAAGGGTTAGGGTTGGGGCTAGGGCTCGGGGTTAAGGGTTTAGGTTAAGGGTTAGGGTTGGTTAGGGGTTAGAGGTTAGGGTTAAGGGATAGGGGTTAGGGTCAGGGGTTAAGGGTTAAGGGTTAGGGTTGGGAGTTAGGATTAGGGTTGGGGTTAGGGTCAGGGTTTAAGGGTCAGGGTTGGGAGTTAGGATTAGGGTTGGGGTTAGGGTTAGGGGTTAAGGATCAGGGTTGGGAGTTAGGATTAGGGTTGGGGGTAGGGTTAGGGTTTAAGGGTCAGGGTTGGGAGTTAGGATTAGGGTTGGGGTTAGGGTTAGGGGTTAAGGGTCAGGGTTGGGAGTTAGGATTAGGGTTGGGGTTAGGGTTAGGGGTTAAGGGTCAGGGCTGGGAGTTAGGATTAGGGTTGGGGGTAGGGTTAGGGTTAAGGTCGGCAGGGCTGGTTTCTTCTGAAGGCCTCGTGGGAGAATCTGTGTCCCTGCCTGTTTGGCATCCCGGAGGCCACCTGTGTTCCTTATGCGCTTCCCGCATCACCTTGACCTTGCTTCTGTCCTCACACCTCCTTCTCTCAGACCGTCTTTCCTCTTTATAAGTACCCTAGGGTTGCACTGGCAGTGCTGAGGGAGTCTCAAGAGCCTTAACCCAATCACATCCGGGGAGTCCTCTTTGCTGCCTGAGGTGGCATATTTGCAAGTTTGGGGGACCAGGGGAGTCAGGGCATTTTGGGGGGCCATTTTTTCGTCTGCCACCACCTCCATCACTCCACCTCCTTGCTCTTGTCTGCCCACTCACGCCAGGCCCCGACTTGACGGTTTCAGGTGGGTGAACTCATTTAACCCTCAGTCACCTCGGAAGAGTGGTCTGTCCCTCCCGGGGGGCGCTGATCTAGTGCTCAGGCCTCGGCAGTGTGGCGTCCAGGCCTCATTCTTACTCAGGATCGCACAGCCTTTGAACGTCTCTGTGTCTGAATAATGTGCTTACAGACACTTCGAACAGAGACCAGTGTCTTCTCCCCGACCCCGGCCCCACCTGGCCCCCCTCCTGGTAACACACGTTAGTTCGTCACAGCCTGAGAGCCGTGGCCACCACCATCTCCTAAATGTTACACACTCGCCTTCATTGTTTAGTTCACAGAGAGAGTTTTAGACAGTTGTCCACATAACACGAAATCTACTTTGATTAATTCTCCCAGAATTATTAACACAAAGACCCTGAATTTAGAAATTCTCAAAGAAGACTTGAGGGCTCTGGAGAAGAATTCACATGTAAACCCTTAGAGTCAGATCGGCCCTGGTTGGTTCCATACACCAAAACCCGGTGAGTCCAGCCACACCTGGCTGGTGTGGCTCAGTGGATTGAGCACTGGCCTGAGAACCAAAGGGTCGCCAGTTTGATTCCCAGTCAGAGCATATGTCTAGGTTGCAGGCCAGGTTCCCAATAGGGGGCGTGCGAGAGGCAACCACACATTGATGTTTCTCTCCCTTTCTCCGTCCTTTCCCCTCTCTTTAAAAATAAATTTGTCTTTAAAAAAAGAAAAGTTGGCGGGCTCAGTTCCCAGTCGGGGTGCTTATGGGAGGCAACTGATTGATGTGTCTCTCTGGTGCTTGCTCTCGCCCCAGAGCTGGGGAGTTTGCGCCCTTGGAAAGCCCACCCCCTCTGAGTTTCCTTGCTCAGAAAATTCTCCCTTCCTCATGTCAACTTGAATCAAGTAACCCACAAACTTAGGCACACGTTAGGAGGTCAGTGCATACTAATTCTTTCGAGAAAGAAGGCACGCGTATCTGCTAATGATGAACAGAAACCACATGAAGGAAAAACTAGACAGATTCCGCAAACAGAGCTGTGATCCTGGTCTGATGCTTCTTTGTTTGCTGGACAAAAGCGTGAGGGCTGTCTGAGTGCCAGGCCGCGGCGGGGACACAGCGGTGACTGTGGCAGGAGTTTAAATTTTAATGACCGTGAAGGGAAGACACGGATGCGTGGAATGAGTATGTGTCTGTTGGGGGGGTGGGGGAGGGGCAGGGATTGTGCAAAAGCACCAGGCAGATACTTAAGTGCATTTCAGATGACTTAGATGGACGTGTGGAAAGTGAACGTCATTTATATCACCCACCCCCCACAGACCACCAGGCACATACAAAACTAGCCTCTTGCAAAATGTAGTGCTAACACATAACCTTCTCCCCGAAGAAATAGATTCAGGTTGAGGAGGAAAGAAAACTGCTGTGGGTTAACGCAGTTCCTGGTCATTCGAGCTGCGGGGCATTCCTGCAATGAGCTCCCGTCTCACTTTGGGATGCTCGCCTGCCGTCTCCGATTTCTTCACCGCGTCGGGCAGAGTGTGTTTGGGATACTGGTCAATACAGTCACCAGCCCCGACAGTGAATGATGACTGGCAACAGGTGTGCGACAGAGAACACATTCTTCCCCTCGGCTGCAGGCGCGTCTGACCTGTTAGGGACCTGCTTCCCTCTGCACGGCTGATGGAAATCTGTTGGAGAGCGGGGAGCGCCCGCCTGTCCTTTTCAGGCCAAGAGAGGCTCTGGGTCGGCTGCCTGCGGAGCTGGGCCGTGACGGGGATGTTAATGCCTCTGGAGCCATCCTCAGAAGCTGAATGATAAATAGGGATCTGTGGTCCCGAGTAAGAGAAGACAGAGGTGGTTTCTTAGGCTCTGTGATTGCTTAGAAACAAACAGCCCGCGAGTGGCCCAGGGGGATTGGGTCTGGTCTCGAGAGCTGGTCTGTCCTAAAGCAATCGGGTTGACATCAGACACTTGGAAATCAATCACCTGTACTGTCTTCAGTACACCTTGCTTTGACGATGTAGAACGGAGGGTGTCCGAGCTGCGGCCCGAGGGCTGCAGGCGGCTCAGGATGGCTGTGAATGCAGCCCAACACAAGATTGTAACTTCGCTTAAAACGTGATGAGGTTTTTGTGTGTGAGTAGGTGTCGCCATGTATTTAATGGGTGGCCCAAGACAACTAACTCTTCTTCTTCCTGTGTGGCTCAGAGATGCCAAAGGGTTGGACACCCCTGGCCAAGGACAGCTAGTCTGCCGTGGACGGCAGCGACACGTTCATCCAGCAGGCCAGTGAACTAACAGGCTGCAGAGGAGGAGTTTGAGGAAGGGGCCTGAAACTTCAGGGCTTGCGAAGACCCCTGCAGAAAGCTGCCGACGAGGTCGGCGGCAGGACGAGGAGTGAATCCAGGCAGGATTTCTGCTCTGGATAGAGGGCACTGGTGACCGGGAGGAGGGTGACTCGTGCTAAGGGTGTTTTTGGGCCTTGGGGAGCATTTGAAAAGTTATTATAACATTGCATTTTTGTATTGGGGGGGCCAAGATAGAGGTTAGAATTTTATATATCTGAAATATGTACTTATAAAATATGTAAATATAGTAAATAAAAACATAAAATGTAACTTATACATATGGGAGCGTGAATGCTCTTCAGTCTAAAAATAGTCATATAAGAAAAGGTAGGAGAGAGAGAAGAAATGTGTGTGTATGTGTATATTTCTAGGGAATTCCCATGTAAAAGACCTAATGCTATCCAATCTTGGCAGCGTGGTTCCATTGTCCAAAGCCACAGACCAATGAAGTAAGTCAAAACACATTCCTCTTAGCCCATTTATTTCCACCTCATCTCTTGGTAAAATCTCACCAGGCACCGTGGGAAGCAGAGTTTCCTGTTTCTGAGAAGGTGCCGGAGAGGTGGTAGCTGACCTATATTAAGCGTGGAGTTAATGTGAATTCATTTAGGAGCCAAATATAGACGCTGTCCCTGCGCTTGCTTTATTCCTAAGGAAGGAGGAAAATAAAGTCGCCTGCTCTTTCTGGAGCGTTTCCTAAGGGCCGGCTACAGGACGAGCCTGTTCTCTTCCATTTGCAGTAAATGGGATGCTTTTCGAACGCAATCTGAGCGGACCGGGAAGGCGCCCTGCCCTGCACGACTCCCCCCCCCCCCCCGGGGGCCGGACGCTATTTGGCACTCATCCTGAAATCCCATCCAGCAGAGGGCGCTGTTTGGACTGACGCCACAGTTTGCGAAGTGTTCTTTTTTGTGGGTCCAGTCTCCCGGGAGCAGAACTGCTGGCCTGGGCAGAAATGGATGTGTCCTGACCTCACAGTGGGGCCATTCGCCTTCAGACCTTAAAGTCCACAGTGGCGATGTTTCTGTCCCGCCCGCCCCTCCCATTCATTCATTCATGCATCCATGGGGAATCAACTGCACCAGCGGAAACCCCTCCTAAATGGAGTTAACATGAGTGGAGGGAAAATTGAAGAGATTAGCTTTGTGTGAACGGAAGCAGGAGAAAGAAGGAAGTAGTTTGGACTCCTCCACAGAAGAGCAGGCACAACCCAGCCGAGCAAAGCACGTGGGAGAATTCCAGGGGCGGCACTTGCTTCTCAGTGACGGACGTGAAAGGCCAACACTTTGGAGACCCACTGGCGTGTGCCGTCGTCAGGGGACGCTTTGTCCTGGGCACCCAGCAGTTCCAAAGAACCCACCAGCTTATAAGGTGAGTCCCTGACTCTCCGCAGTGGGCCAAATGAGGACTGTTGCTTCCAGACAGAGCGCTGCTGGGCGGGAGGAGGAGTGGGGGATGGGGCCTCAGGGAGCCAAAGTTTGGTTTTGGCAAAGTGGGATGTTGGGCGCATGAATGGCCACACTGGCAAGTTCTCTTGAGTCAAATCCATTACACTGTTTGCAGAGAGGCTGAGAGGTTCTGGGGAGCAGGCTACATTGATATCTGACCCCTACGATGCTTCCCCCCGCCCACCCCCAGGGCCAAGAAAGTGAGACCGGTATCTTTTACAACCCAGTGGCTGGCCACAGTGCATTGTTTGTGAAAGTGGAAAATTTACCTCCAAACGAGAGTGAAACTGGACTCTGTTAGCCTCCCTGCACCCCAAGAAAATGTGAGAGAGAAAGTGCAGCTTAAATAGCATGACTAGAAGTACTGTTACACTGTATTTAGTCTGAGCAAACTCTATGCCAGACATGTATACAGATACACCAGGATTATATAAATCAAACAATGGAGACTGTAATTTGTGGGCACTTGAAAGGATTTTCTAGGGTGATCTTGAAATCATAATTTTTAATAATGGCACTGCTTCTTTTTCCTTTAAGGCTGGAGTGTAGAACCCGCCCCTGATAATATCAGATACCACTTCATGTTCACCCTTTTGTATGTATCCTGGTTTGCTTTGTGTCTACCTTTTCTAATGCAGTTGGTTGAGAGCTGTCTTATGTCTTTAAAATATGTGAAGTCTACTTTTGCCTTCATTGAATTAAAATCCACAAATCCCTCTCTTCTCTGATTCCATGTACTGTGACTCACGGAACACACGGCCCCACCCCACCCCGCCCCACCCACCCCCACCTTTGGGCAGCGACCTGCAACCTCCTTACTTCCAGCTCTGTTCTGCCTGGCCCCCGGCACTTTACACCGCAGGCCTGAGATGCCAGAATTTACCCCTCCTCTCCAGGTGCCCCCTGTCTACCACCATTTGCCAAGCTGGAAGTCTCTGGGCAGGCATGAGAGCAGAGCAATGGAGCTGGGGGGTGGGTTCCAATCCTGACCTGCCCCCTAGCAGCTGGGTCGCCTTGGGCAAGGTATTTGACCTCTTTGGGCTCAGTTGCTGCACATAGGGAATGGGGATAATAAGGGAGCTACTTCTCACAAGGACTGACAAGGTCGTGTGTGGGCCCGGCACAGAGCAGGGCTAATACTATTATCTCTGTTAACCTCAGCTTGCTTCACCTCCTACCCTCCCTAAATCCTCCTCCCTGCCCCCCCACCCCCAATTGCCCTCCAGGTGCAGCCGTCCCTCCAGAAGTTTCTGCAAGGACCTCCTCTCCACGCCCACAGCCGCCACCCACAGCCGCCTCTTTGGCTCAGAGCTTCATTTCTTTTAAAGATTTTATTTATTTATCTTTAGAGAGGAAGGCAAGGAAAGAGGGAGAGAAATTTCAATGTACGGTTGCCTCTCGTGCATTCCCTGCTGGGAACTGGCCTGCAACCCACACATGTGCCCTGACTGGGAATTGAACCAGGGTTGTTTGGTTTGCAGGCCCACACTCAATCCACTGAACTACCCCAGCCAGGGCTGGAGCTTCATTTCTTGCCTGGACAGAAGTGCTGTTCCTGGTCAGTCTTTGCTCATTTTCGTCAATCCCCTCAGCCAAGCCCCCTATCCCGCCCACCAGCCCTATCCAGAATGCATGCAACTATTCTCTTTTGTGACTGTCCCTTCATGAAAGTTATGCTGGCCTCGGAAATCCTCCCCCTCAGCCGAGGCCCCCTGCCAACTTCCTTCCTCAGGTAGCCCTTTCTGGGCCTTATCAACCTTGGAAGTATCGTCTGTTCATTACATATTTTGGGTCTCTTGGGCGACAAAGCCCAGCCCACCCTGGACCCCCTGATTCCATCAGCCTCAGCATTGTTGCCTACCACACATCTCCCTCCTGCTAAGGGGAAAAGCCCCCAGGGGAGACTGTTTTCAGTTCCAGTAATTGAGCAGTCTCCTTACCATGCCAGGGTTTCTTCTGCAATGCTTCCCTCTGTTCGAGTCCTCCACCGTCCACCACTCCCAACTCAGTCAATTCCTCCTAAACGTTCTGTTCTTTACTCAGTCACCTGTTCTGTTACACACTTGGCCTTATATACCCTAGCATCAGGCACCCTTGTTTTTTGAAACAAAATGTTTCACAGTTGTCGTGATACATTTATTTGTGAGATGGGTTAACGTCTGTGCCCCCTACCCCCTGACTGTATTTGTTCCATGAGTTTGGGGCTGGCGTGCCTGGCATGTCGAATGAATGAACGGATGAGCCTTCCTCACTAGGTAAGCTCCATGACTAAGCACAGTGTATGACTGAACAAGTTTGAATCCTTCTACAAATATGTATAGCTGAAGAAATACATGGTTAACACCATCAATTACTACACACACTGAAATAACTCACCCAAGTTCTTCAAATGACTTTTGGGCTTTGAGGGTCCGCATATTGGCAGTATAACTTGTGGCTAAGAACACGAATTTTTTTTTTTTTTTAACTTTCCAGACCCCAAGAAACACTGTTTGGATGTGATGTGCTCATGGTCCCAGAGGAAGACAGCAGCCACAATACGCAAAGTATAAGTAAGGTAGAGGAGAGAATTAACAGCATCAACGCGGACACAGTGTGTACGCCCATTGGATCGGGGACGCTGGAAATTAACAGCTTGCGTTAGTACCTAAGGTAACTCTGACTCTGAGCCTTGGGCTTTCGAGCTAACCTTTGAGTGTGTTGTTAGGGGACCGCTTTGCTTAAAAACTTCCCACAGGAAGGATTTCCTACTGGCGGGGAGGCTGGAGACGACAGGGCGGTAATTCCCTGGGTCTTTAATACATAAAAAGTAACTTTGTTTCCCGGTAGAATACTGTTTCCATAGAGGGTCTGATCAGGGCTTGTGAATGTCTCAGACACCCGCGTTCGCTCAGGTATACAGAATACATTGTATCCACCGAAGCACTGTGAATGGCATTTCCTTTTATTTTTTCATTGAAAGGGAAGAAAGCAGAGTCCCCGTTGGCTTCCAGACCAGCACACGGGGGAAGAGGCGTGGTTTTCAGTTGTAGACAAACCTTAGAAACTCGTCCCGCTTCTGGGGGGGGGGTGGGGGGGGGGAATCAGGCAGTTCTAACCTAAGGGAGGGGCTTGCCCTCGGGTCCTTCGGGGTGGGGTCCCTGGTAACGAGTTTTTTGCTGGGGAGGAGCGGAATTGGGAAGGGCCCTGGGAGGGAGGCCCTGAGCCAGATCAGCAAACGAGAGCGCACGGGCGGCTCCCGGTGCGCCTTCCCCGCTCAGCGATCCGTCCGGCCACGGACCAAGCCCCGCGGGCGGTGAGTGCGGGCAGGAGCAGGCTGCACCGGCGTTCGCCGAGCGCGAGGTTTTGAGCCTCAGCCACCGTCGCCGAGGAGCCGGAGTGCCCGCCGCCACCGCCCTCGGAGAGCCACGCCGCGGCGCCCGCGCCAGGGGAGGCCGGCCGCGCCAGCGCCTCTGCGCCTGCGCGCGGGAAGCCCCGCCCCCGGGCCGCCGGCTCGCGGGGCCGCGCCTCCTCATGGCGGCCGCCGCAGTGTGTGGTATTTAGCGGGAGCGCGCGGCGGGCTCGAGGACGCGCGGCGCGGCGGCGGCGGCGGCGGCGGCGGCGGCCAGGGGGGAGCCGGGCGGCCGTTGCGGGGCGCGCTCTCGAGCGGCGGCGGCGGCGGCCCGGAGCGTCCCGTCGGCGTCGGCGCGGGGTAGAGGCGGCGGCGCGGCCCGCGGCGGCGGCGACGGAGCGCGTGTGAGCCGGGGCTGGGGTCCGAGGCGCGCTCTCCGCCCACAGGTAAGTGGGGCCCGGCGCGCCGGGAGGGGCCGCGCGCGGGGCGCTCGGGCGGGGGGGCCGCGGGCCCGGCCGCGGCGGCGGCGAAGGCGGCCCCCGGCCCGGCGCCTTTGTCTGGGCCCGACGGGCCGCCGAGCGCCGCCCCCCCGCCCCCCGCCCCTCCCCGCGCCGCCCGCCGCCGCCCCCGCCCCCCGCCGCCCCCGCCGGGGTCGGCCGCGCGGGGCCGGGCGCGGACGGGGCAGGGCCTGCGCGGCGCGGTGGGCCCCGCGCGCCCGGGAGGCGGGCCGGGCCGCGGGAGGCGCCCCGCGCGGCCTTTGTTGCGCGGGGTCCCGGGGTGCGCGGCCAACATGGCGGAGGTCAGCTGAGCGCGGGCCGCGCCGGCCGATCCCCGCGGCCCCTCCCGGCCCCGGGGCCGCCGCGCGCGCCCTCCCGCCCGGGCCGAGCCTGCGCCCTGCGCCGGCAGGAATGCGGCCGCCTCCCTTGTTTGTGTCGCTGGGAGCCGGCGGCGCCGGCGGGCGGCCGGCCGGGGAGGCTCGGGCCGGCGGCTGTCAGCCCCGGGGTCCGCGGGCTCCCCTCCCGGGCAGTTGGGCGTCGGTGCCCGACGCGCCCGGGCCGCCGCGTGGAGTGAGTGTCCCGGTTCCCCGTCCCCGGGCGGGCGCGGAGGGGGTTCGCGCCGACGCCCGGTTCGTGCGGGGCGAGCCCGGTCGCGCCGCGGGTGCGTCCGAGTCACCGCAGCCCGGAGCGCGGCGCTGGGACGGGGCGCGGGCCGCGCGCTGCGGGCGACGGGAGGTGCACCGCCCCCTCCCGCGGGCGGCGGCGGCTCGGAGGCCGGTGCTCGGGTTCCAGTCCTGTCGCCGACCCCCCTTCCCCGGGGCCTTGACCTTGGGCGAGGCGCTTACCCGCGCTGCGCTCAGGTTGGTCACCTGCGAAGTGGGCGGGGCGCGGTGCCCACTGGGTGCGAACTGCCGAGGCGGCCGCTGAGGGTTCGGGGTTCGGGGGCCCGGACTCGGGGGTGGGGTCGGGCCGCGGGGAAGCTGCGCCCCGGAGCCGTGGTGGCCGAGTTGCCGAACTTGGGAGCCTGTCTTGGCGTGACGGGTGCGTTGGAAGTGCTTAGGCCAGAATTTGTGAAATCACCTTGTAAATCCTTAGTTGGGTTTTTTCCCTCCTAGTGCATTTGTTGTTACGAAGTGAAAATAAGGGGTTTAGATGGGACATTGACAGGTGTTTCGAGATGCTGGCGTTTGGAAGTTTTTCCAGGAGGGGGCTTGGTTAGGTCCGGAGTCGAACCAGCCAGAGCGACTGGGAGGAGGGGTTCTTCGGGCGCCGCGGCCCGGGCCGAGGGGACCGACTCGGAGAACCGCGTCGCTCGGTTGCGCGGGGTCCCTGGGCCGCGCGGCCTGTTTCAGACGCTCCCGCAGAGCGAAGTGCAGCTTTGGGCACCAGGTTTAGGGGGAGGTCGGGTTCAGGCGGCGAGGGGCGGACTCTGGTTCGCTTTGGGACATGTAGATTTTGAGACTTAAAGTAGATGAGACAAATTGTGTGATTGTTTTTGTTCTGGAAATTAAAGATACAGACTTAAGCGACCTGGGATGGTTGGTTGCATCCCTAAAGTTTGCTCCGCCCCGTATTTTCTTGAGCTATGTTATTGAATTGGTCTAAATGACCCCCGTGGCATTTTTCCAGCATAATATAGTAACATTTAATAATATTTTTAAACCGAAGTAAGGTAAATTAATAGATGTAGAAGTTTTCTGGATAAGTATTTCACACACTGCAAGTTCAGAAACAAATTTATTTCAATTCAACTTAATATCTGTTGCCTCTAAGCTTTGGGAAATTTTTATGAAACTGCTATAGAGCAATACTCTTTAACATTGCAATTAAGAATATTATAATCAGGCTAAATTAATTGGAGTTACAAAGGAAATATCAACTGGCAGTAGTGATGTGGTTTGAAGAATAGGTCTTTATTTTCAGCGTTTTGAAAGTAGGTCGCACGTTATGCGGGCGATGCAGGGGTTACCGACTTTGCAAAGTGACCACTTGTATTTCAAAGCAGTTGATGTGCCCAGTTTCTAAGGGTTGCAGGTTTTTATAATTACAGATTTTCTGTTCACTCCTTGTAAAATGGTTCGGTTCTGGATATTTTTTCAGCGTTTTCACTGCACACGTATGAAAACCTCAGACACAGGGTTTTGGGTCCACCACTCTCACTTCCCACACCCCTCTCCAAAAACAACCACCAAAACACCTGAGGATAACTTTTTCTTTTTTATAATGTTTCTTTAATGCTTTCTTTCAAGCAGCAGTTTTTCTAATGCACTTTAAATGCTGGTGACTTGGCTTTTCGTGGATACGGTTACCAGAGCGTTGGCTGCGGAAGGGCAGGGGTTGCGGTGTTTCTCCGCGTGTGCTCAGTGCCTGCTTGTTTCTGATCAGTGACTGTCGGCCTGCAGGAGGCACTGGGGTCACTTTGCTCGCTGAACTCTAGACTCACGAATGTCTTGTATGTAGGTAATTAAAAAAAAAATTCCTTTATGTTTTAGAGCACTTTTAGATTCACAGGAAAACAGAAGGTACTGAGATCTCCTGTGCGCTCCCTGTCCGCACTCGTAGCAGCCTGCCTATTGTCAGCATCCTCCGCCAAAGCGATACATTGTGATACATTATTACCGTCGGTGTGAGTGTTGACACTTACCACCCAGAGGTCCTGCTTCAGTTCTGGTTTTCTCTTGATATTATTGTATACTGTGAGTTTTGGTAAAATGTGCCGTGACACGTATCCACTTTGGTGTCCCTTTTTTAACTGCCCCATCTCTCACTCTCTGTATCCAGGTAGTGGTCAAGCCCTGGCTTTTCTCCTGTCTGCGTCAAATCCGGCATTGCTCTGTGGCCTCTCCCTTCCCCCCTCTCTCTCTCCCCCTCCCTCCGCCTCTCTCATTTTCACTGTACATTCAGTCATTCTCTTCTGCTTTCCGAGTGGTCTGCCTGCTTTTGGTCTCTGTCCTCCATCCAGTCCTTCCTGCTGCAGTTCAGGGGCGCTTTCCGACCCGGGTGACTCACAGGGCCGCCGGTGTAGCTCCGAGCTCCCCGACACGCACAGGAAGTGCACAGCCCCTCTCGCACCAGCACCCCCTCATCTCCGTGCTGCCTGGCCGTTTTCACCTGCTGGCTGGCAGGTGCCTGTGTGCCGGTGTCTGCAGGTGCAGGGGTCCCTTCCGCTGAACTCCGTGGTCTCAGCCTGGGTCACTTGAGATCTTCTGTCTGGACCCCCACCTGGAGTGGGTGTCATCTCTCCGTTCCCATGGCTCTCTCTGCTGTAACCGTACCCGCTGTAACACGTATCCCTGAACTGTAGTGCTGTCCGTACTACGCGCGCCCCACCCCACGCCGATAATCTGGGCTCTCTGTGGGGACCCTGTTGTGCTCTCTTTGTGCCCTCTTTGTCTCGAGTCCAGCAGGTTTGCGGGCTGTGGTTGGTGCTCAGTGCAGGTTCACCGAGCAACTGACTGGGGCCTTCGCACTGTCCTTGCTGTGCTTCCCCGGCTGCATCCTCTGCGGCGTCTCCCCTTCGCCTGGTCAGACTGGAGTCTCGTGTGTTTCTTGAACTCTGTGCTCTAGCATCTCTGAGCCGTTGCTGACGACCGTTCTTAATCCCTCAATTGTCCGTCTGTGCCACTCTGGGGACATGACCTGCTCTCTGAGCCCTGGTTTCCGTCAGCACTCCGACGGTTACCAGGTACACTGCCCCCGCCCCCGCATCCTGCTGCTGGAGATGCAGGCGTAGAAAGTGGGTAAGGGGACAGGGCCTTGGGTCCGACCTGGTTGTGTCTCTCGGCGCCGGCAGGCTCTGTCACTTTCCAGGTGTGTTTGTGACGTTAGGCCCTTGAGTGCAGGACCGCTGCCTACAACACAAAGAGAGTGCTTCTGGGATTTTCAAAAACTAGTTGTGGAGTCGGTTACTTACCGTGTGTAAGTGCGACTACTTCCAGTCTGGTGAGGGAAGTAAACGGGATTCCGGACTGCGAGGTGTGCCGCGGAGTCTGCGGGGCCGGAGTGCGGAGTGGTGGGGGCAGGGGGGGCCTCCCCAGGAAGGAGGGACCGAGGGTGCCTCAGGTTGTCGCGGGACAGGGAGCAGGCGCAGGCCCGGAGGCAGGCGCGACTGGGACTGTTCCCGGGGCTCAGAGAAGAGAGCTCGCTGCACGTTGACCAGGGGCTAGCCAGCCAGGCACAGCTGCGGGTTCAGCTCCGAGGCTGCTGAGAAGGTCTGAGTCACAGGAGGAGCAGAACCCTCTTCTGGCTTTGGCTCTTGCTCTCCTTGTCTGGAGAGCTGATTGGTCAGAAGGTGTTTCTGTGATCGGGCAGTTGTGGCCTGTGAGCCTGGATTAAGGCCATGGCAGTGAAATTGAAGCGAGGTGGGTGGACCTGAGGTGTGTTTCGGAGGCAGAATTAACAGGGCTTGCTGGAGGATTAGGTATTGGAGGTGAGGGGAAAAAGGAATTAAGTGGGCTCTGGCCCACGCCGCTGGGTGGGTTGCGGTGCTGTTACCCAGACAGGAAAGACTGGAGGGGGAAGGGACAGAGGGATGGCAGCACCGTGGCAGGGCAGGATCAGATCGGTGGGAGGCAGGGACTCTCAGAGGCGTCCAGATGACCCAGTGAGGCGGAGGCCGCCGGGGACGTGGGTCACAGAGGCAGGCGGCAGGTGGATGAGCGCGTCTGGGTGCTGGAGGGACTGCACCAGTGGAGAGAGGGAGAGGCTGTTGCCAGAGGAGAGGGTTGGTAAGGCTGTGAAGTCTAAAAGGTGAGAGAGGACAGTGCCTAGGTGCAGATCACTTGTTCCTTTCTAACAGGAGGGAAGGAGGCGGCAAATCAGCATTTGACGGCTTCCGCTGTGTGTGCTCGGGGGAAGAGTGGGTGAAGCTGTCAACTGAGTCTGCGTGGTCAGGGAGTGCCCTGCTGCGGCAGGTTCAAGGTGTCATTGAGAGGCCCCCTGAGAGGCAGCGAGGGGAGAGGAGAGGTGCTGGGACCGCTGGTCTTCCGGGTGACAGCTGCTGTCTCCTTCCTCCACTGCGTGGGGCGAGGGAGCCCCCTTCCTTGCGGTTCATGCTTGTCTTCGTTTAGTGCCGTTTCGCTTTTTCTCTGTGCTCACTGCTAATGCCACGCTGCCGTCCTTACCCCTCGTGGGGACGCCCTAGCTGCTCTGACACCCCTCGCACCGCCTGCTCCCCACGGGGTGCCTCGGTCACGGCCTTCTTGCTCCCTTTACCTTCTTGTGGGCGGGGCCCGCCATTCGCGGCAGCCCGGGTTGTCCTCCTTCCTGGCCATTCCCTGGTGTTTGAAGAGCGGATCCGCCAGGAGCTCCACATGGGAGGACGTGTGTTCCTGAGCCTTGCGTCATCCGTCTGCCCTCAGCGCCTGGCATAGTTTGTCTTGGCACAGAGCTCTGAATGCCGACCGTGTTCTCTGAGGGCGTTAAGAAGCTTTGTTCTGTCGTATCTGGCCAGCCTTGGATGATGCTACGCAGAAGTCCATCGTTCTGCTTTCTGATTTATTCGTTCATTCAACAGATTCTTATTGAGGTCATGTGGTGCACCAGGCACTGTTTATGTGTTTGGGACATGTCACTGAACCAGCCAGAAATTCCTACCTTCCAGTTTGGGGGCATGTGGGTTGGGAGGCTGCAACATAATAAGTAAGTAAATTGTATTAACCTGTTAGAGAGGAATTCATTCTGTGGAGAGACAGAAGTGGGGGGAGAAGGGAAGTGGAAGGGGGGCAAGGCCTTGGCGGGCATGGTGGACGGGTCCAGGGGTGAGCGCTGGCCACGCAGAGACCGAGGGCGGGGGTGGGCCTCCTGGAGAAGGACCAGAAGGAAGAGCAGAGGCTGCTGGAAGGAGATGACCAGTCCCGTGGGCACCTGGGAGCAGAGCAGCTAAGGCAGGGGCCCAAAGGAGCTGCCTGGCCCCTGGGACGAGGGGGCCGTGCTGTGGGAGATGAAGACCGAGTGACGTGGACAGACACTTCACCGGGGTGCATGGGGGGTGCCGGTGGGGAGGGGAGGGGGAGAGGAGTGGTGCGACCCGGCTCACATTTGAACTGGGCTTCTCTGGTTGCTGTGCTCGGAGCACACTGGGGGCGCGTGTCGGGTGAGGGGCAAGGATGGAGGCGGGGAGACGGTTTCCAGGTAGGAGGGTCTCGCGTCAGTAATCCCCGTGGGAGAGCGGGTGGCTCGGACTGCACGCTAGTGGTCAGCGGTGAGGAGCGGGTGGGATTGGGGTGCGGATTGGAAGGGGGGCGGCGGGGCCTCCTGGTCACTCTAGGTCGGTCACATGCTGGGAAGAGTCAGGGGAGCCTCAGGCTTCAGAGCCCAGTCCCTGGGGGGACGGAGCCTTGTGCCGGCGGGGAAGGAAGGCTGTGGAGGGAGGGCAGGAGCTCCGCTTCAACAACCCCCACTGGGGGCTGTGGGGGTGCGGGGGGTGGCAGTTGGGTGTATACAGCTGAAGGTTTAGAAAATAGAAAAGTCTGGGGGGTTCTGTTTGTTTTACCTGGGGTAGACACAGAGACCTTGAAGTCCTTAAAAACTTTGGTGGAATTTATAAACTATTAAGGCCGAACGAGGTCCCCAGAGTGAGGGAAAGTGGACTGTGGACAACTTCCAATTTCAAGAGTTTGGGGGCAGGGGCAGGAGCCGGTGAAGGAGCTGAGGAGGGCCCGGTGGGGTGGGGGGCTGCGAGCAGCCGGCATGGTTTGTCAGCCGACGGTTGGAACCTGCACCGGAAAGACCGAGGAGACCGCCAGGCCAGTCGGTCACGGTGCGCTGCGCGGTGCGCTGCGCGGTGGAGCGTGTCTGCCGCGGACGAGCCCGGATCGCAGCGCCCCCACAGCCGGCTGGAGTCCGTTCTGGCTCTGGCACTGGGTGTGCCCTGTGCGGTGGGGCCGCGGGAGCCGCGCTTCCTTACCAACCTGCGCCTGCTCCAGTGGGAGCCAGTGGGCTCCTGCGGCTTTGCTTCACCCACAGGAATCGATTCTGGATGAGGCCCCCCACCCCCGCCCCACGTCCCTGGAGCCTGCCCCCCTGGCTGTGCTGTAGGGCCGGCCACCAGCCTGGGGCCGCTGGTCCGGGGGCCCTTCAGTGACAGGGCAGACGCAGGCCACGTGGCTCAGGGCGTGCTAATAGGAAACTGAGATGTTAAATGTTGCAGAGAAATTAGTTTGAGGAAAGTTACAGTGTGTGTTAGTTCATGTGTTACATCCTTCTTTGAAATAACTGAAATGATATGGTTAGTTTCAGATGTAATGTTTATGAAGACACCTTATAACTTCCAGTGGAGTATAGTTCAATTTGAATACGGCTCCATAAATTTTAATGTTGCATTTATTTGCCATAAATTTCATTATTTTTGTATTTGACTAGCAAAGAGATGTCAGTCTTATAATGTAGTAGGTCTCTCGAGTGATTTTTTTAAAATGCGTCAAAATGTTTTATTTTTTATTTATTTACTTTTAACATTTTTAAAAGATCTTATTTATTATTTATCTTTACAGGGGAAAGGGAAGGAGAGAGGGAGAGAATATCAGTGTATGGCTGCTTCTCCTGTGTCCCCTACTGGGACCTGGCCTGCAACCCAGGCATGTGCCCTGACTGGGAATCGAACCACGATCCTCTGGTTCGCAGGTCTGTGCTCAATCCACTGCACTACACCAGCCAGGGCTCGAGTGATTTTTTTTTTTTTAGCCTTGTTTTTAAAATCTCTTTGGTCCCAAGGAGTGTGCTTATCTCTGTTCAGTGCAGCATCAGCTCTTCGCAGGGGGCTGCTGAGTGTGGTCTGCTTTAAAATTTTGTCCTGAGGTGTGTGCGTGTGTGGGCGCTCGTCTGCTGTTTGTCTGCAGGAACGTGGAGTCCAGTGGGCTGTGTCACGCTGTAGGATGCACCGTGGGACTGGGCACAGTGTGTTTTATGAAGTTTCAAAAGCATGGCTTAACGCCAGGATGGAGCAGAGCGGGCGCATGTCTTTGGAACATGTGGTGGTGACCTTACCTTCTGAGAGAGTGTGGGACGGAGGGCAGTAGACACTCGTGTTCAGACTTGGACACAGGTAACTGAGCGACTAGTATTTGGATGCTTTTAAAATTTTTTATTTGATATTAGAGAGAGAGAGAGAGAGAGAGAGGAAGAAAGACAGAAGCATGATATTAAAATATGTCGTTCCACCTATTCATGCATCATCAGTTAATTCTTATATGTGCCCCGATGGGGAATTGAACCCCCGATCTTGGCTTGTCTTGGCGTGTCTTTGTGGATGAGGTTCTAACTGACTGAGCTATCTGGCCAGGGCGTGGATGTTTTTATCTAGACTGTGTGACTTGCAGTAATAATTGTGGTGTAATCTTGACTGACAGTTGTGAAATTTTCAGTTGTGTTACCAGAATTCTATTATTTAATAGTGTGTGCTATGAAATAAAGAGGGCGAGACAAAAATGACAAAAGAAGACAAAAAATAAAGAATATACAAAGAACAACCCTGACAAAAAAGACTAGGAAGCCCGTTTGACCCTCTTTCTTCCACTTATTTCTCTCCTCTTTTCTTGATACTTTGGTTAATGTCTCATGATTTAATGGCCAGCTCAGACGGTCGTGTTCTACCACTTTGATGCAAAAAATAGCAACAAGCAACTACTTGTTAGGGCTAGAGGTTTAATGTAAAGAATTTAGGGAAATGTTCAATATTTTTGTCACTTTATTAACACTGAAAAGATGTGTTGGGTACTAAGTTAAATATTCTGCACCAACCAGAAGATTATTCATACTTTTTTTAGGGTTATTTGAAAGAAAATAAGATTTAGGAATAAAGCAGTCTGGCTGTATTTTTATTACTTCTTAAATTTTGTGATTCTTTAAAAAGATTTTACATATATTTTAGAGAGACGGGAAGGGAGGGAGAAAGGGGGGATACGTCAATCGCTGCTCCCCGTGTTGCTTTACCTGGGACCAGACCCACGCCCTGCTGTTACTGGTCCACACTCCAGCCAGCTCAGCCACCCCGGGCAAGGTCGATTTCTGATCTAGGTTGATTTCCTCATCTGCAGAATGGAGATACAGCCTACTTTATGAGGCCCGTGTACAGAGCTCACAGGACAGAGAAAAACATCAGCTGATAATTTCTTTGTGGATTTTGGATAATACTGTATTTTGTTGTGCATGATGCCCTCCCGTGGGTGATGGGCACCCACGTTTTGTGTGCATTGAACGTGGCATTGTCATACCCATGTATAATGTGCACCCTTATTTTCCCTCCAAAATTTGGGCAAAAAGTGTGCGTTACAGAATACGAAGTATAATAGTTCTTTATCAGATATGCCTTTTGCAATGATCTTCTCCCCATTTGTGGTTTGCTCATCCTCTTGACAGTGTGTTTTGCAGAGCAGAGATTTTTAATTTTAACTAAATCCAACTTATCGATTGTTTCTTTCCTGGTTCATATTTTTGGTAGTGTTTCTAGAAGTCATTGCCAAACTCAAGGTCATCTAGATTTTCTCTTATGTTGATTCTAGGACTTTTATGGTTTTACATTTTACATTTGGGTCTTTGATTCAAATGTTAACTTTTGCAAAGGTGTAAGATCTGTTTCTGAATTTATTTTTCCTCCCATGTTTCCCAAGCCGTGGCCCGATCTTGCTGGACCTCTTAGTGGGTCCCACATGGCTGTGCCGTTCTCTTTTTACTACTTGCTTATCATATGATTGTTTATTGTTTATTATTTTGCAATTATTTGTGCCTTGCTAAGGTTTATAATACTTCCTAGTTTGTAATTTTAATGCTTGTAGTTTAGTCTTAGTTCTGCATTTAAGTGGAGTCACTGTTGACTAGTCTTTTTACAACTGAATCACTGTTTCTACATTACTTATTTTGATTCATCACTTTATAATTTTCGTGAGGGTTCATGGGTACCATATTCCTTGAGTTCTTGCAGATCTAAGCGTGTCTGCTCGTTGCCATTTTTCTTACTTTTCTCTGACGACAGAAGTAACGCCAGTGTCCTGTAAGAACGCAGTGAGGCGCAGCTTGCTCCGGCACTGACGCACAGGCGGGCCCTGTGGGTCCTCTGCCATCCCTGGGCTTCAGCGGCCTTGCCCCGCCCCTCTCACCCTCCTTGGCTCCTCGGCTCTGCCCTTTAGACTCCTGCTACTCCGTGTGGGGCCTCAGCCAGCAGCGCCGGCCATGCTCCCAGCTTGACTGAGACGAATTCTGGCTCTCAGTCCCAGCCTGCACTTGAACAGGACCCCTAGGTGGTCAGCGAGCGCGAGGAAGTCGGGGAACTGTGCAGTCTGGGGTCCGCTGCCCTTCCCCACCGGCGAGCCCTCACGTCCCCACATGTTGGGTTTGGTTTTAGGCAGGCTTCTCTTTTTCAGCTCTCGCCTTAACTCTTCTGTGTGTCAACTGTGGTTTTGAGTAGACGTCTCCCACTTTGTACCTCATTGTCGTGTTTCAGTACCTGGCTGGTATAGTGCCTAGTAGGTTTGGATTAAGTTATGCCGTCTACATGCACGTTTTTTTGCCTGAGGTAGAAGCCTCAGAATACAGTGAGCTGGTCAGTACAATAGCGAGTGTGTGTTGCTGTGCAGATTTGTGTCAGGGTTTGAATTTGCCTCTCTATTGACCACCCCCACCCTGGTCAGGCTGCCCCGTCTCACAGGTGGCTGCGCGTGGGGCCTTCGCCCTGGGCTCTCTCCAGTCCGGCCATCGGTCTCCTTAGGCACTGACTTTGCTTCTGGAGCCACGCAGTTTTCAGACGTACCTTCAGGAAAGGGGGCCTTTTAGGAAAATATGTACAATTAACGCTTTTTTATTATCACTTTGCTGCATGTATGGAAACTAAAGATAGGTTTTTTTTTCTTAGCATTACTGTTTAAAACCAAAGTTTGACTTTTAACTTGGTGTTTTAAGATTCTGAATTTTTTTTTAGATTTTTAAAATAATTATCAGTAGTTTCGAGATCAACATGAGTTTTGGGGTTTTTTTTTTTGAGAGTTTATTTATTTATTTTTAGAGAGAGGGGAAGGGAAGGAGAAAGAGAGGGAAGGGCACATCAGTGTGGGCTTGTCCCTCTCGTGCCCCCTACTGGGGACCCGGCCTGCAGCCCAGGTATATGCCCAGACTGGGAATCGAACCCTTTGGTTTGCAGGCCCGTGCTCAATCCATGAGCCACACCAGCTAGGCAAGATGTTGAATTTTTAATGAGACTTGTCTAAATTTTGTCAGTGTGTGAAAAGTAAATCTAAAATAGAAGCAGTTCTTAACATTAAATTTAACAAACATTTTCTACTTACTACTCATAATATCAAATGTAGAAAGTACCTTTTTTGCAAAAAGCAGTTGAGGAAAGGAGAAAAACCCTTCAATGTTTTGAATGGAGTACTTTGATTTAACCCCTTGGTTTCTAAAACAGAGTAATTTATAATACAGACTGTGCTTTCATTTGACAGTAAATGTTAGTTGTTTCTATGAATGATTTTTGGAGAAGTAAGAGGGTAATGATACTTGCAGCCTACTTTTGAACTAAATTAAGAATGCAAGTTTTACTTCTTACTGTTTTCACATTTTCCAGACTAATCTTTATTTTAAAAGTTTGTTTGTTGTCCCCTTGAAGAAAACAGCCAAATCCACAGTCTCCCCTCACTCAACTAACTGGCCGACTGCTCGTTGCCCGATGCGGAGTCTCACCCACCGGGCCTCCACGTGGTTCCGTCTGCAGCCTGCTTCATGATGATGCAGAGCACAACACTGTATTAATTAGAGTAGCCAGGTGTGTGGTTATGACTAATCAGACAGATTCTTCATCAGCCATTTGTTAAAGGAAGCGAGTTCCCACGTGACATTGAGAATACAAGTGTAAGTCCATCCACTTCTGCTGTAGGCTGGCGTGTAAAAGCAGTGGTCGGATGCTCTGAACTGGCTAAGACAATGTGAAAGGATACTTCTAAAATGTTTTGTTTAGGTTAAAGTCTACTTAAACTTCTTACCAACTTGGGATTGAGGTGTAGGTAATGAGTACACTTGCAAAATTTGGACTTTTTGCTGACTTTGGATTCTCGGGGCTTGTCTTAACACGTTGCAGTCTTCGTGCAGTTTCCAGGCCCCTGTGCAACCACCGGGGGTGAGTTGTGCGTGCCTAGCTGAGAAATTCTGTTAGGGTTACTGCGTAAACCCCGGGGGGTGGGACTGGGCTCACCTTCGGGTGTAGGGGACCCGAGACCACTTCAGCTCTCACTGTGGTGACTCCCTGGTGAAGTTTGTCCACAGATCAGTGATTTTCAGACAGTGCTGGAAGGCCCTTTGGAAGTCTGGGCGGGGAAATGAATTTTTCTTTTAGCTTGCGGAATCAGTCATCTCCTTCATTTGTTTTATACATTTGGGTTCTGTCTTAATTGTTCTTGGAAAGAGTTTCTCTGCCTAAAACATTGGAAGTCTTCTGTCTAGAAACTTGAGAGCTATCTAGAATGGATCAGTATAAGAAGATAAAACATAGGTGATAGTGGTTTGTATTTGTCAATAGACAGTGTATTTTCAATTACACTCTTCTAATGATACAAACATCACTAATAAGGTCGTGGTAAAATAAGGCCGAGGTGATGGAACACACAGTTAATAGGGTGGGGGTGGGGAGTGACCAGCGGTGAGACTGGACGCTGAGGACGGGTGATCAGCCCTCTCAGGCGCTCCGGCGTCTGCAGGCCCCGGGAGAGATGGCAGGGCCGGCCGCACCCGGAGGGCGCCGGCTGGCCCGAGGCCCAGGGCTGGACTGGGGCGAGGCGACGCTCGTTTTAAAGACACTGGGTGTCTTTAAACAGAGTGGGGAGAGGACGGAGTCTCGGTGTGGAGGTGGAGGTGGGAGTTTAATGGGGGGTTTCTTCTCTCACTGCAGTGTTTCTGGAGCGAGGAGGGGACTTAGAATACGGTGCTGGCGGTAGAAATGGAAGCGGGAGTGAGAACCGAGGACGCCCGGTAAACAGTTACTGGGGGCAGTGGGAAGAATGCTGCTTCCCCGGCAGCGAACCCCGGAAGCATGGGGAGGGTTCCCGTGTGGCCACGTGGCTCCGCACGGGCCGTGTGAGGTCGAGTCCGTCTGAAGCGGCCGGGGTCCGAGCGTCGGCCTGCACGGGCAGCGTGCTTCGACCGAACTCGGGTGGTGGCAATGCTGGGCGGTCCCGGCGGGCCGTTGGAGGCCCCGGGCTGGTGGGCGGAGACCGGGCTGGGCCGAGAGCGCAGCCCCTGCCCCGCCCGTGCCTGCGGTGATGGGTGATGGGTGCGCCCGGCTTTTCTGCAGCTGCTCCCCGCCCAGTCCTGGGCTTTAAAGGGGCTCTCCAGCGGCGGGAGCCCGCAGTCCCTCCTGAGCGCCTCCCACCCGCCGCCTGCCTTCCCGGGCGCCGCCACTGCTCCCCGACCGCCCGCCCTGCCCTGCCCCCGAGCTGGCGCGGGCCGGACGAACGGCTGGGCAGTTCGGCGACGGGGCCCGCGTTGGGAGCCGCAGTCAGATTTGAGCCCCGGAAGGTGTAGTCCGCTCCTCCCGAGACTGAAGAGGCTTCCCTCCGCCGAAGCCGGGGCTTCCGAGGAGTGGGCGCTCCTGCGCGTCCCCACAGCGCGACCCCCGACATGCGGGGAGGCAGAGGCCGTTCAGGAGGGGCAGCTGCCTCCAACGGCCTCGGCTTCTGGGGGAAGGGCTGTGCGCTGCCCGGCCTCCCATAACCCGGAGGTCGACCTCGGTGCTCCCTGGAGGGGTGCCCTGCTCACGTGCTTGCCAGCCGCTGGGACGAGGAAGAGAAAAGGTACTGGCTTTTCAGAGACCGGGTCGCCCGCACCGGGGACCTGGGGAGTTGCGCGCGGTGGGAGCCGACAGCATCAGGGACGGGCCGCCACGCAGCCCGACTGGGGGGGGGGGTGGCTTTTGATTGGCGTTTAACCCTGACGTCCCATGGGGCCTTGCGCAGTTTTCCACGGACACTGGAGTCCTTGCTGCCCACTGCAGGGCTGCCTGGCGTCGGGGGGCTTTTCCGGTCGACCCCGCGCCCCGGTCCCACCGCGGGGGCTCCAGGCAGCTGGGACAGCAACGGTCTTGTGAACGTGACGTCTGCGAGAAACACCCGCCACGTTTCGCGTGTTTTCAAACTTTGAATGGGAATTTAAATGACTTTTTACAGTGTTTGGAGAATAATAAAGATACATTGTAACATGAACGTGTAACTATTTTGTTAGGCCAAGAAATTAAACAGGAGTGTTTCTCTAGCTTAGTAGTTACATCATATTGAATACGACCTGAGTTTATTGACTCTGGATTTGATTAGCTGTTTCAGTTTAGTGATTTGAAAGACGTTTGGTGGCTTAGAATTTTTTCCCCCAATTATTTGTTGCTCACTTAATGAGCTACATAAAACGGACCGTGGAATCAGCATGTGGCACAGACAGGGCCTTCGGCGTTGCTTACCTCATTGTTGACACGTGACCTAAAATGTGCGCGGGTCACGTGCAGGAGGAATCTCCCTGGAGCCCGGGGACAGGAGGGTGCATTCCTGTGCTGCTCCTTTGCAGGGCCCGCCCGCCCGGTTTGAGCTGGGCTTGCGACCCTGAGCGCGGGCCGCGCAGTCCTAAGCGCAGGGCGAGCCCCCTGGCAGGGACTGTGCTGGACTGTTTCCTCTCCAGCGCGCGCCCTGTGAGCGTCAGTGCAGTCGGCCTTGCGCGAGACGTCGGCTGCGTTTCCGAGTGTCCACCCGTGAGTGGTGCAGAACCAGGTCACATCAACATGCCCCACTGGTGGCCGGTGTTGGCTTTCAAAGTGAAATTCTTTGCCACAGAATAGCGATGATAACTGAGCAAACGTTAAATTTGAGGCATTAAATTTAACTTTGTTGCGTGTGGCTTACATACAGTTATGGGGCTACACTCAGGCCAGTAGGCTGGTCTTTCACACAGCCTACGGTGAGTTACAGTGTCGGTGATTTCTGCCAGGTGGCATTGGCCCCTGACGGGCTTTACTGTGCCGATGCATGACTTCAGCTGCAGTGGCCAGCCTAGGGTACAAGGAGCTCTTTCCTGTGGACCCCGTCCCCTGCCCCCAGAGGTGCGTGTGCCTCTCTGATGCTTTTATTTTTGTTTACTTTCTTTTCCTAACTTCCCCTTTGCAAATTATATCTGATTTATATTGTGGAATGGCAGTAGAATAGAATGATTTGCTTTCTCTGACAGACTAGAAACTTGGAGGATAGCCCTGCATCTGCCCTCTACCCCCCTCCCTTTGCGGGGAGCCCTCTCAGTGGGAAACAAGATTACCACCCAGCTGGTGTTCACATTCTGGGGAAAGACAGATGGGGTAGGGGTGGGCGGGGGCAGCACTCGGCCCTTCTGACCTCTCCGTTCCCCAAGTGTACCTCTCGAGCAGATCACTGGTCATCCTTAGGGTCTCTCTGAGTCCGTGCCTTGGGACTCTTTGGGTCATGTCCACTCCCTGCAGCTGCGCGCAGCTGACTCGGATGGGGAAGAACAGAGTGAGGGGGGGCTGAACGCAGGGGGAGGGGCAAGTCCAGTCGAAACTGACTTGGTTGAACTTCAGCCGCTCACACTGTTCCTTCGTTGCTCAGGGCCCAGGGGCTGTTCCAGCATTTGTTCCGCAGTGCACCCAAGGGTGGCTTGTGCTTTTTGTTTGAGGCAGTGAGTTCTGGTGTGTTCTGGAACATTTTGTAGAGATATTTCATCCAGTGTATATATAACTCCTAGTGATCAGAATGCACACTTTGTGCAATTATCTAACCCTGTTTATTTTCCTTTGTTTTGCTCAGGAATATTTGCGCGAAACAAGTATAACTTTGTAAAACAAGTTAAAACTGTAAACTGGTGTTCTCCTTCCTCATTTTATTTGTATTTGTGCTTTTATTACAGAAATGAGCCGCCAGACCGCAACAGCGCTGCCTACTGGGACCTCCAAGTGCACGCCGTCCCAGCGGGTGCCCGCCCTGACGGGCACCACTGCGTCCAACAATGACCTGGCCAGCCTTTTTGAGTGTCCTGTCTGCTTCGACTATGTGCTGCCGCCCATTCTGCAGTGTCAGAGTGGCCACCTCGTCTGCAGCAACTGTCGCCCGAAGCTCACATGCTGCCCCACCTGCCGCGGCCCCTTGGGGTCCATCCGCAACTTGGCCATGGAGAAAGTGGCCAACTCGGTACTCTTCCCTTGTAAATACGCCTCTTCGGGCTGCGAGATCACGCTGCCCCACACGGAGAAGGCAGACCACGAGGAGCTCTGTGAGTTCCGGCCATACTCCTGCCCGTGCCCCGGGGCGTCCTGCAAGTGGCAGGGCTCCTTGGACGCCGTCATGCCGCACCTGATGCACCAGCACAAGTCCATCACCACCCTGCAGGGGGAGGACATCGTCTTCCTGGCCACGGACATCAACCTGCCCGGCGCCGTGGACTGGGTGATGATGCAGTCCTGCTTCGGCTTCCACTTCATGCTGGTGCTGGAGAAGCAGGAGAAGTACGACGGGCACCAGCAGTTCTTCGCCATCGTGCAGCTGATCGGCACGCGTAAGCAGGCTGAGAACTTTGCTTACCGGCTGGAGCTCAACGGTCACAGGCGGCGATTGACTTGGGAAGCCACTCCGCGGTCTATTCATGAGGGGATTGCAACAGCCATTATGAATAGTGACTGCCTAGTCTTTGACACCAGCATCGCACAGCTTTTTGCAGAAAATGGCAATTTAGGCATCAATGTAACTATTTCCATGTGTTGAAATGGCAATCAAACATTTCCTGGCCAGTGTTTAAAACCATTGCATTCAACTTCACAGAGAACAGGCACCCTTCCGCCTGCCGACCAGAGACTTTGGGCGGGCGGGCGGGCGGGGCTCGTCACATGAAGGGAAATGAAAGGAGAGGCTGTTAAATCTGGGAGACAGTTGCATGTAGTAACACTAATATATTTAAAATAAGTCAACAGTAAACCACTGAAAAAATATATATATATATACACCCAAGATGGGCATCTTTTGTATTAAGAAAGGAAGCATTGTAAAATAATTCTGAATTTGTGTTCGTTGCAGGTTGAGTGTCCTGTTGGAAATACTGGGTTTCATTTTTTTCCCCTGTGGGAGTGTGTGCGTGTGTGAGCGTGTGCGTGTGTGAGCGTGTGCACGTCCAGGTTTCCTGTAACTGACAAGCCATGTGAGTGGTCTCAGGCCACTGCTTTCCCCCTCTGAGTCGGTGCATAGTGCTGCTGTGTGTGTGTGTTTGCTCATTTTTATTAATTCTAGTTTTTCATTAAATAAATTTGAGTTTCTTTTCTGTAATTCAGGCTTTTCCCAATTTTTTTGTACCTTTTTAAAGTTAGTGTCTTTTTGATATGCATAATTGTTTATGGTCAAGTTTATACATGTGTGCTCCATAATATTTTTTTCTCCCCATTAATCAGTTAATTAGACTTTAAATTCAGCTATTTTTGTGAAGCGTTCCAGAAAGGAGAGGTGACATTGGAAGAATTATCAGAGGCTATTTGAAGCAGCTATAAGACAGTCATTCTTTCTCTCTTTTTCTCCAGTTGAGTCAGATCTTCAGGCGTATTCTTTGAAAGCTTAGAATATACTGATTTTTTTAAAACACTAAGAAAAATAGGCTATTTTTTTTTCAAATATTTTGGACAAATCACATGTTTAAAATTTGTTCTTGTATTTATTGGTTTTGAAAAAGAAGGCATTGTCTTACACAGTATTTGTAATTAAAAGCAAATCATTTGTTTTAAAAAATGGCAGTTTGCAAAAAAAATGTTTGTGGTCTTTTATAATTCTCATTAAAAGAATATCTGGCAAATTAGAGAACTCTGTGTCTGCTTAAGCTCTAAGCTTGATTGAAACCCGAAGTTGCTCTCCCGCCCGGCCCTGGGCTGGGCAGCAGGAGCAGCGCACCGTCTGCGGTGCGGGCGCTTCAGTGTCAAGGGCGGCGCCGGCCTCTGTCTGCACAGCTGGCCTTCCCCTCAGTCTCCCTCACGTTTGGATTCTCACAATATTTTTATGATCTTACTTACTTTGAGAGGGAGGGGAAGGAAGAGAGAAGGAAACAATGATGCGTGGTTGCCTCTCGCCCGCCCCCTACTGGGGACTCGGCCCACAGCCCGGGCATGCGCCCTGACTGGGAATCCACCTGGCAACCCTTTGGTTCGCAGGTGGGCACTCAATCCACAAGCCACACCAGCCAGGGCTGATTCTCAACACTTGGGAGGCTGCTGATGAGTTAAAATGCTGATCACGTTTTCTCCTTAAAAAACAAAACAACAATGAGCTAACATTTCGCAGCCTAGGGATTACGAGCCTGGGCTCAGATGCCAAACTTCCACGGACCTTCACGGCCGTCCCAGCTCGAATGCATTTCCCAGCAGCATGAGGTCGGGCCCCAGCGTCCTAACGTGTACGGTGGGGTCGCCTGTGGCAGCTGCCTCACGGGGTCCCGTCAGCTAGAAGAGTAGGGCCCCGAGGTCAGCGCCGTGCACGCGATAAGCATCCAACAAGCGGCAGCTGTTCTCCCCGTGCCTCTGACTAGCACCATAGAGCTAACGGCGGCCCGGGGCCCTGCACAGCCGGCGAGGGGCTGCAATCGCCTTCTGGGTCACGTGAGACCACTTGGGGCGGCTTTCTCGACTCCCGGGCCTTGGGAAGCCCGTTGGAATTACTCTGGAGCACGGGGTTCACTTCTGATACCCGCGGTCAGTGAGGAGGACTCTGCCATCTCTCTGCTACGTAAGCCTTGGGCTTGTGGCGAAAGCAAACACAGGCCAGCCACACACCCGCGTCCAGGTCTGATGAGGAAAGCCATCGCCCCCCTCGCTGGGCCCCGGCTCCCTCCGCGCGCCTGCAGGTGTGAGCCACGCAGGTTCTCGCTCTGCTGGAGGGGCGTTTTCTCCCAGGATTTTACCGTCGTCTTCTTGGGCGTGCGTCAGCGTAAGTGCAGTTTGTGATGCATTTGTCATCTCTGAGGCTTCCAGTCAACAGGAGGCTTTCAGTAGTCAGTCTGGGGAGTCAGCACTTTGAACAGTTCAAAGATCGACTGTACCGAATGTTTTTGCAGAGGTGCGTCCTTTGGTTTTTAAAATACTTAAAAAAAAACCGTGCTCGACAGATAGACGTTGGAAGTTAGAAAATGGCGCTCACAGCAGAGAGGAGCATTTTTATTTTTCCAGCCCTTGCCGTGTGCTCACCGGCGCTCACAGGTGAAATCCTGTGATCTTTGGATCATGTGATCATGTGACCCCTTCACATCCCCACACATGGTCCCCTAAGCATTTCATCACTTTAATCGGAAAAACCGTTCTGGGCAAGTTTTGTGAGGACTGACTCATTCTAGCCAGTTCCCTGGTAGATGCTTACTTTGCTCACTTGGTCCAGGTAAATTTTGGGGGGACTATTTATAAATAACCTGCGAACATTTATGTTTTCTGATATTCTTGGCATTCTTTATCTTTCTAAGTTCTTTATACGCTTTAAAAATATTTTATTTATTTATTTACTTTAGAGAGAGGGGAAGGGAAGGAGAAAGAGTGGGAGAGAAACATCAGTGTGTGGTTGCCTCTCGCACGCCCCCTACTGGGGACCTGACCTGCAACGCAGGCGTGTGCCCTGACTGGGAACTGAACCAGTGACCCTTTGCTTCACAGGCCCGCACTCACTCCACTGAGCTACACCAGCCGGGGCATAAGTTCTTTATACTTTTACCATTGCCTTCTGGGGGTTCCAGTGGGCACAACAGTGTGAAGGATTTTTCCTTGGCCTGTAATCTCATATTTTCTAATTTATGCAAGTTAAGATGATAAATTCATATTTCGCTAACTTCTGCAAATTAAGGTAGTACATTTTGTGTCTGGCAGCTAATAAGGTTGACGGTTTAATATCTGATAACTGTATTTTGCCGGAGTTGTCTTCATGTTGTTGGCCTGCAGGGGTGAAGAGCGTTAGACATGTATGTCATGGTCGAGATTCGATGTACGAGTCTCTCTCGTTCCGAACTTGCCTCTGTCAGGATCAGCATTCTGTTTTCTCCTGTCTGTGCTCCTGCCCTCTCTTTTGGTGTCTGGCATTCTTTTGGGATTGGGGAGGGGGAGGGGGAGGGGATACTCTTTAACTTGGTTCTTTGGCTTTCATAAACTTAAATTTGATGTTGAATCACAGGCCAGTGCTGTCATGTTGACGGCTGCTGGGAACAGGCTTTTCTCCTGCTGTGAGGGACTTGGACATGTGTGATGTGAAATCCGCCCTGTCCCCCGCCCCCCGCGGCCCCTAGGAGCTCAAGCGCTCTGCCACCCAGGGACATCTGCAGTGACCCCGCTAACGGAGTTCTACTTCCTTCAGCCTCCTGAGCCAGGGAAGCGGCCCGAGTTGACAAATGACCAGCTCAGACTGCGGGCCTGGGGCCCCAGGACCTGCTGAGGTCATGAATGAGGGCACAGTGCTGTGAGGCCTGTCGCCGAGGGCGCTGCTGGGACCCGTGTGTCCCCTGCCCGCCTGCGAGCTTCCAGGTTGAAGTGACAGTGAGAAGGGTCTGGACACAGGCAGTGGTGGCAGCTGCACAGCACTGCAAACGTATTGATGTCCCTGAGTCCAATGTGGTTAAAAGGGTAACTTCGGTTGCTTGGCCGCAATAAAAAAGAACAAGTGAACACGAGAAAGCTTAGGCTTCTAAACAGCATCAGAGAAACGAAGGTTGGAGGTTGGGGGTCATTCACAGCGGGGTCTTGGTGGGCTCCTTCAGAGAGGAAGGCCTGCTCAGGGCTCGGACTCCGGGGTGAGGGGGACACAGGCCCCGCCTCCTGGCAGGCGTTGCGGCCAAACGGGGGTACTGAGGCAGGAGCCTGGGCGCGGGCCAGCCCCAGGGCTGCATGTGCCCTCCCAGAGCACACTGTGATTTTACTGGCAGGTCTTTATGTCACCGCAGACCCCTTTCTCCTCCAAGAGACGCCTGCTTGTCCTCACAGGTCTGTTCTTACATTGCGTAAGCCCCTGAACCCCACCGTCGGCTGGAATAACCGCTAGGAGGCGCTCGGCGGCTTCACGTGGCTTTCTGACCTCACCTTCCCTCACACTGACTCCGAGCTGCAGTCTGCGGTTTATAGGTCGGGGACCCCGGGAAGCTCCCCAGCCTGACCTGCTCCCCCGCGTCCACACCCACACGCTGCCCGAGCGGCAGGAGAGGAGAGGCGGCGCAGACCTGGGAATCGGCTCGGGAGAACAAGCGACGTCACAGGTAAGGGTGGAAAGCGTGGGGACCGTCCTAGGATGGCTGGTGGCCTCCCTGGAGGGACTGCACTGTTTTAGAAAGATGACGGGCACTCAGGGCTAGCGTGTCTCGGGCGTGTGCTGAGCCCCGCCGTCCCACCTGACCCCGTGCGGTGCGCACCCCTCCCTCAGCCCTGGAGGGGCCTGTGCTGGGGGGTTGGGGGCCTCCTGGTAGCGCCCCGCCCGCCTGGGTGCTTCTCTCCCACGGAGGCTGGCGGCTGGCTTCATCTCACCGTTGCCCAGTGCCCTTCCTCGCTGACTGTTCTCCAGACTCAGCGTCTACAGGGGAATCACTAGGGTAACTGTGCACCAACCGTCCTTGGCCCTGACTGCATCTGAATAACCCGAGGGCTCCTGGTGGGACTAGAGAGTTGACGTTTCTAGCAAGTTCTCGGGTAACACAGGGGCTTCCCATGTGGCCCGCACTGCAAACCAGTGCTTGTCACCTTCCCAGGGGCATAACGATCCCGTGAAGGACAAAGGACAAGAGAAGGATTTAGTTAGTTAGCATCAATTTATTAAATCGACATTTCTGTAAGAAACACGAGCCACCCTGTGGACGAGGCCCGTGACTTCTGTGATAGTGTGTGCACGAAGGGACATTCTGCTCGCCCGGCAGGCGTGGGAGTCGGCCTCGTGGGCACTCTGGGCACCTGACGCCCGGAGAGCTGAGCCCTGCGCCTACAGTTTGCTGTTTACCACAGGGCTGCACGTGACCGCAAAGCCACCATCGAAGGCTGCGTTCAGGACGTCATCCAGGCAGGTGGCCGTGACGAAGCTTAAGTCCTGGCGCACGTGGCCCGGGACCTCCTCAAGGTCCTTCTCGTTCCTCTGCGGGAGGATGACGCGCTTCAGGCCCGCCCGGTGTGCCGCCAGCACCTTGTCCTTGATGCCGCCCACCTGCAAGAGAAAAGGACGGACACAGGTCACGCGAACTGCAGCCGCCCTTGCTGCTGCTTCAGGGGGTTTGGATCAGCTCCGACTTGTTACACCGTGAGCCGGGAAAGAAACTGAGAAGGTGCGCATGCGGTGAGTGCATTTCCAGTCATGTGACAGTCAACCCCACAGATAGGCGGAGACAGTAACCCCGCAGATGGCAGGGGGAGACAGTCAACCCTAGAGATGGGGGGACACAGTCAACCCCACAGATGGAGGGGGGACAGTCAACCCCACAGATGGGCGGAGACAGTAAACGTCACCGATGGGTGGAGACAGTAACCCCACAGATGGAGGGGGAGACAGTGAATCCCACAGATGGGGGGAGACAGTAACCCCACAGATAAAGGGGGAGGCAGTCAACCCCAAAGATGGGGGTGAGACAGTCAACCACACAGATGGGCGGAGATAGTAACCCCACAGATGGAGGGGGAGACAGTCAACCCCATAGATGGGCGGAGACAGTAACCCCACAAAAGCAGGGGGAGAGAGTCAACCCCACCCATGGGTGAAAACAGTAACCCAACACATGGGGTCTGTGGGGTTAACTGTCTCTCCCCCCATCTGTGGGGTTGACTGTCTCCCTCCCATCTGTGGGGTTACTGTCTCCCCCGTTGAGAGTCAACCAGACAGATGGGGGGAGAGACAGCCAACCCAACAGATGGGCAGAGACAGTAACCCCACAGATGGGCGGAGACAGTAACCACACAGATGGGGTCTGTGGGATTAACTGTAAAGGGGACAGAGAGTAACCCCACAGATGGAGGGGTAGACAGTCAAACCCACAGATGGGGGTGAGACAGTCAACCCCACAGATGGGCAGACACAGTAATCCCACAGATGGAGGGGGAGACAGCCAACCACACAGATCGGCGGAGACAGTAACCCAACAGATGGGGGTGAGACAGTCAACCCCACAAAAAGGCAGAGACAGTAATCCCACAGATAAAGGGGGAGACAGTCAATCCCACAGATGGAGGGGGAGACAGTAACCCCACAGATGGGCGGAGACAGTCAACCCCACAGATGGGCGGAGACAGTAACCCCACAGATGGAGGGGGAGACAGTCAACCCCACAGATTGGTGGAGACAGTAACCTCACAGATGCAGGGGGAGACAGTCAACCCCACAGATGGGCGGAGACAGTAACCCCACAGATGGAGGGGGAGACAGTCAACCCCACACATGGGCGGAGACAGTAACCACACAGATGCAAGGGGAGACAGTCAACCCCACACATGGGCACAGACAGTAACCACACAGATGGGTGGAGACAGTAACCACTCAGATGGGTGGAGACAGTAACCCCACAGATGGGCGGAGACAGTAACCCAACAGATAAAGGGGGAGACAGTCAACCCCACAGATGGGTGGAGACAGTAACGCCACAGATGGAGGGGGAGACAGTCAACCCCACAGATGGAGGGCGAGAAAGTCAACCCCAAGATGGAGGGGGAGACAGCAAACCCCACAGATCCGTGGAGACAGTAACCTCACAGATGCAGGGGAAGACAGTCAACCCCACACATGGGCGGAGACATAACCCCACAGATGGAGGGGTAGATAGTCAACCCCACACATGGACGGAGACAGTAACCACACAGATGGAGGGGGAGACAGTCAACACCACCGATGGGCGGACATAGTAATCCCACAGAGGGGGTGAGACAGTCAACTCCACAGATGGGCGGAGACAGTAACCCCACAGATGGAGGGGGAGACAGTCAACCCCACACATGGGGGGAGACAGTAACCCCACAGATGGAGGGGGAGACAGTCAACCCCACACATGGGGAAAGACAGTAACCACACAGATGCAGGGGGAGACAGTCAACCCCACACATGAGCAGAGACAGTAACCCCACAGATGGGGGTGAGACAGTCAACCTCACAGATGGGCGGAGACAGTCAACTCCACAGATGGGCGGAGAGTGTAACCCCACAGATGGGCGGACATAGTAATCCCACAGATGTGGGTGAGACAGTCAACCCCACAGATGGGCGGAGACAGTAACCCCACAGATAAAGGGGGAGACAGTCAACCCCACAGATGGGCGGAGACAGTCAACCCCAAAGATGGGCGGAGACAGTAACCCCACAGATGGAGGGGGAGACAGTCAACACCACAGATGGAGGGGGAGATACTCAACCCCACAGATGGGCGGAGAAAGTCAACCCCAAAGATGGGCGGAGACAGTAACCTCACAGATGCAGGGGGAGACAGTCAACCCCACACATAGGGGGAGACAGTCAACCCCACAGAGGGGCGGAGACAGTAACCCACAGATGGGCGGAGACAGTCAACCCCCCAGATAGGCGGAGACAGTAACCCTACAGATGGAGGGGGAGACAGTCCACTCCACAGATGGGCGGAGACAGTCAACCCCAAAGATGGGCGGAGACAGTAACCCCACAGATGGAGGAGGAGACAGTCACCCCACAGATGGGCGGAGACAGTCAACCCCAAAGATGGGCGGAGACAGTAACCCCACAGATGGAGGGGGAGACAGTCAGCCCCAGAGATGGAGGGGGAGAAAGTCAACCCCAAGATGGAGAGGGAGACAAGCAACCCAACAGATAGGTGGGGACAGTAACCTCACAGATGCAGGGGGAGACAGTCAACCCCACACATGGGAGGAGACAGTAACCCCACAGGTGGAGGAGTAGACAGTCAACAGCACACATGGACGGAGACAGTAACCACACAGACGGAGGGGGAGACAGTAATCCCCACAGATGGGCGGACACAGTAACCCGACAGATGGAGGGGGAGACAGTCAACCCCACAGATTGGTGGAGACAGTAACCCACAGATGGGCGGAGACAGTCAACCCCCCAGATAGGCGGAGACAGTAACCCTACAGATGGAGGGGGAGACAGTCAACTCCACAGATGGGCGGAGACAGTCAACCCCAAAGATGGGCGGAGACAGTAACCCCACAGATGGAGGGGGAGACAGTCAGCCCCAGAGATGGAGGGGGAGAAAGTCAACCCCAAGATGGAGGGGGAGACAAGCAACCCAACAGATAGGTGGGGACAGTAACCTCACAGATGCAGGGGGAGACAGTCAACCCCACACATGGGAGGAGACAGTAACCCCACAGATGGAGGGGTAGACAGTCAACAGCACACATGGACGGAGACAGTAACCACACAGACGGAGGGGGAGACAGTCAACACCACAGATAGGGGTGAGACAGTCAACCCCACAGATGGGCGGACACAGTAACCCCACAGATGGAGGGGGAGACAGTCAACCCCACAGATTGGTGGGGACAGTAACCTCACAGATGCAGGGGGAGACAGTCAATCCCACAGATGGGCAGAGACAGTAACCCCACAGATGGAGGGGGAGACAGTCAACCCCACACATGGGCGGAGACAGTAACCACACAGATGCAAGGGGAGACAGTCAACCCCACACATGGGCACAGACAGTAACCACACAGATGGGTGGAGACAGTAACCCCACAGATGGGCGGAGACAGTAACCCCACAGATAAAGGGGGAGACAGTCAACCCCACAGATGGGCGGAGACAGTAACACCACAGATGGAGGGGGAGACAGTCAACCCCACAGATGGAGGGCGAGAAAGTCAACCCCAAGATGGAGGGGGAGACAGCAAACCCCACAGATCGGTGGAGACAGTAACCTCACAGATGCAGGGGAAGACAGTCAACCCCACACATGGGCGGAGACATAACCCCACAGATGGAGGGGTAGATAGTCAACCCCACACATGGACAGAGACAGTAACCACACAGATGGAGGGGGAGACAGTCAACACCACCGATAGGCGGACATAGTAATCCCAAAGAGGGGGTGAGACAGTCAACTCCACAGATGGGCGGAGACAGTAACCCCACAGATGGAGGGGGAGACTGTCAACCCCACAGATAGGCGATACCCAACAGGGCAGAGACAGTAACCCCACAGATGGAGGGGGAGACAGTCAACCCCACACATGGGGAAAGACAGTAACCACACAGATGCAGGGGGAGACAGTCAACCCCACACATGAGCAGAGACAGTAACCACACAGATGGGGGTGAGACAGTCAACCTCACAGATGGGCGGAGACAGTCAACTCCACAGATGGGCGGAGAGTGTAACCCCACAGATAAAGGGGGAGACAGTCAACCCCACACATGGGCAGAGACAGTAACCCCACAGATGGGCGGAGACAGTCAACCCCACAGACGGGCGGAGACACTAACCCCACAGATGGAGGGGGAGACAGTCAACCCCACAGAAGGGGGTGAGAAAGTCAACCCCACAGATTGGCGGAGACAGTAACCCCACAGATGGAGGGGGAGACAGCCAACCCCACAGATGGGCGGAGACAGTAACCCCACAGATGGAGGGGGAGAAAGTCAACCCCACCGATGGAGGGGGAGACAGCCACCCCACAGATCGGTGGAGACAGTAACCCAACAGATGGGAGTGAGACAGTCAACGCCACAGATGGGCGGAGACAGAAACCCCAAGATGGAAGGGGAGACAGCCAACCCAAGAGATAGGTGGGGACAGTAACCTCACAGATGGAGGGGGAGACAGTCAACCCCACAGATGGGGGGAGACAGTAACCCCACAGATGGAGGGGTAGACAGTCAACCCCACACATGGGCGGAGACAGTAACCACACAGATTCAGGGGGAGACAGTCAACCCCACACATGAGCAGAGACAGTAACCCAACAGATGGGGGTGATACAGTAACCCCACAGATAAAGGGTGAGACAGTCAACCTCACAGATGAGGGGAGACAGTACCCCACAGATGGAGGGGGAGACAGTCAACCCCACACATGGGACGAGACAGTAACCACACAGATGCAGGGGGAGACAGTCTACCCCACATGGGCGGAGACAGTAATCCCACAGATGGAGGGGGAAAAAGTCAACCCCACAGATGGAGGGGGAGACAGCCAACGCCACAGATCAGTGGAGACAGTCAACCCCACAGATCGGTGGAGACAGTAACGTCACAGATGTAGGGGAAGACAGTCAACCCCACAGAGGGGCGGAGAAAGTAACCCCACAGATGGAGGGGGAGACAATCCACCCCACAGATGGGCGGACATCGTAATCCCACAGATGGGGGTGAGACAGTCAACCCCACACATGGGCAGAGACAGTAACCCACAGATGGGCGGAGACAGTCAACCCCACAGAAGGGGGTGAGAAAGTCAACCCCACAGATTGGCGGAGACAGTAACCCCACAGATGGAGGGGGAGACAGCCAACCCCACAGATGGGAGGAGACAGTAACCCCACAGATGGAGTAGGAGACAGTCAACCCCACAAATGGGCAGAGACGGTAACCCCACAGATGGGCGGAGACAGTAACCCCACAGATGGAGGGGGAGACAGTCAACCCCACAGATGGGGGGAGAACGAAAACCCCACAGATGGGGGGAGACAGTCAACCCCACAGATGGGGGAGACAGTCAACCCCACAGATGGGCGGAGACAGTAACCCCACAGATGGAGGGGGAGACAGTCAACCCCACAGATTGGTGGAGACAGTAACCTCACAGATGCAGGGGGAGACAGTCAACCCCACAGATGGGCAGAGACAGTAACCCCACAGATGGAGGGGGAGACAGTCAACCCCACACATGGGCGGAGACAGTAACCACACAGATGCAAGGGGAGACAGTCAACCCGACACAAGGTCACAGACAGTAACCACACAGATGGGTGGAGACAGTAACCCCACAGATGGGCGGAGACAGTAACCCCACAGATAAAGGGGGAGACAGTCAACCCCACAGATGGGCGGAGACAGTAACGCCACAGATGGAGGGGGAGACAGTCAACCCCACAGACGGAGGGCGAGAAAGTCAACCCCAAGATGGAGGGGGAGACAGCAAACCCCACAGATCGGTGGAGACAGTAACCTCACAGATGCAGGGGAAGACAGTCAACCCCACACATGGACGGAGACAGTAACCACACGGATGGAAGGGGAGACAGTCAACACCACCGATGGGCGGACATAGTAATCCCACAGAGGGGGTGAGACAGTCAACTCCACAGATGGGCGGAGACAGTAACCCCACAGATGGAGGGGGAGACTGTCAACCCCACAGATAGGCGGAGACAGTAACCCCACAGATGGAGGGGGAGACAGTCAACCCCACACATGGGGGGAGACAGTAACCCCACAGATGGAGGGGGAGACAGTAACCACACAGATGCAGGGGGAGACAGTCAACCCCACACATGAGCAGAGACAGTCACCCCACAGATGGGCGGAGACAGTCAACCCCAAAGATGGGCGGAGACAGTAACCCCACAGATGGAGGGGGAGACAGTCACCCCACAGATGGGCGGAGACAGTCAACCCCACAGATGGGCGGAGACAGTAACCCCACAGATGGAGGGGGAGACAGTCAGCCCCAGAGATGGAGGGGGAGACAGTCAACCCCAAGATGGAGGGGGAGACAAGCAACCCAACAGATAGGTGGGGACAGTAACCTCACAGATGCAGGGGGAGACAGTCAACCCCACACATGGGAGGAGACAGTAACCCCACAGATGGAGGGGTAGACAGTCAACAGCACACATGGACGGAGACAGTAACCACACAGACGGAGGGGGAGACAGTAAACCCCACAGATGGGCGGACACAGTAACCCCACAGATGGAGGGGGAGACAGTCAACCCCACAGATTGGTGGAGACAGTAACCTCACAGATGCAGGGGGAGACAGTCAACCCCACAGATGGGCGGAGAGAGTAACCCCACAGATGGAGGGGGAGACAGTCAACCCCACAGATGGGGGGAGACAGTCAACCCCACAGATGGGCGGAGACAGTAACCCCACAGATGGAGGGGGAGACAGTCAACCCCACAGATGGAGGGGGAGAAAGTCAACCCCAAGATGGAGGGGGAGACAAGCAACCCAAAAGATAGGTGTGGACAGTAACCTCAGAGATGCAGGGGGAGACAGTCAACCCCACACATGGGAGGAGACAGTAACCCCACAGATGGAGGGGTAGACAGTCAACAGCACACATGGGCGGAGACAGTAACCACACAGATGGGGGGGGGTGACAGTCACTCCTCACATTGGGGGTGACAGTCCTCCCATCTGTGGGGGGATTGCAACGAGGAGACAGTCAACCCCACAGATGGGAGGAGAGACAGTCACCCCACAGATGGGTGGAGACAGTAAAGCCACAGAACGAGAGGGAGACAGTCAACCCCACAGATGGGCGGAGACAGTAAACCCTACAGACGAGGCGGGAGACAGTAACTCCAGAGATGGAGGGGGGAGACAGTCAACCCCACAGATGGGGGTGAGACAGCCAACCCCACAGATGGGCGGAGAAAGTAACCCCACGATGGAGGTGGAGACAGTCTACCCCACAGATGGGGGGAGACAGTCAACCTCACAGATGAGGGAGACAGTGAACCCCACAGATGGGCGGAGACAGTCAACCTTACAGATGGGGGGAGACAGTAACCCCACAGATGGGGGGGGAGACAGTCAACCCCACAGATGGGGGTGAGACAGTCAACCCCACAGATTGGCGGAGACAGTAACCCCACAGATGGAGGAGGGAGACAGTCAACTCCACAGATGGGGGTGAGACAGTCAACCCCACAGATTGGAGCGGAGACAGTCAACCCCACAGATGGGGGTGAGACAGTCAACCCCACAGATTGGCGGAGACAGTAACCCCACAGATGGGGGTGAGATAGTCAACCCCACAGATTGGCGGAGACAGTAACCCCACAGATGGAGGGGGAGACAGTCAACCCCAGAGATGGGCGGAGACAGTAACCACACAGATGGGGTCTGTGGGGTTGACTGTCTCCCCCCATCTGTGAGGTTGACTGCTCTCTCCCATCTGTGGGGTTACTGTCAACAGGAGAGACAGTAACCCCACAGATGGGAGGGGAGGCAGACAACCCCACACATGGGGGGAGACAGTCAACCCCACGGAAGGGCGGAGACAGTAACCCCACACATGGAGAGGGAGACAGTCAACCCCACAGATGGGGGTGAGACAGCCAACCCCACAGATGGGCGGAGACAGTAACCCCACAGATGGAGTAGGAGACAGTCAACGCCACAGATGGGCAGAGACAGTCAAGCACACAGATGGGCGGAGACAGTAACCCCACAGATGGAGGGGGAGATAGTCAACCCAAAGATGGGCGGAGACCGTAAACCCCAAGATGGGCGGAGACAGTCAACCCTACAGATGGGCGGAGACAGTAACCCCACAGATGGAGGGGTAGACAGTCAACCCCACAGATCGTTGGACATAGTAACCTCACAGATGCAGCGGGAGACAGTCAACTCCACAGATCGGTGGAGATACTAACCTCACAGATGCAGGGGGAGACAGTCAACCCCACACATGGGCGGAGACAGTAACCACACAGATGGGGTCTGTGGGGTTGACTGTCTCTCCTCACATCTGTGAGGTTGACTGTCTCTCTCCCATCTGTGGGGTGACTGTCAACAGGGAGACAGTCAACCCACAGATGGGAGGAGAGACAGTCAACCCCACAGATGGGAAGCACAAAAGGACACCCCACGAGGGACAAGCGGGAGACAACTCACAATGGAGGGGGAGACAGTCAACCCTACAGATGGGGGTGAGACAGCCAACCCCACAGATGGGCGGAGAAAGTAACCCCACGATGGAGCGGAGACAGTTACCCCACAGATGGGCGGAGACAGTCAACCTCGCAGATGAGGGAGACAGTGAACCCCAAACCAGATGGGCGGAGACAGTAACCCCACAGATGGAGGGGGAGACAGTCAACCCCACAGATGTGGGTGAGACAGTCAACCCCACAGATTGGCGGAGACAGTAACCCCACAGATGGAGGAGGAGACAGTCAACCCCACAGATGGGGGTGAGACAGTCAACCCCACAGATTGGCGGAGACAGTAACCCCACAGATGGGGGTGAGACAGTCAACCCCACAGATTGGCGGAGACAGTAACCCCACAGATGGGGGTGAGATAGTCAACCCCACAGATTGGCGGAGACAGTAACCCCACAGATGGAGGGGAGGACAGTCAACCCCACAGATGGAGGGGGAGACAGTCAACCCCAGAGATGGGCGGAGACAGTAACCACACAGATGGGGTCTGTGGGGTTGACTGTCTCCCCCCATCTGTGAGGTTGACTGTCTCTCTCCCATCTGTGGGGTTACTGTCAACAGGAGAGACAGTAACCCCACAGATGGGAGGGAGGCAGACAACCCCACACATGGGGGGGAGACAGTCAACCCCACGGAAGGGCGGAGACAGTAACCCCACACATGGAGAGGGAGACAGTCAACCCCACAGATGGGGGTGAGACAGCCAACCCCACAGATGGGCGGAGACAGTAACCCCACAGATGGAGTAGGAGACAGTCAACCCCACAGATGGGCAGAGACAGTAAGCACACAGATGGGCGGGAGACAGTAACCCCACAGATGGAGGGGGAGATAGTCAACCCAAAGATGGGCGGAGACCGTAAACCCCATAGATGGGCGGAGACAGTCAACCCTACAGATGGGCGGAGACAGTAACCCCACAGATGGAGGGGTAGACAGTCAACCCCACAGATCGTTGGACATAGTAACCTCACAGATGCAGCGGGAGACAGTCAACTCCACAGATCGGTGGAGATACTAACCTCACAGATGCAGGGGGAGACAGTCAACCCCACACATGGGCGGAGACAGTAACCACACAGATGGGGTCTGTGGGGTTGACTGTCTCTCCTCACATTTGTGGGGTGACTGTCTCTCCTCCCATCTGTGGGGTGACTGTCAACGAGGGAGACAGTCAACCCACAGATGGGAGGAGAGACAGTCACCCCACAGAGTGAGGAGAGACAGTCAACCCCACAGATGGGTGGAGACAGTCAACCTCACAGATGAGGGGAGACAGTGAACCCCACAGATGGGCGGAGACAGTCAACCTTACAGATGGGCGGAGACAGTAACCCCACAGATGGAGGGGGGAGACAGTTAACCCCACAGATGTGGGTGAGACAGTCAACCCCACAGATTGGCGGAGACAGTAACCCCACAGATGGGGGTGAGACAGTCAACCCCACAGATTGGCGGAGACAGTAACCCCACAGATGGAGGGGGAGACAGTCTACCACACAGATGGAGGGGGAGACAGTGAACCCCAGAGATGGGCGGAGACAGTAACCCCACAGATGGAGGGGGAGACAGCCAACCCCACAGATGGGCGGAGACCGAAACTCCCAGATGGAGAGGGAGACACTCAACCCCACACATGGGCGGAGACAGTAACCACACAGATGGGGTCTGTGGGGTTGACTGTCTCTCCCCCATCTGTGAGGTTGACTGTCTCTCCCCCATCTGTGGGGTTACTGTCAACAGGAGAGACAGTAACCCCACAGATGGGTGGGAGACAGTCAACGCCACACATGGGGGTGAGACAGTCAACCCCAGAGATGGGGGGAGACAGTAACCCCACAGATGGAGGGGAGACAGTCAACCCCACACATGGGTGGAGACAGTAACCCCACAGATGGAGGGGGAGACAGTCAACCCCTCAGATGGGCGGAGACAGTAACCCCACAGATGGAGGGGGGAGACAGTCAACCCCACAGATGGGGGTGAGACAGTCAACCCCACAATTGGCGGAGAAAGTAACCCCACAGATGGAGAGGGAGACAGTCAACCTCACAG